>NC_136701.1:18788028-19388028 GCF_947650265.1 Symphodus melops
TGACGCGAGTGAGAGTTTCAGGCTTCACCCCCAAGTCTTGATCCCTGCGTATCTCCCGTGTACGTGTTTAGGACCCGCCCTCCCCGCGGCTGAAGTGTGTGTGTGTCAGCGTGTGTGTACTGTGCTCGGGAGCTTGTGACCTCGCATCGTCACCCTAAGGAGACGAGCGCGTGCGCACGGGTTTCCGTAGGCGCTTCGCAGTGGACCAGTTCCCGTTGAGCGCTTCCTTCGCGTGCCTCTAGTGCAACATACTTTTTACATTATGCAACTGTTGTCATCCGTTAACCTTTTGTGTGCAAAGACACAGTCTGGCCATTACTTGCCCTTTTTTGTTGTTGAGAAGTGTCCTTTTAAAATGCCAAATCGTCCTCACAGATAGACTGCATTATCTAACCTGAAGAGAAAGCTCTTAGTTTTTCTTAATGCTAATGATTGCTTACTTTTTGCAGCTCTTACCCTGACATCCTGCTGCATCTTGCTTTTTTGTAGGTTTATTTGAAATAAAATTAGTAGCCTACTTTTGTTTTGTTTGCGCACATAAATTATCAGCTGAGCAATTTATTTTCAGCTGCTTTCAATAACACGTATGTTATGTAACATGTAACACGTAACATGTGTGCCAATGCAGTGATGAGTAAGGCTGTGATTACAGTACATGCTGTAAACACACAGCCCATGTGCTAAAGCCACAGATAGCAATGTTACTCAAGTGAGATGTTAATGTGTGAAATCTAAATTGGTTTGTAGGAGTAAGAGAATATCATGAATTTCCTCCCGGTTAAAAACAGTAACTTCCAACTGCATCAGTTTAGTTAACTATTGACAAAGTTCTGCCATAAAACATCCTGAAGGTTATAATGTTCAGTGTTCAGCTGAAGGTTTTAATTAACTTTATGGTCATTTTGAGGCTGGAGGTTATTATGCTGCTGAATCTCTGTTAGTGAGGGGGCAGATAATACCATCATCACATCTCAAGGACAAACAATGGGTTTTTCCATTAAAGTACTTCTCTGTCCCCCGCCTCATCAAAGCTATTATGCTCAAACTTTGCCCACCATCTTCTGAATATTAATTTTCCTGCTCAACTTTACAGCATAGGAAATTATCTCACACATTATTTAATGAAGAGTGCCCTAGAAACCCTGTTTCCTGTGAGGTTTATTAATTATCGTTCTGTGATTTGAGACAATTAACTTCTTATTTAGCAAAAGCTTGTAAGTAACATAAGCTGGGGAAGTGTTAAAATAACACAGCACACACACGTGTTAGCGTGAACAGGAAATTTGACAAGATAAATTGTAACAAGCATTGTGGATTTTAAAAATGATTTAGAAATAGTGACACTTGCAAAATCACACAAGTATAAAATTAGAATTACAAAGAATAATTTTGAGGCCTTTCCTTCCATTTAGAGTAATACTTTGGTATTTGATTAGCAATAAAAAAAAAATCTAAAATTGAGATAAAGAAATTCCAGTTTTGTGATCTTCCTTTTATTGAGAAAAAAATGCAGATGACTGTGAAAAGAAGGTTTTGCAGAATATAAACCTTTAATGCAGCACAAGTCTAAATACTAAATTTTGACTTTCTCAAAGGCGACTGGAGACATAAATCCAAATGTCTTCTGTAGATAGTCTTTAAACTGTTGGCTGAAATTGTAATATACTGTATGCACCTGATTTTCAGGAGGCACTAATCTGCATGCAAATAAGACAATTGTCCTGGTTGATAACATTAAAAAACAGTTTTAAAAAACTGAATATGCCAGAAATTATTTCTGCCCTCCTCTATACATCAGATAAACAAAATGATGGCTGCTTATAGTATGTACATCATATGTTTCATCTGCTAAACAGTGAATCCATACTTTCATTAATGAGCATCTGCAGAAAGGCCAAAACACAGACAGAGAAAAGCTATATAGGAAAAGAACATTTAGTGAATAAGTGCATGCATAAGGAAAATGTCATGAAATATATTAAAATGATCGCTGAAATGCCTTAGAGAATCACAATGGGCTCCCAGTAGGATTTTAAAACTGTGCCTAATAAAACACGTCTCCCTGCTCTAACTTACAGCAGGGAGATATTCACACGGAGTATCTCGTGTGATGGTAAAAAGGCAAGCTGGAAACAAGCTGTTTTGCCCCTGCAATTAATGCTTGAAGTCCTCTCTCCCTTCAAAACCAAGAAGAAAAACATATAAATATGGTAAGTGACATAAACTGTTTTGTTTTTTTTATATAAAATTGGGTGAAGAAATTCATGTTTTGTGATCAAAGTACTCCTACAATGAAAAAGAAGCATTTAAGATAAATTACAGTTATTGTAAACAAAACAAAAAAAGATGGTTTCACAGGATTGATGAGACACAAATCTAAATAATAAATGTTATCTAAATGGCCAACTGGGTATCCTGTGCACAGCCTAAACACCTTCTCAGGTGCAAACAGTTGCAGGAAAAAAAGTCTGTAAAATAAGATTATATATTATAGTGAGTGATGAACCAGTTTCGCCTGTAGCTTCCTCAGATTCGCCCAGCAGCACAATCACAGGACTACACAGGTGCGTTAAGTACAGTGGTCATGTGACTAATTCCTGCTTGCGTTGTTTGCTCACAATAAAATATAGTAAAGTTATTTCTAGTGTGCCACAGACTTTTTTGTTTCTAAATAATACATTTGAAGTTTCTGAAAGGCAAAAGAAGACACAAGACTAAGACAACGTCTTCTGTTAATAACTGTTGGCTTACATTTCAGGAGGCACTAACCTGCATGCAAATATGGCAAATGTCCAGAGAGATATTGGCACGTACAGTGTCTAGGCTGAAAACAAGCTTTTTGCAATAAACGCTTGAATATTGTTACATATTTCCAGTTCCCTCCTTTCCCCTTCTGTGAAAAACATATAAATACCACTCATATAGAATAACATTGCTACCGTGTCTATTAATCTTAACAGGCCTGACGTGTAAAATATTAAAGAGTATCACACTAAAGAGTGCAAACAGATGTTGACATCATGCAAACTGGAAACAGAGAGTGGAGCTCGTTTGGCAGGTAGGAGCTGACGTCAGAGAGTATTTTGGTTCAGACAAATCCTGAGGTGGAAGATCAGTTTGGTCCACTTCAAAAGACAAGTTATGTTACATTCAAATAAGTCACATCATAAATAATTAAATAAGACATCCAAATAGTCCATAAGGTCTTTGTGGGTATAAACACCTGATGAAGTTGTGTTCATTGAGACATTGTTTTAAGTTCCCCTCGGATGGTTTTCTTCTCAGTAAATATTCCGCTTGAAACGTCGTTGATTTATTTCCTCTCAATCTGCCTCGTTTTGAAAATTCAAGCATCTGTACACTTCCTGCTTTTGCACCACAATACAAAATGCTCACCTAAAGGGAAGGAAAGAGGGTACAGGCAAAGTTATTTGAGTGTTTTTTTTTCTCTAGACAGATACTGATACAGAGTGAATACCATCTGCATCCATCTATGTTTGAAAATATTTATATCATTGGCAGTTTACAGCAAAACTAATAGTGACAATATACAGAGAGCCAACAGGAATATTGTGGCATGAGCAAGAAAAATCAACCACTAATTGCATTTAATCAACAAATCATAGAAAAAGATCCTTAGTAATATCATACCTTACTTCATAAAAGAAAAAGCCATTCTTAGATTACAAATATGAGCAAACCAACCCCAAAAAACTTCTTATAAATACTTAATCAACCCCCTCTTCTTATGGTTAATAATCATTTTACAATGACATATCGGCAGTACTTCTTTGGAACGTTGAAAGTTTTAAACCAGTCAGGAACCTCATAGAAATGTCATTAAAATGCCCATTTGATTCAGTTAATATTTAATTATATTGACCCTTTGCAGTCTTGTATCTCTCTCTCTCTCTCTCTCTCATCTCTCTACTTTGGAGGCATGTGTAGGTGTATCAAGTAAGAAAAAACTGCTTAAATATTCAGAGTATCCACACGTAGAAAGGCATCCAAGAGTTTGGTCGAGTAGGAAGCTTGTGCTTTTTCATGAAATAATCCAAATAAAGGAGAAAGGACAAGGAAAAAAAAAAAGAGCAGAGAGAGAAGCTTTAAAGAGAGGAAGAGCTCTGGCTGTAGTGTCTCAGCAATAGTTGGTCATATTCAGCCTCAGAGGCCGGCGACATTGAGTGGGTAGAGCTGCTGTCAGAGCTTAAAGATGAGTCTCTAAATGGTGACGGAGGCGTCAGAGCCACCAGCTCCTCCATATCCTTTGCTCTCCTGCTACTCAGATGCTCATAGATCTTACCCGCTGGTCTGTTCTCGCAGTAATTAGAAACTGGAGCGACCTCCGCATACGTGGTGACTGTAGAAGGAGCTTGTCTGCCCCTGGATGCTAGGTACTGTGGTGGGCAGTTGGCTGCGTCTGCGGCAGGGGGCAGAGGGGTCGTGGTAGCGGTGCTAACGGTGACTCCTCCCGGCAGCATCATGGTGTTAAGCTCACTGATGTTGGCGGTGAAGCGGTTAACTACGCAGCTGATTTGGTCCATAATGGTGGTGCCCTGGGGTTGTCCACCAATCATCCCCATGCCGATGTCACCCACACCTATGACGCTTATGTCCCCGCCGTCCACCATACCGACGCCCTGGCCGTTTTCCCCGCCTCTTCTTCTCACCTCTGCAGGATGCTCGGGGACGTAGGTGGGTAGCGGTTCCTCTCTGTCTTCTTCTGCCTGGAAGCAGGGCTGAGATGGCTGTGGTTCTTCAAACTGCTCTATGACACCCGTTTCTGCAGGCGTGTCGCCTCCTTTAGAGAAGGGCTTTATTATGGCTGTCTGATTCACCTCCACGGCTTCTTTTTTCTTGACATGGAACGACATCCTCTTCCAAAGATTGGGTCTGTGGCTGCGCTCATTCTGCCCCCATGTCACAGATTTTCCATTGGAGCTGCAAAACATATTAAAGACACAAGGCATTAAATTAGTTTTCCCATGTTGAATAATGAGTAAAAAATGTCCGATGTAATGAGAAATTCTGCATGGTCTGCACCAGAATCAGTAGGGAGGGCTACCAGGGTCTAAAACCATTCACTGAAAGAGGCTGAGTCCCTCTGAGCACCCAAAACCTGAAGTAATTTTGGGATTCATATTCTCAAGAAAAATAAACTGCAATACATTGTTTTAGCTGGCTATATACATACAACACACATTTAAATAAACACATGACATCATGACATTTCTGCTTCACTGCTTGATGTGCATTTTTATTCGTGGGCTTGTAATGCTGCAGGTAGGATTGCATGACAACATACACATGCAATACTTGAATAGTGATGGAGCTGCATTATACTTTAAGTTAGCGTCACAAGCTAAAGCTAAGCTTCTTCTGTCATGTGCTGTGTCTCGTACTAATGTTAGCAGCAGCTGGTGTAACAATAGATGAAGCCTCTATACAGCGCTAATCTCTAATAAGTGCAACAGTTGTTTTTACTAACAGCTGATGTCAATCCACCGATTCTTTTTGTTGTTGCTTTTATTTGTATTGTGTTTTTTTTTAAATTCTTAAATTCAGACTGCTTGCCTTTAATATGCAAATTAATTATGCATGCAATTTAATGTTTGTTTTTAGTAATTTTGGTTATAATTTGGTTTGCATAAAATCATTAGCACACACAAACCAGCCCCCTGATAGCTCCCTCCAACCACATTACTGTAATCTTTTAAAGAGATACACACTGAATGTATATCCATTTCACATTTAGAGAATAATCTTTGCCATCTACTCTATAAGGTTCTTGTTCTGTTTCTTCTTGTCGGTGTTTCTACCATCCCCCTTCTGTCATTTACTCTCTCCCTACATTATCTTTTATCTTCCCTAGAAAGAGAAATCCTTAAAGGCAGCGGGGTCTCCGCTGGGAGTACTTAACCCAAATGAGGTAGCCTTTTTTTTTTTTCAGCTCATGGAGCAGTTTTCTCAGCAGACTTAGCCTGTTGTGGTGGATTCAGCTCATTTACGGTTGAAGGAACGAGTAACATTCTTGGCAATAATACAGCACAGTTGTTTTTGTACTCTCTGCAAAAGCTGGTGGACAAAAACAATTATAGTATGTGGCTGTAAAGAGATTCATTCTGATTGTCATTTGTATGTAGTTAGACTGTCCCCACTGCAAGAGAACATTCTCTTCCACTTCTAACTGGACGTGAACCAAGATAGTGCTGGTAGTGTTATTGATAAAGTAATGTGGCAAAACAATCTTAAAAAATGCAGTTATACTGAGAGAACACATCAATCAGACACTGGGGTTTCATATAGTGAGACATATGTTCTTTAACAAAATACCCCCTCAGTTCCTCCATGTACCTGACGTCCTCCTGCGCTGACCCACCGCGTCTAAAGAAGTTGGCCATGCTGCTGGAGGATTTGCCAGTCTTGGTTGCCTTCTTCGCGTCACCTACGTGCATGCGCACCACTGTGGATGTTGTGAAAGCACTTCGGACATTTTTCTCAGGCTTGGCAAGCATGATGTACACCTGACCAGTAAAAAGGTGAAATAAGTAACAACCAGCAGAAAGATGATACTAAATAAAGGGAATAGTCTTATAGTCTGAGGGTTATGAGATTGCGTAACTCAAATGCTATGAGATGTACATTTCTTACCTTTGGGACAAACATGCAGCAGAGAGCAACTGTGGCACTGAGGCTGACACTGAAGCACATGGTTATGATCTTGTAGTTGGAGCCAAAGTAAATAGGAACAAAAGCCAGCCAGATGATACATGTAGTGTACATGGTAAAGGCAATATACTTTGCCTCGTTAAAGTTCGCCGGAACATTCCGAGTCTGCAGGAGAAAAATGAAAATGAAACTTTTAAAGCAGTGTCAGTTGAGGTAGAAGAAGAGTGACGTATAAAGGGGACCAACCAGTGTATTATCAACGACTGTCATATTGAAGTACCTTGAAGGCGTAGAAGGTGCAGCTGAGGATAAGCAGGCCATTATAGCCCAGAGGCGCTACCACCCCCAGAGTGGTCATATTGCAGATCAAGTGTACCTCGCGGATACTCGGGTAGTCATGGATCACCTACAAGGGCAGACAGGTAGGGGTCGCTCTATTAGTCTAAGTCAATGCAAATAAGCATCCCCCACATTTTAAAGCACACATACACACAAACCTGTGGTGGCTCTATGATGAGAAGTGCCACAATAATCCCCAGCTGCAGCAGTATGAGTAGGAAGGCGATGACCAATTGTGCGCAGGCGGACATAAAGCGCGGTTTCTTGGTGCAGATCTTCTTCTTGCTGCCTGCCAGGATCCGTGCTATTCGGTTGGTCTGGAATCGAAAATAGATCAAATGGTTCGGCAGGCTTCACATGCATCGACTGTGGATAATACCACTCGCACTGATTCATAACAATAATCCCCTTTTTCAGTTCCCAGATCTCAAACAGCTACCTCAGCCCACACTAGAATATCTCCCTAACAATTGGCCACCATCCAAACTCCGGAGGTAGCTTTTCACATTTCCCTTCTCCTCAGATGTCCTGAAAAAAACAACAACTTCAAAACATTGATCTGACAGTAGACAAGTTGTTGAACAAAACAATTAAATTACAATGTTAGTAACCATTAAAATACCTTTGCCATGTCAATGTTAACGTTTTACAATGAATTCAAGCACTCAGAGATGAACCTGCTCTGCCAAATAACATCTGTTCTCTATAGTACAGTCTCATATGCAACATACTGTATGTTCCAGGCTGATTCTACTCCTCTTGGTGAGGATCCCACACATACATAATACTACACTCTATATGTTCCTCCTGTTTGTCCTCTACCTCCTCTGTGACTGTGTGTGATAAAAGCAGTAAGGGCTCTTCATCTTCAATAGCTACTTTTAGGGTCGATTTAGCAGCTTCATTCTGATGCTTTTGAATCATCTATTTTAGAGAATCATGATCCCAACATTTCACTTTAAAATAGGTTCAAACATTTGTGACTGATTTATGTATGTTCGCATTTAATTGGAATGTGTTCTAAACTTGTTTGAAGAGCTTAGTGGCATTACACGGTGATAGGGAAAAAGTCAGCGATCAGATAAAGCTGACGAATGAACAATAAGAGCTATTCTGACACATGTACTGTACCTTAGTGACCAAGGCAGAGTAGCTCATGGCAGGTGACAGGCCGATTCCGAGGCGCTGTAGGTAGCAGTAGACTATGTGAGGCTTGGCAATCAGGCTGAACGTGCACAGGTAGCCCAAACATATTCCAACCAGGATGATGTAGCAGAGCTCACGGCTGGATGATTTTACCACAGGGGTGTCCCAAAACCTACAGGTAGATCAAACTTCAGTTAGTCAAATATAGTTGGACAAGTTAAGAAATGTACTTGTAGCCCCTTGATACTCATATACATGTGCATCTATGACCCTATTTTGAGATTTTATATCTATAGATATATTATTCCTAACAATTAGTATTAAGGAGAAAATCTGCACCAAGACATACTGCATACAACAACATAAGAAAACATAGATATGTTCTATATTTAATTGATTGAAATTAATTGTACAGCACATTAATCTGTTGTTTTGACCCAGAATTGTTGAGGGTTTTTTTTGTGTGTAACCAAACTAAAATATGATTGTTTTGACTCAGCTTAACGACGACAAGCTTAAGTCTTTTCTTCTTATAGTTGCAAAGGTTACACATATCAGTAACATATGGTAACCCATGATGGAGATGTAAAGCAATGCATGGCTTGTCCAGGATGTTTGTCGTTCAGAGGGTGCTGGATAAAGTTGAACTATTGTTATTATAAATACATACATACATACAGTATATATACATGTGTATGGATTAGACTGTGTTTAATGTAATTTGTATTGCACAAGGTCATAATTACTTGATAAAGACAGAAGTAACAAAAAGTGTGGCCAGGAGCCCCAGACAGGCAAAGACCACCGCAGCGATGGGCTCTGGATCCCCCCATTGCACGTATTGCACCGGGATAGGCTCACAACCTGAGGGACAACGATACAGATCAATGAGAGTGAAAAAACCAAGGAACAGCAACATTTGACTTAAAGGTTAATTTATCCAAGTGTTAGAGTAAATAAATTGTATTAGTGTGTTAACATGCAGCTTGATGTGAATGCAGCAACAATGGACTCAGAACTCATTCTGTAGCTTGGTTTTATCCATTGACTAAAGGGATCAGAGAGAGACAACAGAGTGATGAAAGAATGGGCACTACTCTTCAGTGGAGAATACAGCTACGATACAAGCTTCATGGTTTTTTTGTTTTGAAGGAGGTAATAATTATTACAGGAGACAATAAGTGTTTATAAAGTGTGGGAATTTTTTGTTTTGAAGTGTTGTTACAGACTTTTTATATAAGAAACATAATTTCAGCCAAATCCTTCATTCATGTTCTGATATCTCTTGGTTAGTGTAAAGTACACATTTTACTTTTCTTCATCAGTGAGAGAGTCTTAGCCAGGAGTGTTTTTCTAGTTTGTGGTGTGTGTGTGTGTGTGTGTGTGTGTGTGTGTGTGTGTGTGTGTGTGTTGTCAGGGGATTTTGGGTGCACAAGAAGTGCATGACCCACATCCTCTGGCTTGTTTGAAACTTTATTTTCTTTTTCTTTCAAATAATAGGAGACACATGTACAAAGTGTGCTCACCAGTGAGGTCATCTGTGGGCCAGGAGCCAAGGGGACACGCTCGACATGTGTACTCATCAAACACAAACTCGTTGTCCTTGCAGGGAGTGCATGTCCAACAGCAGCTCACCTCTCCTTTACGGATCACCTGCAGACAAAGACACACACACACAAAGCAGCTCTCAAAGCTCCAATGGCACTTTTCTGTAGCTAATCTTACACTTTGGCTGCTCTGCAGGCCAGGGAAATTAAATGAGCATTTCTTCATCAGGGGATCAAAATAAAATAAAGGAACGTATTTGAATATCTTAGATCCGTGAACGTCAATATTGAGTAAAAAATGTGAATTAAAGTAAAGAAATTGTCAAGTTCTGTATGTATGTTAGCTGATGTTGTCATTATTTTTCTAGCCGTGTGCTACAGCATATTCTCAAACTGTAAGGAGGTGAAAGTCAGGAGATTTGGACACTGTAACTCGTCCTTGAGTGTGAACATTTGCTTTGTACTTGTTCGCCATGTGATACAAACCCCTGGACAGCCTCAAGTGATTGATGAAAGGAATACAGGTGTTGGGGGAAAGTGGCAACTTTGAGAAAATTAGAAAAGGGGTTTTTTCCTCTACAAAAATGTGTAAAATTGCTCCTCTCTGTTTCACAGTTGGCACAGATCACAGAAAAGCAGGTGGCTTGTAAAGTGAACGCTTGCAATATGGGCCTCACAAGCCTATGTATCAGTTTAGTATTTTTTAAATTCCTTACAAGCTTCCACATTAGAGGGAGTCGGTGATGAGTGTGTAGGAAGGGTTTAATGATGGTGACTTCTGGGACGATAAAGAAGAGGCAGACATCAGTGTTTTCCTTGATTTGGAAGGGATGCAGGGAGTTACAACAGCCCAGATGGGACATGATTAAGGCTTGAACAAAGAGCTTTACTGTGTCCCTGGTCGGGGAATTGAGGATCTGATTGGACCAAATGTTTTAGATTGCAAACTTGTGGAACCAAAACAAGCTTACTGTGTGGGTCTTGCTTCACACCTTTTTCCTCCACCAAAGCTGTGAAATGTTCTTCTTTAGTCTGAAGTGCAGCATAAATGTATGAAACCATGTATTTTGGTTCGAGATAATAACAAAATTAGATGCTAATATTAAGAGAGCTAGATGCTACGGATTTATTCTCTGAATTTGGATAGTTGACATTAGGATGAGGATAATGTAATAAATAAAAGTGTTAGAACAGTCTGTGTTTGTGCATACAGTACCTTTATCTGTGCCTTCTGGCAGGGTTCAGAGCAGACTGATGTGATGACTTCACTTTCATTACTCCAGATTTCCTCATCGTTCATTTTCAGGCCGCCCTGATCCCAGCTTCCCACATGGATGTAAGCGTATTCTTCCTCACCAATGTGCTTGAAGTTCATAATTTCATACCTGAGGGACATTTATTGTATGCATGATACACCTAATGCATTGTTCATATGTTTGTTTTCCTTCTGTCCTCTCAACATGCTCCTTACCTGCCAGGCGAGTCTCCGTTCTCGTCGAAGAGGATGGCCTCCCCAGATACACCGGTGAAGTTGGTTTTCATCAGGAACTCCAGCAGCTTTCGGCCGTCAATGGGCCTCATGTTTTCACACAAACCCTGGAGCAGGATTAAAACATGTTCAGTGTTGTCATACTGAATCTCAATGCTTGTAATGTGCTTGATATTTTTTTTCACACCTTATATCCTGGACAGAGGGTTTGCTGCATAGCATGCAGGCCATAAGCCATGGAATAAATGGCATTTATGACAAAACCCATCTTGGTGTCTTGGGCGTACTGATGGCGCAGTGACTCCCTCCCTGTGGAGAAGAATGAGCTGCTCAGACTGAGAAATCTAATATACCTCACCTGATGGTAGAACCTAAAAGGTGTGAAGTACTTTAAGAAGCAGTGTACATTTAAATGTCAGTGTTGTTCTTACAGGTGCAGGTGCGGTTGAACATGTTGCTTTCCAGTGGATGTCCCCTCAGCCTGCACTGGAAGCGATGCTGCCAGAACTCAGGAAACCAAGGATTCCTCAGGTTGGAGTCGGGTTTCAGGTTCAGATAATAATCATCAAACCAGGTCACATACGCTGACTTTAACTTTATCGTGATTCCACCTGCTGCCTCCTTTTGGAACCCATTAGTGACATCATACCTGTCCGCCCAGCCATCACTGCACAGGAGGAGAAAAGGTACGGCAAGTCGTTAGCTGGTGAAATAACTGTTCCAAAATAACACACTTTTTTTAAGTACCCATTTATTCTAAATGTTGCCTGACATTATTATTCTATTGCGTTTTTATTAAATCAGCAGCACACATAGAGGCAACTTTTTTTGCATAGCAGTCTTATTCTTACTCAGAGTCCACTCAGAACTCACAAGCATCTTGGTAAACTGTTGCTCAATATTGCAACCCACAGCAAGATGTGACTGTTTACACAACTCTGCTGCCTCAGCAAGAACTGTTGGAAATGTTTTGTCTTCTAACATCTATAAGGAGCCTTCCGACATAAGAGCAGATAAGAAAATTGTCCAAAAGCATAACTTCACAGATTTTGAAATTTAGTATGGTGTTCAGAGTTGGAGACTTTATTGTGATTATGTATTCTCCACAGACCGTCAGCTCCCCCTCCCTTTACTAACAGTTTACAAGTTCATTGGGGTGCTACACTTAGCTGTGGACCGAGCTGACTCAATAATGTCTTTGCATAGTCCAGCTTTAAGATAAATACAAGATTAGGTTACAACAGATTATTCTAAGCAGTTTACAAAGCTTGTATCAAGATCAAAAAAGCACCCAGTTCATTATCACAGATTTCGGATCCTGTAGGCCTGCTGTATAAAAAGGGTAATCTGGTGCTAATGACCGCATTTAAGATCACTAATGTACCAATTTAAGGAGCTATGTGGTGCAGAGAGTTACAGTAGAATAACATATTTATTATGATGACTCAGATGTGCTAACTCAAGACTGAGGGTGACGAAAATAGAAAGTATTGGCTCTCATATCCAAGTTGAAAAATGTGAAGTGTGTGAATTTTATTATGTTTATTTGAAAAGATAATCTGTAAAAAACTTCACGGCTCAAAGGTTGGTAAAAGAGGACTTGGCTAGCTCTGATAGATGGCTAGAATGTATTTTCTTTCAAATTGTTGTTTTGTGATTTGTGTTTTTTCTTTGTGTATTGTGTGGTCACATAACTTTGTTTGCAAAGCTTGTGTGGGACTCAGAAGGTTCATTTGTGACAAGTCCATTGAAACTCATTTGTATTTAAGAGTTCATTGATTTAGGCTACTTGACTTTAACAACTTCAGACTGATTTTTCAGTGCGCATGCAAGCCCTTAATTACAGAAAACTCTTCTTATAAACCAATCTGTTAATGTATTTTTAATTCTGAAAAGTCCAAGAAAAAATTGATGTCTGTCTCAAAAATATCAAGTCAATTACCATTTGGCTTTGTTCTACAGCGAGTACATATGATATAACACCTTCTGTGTACAAAGCAGACCTTGTGATTAATTACCATTACACCAGACACACAATGGCAGACTGCAGCGTCTGCAGACACATCTGTTCTGACGTTCAAAAACATTGTGGGCTTTGACTCAACAGGCTATTTCATCAGTTTCTTCTGTCATCTATTATTATGTCTCCCTCTGGACATGTGTCTATAATCACCAACAGAGCAATGATTACACCTCAACACACGTGCATTTATATATAAACACGTCCAGCCCCTGACACAACCAAATGCACTCCTCTCTTTCTAACGCACAAAAAAGGGAAAGAAGTCATTTTTGAAGACGGATAACTCCAGCTAACAGAGCTGGAGTTATACAACAGCAATGTGGGTGGTTTTTGTGTGATGCCTGGATCTCTGGTTGAGGTAGGAGATCATTTCATAACTCATCCTTAGAGAAGCGCGCACAGAAATTGTACACTGGAATAAAAAAAGGATGGGAATGGATATGAAAAGCATAAAGAGCTTTGACACTGGTTAGTTTGAATCACACTTGAACGAGAGCTTTGAAACCCACACATGGACCTGGTAGGTCAATATGCTGTTTGCAGTGTGTTCCCTGCACCACCTACAAGCCTGAAGACATGCACAAGTGTGTGCTCATGCTCTTTCTCTCTCACTCACATTAATGATCAACTTCCAGCCAGATCTTTTCTGAGTGCGCACACAAGAACTCTTGAGTGGCAGGAACTTCAGGCTGGAAATATTTATATCTCTAAAATGAAACTAAACAATATGTGAAAATGTAAGAAAAAGTAAAACAGAAGCCAAAAATGAGCTGCTGTGTTTTGCGAGGTGCTTCAACAAGCAGATGGCAGTACCTGCTGGTGGAAAAGCAGATAGTTCAGTGGTTTTATGAGCACTTGAAACATTAGTGGGTCAGAGTAAGCTGAGTAAAAAAAGACACCCAATTTTAGATGAAACTAACAACATAGAACTAAGCATGGTCTATCAATGACTTCAGGAACAGACGAACTAGATTGTTATTTTCTCCATTTAAATGTTTTGTTTTTTTTAATTTCAGATAGGAGTCATGTTTGATATTTAGCATTTTTTTTGTTTTACCTTTTTCAGAGCTTAAGGTATATGTAGTAGCATCATAACTTTATTGAGTTGTACAAAATGTTAAAGGTCACATACAATATTATACACAACACACTTAACCATGGTTTTCTGAAACAATTTTTCCCTAGTCAGCCTACAAAGCCCCCCAAATCTGAGGAAAGTCCATCCTCTATATCTTTTGTCTCTCCACTTCAGAAAATGAAGGCCGTTTAGAGATTTTCCCTTCATGACAACACAAAGGGAAGTAACCCCTCCCCCAGGTGGGTGACCCACAGCTAGCTGTTTGTTCTGCCCTCTTAGTCCGTCTTTCAACAGCATACACTTCATAGCTTACAGTCCTGTGAGCGGCGCAAAGGCCAGGAGGGCCAAAAAAGGAAAGCAGTAGCTACAGTTGAACACACTGTGCCTCAAAACAACATTTTGAGGCACTTACTAAGATAGTAGATAGAATTTTGGGCACTTGTGACCTTTATACAGCACACTATTTCAATCTCCAAGAATGGAAAAGGCCTTGCCAGAACTTAAGCATGGTGATGTTTATTTACATTTAGAGGAGAATCATTCCTCTTACACTGCTGTAGGATGAAAGCCTACAAACAAATGGACAGCTTGACTGTATTTCACTGTACCCTATCGTTTGGGGAGTGAAGGGCAAGACATTCATTAACAAAGCACAAGTGAGTGCCAATTAGCTTGCATTAGCTAGTTAACGTAACCTAACCTTAGCATCAGGATCACTGCCAGCTTTCACTGCTCAAGCTAACACAATATTTCAAAGCAGAATTAGAAGAAGTCCATTATTTTGTTATCTCAGATGAGCTTGGTGATTAGAAGCATCAACACACAATCTGCTCTCTGGGTTTTCTCTTCCTCAGTTTAAATACTGAAGTACATATAGGGTTTCATATTAACCAGCGAAATTTAAGTTTGTCAGCATGCTAACATTTGTAAATTAGAATAAAATACAAAGCTTAGGGCAGGACTGTAATAACAATTCAGGTACATGGAAATAAATAAGAGGTGTTAAAAACACATCTTAAAACTGAACTGACTGCTGAAATATCTTTGTCCTTTGATCGAATTATCGGCTTTAGCAGTGGAGCTCCACTCACTGGTAACTGAGCACGTGTTAGCTAAGAAGTGATAAACAGTCAGTAACTTCCTATTGATACACTTATTTATTGAGAATGAAAGCCTCAAATACACTGTATTATATATCAAATATCACTGGACATTCATCACTTCTGCACTGGAATATTCAGTAGCCTACTTTGCTCTTTTTAGTACTTAACTAAATTTGACAGCCTATAGCTAAAAAAACAAAAAAAAACTGTCCTGACACAGAACATTGTGATGCATTCATCTTTTTTTGGCTGTAGCCGCATTGCTAGATGCAACGTCAAATACGTACAGAAGGAACCAAGTACTCTTCCAAATGAAATGGTAAACTTTTCAGTAGTTGTGCAGATATTTCATATATTTCATTACAAAAACAAAGACTTCAATGTGTGAAAGTACGATCAAATGTCTGTACATTATTTCATTAAGTCATCCAATTGTTGGAGAAAAAAACAAGTGGATAATAACTCTCTGAGTATCTTAACTGTGTATTGTCTATTTTTGTATAGTCAATCTGAAGGCCGACACTGGCACAAAAACAGCAGTTGAGATCCAGCTAAGGCAGTGCTGGCAACTGAGCAGAACAAGAAAAAAACCTGTATCTTCTGCTTCAGTCTCTCCTTTTCTTAAAATGTAACAAAAGCACATATCCACTGCACATAAACAGTTACCATAGTACAGGTAAACAAGCTCAAAAACAAAGTCCATATGAAGTCATACAATAGTGCAGTCTAATGTATGAATGCCTTAAAGCAAAGTGTTAAATGAAGCACCAAGACTAAAAAAAGAAAAGAAAAAAAAGAACCCATCAATAAAAGGCCTTCTATCATCACCATAAGACCATGACAACAGCACAACTGTGTAAAAGCCCTGTATAATAATACAGCTTATAGAGCTTGGTGTTTTGCAATATGTAGTTCAAGGTTATTTTATTTTTTCTGCCGTCACATTTGAGCGACAGCCTACATATGTGGCTTTTAATGAGTAGAGGCATTTATAGAACACCACGGATGAGAGAGAGCAAGAGAGCTAAACCTTAAAATAAGACATGTCAATCTCAGACTATGAGAGACAGAGAGAAATCTCCTGATTTTAAGATGCCCCCTTTTCGGCCAATTGTAACTTTTTTTTGGACTTTAAATGCAGTTTTTATTTTCCTGTTCAAACTTTACACCATCTACAAGTTTGAATGTCTGATACAAAGAGTAACCCTGCTGTGGTTAAATGATATAACTGCATTATTTCTTCTTTAGAGTCTGTTCTTTACATTGTGTCATTGATCTATCTATCTATCTATCTATCTATCTATCTATCTATCTATCTATCTATCTATCTATCTATCTATCTATCTATCTATCTATCTATCTATCTATCTATCTATCTATCTATCTATCTATCTATCTATCTATCTATCTATCTATCTATCTATCTATCTATCTATCTATCTATCTATCTATCTATCTATCTATCTATCTATCTATTAGCATGCAAACGTTAATTCAAAATACCTTGATTTTCCTTTACGAAGAGGAGGTATGTGATGAAGATGAGAACATGGATGAGGATGAGACAAACACATCTTGTCTGCTGATGGTAGATATCGGGAGACACTCTGGATTGAAAATGAATGCAAATCACACACACAAAAAAAACTGAAGCACAATTTTGTTAGTCATTTCTTTTAGCTTGAAAAAAAAGTTAAGAGCCCCTGAGGGAGAAATCATGAAATCCACTTCACACAATCCTCCGCTCACCTTCCAACTAGCAGAAACTCTCCCACCAGGCGCTGTCGTCTCATGGCCATCAGTATGCCTCTGACAGTCATACCCTCGCAGAAGCAGGCCACCACCCTTGCTTTGGGCAGATGGGTTCGCAGCTTTTGCAACAGCTTATCAAAACCCTGTTCCCCTGCGTTGCTGTATATCTTATCAGAGTGGGCGATGCAGATCCCCTCCTTTGCTGCCATGTCTTTAAATGCCTCCATTCCACTCTCTCCATAATTACCTAGAGGAAGAAACATAAAGGGAAAAGTGATTCAAACAATATTGCCAACACATCATCGGGCGTTTGTTACCTTATTAAATGAACTAAACAAACCTTTGACACTGTGATAAAATATTCTAGTTGCCAGGATTCTTTAAGAAAGCCGTTTAGATGTATATACACTGGGGAAATGCCAGCTCACACTTGAGAATCAGGTAATTTTGTTCCCATAATGGGAGCAGTCAGGGGTTTGATTTCCCTGTTTTTGCTAGAAATTAGGTCACCTACTTTCTGCTGCTTTGCAAGAGTGCTCTTACTCTGGGCACGTCACTGGTTGACGTGTCCTTTTCATTACTCCATGTGATTTTCGTCTCCCGTATGTGGCATGCCTGCTCAACTGGTCACACAGTTGTGCCTTTTTTAAACTTTATTTTTACCTTGAGTCAACCCTCTTCTAAGATTGCTGATGATGCTGTACTATGTTTGGATTTCAATTATTACAATTTCCTCTTTAATATATATCTTTGCTGTTTTGTCTCACACTTAAAGAGGCATTTTTTCCCTCCATCAAGACAACACTGGGCCTTATTCACAGATATCTTTCCAAGATTTTTCTTAAATTTGTTCTGAGAAAGATCTTAAAGAAGTCGTTGGCAGATTCTTGCCAAATTCTTTATACATTCCATGCCCTTGTAAGCTATTAGCTCAAGTATGTTTTTCCAAATTTGCATAATTGTTCTTTTCCATATAAGGGCATCAGTCTGAGACACACACAAGTCACACAGGATTGAAAAGGGAAGTATACAGACATTGGGAATGCCAAAAGTAAAATCTAAAAAGGGGAGGAAATAAAGTATAAGAAATACTAATTTAAAGTGGACGTAGTGCTGCTTGAAATGAAGGCTAAACAGGCGAAACAAAACCCCCCCAAAAAAACTCAATGATCTAATTTTTTGTTCTGACATGTCAGCATTCAAATGTGATTAAGAGGTTTCTCAAGTGTTCTTTGATTTTGGTCTTAGCAATGAACAAACTCTGGTGAATGTTAAAATCTTCTTGAAAATTGTGCAAGTGTGTTTCAAGGATACATTTCTCCCCGAGAACAATGTTCTTAAGAAATACTAAATGAAATCTTAAAGTGTTCACCAATTCCACAACCTGTGACTTTCAGTATAGATAGATTATTTGCATCTCAACCTGAGTAGTCATGCAAGAAACACAATGAAACAGAAAGCCTTTCACTGTCAGAGTAGCAGCAACACTGGTTGATGCACTTGCTAGAAGGACAGTTGCGCACATACCATTCAAAAAACACTCAGACAGACAAAGCTTGCCATGCCCGATTAAAAAAGAAGCACATACATGTACACAACAACCACATCCCGCCAAACATATAAATAATAAATACACCATGACATGAATAAATAGAAAGGTAAAGTGACAGCTTAAAGTAAATGTACTTAGTAGCTGATAATTAGGGAACGTTCACGTCAGTGAGTCATCTGTCATTCGTTTATGCAAATGCATGCAAAGCAACGTGTGTCTTCAGTTGAGAAAGACCTCAGCACACTAAAATCTGTATTAATTATGCATAAAATGAGTGTCTACGAACTAAGCAGAACAAATGTACAACAATGTCATTTGTAGTGTGAAGTGCATAGAATAATAAAAATAAACAATGAAATGTTCTGCATATAATTAAATACATGTCTCCAGCATATTTAAACTAAAGGGATTCTCTTTCATGACATGACATTTTAAACCACAAAAAGTACCTTTGGAATGCAAAAGAACTTTTAAAAAATCCTTCTCTCTATAGCTTTGGTATTATACGGAATTAACAAGAATGATAAGGTTCGGATTTGGATCTTATTCTTATCGAGACAGATTAACATAAAAACGTATGTTCTCAGTCACTAAGAGGTTTTAAGAAATGCTCTGGAAGTTGAAAGTAACACTATGGTATATTGAGGTTGATGCTGATATCCTGTGTTTAGTTTCTACATAGATTAAGCATTCAGGGACGGAAACGTTTACACTTGTGGTAATCCATGTGTGGTAATAAGACCGACATAACTCTACATGCCCAACTTCAAAGTGAGAGATCAGCCTTTTATATGCACTGTATATTATGATGGAATTGCTTGAAGAAAATATGTGACACTGGGTGTTGAAGTTTCTTTAAAAGAGCAGTAGATAGAACAATAAACAGAGTTACTAAATGTGAATCTGGTATTTAGCAGCTGCTGCAAGAAAGTTACCACTGGCTGAAACCAGCGGACAGAACTCCACGACAGCCGGACAGTTCAAAGCCAATGCCAGATGTTTACTGTGAGGCTTTGCCAATGATGACCAGCATTACAGAGAATAAATAATCAGAGTTCAGTTTATTTACATTTCATATTCATGGCATGATTATATGAGCCCCCGGAGTATTGTGAAAGCTCAAATCTGAAGTTTGAAACAGGAGTGGGTGTGTGTTTTTTTTTGTTGTGTTCGTCTGTGTGAAGACTTGGCTTTTTGGCTGCTGTGTTTCTTGCTGCATGAAGCTTTGCACACAAAACGACGTGCATTTAGTGATTTGGAGCTTTTCTGCACTGATGCAAGATCACAATGTCAGGGAGTAAAAATATAATGATTCTCTTTTGTTCAGTCAGACTGAGAACTACAAAAACTGAAACAAAGAAGAACTGCCTTTCTCCATCTCTGACCAATTCTCTAAAACGATGTATACTGTATGTACAGTTACACTAATGAACAGTGTGTGTTATCATGGGGATAATGGTATTAATGAGTAGAAAAGAAAGAGACAGAAAACAGAATGACAGATATAAAACAGAGACACACGTGGCCCTTCACTCTCTCACCCTCTGTGTGTATAGCAGACACGTAGCTCCAGTTGTATCTCTTGACGATGTCCACCATGGCTCTGGCCTGTTGCATATCTGATGGCACCACCCTCATGAAATATTTATACAGACTCTGTGGAAAGTAACAAAGTACAAAATTTCTTCACTGTACTTGATTAGGATATTTTAGGCACGCCAACCTCCTATAGGCCTGCATCTTTAAAAAAAAAAAACCTACAATTTTCATTTCAAAATTTTCAAAACCCAGGTAGAAATTAAATCACATGATAATTTCAATGTAACATCATTGAGGTCCAGCTTCCGCCTTAATGGTTGTTTAATTTAACATGTCCATTAGTCTCCCAGATATGAAGCAAGGGTGGCTCTGATTGTTACAAAAACAGATGGTAAAAATATGCTTCTACTTTTCCCTTCATGCTATGGGCTCATTGAAGAAGACACCATGAATTAAAACATTCCAGGATCAAAGTGAAAAGCAGGTCTATTCTTTTATAATAATTTATTATTCATTGTGGTAGACTTTATCATATACAGTAAATTCGAGACCCTCTACTTTGTTTCACAGGAATCCAAAGATACATTTTCCACCAATTTTACAAAACATGAACTAAGAAATCCACGATGATGAAATGTTGGCTTTTATTTTTTTTCACAGCTGTATTAATGGAGAAGATGTTACAGCTACAAGTTTGGTAATTTTGTCAAATCTGCACTGCTTTACTGTCCCACCAATGAGTGGTTTGCTTACATTAAAGTAAAAAAGGTGGATGCTATTGTTTCTGTGAAGTGGGCTTACCTTGTCACTGAGGTCCATGCTTGTGGCCGAGTACGCTATCTGTGGGATGTTAAAGAGCTGGAGGAGATTTTGCACCTGGATGGCCACAGAGCTGGACCCTGGTCCAATCAGACCCACGATGGGCTTCTTCCCCTGCAGCAGCATGCTCCCTTGCTCTGCAGTGCACTTGCCCTGGTTCTCCTCCTCTTCATTGGACACAAGCGTGTCCCGGATGAACTCGATACTCTGCTCCAGTGCCACAGCAGAGTGCCAGCACGAGTCCCTGGTAAGGATTGATTGGATTCTTATTGTTGTTTGTGAGAGCAGTGGATGAAGTGGATGATAGCTTGTAGTAGCCACTTGAGGAAGGAAGCAATTTGTAAGAACCACTTAACTTTACAGTTTTTGGGACCAGAAAGCAATCTGCAATCAAAAGTTTAACTACAGCGAGATTGAGGCTTTAGCAGTTCTTATTCAGTTAAATCCAGACAGTACAGTATTTTCAAAGTACTTTTTTGCATGTATTATTTCCTTTGATGGTTTTTTTTTTCATAAGCTGAAGCAAATTTAGAATGACGTTTGTCCTGTTAATTTTGTCGCTATAATTCACAATGTAGATGAACTTTTAATGTATCCCTTACCAACACTTACAGAGAGGAAATTTAACGACAACCAAAACTTCTAACTCCTATAGGAATTTCAGAGCTGCAGAAGCTTTTAGTTCAGGCAGTATCTTGTTGCCACATCATTGCATCGTTGCTTATCATTAAATAAGAATCCCTATTAAAAGCCTGGAATGCTGATTTACTGCAGGTCATTGGTAGTGGACTTGTACCTCTGTTTGGCCCACTTCAGTAGCTTCCCTATTAAATAATCAGCCTTCTCCTGTAGGGCTTCCATCTCCAGCCACAGTTCACCTGTCTGGAGCAAGTCCTCAGTGCTGTCTCCCTGACGGTTTGTCTTCTCTTTTTAATGAAACACTTTGAATTTATTACTGACACTTCTTAACTTAAATACAGTTTTACCTTGCATACTTAACTGTTGTTGGTAGCTGCATCAGGTATTAAAGCTTTTTCATGCCTGAAATGTTTACCACTTTGCCTGTGCTTGTGTAAAAACATTTGGTAAAAGCTGAATCCAAAAAACATCCTCTTTAATTTGTGACGATTATCTAACTGTTGATGAAACTTAACACATTTCTAAAGTTGTTTTTCTCCTTACCCACTGTATACTAAGTAGCTCCAAAAATGTTTAGACAAAACTGTTTAAACCCTTGAGGTATATCCCAACATGTTGGCAATGAAAACTGTCGACATGATATTCAATATACTTAATTGTCTTACAGGCCTATCTCTTAAACTAAATGAAGAGCCACAATTGTTGCAGGTTAGCCCTTCTTTTATATGATCATTTTTCATCATGCGAATACTTGGTCCAATCCAAATCTAAGATTCATGTCAATAAAAATTCAAAGCTGAGGAAGAAATAACAGTCTGCTGATTGGTTTCTGACCTGATCTCACAGCCCAGGGTGATGTTGGGGAGGATAGTAGGGTCTGCGTTAATTCGATCTAGAGTGTGCATCATGGCCTCCACTCTCTGGATCCCGTACTGCTCTCGCACCGCACCACACTTTCGCTCATGAACCTGAACAAAATAGAGCCTAAGTGGATCACTGACATTCATCACATGTGAAGTAAATGAGCAAACAGAAACACACATACATCCCATAGCCTACCTTGTCTGCAGGTGGTTGGTGGTGGACTGAGAAAAGAGCCCCTATGATGATGTCCCCGGGGATATGAGCCAATACCCTCCTCTCAGTGTTCTGGGCATAGACCCTGAATTGGTCTCTAAGGCCAAGCCAGCTTAGTATCACACACACAGCCAGCAGCCTCAAATGTAAACCTTGTGGATGTCCCATCAGTGTGTTCATCCTTACACATCCTGCCATCCTCTGTCCTCTTAGAGCTCAGGGACAGATGAATGTGTTGTCTTTAAGGTAGTGTGTGTCGTGTCTATGGTGAAGGTTAGGTTTCTAAAAGGAAGGGAAAAATCTGAATCTCAGGTTTATGTCAAGGAGATCTTGTCGTTTCATTTTGCTGCAAAACAATGAATATAGATCGGCCTATTGAATACAACACACATTTAAAAAGGAAGTAAGAAAACTGCAGCACTCCCACACATTATGCCAGATGGACTTAACATTTAAGTACAGTAATATTAAAAGGAGTTTCCAGGTGTATGCTTAATGGATATACACCAACACATTTCAGAATAGAACATTTCAGTCATGTTAGTATGTCTTTAGGTAGACTACAGAGAGAAAAACAGATTTTAAATAGGTGGGGGAAAAAAGAAAAGAATATGCATGTAGTAATAGTTTTGCTCCTACATCACATTCACAGCCGCCCATGGTGATGAAAATATGTGGGCTGGTGCTCAAATTATCAACAACCTACAGTTTGTTATTATACTCATTATCTTGTACTGAATGTAAGATCAAATGGCTACATATCTAAAGTAACAGAAAAGTTCTACCCACCTCTCATTTGTTTGCAGCTGTGCAGATGCCATCCCCTCTTATAAGACCGTTTCCATCACAAAAGAAGAAGAAGAGGATGAAGAAACCTCGCTGCAGGTTTCTGCTCAGGCTCACTCTGATGCCTGGCTACAGCAAACTGCAAATAGCAGCATATAGCCCGTTGTTGGAACATGTTTGACTTACTGACGCACACGGAGGAGCCCCCTCCTTCTCCACCACCCCCTCCTGCACCTCCTACTCCTACTCCAAAACAGTGGAAAGCATGGAGCAAATTCTAGTGACTAATTTGGGTTCTCTATGGAAGGCTACGGTTAGAGAGCTGCGCATGTTTTGTAGGGGAAATATTAGGATGGGTATGATAGGGAAATTCGTCACTATTCAGACGATGAATAATTGGCTCGAAAAGTGCCACATTTGAGTTTATGATAATGTGCCAGATGATCTTAATCAAGGGTTGCAAATCGAGTAACCCTGTTAAATGGTGACTTTCAGTGTCTTTTTCTAGTTTCTTCTTTAGTTTTCTTTCATAGACATCTAATGCGTGTATTTTTTGACAGTATAAATTAAAAGCCAACTCCAAAATCGACGAGGCATCTCAAGTTAATCGGGTCGCTCGTTTAACCGAAACACGGGATCACCCAGCTTTAGCCTATAGTTAAACTCACCTTGAAATACCTAACCTTCAAAACCCTTTTTCTTTTCTGTTTAGCTGTAGTTGACTGTTGATTTTTTTTTTTTTTTTTTTTGAGAAATAGTTTATGCACTTCAAGCAACTTTATTGCCCGAAGGTTTGGCCAGGCTCATTTCTTAATACATACTTTCTACAATTCAATGTGTGTTTCCTTTTGAGTGAGAGGTTTGACTTATGAACAACAAAAAACCCTAATTATCATTTGTTTAGATCATCTAAAAAAAATTGAGGTCAAATAAAGTCTAGCTTTCAGTTGTTTCTGTGAGAGGGGATTCCTTATTGGAGCCCAAACAAAGGCAAACAGAATATCTGTTTGTAAAACTGTGGTTCGTTGGTTGCCTTGAGAGAACGACGGGACATCACTGTTGAATTTTAAGAAGGTGAATAGTCTGGGAAGTGATCGTATTGCGCCCTCTAGTGGGGTCCATACTATTTGCAATCACGGGCTTGTCTTGGCTTGAGAAAGTCACATGCAAACAGTCTCACAATCATGAGACCAAAGGTCAGACATCATTCGGTCTCTCAGGTGTA
The DNA here is from genome assembly GCF_947650265.1 of Symphodus melops. NCBI lineage: Eukaryota > Metazoa > Chordata > Actinopteri > Labriformes > Labridae > Symphodus > Symphodus melops. The sequence continues at coordinate 18,812,812 of NC_136701.1, forward strand.
GCGAGTCATATGAGATAGTGATAAAGAGAGAGATTAAAACTATACAAACGTTTTTCAGAGGAATCAGGAAATGTAATGCCTTCTGGCCTTTCTCAGAAAACAGTTTACATCCAAACAGCTCATAATCTCAGTGACTGGCCTTTATTATTGTTTCCCTATCAGGAGGTCCTCAATCAATCCTTTGTTTTTAGTTCCGGTGTGAGCTTATGTTGTGAGTGATGACATGTAGTGAAGTGGTATCACATGAAGTGAAGAAAAAAAAAAAACTTCTTCAAAAGTAAAGATTCTTTGTTCGATTGATAACTGTGTGTACTTTACTGATGTCACACTGGGACAAGGTTATTACATACAAAAAACAGCAAAAAATAAACCCTAAAACATAGAAAGAAGTATGTTAAGACAGACATGCAATTAAATTGATTAAATAAAATACATTTTAAATTTAAAATACAACTGGCTAGTTTTTCTGTTTTGAGTTTATGCATGATGCATTTTGCAATTGTAAAATCTTTTAAGGTTGAAAAGGTTCATCCTCAACAACTCTGTAATCCGAGGATTTTATGGTGATTTTCATACCATAATGGCAGGAAAAACAGTTTACTTAAGCCCTATTTGCGGTTGTGTGTGTGGTTGTAATTGAAGACAATCCCTGAGGTATGTGCCTCTTTTAATCTGTTGATCCTGTGTGGAAAGTCAACCACATTCCTGGCAAAACAAATCTCCGTAAAATCATCCTTGTATATGCATTTATAGATCTCAACATGACAGTTCATACAATGTTTTATATGTCTTTAGGTATTTAAAACGTTATTTATTTCATTAGATCACATACTGGACGTAGTAATATTCCCAATCATCACCTCATTTGGCAGTAAAGTTAAACTCCAAATCCCCTTGCCAAAATGCTTCAATTAACTTTCAAAAGAGCAATGTTTTTTTTTTTGTTTTTTTTTTCCTGAATGAAGTCTGGCTGCAGTTTCGGGTTGTGTGCATCGAGGCAGTTTTGCCGCCCCTCACGATGTAAGCTTCACCCTGAGGTTAAGCAGCATGTGACTGGCTCAACAAAGAGGAGGGGGTGCCCGGAAAGAAAAAAAACCCTGAAGAATTTAAGGCAGTGTGACTCACATGGGCTCTCCCACTTTGTGTGTTTGGTTTGTTTGCCGGGGACAGCTGTCCTGCTATGATGTGGTCCCTATTTTTTATTAGTTTGATATCATTTTGTACACCTTCCCATCAACAGTTTCCTCGTCTCTGTGCCAATCGGGAGTCACTTCTCTCCAAGGAGTGCTGCCCGGCCTGGGAAGGAGATGGCTCCCCCTGCGGAGTCAGCTCGGGCCGGGGCTCCTGCCAGGATGTGGTGGTGCCGGAGGAACCGGATGGGCCGCAGTACCCCTTCTCCGGTTTGGACGACAGGGAGAAGTGGCCGTTGGTTTTCTACAACAGGACTTGTCAGTGTGAGGGGAACTTCATGGGTTACAACTGTCTCGACTGTAAGTTTGGCTACTATGGGGAGAACTGTACTCAGTGGAGGGCGTCTCTGAGGAGGAATGTTTTTCACCTATCCCATGATGAGAAGATCAAGCTTGTGTCCTATTTGAATCTGGCCAAGCAGACAGTCAGCAGGGACTATGTTGTGGCCACAGGAACATACCAGGAGATGGAAAACGGCTCTAACCCCATGTTTGCTGATGTGTCTGTGTATGATGTGTTTGTGTGGTTACATTACTACGTGTCCCGGGAGGCTCTGTTAGGCGGGCCTGGAAATGTATGGAGCAATGTGGACTTTGCTCACTGGGCCCCTGCATTCCTCCCCTGGCACCGTCTGTACCTGCTGCTGTGGGAGCATGAGATCAGGAAGCTGACTGGAGATATGACCTTTACCATCCCGTACTGGGACTGGAGAGATGCCGAGACATGTGATGTGTGCACAGATGAGCTGATGGGGGGCAGTAACCCCCAGGATCCCAGTTTTCTCAGCCCTGGCTCAGTCTTCTCTTCTTGGCAGGTAAAAATAACAACTCTAGTTTCTTGAGGTGCAAAAACTTTTCTCCCCCCTTTGTTCTTTTTTTTTTTTTCATCTGTAGTCTACAGTAGGCCTATTATGTAACTGGACTGACTTTCCAGTTGAAATATTGAAATAGGATTTTGTTCTAAAATATTGTCTAAAGCTCAATCTTAATCCTACACAGTCAAACATTTGTACAAAATACGATTGTAAACTTTTGTCCTGAAAGAACTATTTTTCAACACTTTATATCGTTGGAACCCAATCAAAATAATTAACATAAACTTATAGCTTGTTTAGGTGAGATTTGCAGCTACACTTGTTCTATCAGAGTCAATCTCAAATCAGGACCCTCGCCAAACTCGCTGCTAACAAACACATGTCTTGTATAGAAATTAACTATTAGGATTTGTTTCTCCATTATCAGGTACTTTGCTCCAAAGCAGAGGAGTACAGTCTTAGAGGTGTGTTATGTGATGTCAGCGAAGAAGGACCGTTGCGCCGTAACCCTGGAAACCATAACCGTAACTTAGTTCAACGGTTACCAACTTCAGCAGAGGTGGCGTTTGCTCTCAGTCTGAGCAACTATGACACTGGAGCCCTGGACCGCAGTGCCAACATGAGCTTCAGGAACACTCTGGAAGGTAAGACAAGCATGACGAACACACACACACACACACACACACACACACACACACACACACACACACACTTCCTGCTCCTCACTTGGCTGCTTCAGTTTACATTTCACTTCACTCTTGTTGATAATACAGGGATGATCCCCAATGCCAACAAGATTTACAATCAGAAAAACATGCTTGTTTTAATAATGCCTAAATACAGTATAGGTATATCTTATTTACCACAAGGAGCTGGTAAAATGACTTATTTAGTACAATATACACTGACATACTGCTTATTGGAAACTATATTTCCTTTACTGCTGTAACTCATGGATTATTGCCATCATGACTTTATTGATGAAAAGACATGTTACTTTAATAAATGAAAACCTTTCACTGAAACTGAAAAAGACTTGTCACTTCAGTGTTTAATGTGATGCCGATTTCGCAATTATTCTGAACTCTCTCTGGTGTGCACATTGAAAAACACAAATCTGAGAGCTAATCGAGCATTTTATTAAGTGAAGCAGAGGTCAGAGGAATACAGTTTGGAGAAGTGGAGGATTTTTCAAGATGCACTCACAATAAATATCAACCAGTATATCTTCTTGCATGCCAAACAAGAAAACGAAAACAATGTGTATTATATAGTTGATTCATACACAACAGAAGAAGAAACATATTCCCTATTTCTCTATTTACATAATGTGTCTTTGTAACAGGTTCTTCTGTAAGTTAACTATATCTGCGTAGCTATTTAGAGGCTCCATCATCTGTTTTATTCAATTCTGCAGCATTTGCATGAACACCTCTAAAGCAAAACTACATGATCTGGTTCTAAATTATTTATACATAAATTAGATTTGACTATCATGCCACTGATGTGCTGCAGAATCAGGCTGTTAACACAGAAAACAATGTCAAACCAGTTGATTTAACTTTTGATAATGCTTTTTTTCTGATTTAGCTTGGAAAGAAAGAATAAAGAAATGTCATCAGTTTTGTTTTTAGCCACTCAATGAATGAAAGCTCAGTATTCTCTGTACTTTCATCTGTGTCATTAATCTCGACCTGTCCTGCGGGAGATATGAGGCTCTTTAGCTGAATGCTAAATGATGGTCACTAGCCAGCAACTAACTTCGTTTCTGTTTTGGCAGCAAGACAAATTGCCGATAGTGTCATTTGTGAGCTGTCATTCTGAAAACGATTGCCTTCTATGGCCAAAACAGAATACACAACGGTCTCAGAAAAACTCCAGCTCACATAATGTATGTATGATCTTACTTACATCTCCTCTCTCATCTGCCCTGTAAGTGAGTCTCTCCACCGTCTCATTGCCTCCAACAAGCTTCAAAGAACAGTAATTCCTTTCAGGGATTCACTGAATGTGACATTTGGAGAAACGGAGGTCAACAGTAACCCAAAAGAGCAGCTGTTGATATCTATTTTAATGATAGTTTTTTTTGTGCATCACACACGTCTGCTGAGGCTCATGTGCTTGCTGCTAACAAAAGGATGGGTTGAATGAAAACTGATCAACTTTTTTTTTGTGTTACATGTGAATTCACTGCAGAACTATCTGAACAAAGTGCAGACCCCAAAAGCTTTGAAAGATTTTTGTCGCTTCCCTGGTTAATTTAGGGCAGACCTTTTTATATATATTTACTTAAATCATAGAAAAATAAGTAATCTGTTTGACGAATTATTTCCTAAATGCACCTTTTTAAAAAAAAAACAAAAAAAAAAACATTTATCTTAGTTCGCTGAGTTTCCGATGCAAAAAATCTTTGGGGTTCATATTGTCATTGAAATGACAATGTGCCCTCTTCATCTGGTTTTCCAATATGTTCTTCTTCTCCTCTATCCAGCCTGTGAATCTGTCTTATAAGACATGCATACTCCATCCATGTGGACCTGTGGTCTTGAAGCAATAGTAACCATCCTAGTGTTAACATTTTTAAAAGTAAACTGTCATGTGCAACAACTTAACTTCTACCAAACTCTAGACCACAGTTTCATCTGCACAGTTCAAATGTTTGACCACAGCTCACTGCTGCTCAACAGCAATTTGTTCTGAATTTGCTTTACAACAAATTCCATTGCTTCACAAACAACTGTGTGCTGAAAAGCTGATTTTGTATTTTTTTTTTATTATCTTGCAGGATTCGGGGATCCTCAGACGGGGATAGGAAACAGCCCTCGTTTAAACATGCATGCTGCTCTCCATGTTTTCATGAATGGATCCATGTCTTCAGTCCAGGGCTCAGCAAATGACCCCATATTTCTTCTCCACCATGCTTATGTTGACAGGTTAGGCATGCATGGACACTTTCATGTTTTGTATTTAAAGTACACCTACACACTTGCACCAAATCATTGGAGTGTTTCTTTTTCTTTCTTTTCTTCTGGAAGTATTTTTGAGGAGTGGCTCAGGAGGCATAACCCATCTTCAGCACAGTATCCAGAGTCCAATGCTCCCATAGGACACAACGCCCGATACCACATGGTGCCCTACCTGCCCCTCCGCAGAAACAGAGACTTCTTTATTTCAACCAAAGAGCTGGGATATGAATATTCAAATCTCTTAAATTCTAGTAAGTGGTGCTTCCTATTTTCCTACTGAAAAAACGTACTGAATTGTTATATTCACAGTTTGTTTGTTAGAAATCCTACAAACTCTTAAACCAAAAAAAAAGAAATTAAAACTTTAAGTCAAGTGAAACGAGTTAGCTTCATTTCTCTAACTGCTTTTTCCCTTTTATCTCCAGACCAGCGGATAGCAGAAGCCATGCGACCTTACCTGGATGAATTGAGGAATGTGTGGCCCTGGCTGCTGTTTGCAGGGCTCGTTGGAGGAATTTTAGCAGTGTCCCTGGTTGCTGCTTTCTTAAAGATTAAACAGCGATATCAATTGCGGCCGATGGGGAATTGGAACAACCCCTGCCAATACTTTACCGCATACTTATTTAAACTTTTCCGGATCCCAGAGAAAAAGCCAATTATCTTGGACAGCATCACAGAGAGACAACCACTTATCCTGGGCAATGTCACAGAGGAAAGCAACCCCCGAAGCTACCAGACAACTATATGAAGGCACAGACCACCCTATATGATAAAGCACATATATATGAATATTAATTTCCTGAGCACTGTGAATTATGCATTATATTGATGATTGTGATGACCTTTGTTAATGGCACTGTATTTAAACTGTATTAAAAGTGTAAAAAAATGCATGTAGCAACTTTTTAAATGGGTTATATTAAAGGTGCATTCCACCCACAACTTGTGACTTGTCAAATTCTACCGATTAGACAATTCCCGACATGGTCTACAGGAATTTATATGGTTTCTGTCATCATGACTTTCCACATTTATTCTCATGGGTTAAAGTAGATTTAGCTTAAAAAGAAACACGCTCTGCAGTTTATTGCATCAGACTTGGATGCAGGGAAATCATATCCTACATGCTTCCAACTGCCAGAGTAACATGAAGTCTTCAATTCTATTTTTCAGAGGACCTGAGGGACTTTTCTTTTATTATCTTGTGTGGGAGTCAACTGAACCACACTATTTGCCTAACATTAAATTGATTGTTTGTGCTCTGAGACATGCTTGTGGGAAAGAAAACACAACTTGATTGTCTGCATAGATGCCAAGGTCTGAGATGTCACTTTAGCATCCAAACAGTTTAGTTTTCAGAACTCAGCCTTGCATAATATTTTTGAAAACTTGATGACTTTAAATATAAGGCAGTTCCTTCATTGCTTGCCGTCTGCGACATCAGCTTTAATGGTTGCGCTTTCTTAAATCAGAGAGAAATGTTTTAACTTGACAGGTCCATAACTATTGGATGAGTTCTTCTTAGTCCACTTTATAATCATGTGTATTAGAAATATTGACAAGGGGATACAAATCCTTTACACACAGATTAGCCCTGTTTTAAAAAAAAGTTCAACACAGTTTATTTTGAATGGATGAATTGGTTCCATCATCCTTTTCTCCTTACGTCACAGCTTCATTCAGCCAAATATAATCATACATTCCAATCCTTGAGACATGCTGCCTGGAAAGGCATTTTTAATTATACAGTACTTTGCTTCAAATACCTTGTGTTCAAATGGCATTCCCAGATAGACAGTACATTCCTATTATTGAAACTGCGCCATGTGTTGACAAGAAAATAGATAAATAGATTGGATCATTTTTAGATTTAACTTGTACAAAATATACATCAGATATAATCATGTAGGGAAAAAAAACCAAGCAATTCAAAATACAACTGGGAAAGGTTTGAGTGGGAATGGAACTGAAACTGGGAACTAATTGATTTCATAGGACACATTTTATTAAGAGTGTTGGAATTCCAGATTTTCCCCTCAAACTACAGCAGCTTTATCACACAGGTATATATCTGTGACAAAGGTGTTTATGCTGAGCAGAACGATCAGTTTTATTCTGAAGGTGGAATAAATCTTTCACTCAATCGTGCTGAAACAGAAACCAGTAGCACTAGATGACTTGTTGGGAATAGACCATATGAAAGGTTTTATGGGTCAGAGATCAAGCGTGCTCACATTGGGCTCTCGTCTATGTGCATGGGTTTATTTATCCAATGACTTTCAGTGTACATAACACATTCATCTGACTGAATAAAGTGAACTAAACGTGGTTGTTCCTTTGAATGTTGTTCAGTGCTTGAGTGAAAAACTGTTTAAAAATACTTTGAGTCCCGAACATTCCAACATATACAACAACCAATTAAAAGGTCAAAATCGTTTGGAAAAGCAGACAAAAAAAAATCAAGTAGAATGACATGAAAGAATGACAGGGTAAAAACAATGTGACTTTAAAGAGTAGAGGCCAAAGTTCAGACTGTAAAGATTAAAAAGGAATGGACTGCACAGCCTTGGGTTCAGCTAAAAAAATGAACTCCATGGTTGCATTGTAATTCCTAATCATTCATCTTCGTCTTCGCTTTCAGTCTCCTCCTTGTTCTTCTCGCTCTCCTTGGGTGGGGGGACGGGGGGTGGGAGGTCCAGTCGAGCCCACGACATGGGCTCGGACTTCTTCAGGACTACCTCGATCTTTGCGGCCATCATGTTCACTGCACTTTTGCTCACATCTATCACCTGGGAAGAGAGAAGCGGGTGTGACTCTGGATGCTTTCGGACACAGGTCTTCTATGTCTTTGATTTAATGAGACGTTTTACACCCGGTCGAAGATGACATAGCGATACTTACTCCCCACAAGCTGAACTTCTGCGCAAATTCCTTTTCTCCCTCAAATAAAATATGGATATCGATCTGAAAGACAAAAAAAGAAAAGAGATTATGAAAACTAATAAAATATAAGCCCTTAAACTATGGACAGATTTAAACTGACAGGCGAGCATATCCCTCACCGTTGTGCTGTTGGCATCCACAAAGCTCAGCTCTGGGACGGCATTCTTGGCGTAGATGGAAATGATGACCTGTGCACCGGTCTGGTGCCAGTCAAATCGACATGGAACTACTTTCTTACCCTGAAATATTAAACAAAACAACAACCATCAAAAACATTACTGGACACATTCAGCCAGCATTTTCTGTACAGCAGAAGCGTTTGCAACACACCACTAGATGGCGTCACAGCCGTGGCTCTCATGCTGTCTAACAGGCACACCTACCGTGTCTTTTTTCCTCCATACATGTGTCCCCTTGGAGCAGCCCTCTTGAGACAGGAAAGTGTTGAAGTCGGAGGTTTTCCGCTTACAGCAGCTCCAGTATTTCATCCTGGAGAGGCAGGAAAGACGCACAAGTGTCACTCAAACGCGCGAGTGAACAAGACAAACAGGAAACTAGAAACATGGCCCCAGAGCTTCTTCTCCAGTTTTAAGGTTTATCTGTCCTGAATGTCGATGCAATGAAAAACAGAGATAAGAAGTTGAAGGTTTTTAATATTTCACTTAAATATTCAAAAGAAAAGGTTTAAAAAAAAAAAAGTACTGACCCTTCATGGAAGATAGGAAAACCAGGGTGTGATGAGCAGACGTCTGAGTCGCTTGCAGGTCCATCAAAACTCTGTAGATAAAAAGCTCGGATCAGAGGACTGAGGCAGATTGTTCTTGATATAAAAACTACAAACATGGTTGATTTGCACACGTATGGCGCTTCAGTCTTTCACAACTTATAATACTCTGATTCCATGTGCATATCAGAAGACACGTTTTAAAAGATGTCTCTTGTGCTGTCCTTTGTAGATGAATGGAGAACTAGCTCTAGAGGTGAATGGGCAAAGACAAAATAAAAGCTCCACTTCGTTCTCCAGACCTCAACTGATTAATCAACTAAACGCAGGCAGTCCTTGAGAGAAGATCACACGGCTTTCAAGAAAATCTGTTGAAGTTTATTTATGTAAATCATCAAGTCCAACTCGATGCTTCGTCAAATCCGTGCAGTTTTCCCTTCACAATTTGTTCCTTAATCGAGAGGTTTCTGCTCTGACAGCTCCGATTAACTGGCAAACTTTTTTTTCTTGCTGTTCATTTGTCTCGGAGCAAATGTGGAGGAGGGTGAGGACAACAAGGGAGAGCGTAACACATCAGACTTAAAATGCTTACATCGGGATTAGCTCGGATCATCATGTTTGTTTTTGTATTATTTAATTTAACTGACCTCTGCTCATAGACCCTCATTTGGCAGAAATTAAAGGAAAGTTAAAACATTTTGTGCTGATCCTACAATGAAACAAATAGCATCAATGAGACAGAAAATATAACAAAAATGAAGCTGTGTTTCCTGAAGCCCTGGAGAAAGTAATGTCACATTCACCTACTTTAGTACATCCTCCATTTTTACAAGATGTTCCAATCTTGATCTCGTCACTTTCTTCCTCTAGAAAGACGGAGAAGTGAATAAACACAGACAGATAATTGGCACCAATACTTAAACGAGCATTTTAAAATTGCATCTGCAGTTGTGATGAGTTGTCCTGTCGGCTTTAACTCCAAAACTCCATGATGTGAGTGACACAGGTGACGGCTAATCCCCAGCGGCTGTCCATTAACTTCCAGTGTCGACATGACCTTCCTGTCTACTTTAACAATACAATGATCGTAGGCTATTTATAAAGAGAGGGTTTGCTCTGCTTATGGACTCACCTTTCTGTTCTGCTGTATTTTCAGAGAGTTTAAGTTTCTCCAGGGCCTGCTTCAGGGAGCTCGACACTTTATGCTGCACTCTCACCATCAGCTCGTCAGGACTAAAACGGCAAAGACAAAAATCATGAATTCAACAAGACAAAATTGAGTAACAAGAAGTATGTTTTTATTTTTAAGGTTTGTTAATAACCAGGTTTTTTTTAACTGTAATATGAAAAATACATTACTACCAAGATCTGTTTAAAATCAGGCTTCCGAAGTAAAGCCCGATTTATTGATATTGATCACGACCACATACAGAACGTGTCATCTGTAACACAGAGGATGTGTGGATCCGCTTTAAGGCCATTTGAAGATTTAAAAGGAGTTTCACTTTTTTTTGCGTTACTATGGCCTCATCATTCGCTTCAGCTTCTTTAGATGATTAAAAAAAACTAAAACAAATGAGTAACCTTGGTCTGCGTATCGCCTCCTGAGGTTTTGGTGCGGAAATGATGTACTCGTCAAACTTTGGTTTTTGGTCATCTGCGTCCTTGCCTCCTGATGATGTCACATCTGGTTTCACCGGCTCAGGAGGCTTCTCCTTGTTGTGAGGTCCTTTTGTACAGCCCTGTACACGAGACAAAGTCACTGCATCGCACTCACAGGAAATGAGAGTCACGGCCACAGCAAAAGGTGGCATTCAATGCTCAGGAAGACAATAAACAATGGAGAGATGTTGATGGGGGATTGAAAGTATGGATGCAAAAAAAACCCAGGAACAAATACTCACAACAATGCTTAGAAAGTCTGAGAAATCCGTAGTTCTTCTCTTGCAACAGGACCATCCCTGGAGAAAGTCGGAGAAATAATTAGTTTGACCAGATAACAGTTTATATTAAATATTTTTCATTGTCAGGACTCCTACTTTTAATGCATCATGGAATACGGGCACTCCCGGATGATAGGTGCAGCCATCTGGGGGAAAAAAATATGCAGAATTTAATTGTAAAGGAAAAATGAGCGGTGACATAAAAAGACTGCCTGAGTGAGAAAAGTCATTTCTAAAAGTGTGGGGTTTTTTTTGCAAAAGATTCACAGAGTGAATTCACAGAGTGTTCCAATATTTTTTTTGAATAACAGAAACAGATTTCTTGAGACATTTTCAAGGGATTCTGAACCCTTACTCAAAAAGTCCATTCAACAAGAGTGATGCCCAGTGTTCCTTTCCCCCCCAACATTAATGTGTGGCGCCTTCTGTAAGGACTTGGACCAGCAGTGTTTGATGTTGACTTCATGCTTCAACTGTCCAAGTGACTTGTACAGACTGAGGTGCTTCAGCTCAGCTACAGAGATGAAACAGTCCCCTCGAAGCATCTCCGAAATTAAAGAGCAAAAGGTTACACCAGTTTGCCTTGAATTGCAAGTACAACACCATTCTGAAAAAAGTCCTCTACCCAAGAAGTTGCCCTTATAGATAAATTAGTGTGAAATACATGACAAATAAAAATGGCTGAATGACAGAATAAATTAAGTCTAGCCTGAACTTTGCTCCCTCCATGTAGAGGCCTCAGAGACTCCTCTTAGATGCCCCAAGAGGTAATGTTAATAAACCCGATGTCTCTTTTATGAAAAGAGACATCTGATTGAAATGCTAATGCAACCTGACTTTGTGTGCACTGTCAGACATTCAATGTTACAAAAAAAAAAAAAAAAGGCAGACATAATTTCAAACACAAAAGGCACAAAGATGTCATGGAGGTTTTACCGTAGGGATGAAGCCAACAAAATCACTTTTATAGTTCAATACATAAAGATCAATGGCTTCATAAAAAAGGATGTGAGCAAACTCTTCAAGTAAGTTTCAAGTACGGAAACAAAGAAATAAGGAAAGTGAACTACCAAGACAAAGATCTAACCCCTACACCGCCTCATACATGTGGTCTTGTTTTGGAGTAACAACTTCTGGAAGTAGCTTTCCTGAAGAAAACAAGATAATAATTTGGATACATCACTAAATGTGGAGGGAGGGAAAAAAAAGACACCACTATTTCTCACATAAAACAAAGTCAAAACCATGACGTTAAATACTAGGAAGGGCATCCATTCCCCCCCTACAAATATTAAGAGTGACATTAAATATGCATGTTTTCTGAGGCAGCTGTTGTTTCTGTAAGCAGTGTCAAAGATTTACCCACTTATTAAAACACAATGTGACCTTATCTGTCAGATGGAGCCCTTAGTTGTTGTTGTGTGCGTTTAATATGAAGCGTTTCATCCCTGTGTGCTTCAGCAGGCAAACTGCTGTGTTAGTTATAACAAGCTACACTACTGACTTACTACGAGAACTATATAATAAGTTCAATTAGTTTGAATCATGGGTCAAAAAGTTTAGTTTTATTTATTTGTGCCTCTTTTGTGTGATCATACATTATATGTAGACTCTACTTAAACGATTCAGGTGACAATTTGAAAGACAAAGTTCCTTTCCTTTAAAAAAAAAAAAGAAGAAGCTATGATCACTGTCATCCTGGAGAGCGGTTCATTGACGTATGAATGCACGTTAGATGGGTATTTTCCAAGTTTTTGCTCCTGTGGCAAACTCTGAAGGGCTTTACGGTCCAGTTCACTGTGTCTTACCCGGGACAATGACACTCTCCACTAAAAGCTAATGTTACTCTCTAACCTGCTAATGCTTGAGCTTCACGTGCTAACAACAACGTGCAGGCCAACGTGTCGTTAAAACCCAGAAGTTATTAGCAACAACATTATTGATAATTTAAGTTACATGTGTATTAAGTCCAGTCAGATAGAAACAGGTTAGCTAGCTAACATGGGCACACCTGGCCTACACTCTAGAAATTTCCAGAGCACCCGAAGGTTAACGTTAGCTTGCCAGACAGTTTACAGGACACTGCGATAGTTCACCGTCATACTACTCACCGTCTGGGTTATTTTCGGGATCAAATCGCTGTCCACATCCTTTGTTGTAACACAAAACAGACATAGCGGCGACTGGAGTTAGTTTAATAAGTGGCTAACCACTGGAAGCTTCTCTGTGTGAGATACGGAGCCGCCACCGTTGCCTTACAAGTACTGCACAACTACACTGGCCTCACTTCCGGATATTGTCGGCTAAACTCGGCAAAGCTCGGAGCGTGCCCAGCCCGCCCCCTCCATCCTGTGAGCGCTCAGCGGTCCCACACAAGCGACAACTGATGCTGACCGCTTCCAAACTTGGCGCTGAGCGACATGTTCTCTATACACATTTATTTCGGACCCGAACTCTTCAGCAAATGAACACCTAAAAAAGGTTTTTGACGTCAGTTTTGCGTGAACTATTTTAGATTGAACCGAAGTAAGCCACTGCACTCAGGGATACAGTAGTCAGGTGCATGAAACTGGGGCAATAGCTATTTAGTTTTATACGAGGATGGCTGCAGCCTAGTAGACAACTGCCTCTCGGGATATGTTCACATGAATTTTCCATTTCGGGCATCACCATCGACTTCTACGCGGCTGCTTTGTGCGTTTATCCCTTTCTATATTTCTTTCTTTTTCCCCCTCGAATTACATTGGAGAAAGGATGTGGAAGGATTTCCTTTCAATGATTACAGCTGTTTCGTCTGAAGGGAGGACACGCCGAGATGTGTGAGTATGGCATATATGAGATATAGATTTCAGCCTTCTTAATTAATGCCCAGACTGTAGCTCCAGGCGTAAGCTCACAAACTCGCAGATTTTCCACGGAGGAGAGCTCCCCTGCTTGTGCAGCTGCAAAGGGAGATGCATGCACGATCTCCCGGGACAGTCCTCCTATGTTGAATTGTGAATTGAGTCGTTCAAATCTGACAGCCCTTTTGGTGCTGATAAATAGTTAAGGAATCAGTCCTGCACGTCCTGCAAAAGGTGGGCTCGATTTCCATTGTTTCAGTTCAATAATGTTATCTAATAAAGTTGATCTCAAAGTTGTTTGCTATAATTATCAAAGTGTTACATGCAATACTCAATGTGTCATTACTTTGTTTTAAAAAAGTAATTGAAATTAAAAAGTAATTATTTAATCTTAAACAAGGCCACACAATTCTCAGTTTAATTTTATTTTCTGTCAGTTTTAATTTTTAATATGGGTTTTAGCTGGCTTTGTATCCGAGTTTACTTGATGGTAATACCTTAAAACAAAAAGTGTTTGTAGCCTATTAATGACCCTGGTAGACACTGTCAAAAGAACAATGTTTTCATATGTTTATTGTATGAAAAGGGAATTTCCCTGAGCCATTTCAACTGGAAGCAAGTTATGTTTCACTGTTTATTGATGTGCTTTGTTTTAAGGGTTGTCATTCTTTGCTCCTGTGCATTCCAGGGTAAAATAATCAGCATTAATGCAACCTGTTTGAGTTCAACATTGAATATGCTATCATGCCCCGTAGTGACACAAAACCAGGAAACATCTTTAAAGCTTTGTCTGACATGTCATCTTTAAGCATGCAGAGTGCATTATTCAAAAAAATCCCCAACTGAATCCAGATCTATTTTCTTGTTATTCTTCCATTTATAGGGTGACTTGGTGATGGAATAGTGATGAAGCCTAATCGGTGGGGAAATATGCTTCCTCCACCGAGTTTCTCTCTCTTTTTCCGTTTCACATGCCTTTTCCTCCTCTGCTTCCCCTTACGCCATGCTCAGTTCCTGCCAGAAACAAGGGCAGGACAAGGTCTGCTTCTCTTCACCCAGCCTGCATATAATGCTACCATCTTTGAAAACTCTGCTGCAAGAACCTATGCCAGAAGCCTGATCAAAATGGGCATCGTTCTCGGGCCACCTCGGTCTTTAGACATAAAATACTCCATTGAATCGGGAGACAACGAGGGAATCTTTCAGACTGAGGCATTTTTAATGGGAGATTTTTGTTTCCTTCGTGTACGAACAAACGGGGGCAGTGGGGCCATTTTGAATCGGGAAGTACAGGACAATTACACACTGACTGTTAAGGCATCTGCCCAAGGAGGTCTAGAGGCCTTAGCTACTGTTTATATCAAGGTCTTGGATACCAATGATCTCAGACCTCTTTTTTCCCCAACCTCATATTCATTCGTTGTCCCTGAAAGTGCCCCTTTGGGTGCCAGCATTGGACGTGTAACAGCCACAGATGCTGACATGGGCTCCAATGGAGAGTTCTACTACTTCTTTAAAAACAGAGTTGATCTCTTCGCTGTGCACCCAACCAGTGGGCTCATAACCCTAACAGGTCAGCCCAGAATAGATAAACAAGACAAATTTGAGTATGAGGTACAGGTGGTTGACAGAGGCATGAAACTCTATGGGAACAATGGTATCAGCAGTACTGCCAAGCTTTTCTTAAGCGTGGGTCGGGTGAATGAATTTGCCCCTGTTATCAGTGCAGTTGCAGTCGCTCCATCGTGGCTGGACAAGGACCCAATCTATGCCATAGTGACTGTAGAGGACAAAGACGATGGGGTATCAGGGGATGTAGAGTGGGTGTCCATCATTGAGGGCGACCCGTTTGAACAGTTTGTGTTGGATCGATCACCTGTCGGGAATGAATACAGGGTTAAATCATCAGACACAGTTGACTGGGATTCATTCCCTTACGGCTGCAACTTAACCTTCCAGGCCAAAGACAGGGGCACACCTCCTAAGTTCTCAAATACACAAGTTGTGCAGTTGTTAGTTACAAAACCAGAGCCTGTGTTGGCGAATTTTGAGAAGGATGTTTATGTAGTCAAGCTGAGTGAAATAGCTCCCCCAGGCACTATTGTAGAGGTGGTGAAAATCTCCCCAGCTCCTCTGAGTGTCAATTACAGCTTCAGCAGCCTCTCAGATCCAATGTACTTTGATATAAACCCTTTGACTGGAGTTATTATGACCACGAGGCAGCTGACAAGGATATCACGGGATTTCATGGAGATGGAGGTGGTTGATATTTATAGTCTGAAGCAAGCAAGGGTCCAAATCACCATAGAGGATGCTAATGATAACTCTCCCCTGTTTAACAGGCCATTCTACGACGTTGCGGTCAACGAAAGCTTACCTGTAGGAACTGTTGTTCTTGTGGTGTCAGCGGTGGATGACGATAAGGGGGAGAATGGATATGTCACCCTCGCAATTAGTGGTGAACAGTCTTTTCCTTTTAGCATAGATCAGGACACAGGGGAGATTAGGATAACAAGAGATCTGGACTTTGAGTCTTCAGAAGATGTCTATACTTTTGCAGTACGGGCCTCTGATTGGGGTTCACCCTACAGAAGGGAGAGTGAAGTTAACGTCACAATTCGTTTGATCAATATCAATGACAACCAGCCTCTTTTTGAGAGTGTTTCTTGCAGAGGGATGATAAGCCGGGATTTCCCGATCAGGGAGACTATTGTCACCCTGTCAGCTGTAGACATGGATGAGCTAGGAATGGTAACGTACAAAATACTATCCGGGAATGAGTTAGATTATTTTGACTTGAACCAAGACTCCGGGGCCTTGTCGTTAAAAAGATCTTTGGCAGTGGATAATTTAAAAAGTGGGGTCTTCAACTTGAAAATTGTTGCAACAGATGGAGAGATGTTCTCTGATCCTACTTTCGTTAATGTATCTGTGGTGAGGGGGAGGATGCCATCCAAGGGCTTCAACTGCAGGGAGACCAGGGTAGCCCAGTTGCTGGCTGAAAAAATGCTTGCCAAAGTGTCTGCTATGTCTCGACCAAGAACAGGTGAGATATATGCAGACATTTTCTCCATGAACAAACAGGCTCCACAGTTTGAAGCCTTACCCACTAGTATTTTAGTGAGAGAAGACCTTGCTGCTGACGCCAGTGTGTTTCAAGTGAGAGCCCGAGATGGTGACACCGGCTTCAACGGCCGTGTTCTCTTTTCCATATCTGATGGTAACAACGATAACTGCTTTAAAATCCACATGGAGAATGGGCTGATTACTGTGTTACAGTCCCTGGACCGTGAGAGAGTGGATCGTTACTTCCTTAATATCACCATCTATGATCAGGGCATTCCTCAGATGTCCAATTGGAGATTACTGACCGTGATCATTGAGGACGCAAACGACAATGACCCGCAGTTCTATGAGGACAATCCCTCTGCTCTTGTTCCAGAAAATTCTGCGATTGGCATGGAAGTTATAACCATTAGTGCATTTGACAGAGACATTGGTCCAAATGGACAGCTCTCCTATGTCATGCTCACCAGTGTCCCCCAGTTTGGCATTGACAGCGAAACAGGGAGTGTATTTGTTGCGAGCCACTTGGACAGAGAAACCTTCTCCATGTTCATATTGAAGATTGAAGTGAGAGACAAGGCTGAGAGAGGCACTCGAAGGTCTTCAGTGACTACCCTTACTATTATAGTGGAGGACGTCAATGATTGCGCCCCAGTTTTCATCCCAAGCAGCTATAGTGCTCGGGTCCTTGAGGACCTCCCGCCAGGGGCTGTGATTACGTGGGTGCAGGCTCAAGATCCAGACATTGGCCCTGGGGGACAGGTCCGATACTCCTTGCTTAATGACTTCAATGGCACCTTTGAGGTAGGTGATGTGACTATTTCTATTGTCCTTACTTTTACAAACCGTGATCCTCTTTTTATTGACACATTTTGATGAATGGGACTGTAATGCTTTGTGCAGGTCGATTCTATAAGTGGAGTGTTGAGGATTAGGAAAGAGCTGGACTTTGAAAAACAACAGTTTTTCAACCTGACAATGCTCGCCGAAGACAGGGGAATACCCAGCCTCATCAGTCAGACGTTCATGGAGGTGGAGGTGTGTAAAACACACGCACACACAAACACACACTTTTTCCCCAGAAACATTTCTATGATCAGATTCATCAATGAAGCATTGAAGCTGATTGTTCCTCTGATTCACTCCAAGTTTTTAAATATTGTGCCGACTTTATTGTTCGATATTTCTTCATTTTCCAGGAGAGAAATAACTGGGTTACAACAATAGGATCAGAGTTTTGCACTAACCCTCCCCAGACGAGCCCACAATAACTCAATATTATGACTGTTTAAAGACAAGTTGTATGCCCCACAATTCAGGTCAATGAAATTAAACTCATTCAGTTATTTTTTTCAGTTAAGCTGCTTTGACAAAACATTTGCAATCTAAATAATTTAATGAACAAATAAATCCTGAAGGAAATGATGTTGTTAGTGGAAATTTATAGCTGCAAGCCATAAGTAATCAAAGGCGACATAGTCCTTTTTGGCCTTGTCGTGTTTTGTTTTTCAATGAAATGCAATACTACACATATCTGCCTTCACTAGTTCTACACAATTTAAGGTAAAAAATTAACATAAATCTTTACACTTCTTCAGGTGGTGGATGTCAATGAGAATTTGTATGCACCCTACTTCTCCGACTTTGCTGTGAGAGGCTCAGTGAAAGAGAACTCCCGTGCAGGCACAAGTGTGCTGACAGTCAGTGCAAAGGACGACGACACGGGACGTGACGCCGTCCTGAGGTACTCTGTCAGAGGAGGCAGCGGGCTGGGCACTTTCACCATTGATGAAGACACAGGTGTGGCACAAGATCAATTTTGAAGTCTATTTATGTAAAGTGAAAATCCACTAACATATACCATGCATACAATATCAGAAATTCACTGCATCACATGTCTTTATATATAATAGAAAAGGTTTAACACCCTGTGCCATTTCTGTTTGATTTCACGTTTTCGTTCTTGCTCAGCTTTTTTTGATGTTTTATACCACTGACACATTGTGAGTTTGTACTGGAAATGATTTACAGCAAGGACTCCAACTCCAACTGGTGCTTATTTCTGTTGTATATGAATGTGTGCATAAGTAGTAGAGAGGAGGAGAGCGTATGATGTACAGACAGAGTCAGAGTTTTGATGGGGCCTCACGTGGAAACTGTGTACTGGGACATCATTACTGTAATGAGGGCAGCATGGCAGCTACAGTGGCTGGGCCTCAGGCCACTCAGTACAACTGATCCAGTGCTGTGCGGATAACATTGATCAAGGCACTCCTGCTCAGCCCCACCATCCTTTCCAAGAGTAGTATATCACAGTGACTTATTCAAGAAGGCCTGACCCAAAATAAAAAGCCCGCCGTTGTCTTCAACTGTCCTAATCCAGCTGAAGACATGTTGCATTTAAACAGGACTCGCTCACCCAGGGATAAAATGAATCAAATAACACGTACAAAAATAGGACAGTTCATTGAAGTTCATATTGGCTTTGTATAGAATGAAATTCCAACTACACTTGTGTATCTATCCATCCATCTATTCATCTATCTGTCAGAATTGCATGATATAGTTATTTATTTGTATAGCACCAATTTAATTGCAATGTATAAAAAATATTTAAAAAAAATGATTTTTAGACATTTAATTTGACATGGTGTTACAACAAGATTCTTTGTTGAGCTTAAAGCTTGTAGGGCTTTGCAAACAGTCACAAATGATACACTGGAACCTCAACAAAATGAATTTTTCTCCTTCGGGATGAGATGTCTGTGCAACTTAATGACAAGATTGGCTTGACAAATTCCCGGAATTTATATTGTTTGGGGGAAATCAGACTCCCTTAGTACAAATATATCAGCTTGATTTGAAATGTTTTCCATTCACAGCACTGCTTATAACCAACTATGAAAAGTTTGCATCCTTACATTTCCCATCCCAAGCGAAGTAGTAATGAGACCTTTTGCCCCACGTTAAGGCTCATCGCAGGCTCTGTCACTATCCATGGACCTGAAGACATTAAACCCAATGACCCACTGTGTCTCTCTCCATGGTGCTGAAGCACTCAAACTTCTAACTCTGAGAGCAGTCCCTCTTTCTGTCTTCTCTGCGTGATGCCGTTCTCCATAGTTAGCAGTGTTTCATATTCACCCTTGATGCAGTAAAGTTTTGGCACTGACAGGTCCTGTATTTCAAAGGTGAGATTTAATGGGGCTTAAGATGGAAATCCCTATTTAACTGTTTGAAAGTAAGCAGCCAGTGGTATATCCCTTTTCTTCCTGACACGTTCTACTTCTACTTAACACAATGAACTGCTTTACTGAAAATAATACGTTTAATAGCAGTTTGATTTAATCATAGCTTATATTCTAACCAAAAAATTCTATTGAGAATTTCCCCAACCATGCACCCATCAATGATTTAACAAATCACACCCAGTTTGTCTTCATTTTTACAACTTATTGTGTTTCTTAAAATCATCAAACTTTAAATTCCACTGATCTCCATATAAACATCTTTTTATCATGCATTTATAGCTACTTGCTAGTTATATAATTAGAACAGTAATCTGTTGTACAGCAACGACAAGAATCTATTGTAATTAGTAATCAGAAATGTGGAAATCTGTGCATCTAAAAAGTAAGCTGTACTGTTCATTTCAACAGGTTGTTAATTTAGCATTTATTTTAGTCCGGGAAACACATGGCCGTGTTCCTCTGTTGGCGTCTCTCCTCACCTTTTGGCACACTGGTCTCTACAGTACATGACTTGCACTGGAGGCCTGTGCTGACCTTTAACTAGGCTAATTAGTATTGACTGGAGTTGAGAGAGAAACTGATGAACAAATGGAGGGTATGTGTGTCGTCCTCTTTTTGCCCGCATCTCTTTACGTATAGAACTATGTACACATAATTACACAGTGTTTGCACAGTGTATCTACTGTACTCAAAGATAAAACAGTATTGCAGAACTTAGACAGATCCCAACAGTCTTCAGAATTAAAGCCTCAGTATGGAGCATCAGAGCCAGCGAGAACGTTTATTGAGTGCAGATTTTCCAGGGGAAATCAGGGTGCTTGTTAGAGCAGAAAGAGAAGTGAGAGGGGAGTGAATGTGAAGCGAAGAGAGGAAGGAAGAGGATGCAGGGGAGTCTATAGTACAGAAAGAAGTGTCAGAAGAAAATACACCTTTCTTTTTCCCCAGGACTTTTCAAGACATATAATTTTCTTTTCGAAGTTTTTTTGTACAACTTGTTTTTCTATCAAGTAGCAAATGTGACGTTTCATGACCAGTGCTTTTTATCAGAATAAGATTATCAGACACAGTAAGCACAGCATGGTACATTTTAGCACATCAAGCGCATCATTTTTGTCTTGTAGCATAAAAGTCAGTTTCATCAGGCGTGGACAGAGAAACTCTGCACTGTCCTCCCACCGTGCATTTAGATGCCATTTTGAGTAGCTCTGCTTTGACTGCTTGTCAATCTGTGGCTCTTAGTGCCCAAAGTAAGTATGTGAAGATCGACTGTGACAGACAGTGAAGAAGAATAAAAAAGACAGAGGGAACGAGAGAATGTGTGAGAAAACATTTTTTTTAAAGCCTGTTTCAACCCCCCAACACACACACAAGTATATTTTGTTAAATGACATTATGATGGCATCTTTGACAAGCTACGACATCCCCAATGTCTGTTTTACTTGCTTATGTGTGCCCTCGTGTATGCCATACTGAAAATCTTTAAAATGGATCAATCCAATATGGATAGAAACTAAAGGGATTATTTATCAGAATAAAAAAGACTTGGGATCTCCTCTGGCTTAAATTCTTACCACTGCTGTACTTTGAACAAAAATTGGTATTCTTGTCATCGGTCCAGGTGAAAGCAAACCCTGCAATTTCTCATTGGGTAGCTGTCAGAAGACACCGCTCCTCTATTAGTGCATTTGTAAGACCCAGGATTTGTCACAGTCAAGATAGAGCAGTCTAGGTTCATGCAAACACACTTTAAATAGTAATTTATTCTGCATTTGTTTAAATTCAAGAGGCTATATTTCCTTCTTTTTTTCCCCTTTTTTTTCTGCCACACATAGAGTATTATTGAGTTTTGGTTGAAGGTGCAGGGAAATGCACTCAGTCATCTGTCATCAATCCTGGAATTGATTATTGGATATGGTGGCATTAGTTCAATTGAGGGACCCCAAAAAACTGTTTCTCAAGACAGGAGAAATTGAATTGACATGACGGATAGATGTAAACCCAAGTGCACTGCAAACTTCTAAATGAGAAAATATGCCATGACCCTTCACATTTTTTCTTCCTTCTTTGAAGTGTGTTATTTATGGTGAGAATGGATGCTGTCAAGTTAGATTTATATTGAATCCAGTGAATAGTGCCTGTCGGTCTTAAAGTTCAAAGAGCTTTTGAAACAGCCAGCTCTGTTTTCCTCGTCTCTCTCTCTGTCGAGCTCTCTGACAGAGATGAGATGTGGTTTGAAAAGGACATGGCCAAGGACGACAGAGCAGGGATGTGTTTCGACAAACACTTTTACTATGCATTGTGCATGCCTTGGGCAGCTGCTTAGTCATAATCTGACATGTACACACACTTCCTGGTGATAAGGTAACACCTTCACCAGGCAGCTGAGAAAGCTGCAATGAGATTGACTGGAGTGCATTAAAAAAAAGGCCACACAGTCCCACTTCTAGCCACTGATTTGTATTCTAGTTGGCTGTAACCTCTGCATGTGGGGTGTTAGGCCAAATGGAGAGCAAGGCCAACAGCAGGCATATAATGTATTACAACAAATTAATTAAATGTATCTACATACTTACATAAAAAAGTGCACGTATGAACACTGTTTTTGCCTTTAATAAATTGTTTTTATAATCCACTCAGAAAGAATCACTGACATTGTGATAAAGATCTCTGGCCAGAGATGTTCACTAGACAATATGTTTTTTTTTATGCTAGTTTAGATGATATCTTCCAAAAACAATTTAATGGGGGCCGACGGCAGGGAAACAAGAGAGAGTGGCATTAAGAATGTTTATCCCAAGGGTTTGGAGTCAGGGCTGCACTGTCCAAGCTCTCTTTGCTTCCCTGGAGTCACAAACATCAGTGGCATTTATTTTGGTCAAATTAAAGGAATCCTCAGTTCACTAGGATTCTACTTTCACTACATGGTTAGAGGTAAAAGAAAGACTTCTAGATTCAGTTCTATCTGTCTATCTACCTTGAGGCTGTAACTTCTTATTTGGAGTGTAGAGTGATTTTACTATACTCTGTTATTTGTTTTACTACAGTTATGTGGTCATGGCTACATTTTAGAAAATAAAACACATGAGGTTACTTTCATTCAATTTTGGCTCGATGTCAAGCCGTTGAACACTGCCAAATACTAACTATGCTGCCACTACATCTACTTCTAGGACTAATTCTAATGTCAATACTAACACATTGTCTGTCTTTTTAAAAGAAAAAAGGCCAGATGGTAGAGTGAGCATAAGCTTAGAGACATTAAACAGTCTTTAACTATACTGTAAAAAGCATCAAAGCAGTGTGAAGTTTTAGGCAAAGCAAAAGGAACCAATCCATATACATACCTGCTCACATGTCCAGGAAGTCACAGCTCTGGCATGTTTTGGGGTTATTTGCTTGCAGGCATTGGTGCTTGTACAGACTGCAATTATTTTCACATCCTGGTACTTCATACTTATTTCCTTTCAGTTAGTCAAAGTGATGGACTCATGCTGTCATTTTTTTTGTCAGTGATTTAATGCAAAAAGGTTTTTTTGTGCACTTAAATATATGCATCTGCAGCTTGCTTTGCCCTATTTTTAAAAAAAAAAGAAAATGGTTGTGCACCATTGTGTTGTCGTGCTCATGAGCTTAGAAATACCATAACTGAACAAAAAAAACACAGAGTGTTGTCCAGCACTAGTGGCCAAGCACATAAGATTTGTTAAAAAAAAAAAAGTTACCCATGTGTCATCCATTGTAAGTGTTCTCTTTGTCCCTCAAGAGGTCACCAAAGCTGTCAGCTAGTCATCTTCCTTAGGGCCACCACACACCGTCCAGTCAATGTGTGAGTGTGTGAGTGTCTGCGTCGTTATTGGTGCAGGGCACTTCGGGTACGTTTAGCACTAACCGAATTGCAGCGGGAGCAGTTTGGTCAGCTGTGATTAGCCGTAGAGAAGCTGAAACATTGAAGGTGACTACAGCGGAGCCAGTAATGCCTGTGAATGTCACTGAAGCCAGGACGCTAAGTTTACCCCAAATTTGTGTCTTTGCATCTGGAAACTTATTATTCAAAGACTTGCCTTGTGAGATCTTTCAGGGATGTATTCAGCTGATGACACTTATACACACGCGCAAACACACACACACCTAATATATGTATTATCAAGCCTTGGTAACAAATGCATTAATATTTGTCCTTTGTTTCAACAGGGGTGATTTACACTGCTGGTATCCTGGACTGTGAGACCAAAGACTCCTATTGGCTTACAGTTTATGCTACAGACAGAGGGGTCACACCCCTGTCAGCTTCTGTTGAAGTCTTTATACAGGTACCAACATTTAGTTGCAAATATTCAGGACATGTTTATCATACACAAAATGCCTTAAATAGAGTAATATGTTTTGCACTGAGAAACAAGTATTAACATTAAGTGCTTCGAGCAGGGCTGGTTAATATGAGGAAGTGGTGGAGTTCCCCGATACACACCCTTGTTGTTATGTTATTTACATCTTTGCAAACATATAATCTTATATTCAGGAGTTGTGGCGTTTTATGAAAGGTTGATGTTAATAAATAGCTTTTATGTCTTTCTCTGTCATTATTACCCTCTTACACTTTTTGCTGCAGTCTAGAATTAAGTCTTTTAGGCATCCTTATTGTGCTGAAACTTCAAATAACCAAGGCATCCACAAGAGGCTGTACAGAGGATAGCTCATCAATTTGTTTTAAAACTAAAAGACAGGCAGTGGAAATAAATCATTAACAAAAAAGATACATTTTTGCATTAATATTGTTTTTTTATATTTTGCAACCATCTTTTCAAACTTGGGGGTTAGGGGGTGTTTTTTTTGTTTTTGTGCCATTTGAATGAAAAAAATATTTGAAAAAAATAACTTCTGGCCTTTTTTTTTTTAACTTTTAAATAAATCGTAATTTTATGAAAGACAGCATCTTTTTCCATATCCATCATTTAAACATTCATACATTTTGCAAAGATTTAATGGCGGGCTAGTTTTCATGCTTTTTAGTGTTACATCCAAAATAACAGTATAATGCTAAGCTATCACTGGGTCATTTATTGAAACAGTAATGCTGCTTTGTGCTGTGGATAATCATAGCAATGCTGTCCGCCTGTAAGCAACTGATACGCACTGGAGGGAATTCTCTGCTTCAGTTTCTGTTGTGTTTGGCAGTAACTAATCCACTGTCTAAACACTGGAGTGCACACATCACTGCTACAACCCTGCTTGCCCTTTGGGGGAGAGTTCAGTGGTGTATATAAAAAACAAACAGCCTTTTTCTGGCTTCAGGATATCCAGGTGTGGGGATGTGATCGGGTGCTTTACTCTCTGCCTCTTCATCACAGACAAAAGTAGGGAGATTAATCAGGCACAGGTGCTCCTCATGCGGCTGAACCGTCTTGGCTCTGTGTGCCTCCCAGCAAACACTCAATCAACGCACTGTTTGCTATAAATAATCTAGATCTATGCTGTAAGAAGAGAAATTAATCTGCAGTACATTTTATGTGACATCTGACATTTCTGGTGAACACATTTGGTGATTTATAACCCAGATCCTGTGTATGCAGCCTTTCATGGGGGGTGATTAAAAAAGACCCTAAAAATCTATAGGTAGAGCTTCCTTACAACAATAAGATATTAAAATGCAGACAGATTCATAAAGTTAGATTTGATCAACTTGTCAATTGTCAATTGATATCAAACTCAGAAGATAGTTAATCTAAAAACTTTTCTCCCTCTCTTTTGCCCAATACTTGTTTCCCCCCTCTCTCTCCTGTGTCTCTCTCTGTTCCTCTTCTTCTTCTCTCTCAGGTAGAAGACGTAAACGACAATGCTCCCCTCACCTCGGATCCAATCTACCACCCAGTCGTCATGGAGAACTCGCCGAAGGATGTGTCAGTCATCCGTATCCAGGCGCAGGACCCTGACCTCACCGCCACGCCCAGCCGGCTGAGTTATCGCATCAGTGCTGGCAACCCGCAGAATTTCTTCTCTATCAACCCCAAAACAGGTTAGACTCACAGACAGACACACAATCTGAAAAAAAAGGGAACTCTCTTGGTTATATTCTTCGAGGTTAAACACTGAATACTAATGCTATAAGTGGTATATTCTTGAAAATATTAATGATTATGTTTCTGCTAATTTGTTTATGTTACGCTGAAATGTACTTTTTGGCCTGCATTCGTTGAAAAGAAGGCTTAAGTTCCCACACAGCAAATTAAAAAGACCCACACAATTAAACATCTAGGACACCAATGTGCGACCCAGACATCCCCACACACACATACACACAGACACACACACACATACACACACTCGTCACTTAATATTGCTTCCAGTCTTCTTTATGGGTCAAAGCTCCTCAATGCACTCGAGAAAACGAACAGAGTTAGTTTCTTATTAAGCCCATGTGGGAAAAGTTGGCAAACAGTTTCAGGAGAATCTCCTCAGACCTGCAATTTGATTTTTATTCAAAACATGTTGCCAACTTACTTATAGGTTCACCATGAGCCCAATTGGATCAAGAAAGTGAAAGAGTCTTACCTTGTGAAAAGATTTACACAAAGCCTGTGGCTCTATTTTACCTTTTTGAGTCTGTAGGAAAATACTGCATGAAAAATTAAAGCCTGTGAATGTGAAAAATCCTTGCATAAAAGATCAAATTTGCATCTTTTCTGATCCTGACCTATTTTACCTTCATGTGTTTCCATGAATGGGGACTAATCTGCTGATGGATTGATTTAGCATTGCACTTCTTTAACATGGACAAGGGCCATTAAACATTGATTAAATAGACACAGCGTTCCAGGTGTCTTGTTTTTCTGATTGTTAATCCTCATCCTTATCAAAATCTTGTGACCACTGACAGTTGGACTTTGGGAAGTGGGAGACTTTTGGCTAATGTAGCCTTGAGCTTCCAGCCTTGAGCTTCCAGCCTTGAGCTTCCAGCCTTGAGCTTCCAGCCTTGAGCTTCCAGCGCGCAACGGAAAACTGGTTAGCTGAGTTCAAAGTGACATCACGAGAGCTATTTGTCTGATTTTGCCATACTTAATACACGTTTTACTCATCCTAAGAACAGATTTAATAGGTGAAATAGGTGGATTTCTCCTTGATTGTTTTAGATCATAGAGTTAGAGCTTTCCATTTTAACCCTACCTACCCAGCGCCTTCCCTTCTATAAGTCAGTTACTAAAATGTAAAAATAGTTCTAGGTTACATAATTGTTGTGTAACCTTAAAGTTTAGATGATATTTGTGCATATTTTATTTATGCATCCGTAAAGTGTTTCTAGAACCACTAACCTTTTACATTTATCTGTGAATTTTATACAATTTCTGTTTTTACACCCATCACAAAATTCTTAAAAAAAAAACATGATTTACAACTTCAGCATATGAAGTGAATACCATCTCACAATTTAATGTTTTAACACCTCTTTAATCTATTCAAAAGCCACGTTTCAGTCAGTGCCTGTCTTGATCCTGTACTTCTCATCAAAACGCTTCTTTTGCACAATGCCTATCTTTGAAGTCTAACAGACTTACAATATGTGTGAAAAAACATGTTTAAACTTCGACAAAAGCTGAATCAATTCAGACGTCTGGTTTTTTTTTGCAGCAGCAGAGATTGAAGTCTAGGGAGGTCCCTGTGCATTCTCTGCACAAGCTTTCCTTGAAGCCTCCATTAAAGAATTATTGAAGAGGTGAAATGTTTTATTCAAATGCAGAGGAAAAAAAAAGTTGTGTGGTCCTATCCCTCTCTGCCCTAGATTAAGTTATGAGTGTTTAAGTAAACAACAAAGGATTTGAATTCTGATAGAATGAAACACCAAGGTAGTCATCAAAATCTCATGTACTAAATGCAACATTGAACATTTCAGTTTTTTTTTCAATCTTATGGCAGAAGGAATCCCCTAATGCTGTGTTTCTGCATGTTCGCTGTGTGGTGGGCGTTCTCTCGAGGTCCTCTACCTCAACTCTTTGGACAATGACATCATATATATACTTTTTAATATTGATAATATAAAAGAAGAAACCAAATTGAAAATGCAAATATTGATCCTAGAGGAGATATATACTGTATACTGATGCTCACTTACTCATTAACTTGACTCATACATACTTACTCTGACTCTGGATGTAATGACTCAAAGATTACATTTGAAGTTATAACCGATCACTGTACCTGAATTAATGCATGATGTAAAAGACTATAAATAACGGATAACACTGTGTTCATAACAAGCACTGTTGGTGCTTGTTCATTCAACTACAGTATGAGTGATTGTGTCAGGTCGGTAAGAAGAGTAAGTGTGGCAGCTCTGTTGCAAAGAGTCAATGAAAATGAGCCACCTCATATTGTATGAAGCTCAAATGACTCTTAAGTTCACAAGTGCTACTATGTTAGCCAGGAAAAAGACATAACAGCTGCATAAAACCATTTGATTTAGTGTGTCAAATAGTGCATCTGTATGTGTGTGTGTTTATTTGTATGTGCCACAGGGGAGTCTTTTCAGCCATCTGAGCCCTGCTGTCTGTCTCTGTCAAACAGCCACAGCTTTTTGTTATGTGTTCTATACAAAAAGATTCATATGGATGACTGTCACGTTGAAACTGTTATCAATGTACTTTGAGTGCAGTACTGAAATGGTTTTCAAAGTTTTTTGCAAGCTTTTTTCTCAGACCTCAGGTCTCAGGTCTGCTTCTATCAGCATATCAAAGACTTTAATGAATAACATATGAACATTAAAGATGTTCAAATCCAATTTTCCTTCCAGTTAGAAAATTCTGACTCTCAGTCTAACAGAACCAGATAGAAACACAGACTCATATGAGGCAGAGTTCAGTTGAAGGCAGAGTTTTAATGAAGAGGTCTGTACACAGGTATGCAGCTAGCGGTACAAAAACCCCCAAAAGGGGCAGGCAAAAGACAAAATGGGACTGACAGTGCACACCTATTACTTTTGGTAATGAGACATGCATGAGTGAGAGAGGTGCAGTCTCTCTGAATCACTCTTCGTACTGTTTACCAAATCAAAAACTTTCCATGTGCTCGTCTGATTTCATTGGATGGTTGAATAAACAAACCCCAGCCATTGATTTGCTTTCATAAAGCGGCTGTCATCCACACTTAGATCTGTGCTGCAGGCAAATCTCACCCTTGAAGTTTTAGATCGTTTGTCAAAACTTGGTTCTTGGGTGGTTGAAAGTTATACATTTTTCAGGTTCTCTCTTGAAGTGTCAATTTGATGAGTTTTGAGGTTCTGCAACAATTGCCAAACAGTTTTTGAGCAGAACTTTGACTGAGCACAAAGTGTGTTAATGTGCTGTGACAGCTTACAATGCTGTCTGTTTGTCTCAGGGTGTGCCAGTGAAGCCTTCTTTCCTTTTGAAAGAGAAGGTTTAGGAAAGAAAACACTCAATGCGACACCCCGTTGGCGCCGGGTGTTGCATTGAGTGTTTCTCACATGTTTGCTTGGCTATGTCATGGAATCATAGAGGCTCTCTGTGACCTTTTATATAGACCACAATTAGATAGTATTGGTTTTGTTTTCCAACATAAACAAATCCATTGTCTGAGTCAATGTTGTAATTGACATTGAGAAAGTCTATGAAGTTCAAAATCTGAAGATTGTAATTTCATTATTCCCAAATTAGAAAACACATCACAGTTATTGTCTTTACATTACAAAGATG
Source organism: Symphodus melops (assembly GCF_947650265.1). Classification (NCBI taxonomy): domain Eukaryota; kingdom Metazoa; phylum Chordata; class Actinopteri; order Labriformes; family Labridae; genus Symphodus; species Symphodus melops. Next base: position 18,842,254 of record NC_136701.1, read on the forward strand.
AATTCTCTACAATGATGTTCTTTGCTTTGTTTTGTTAGAAGAAGAAAAAAAAACTAGAATAATAATATAATATGACCAATAATATACTTGTGTGAATATGTGAAGATGTGGGTGGAGATTTTGCACATTATATTTCTAGTTTCCAATAAAAAAAAAGAGGATTGTTCATCCATAGATTTGCTGTCCGTTGTAGATCATTGATTATTATCAGAGTTGTTACTCGCACTCTGTTCTGCTGAACAAGCCCCCTCCCCACAACCCCTCCAGTCTCTCTCCTGCAGCTTGTGACCGCTGCTCTACATTCACTCCTAATTTGCTTAATTGAAGTTAGCCAGCGTAGCGAGCTCAAGGTGACACTCTTATATGTGCAAGCACGAGTGCGAGAGCGCACAAGTGTGCGTGTGTGTGCATCGTGGCTTTCGCCTATCCTCGAGCATGAATATTTTAGGCGCCCAAAATAAGCCCACCTTTCGGAGACGCTTTGTTGCACTGAAACAAACACATCATCACAACTCAATCAATCATTCTGTCGAATAACCCACACAGAGGTAATGTCTAAATATATACTGTATGTATGTGTGGGGTTATTGTGCATTGACCCATGTGTGAGTAGATGTCTTATTTGGACAGGCATGTAGTTACTCTGTGCAACTGCATAATGAACTGTAAAGTCAATGTTAATAGACAGGTGTTCTTATTTTCTAAAATGTAATCACAATCATAGTTCTCTTTTGCTTTTTACTGGAATGTTCTCTTGTTTTAGTAGATGGGAGTAAGACAGACCAGGCTGTGATGTGTGTTTGGATAGTCTCTTTAAATAATCACATTCTGTTTAGTTGTATTTTTCCTGGTGTACCTTAATACTTAGAACATTTGAAATGCTGTTGTCAGAATAAGAAAAACAAAACATGTACTGGAATAGATTTTTTTTAAATAAAATGTATTGAAACAACCCCTTCTAAAAAAAAAAAGTCAGATAATATCCCAAACTAAAACTTCTATCAATTTTCAGTGTCACCACTTGATTAAGAACAGGTAACAATGCAAGGTGTAGCATACAATGCTCAAAGGTATGAAGAGATTGTGATCATTATTGTTCATTTCTTTGGAGAAAACAAAAGAGAAAACAAAAGTCGCGTATCTGGCTGTGGAGTGTTGCATGGTCTATTTTCTTGTTTTTCTGCGAGCTGGAATAACGTCTGGGGAACTTTAGATTTGTCTAACTCACAAAAGTTTTTTTTTACTGTCTAAACCAATTATTGATTGATGACAAAAACTGTGCCTGTGATTGTTTGAGTGTGCGTGTGCGTGTGTGTGCCTGTGGGGCGTCTTTGTCGTTACAAAATGACAGTGAGCTGGAAAGCAAGTGACAAAATAAGAAAACACTGAAATGAAAAGAGGGAACAGGAAGTGTCAGGGGGGGGAAATGGAGCTGTCGTTGCCTGTGATCTCTAGAGCAGCCCGCTCCAGTTTGTCAAAACATGGAACCATCATCTGTGTAAACCGGTTCAATGAGCGCTATTATCAATAGTATTCTCTCCTTTCCCTCCTGTCCTGGTGGCATGCTGGCCAGCCGAGTGACCCTTAACTATACAGTGCCAGAAGAACATGTGCCAAATGCTATTGTCCCTGCCAAGGCTGCAGGCTATGTTTCCTCTGAGAGTGAATGGATGTATGTATGAACAGGATTTTGCGTTCAACAATGTTTTATAAGCTGGCATGTTTTCAATTTAAAAGAGGTGTTTCTTGTCTAATATAAATCTGATCTTATCTCATTTTTAGGCCTGATCACAACAACTGCGAGGAAACTGGATCGAGAACAACAGGCTGAGCACTTTCTAGAGGTACAGAAAATACCCAAGCATTTTTTATAGGTTCATAGTGTTATTATTTATCTGGCCCTGCCACTTGCCACAGCCCACTATTAACAGAGACAGGCTGGAGGACAACCCTGGCAGGCCCTCAAGGCTCCATAAACTTTGATGAATGGCTGTAGTTTTGGGCCCCAGGTTTAGAATTTTCTAAATGTAATCATTCATCATTGGTTATCTTCTCTACTCAGGACGGGAACAGGGAGGAGAGGAGTTGCTCTGCCCGGCGTTTGATAAGCGCAGACACTGGGCATACAGATAGCTCTGTGATTTCCATTCCTTTAGCTCCTGCTGCTCTGCATGCAGATGAACCTGATAATCACAGATAAGCGAAGAAACTTCGACTTCCCCCAGACTTTTTCTTGCAACTTATTAAATGAATCCGAAACTACAAGTACTTTGTTTGTGTGCATGGAGGAATGAAATGACCCAAACTTGACCCTCAGTGAGGCGGTCTGGCGTTTTACTTCTGTATTGCCACTTGACCTGTCAAGACTCAATTACTTTTTCTGCTGCTTTGTTCTGCTCCGATACTTAATAAGGATGACGACGCAGTAAAAGAAAAGAAAAAAAAAAAGCAGCAGAAGATGTTGAGGGGGGCTGGCATCTAACAGCATCACATACTTAACACCTGAAAGGAGTTTAAAATTGGGGGCAGAGAGGTCTTTGTTGTTGCTTCGTTCTGTCATGTCTTTTCCTGAGCTTTCGATAGGACTGCCAGTCCACTCATGCCACACACACCGCTCCCCCTGCCAGTCTCTGCTGACTGGTCGTAATTAATAGTCAAGTGAGCAGTCAGGCTGGCAGCAGTGGTGTCCACCCCGATCTGATCTGATTGATCAGTGATCAGACCTCTGCCTCTGCCCCCAGGGGATCAATAATACAAAGCGATTTCCTGGGAAAGCAGCTCTACGTGGGCCAGCATTCCACATTCACAGCCACACACATGGGGCAACATTTAATTATGTGAATAGATCCCTGGCCTATCAAATAGTCTCAAAAACAAAAGATTTTTTTTTTCCAAACAACATAACAAAGAGCTCTTCAGCTCTAATGGTTTGTATGTTTTCATCAGGTAACAGTCATAGACGGCCCGGTGACCACCCGCCAGTCCACCGTGTGGGTAATAGTTCACATCGAGGATGAGAACGACAACCCACCCACCTTCCCTGAGGTCACATACCGCATCAGCCTGACAGAACGAGACCGCAACAAGCGTGGGGAACAAGTCTATCGCGTCTTCGCTTATGACCGGGACCTCGGTGCAAATGGTAACATCACCTACAGCATCATTGATGGAAACGAGGATGATAAGTTCAGCATCGACCCCCGGACGGCTATGGTGTCCTCAAAAAAGATGGTGACAGCAGGCAGCTATGATATCCTCACTGTAAGTGTCGTTTAGCAGATTTTGAAAAACGGTTATTTGCTTTTTTAAGTGTCCTTTAAGTGCTGTTTGGTATTTAGCTCGGCTATTGAAAGCTTTCCAATGAGATGCTGCTAAGGAGATTACAGCACTCATTAGCAACAAGGTGAACGTGACAATAAATCTATAGTGTGAATTACACACTGTAGATGCTCTTACTTAGGATAAATGCACAGTGCTCCTCTATTTCCTCTTCCTGGTTGCTGCTTTTCCAATGTCTGTTTTTTTTCCTATTTCAACTTCATTTAATGCCTCTGTGCCTCTTTTAGTTAGTGTTTAAATACTAATACTTGTAGGTTTTTGAATATTAAAATGTATAAATTCCTCAACATTCCTAAAAGTGGTTGGTATAACAGAGCTGAAGTTGTGTATGCACATCAGGTTGCATTTTGGATAACTCCTGCATAAAGTGCATTTTATCCCTTCTGTCAGGCCTGGTGTAATCCTGAAAAAAAAAGTAGTGTAAATTGCCATTTTTGTAGCTTCCTTTTTTCATCTAAGCAATGTATTCATTCTTCTCCTGTCCCTCTTTCATATGCACTGCGGACACTTGAATTTCCTTCTGCATCTCATTCACTGATTAGCTTGTCACTTCTGTGTGCTTTCGGAGTCTATCCCTGCGCCTGTGCTCAGCTCAAGTGGGGGGGGGAAAAGCTGAAATGTGGACACAGCAGACACGGACGACAAACACACCAATCCTCTTCTCCCCCCCTGCAGCCATCTTTCTTTATTTTAGGGGCCGCGCTGTTCTCGCAGCAAATAATGGTTCGAATAATCTATTAGGCTCTCAGGTTCGGCTCTTCAGTGAGCACCACTTACAGCACCATTCTTTATAATTACCTCTCATATAGGTTCCTCCCAAGATTCAGTAGATTTATTCTGCTTAATGCTTTTCCTATTTGGTGTGAGGAAAGCAGAGCAAGATATTCAAAGTCAGACAGAGACAGGGCGTACCATTAAACTGTAATAGCCGAGATCAAATTTGAGGTTTGCAAAAAAGATTATATAGATGAGACTTTGAGGTGTGATGTAGAGTAGATGAGGATGATTCACATCCATATATTGTTAAAGATATGTGCGACTGGGAAATAAAGAGGCTAGAATATGCCAGATTTCCTGTTATTTGCTTATGCTAACACAAGATCCATCTGCTGTTCTCAGTCTTTTATCCGCACTTGTTATACTGTAAATACCTTGATGTTTGATTTATACGTATTTTACTTTGTGTTAGATAAAAGCCGAGGACGGTGGGGATCCTCCCTTATGGTCGACTGTCAAACTCCACGTAGAGTGGATTCGCAAACCTGTCCCCTCTCCTGCACCCCTACAATTCACCCAGAGGTACTACAACTTCTCTATCCTGGAGACGGCTGCTGTAGCTCAGCCAGTGGGAGTCGTCGCTGTCAGCCAGTCGAGTACACCTCTTTGGTTCAACATCATCGGTTAGTACATTTCAGTCAATATTAATACAACAGAGAAGGTTTAGCTGTAAAATGAAAGTGCTCTGGCTTCTCCAAGGCAGCCTAATTGACTCTTGCCATTTGTCAAATGTTCTTTCTTAAATCTGGTGTCCAAACATTTACTTGATGTATTAAAAAGTACACTTGTTCAATTAATTTATTTTCTCAGCTCAGATTTGTCAGCTTACCTTGGAAGGTCCCTTGAGGGATGCATGAAGTGTTCAGACGCTAACTTACTCGATAGATCTTCATTGCAGTGCAGTTTTATGGGGTTGCTTTTGAGAGATGTTGTTTGGCTTTTTGGGTCAGATCTGTTGCACATGAAACCCTGGAAGCAACGCATTTCACACGCTGCAATGTAAAAGTCAGCATAGTGTTAGATCTGCTGCTACAAACTGCCGACTTCTCCAAAGACTTCTGCAGCTAATATCCTGTAACGTGCAGATATTTTAGGTGTTCTTGTTTCTTACACTGCTGTCACTCTAAGCGACTTTGCCTGTAGTAAAATCTTCTCACAGTCAAAATCAAAGTGCATTTGACACATTGTGCATTTGCAATAAATGTACACAGAAAACAAGCCTTATAGAAAGTATTTTGATCTTTATAGGTTATTTTTCTGAAAGCATGACAAACTAAGAGCACAAAATGCAAGTCTGCTACTGCTTTTTTTTTTTTTTTTTTTAAACTTTGGTGAGGCAATAAATCTTCTCAGGAGCTTAATGGTTCTATGTCTGTCTGCCTTTTTCAAGAAAATTGAGCTCTGCCTTGGCCCCTGATTCAAGCCTTTGACAGAATAATCAGCGAATAGCTCATTATCGATTGCCACTCACCAGTTCTGATTACGAAAGTCTTTGCACAGACCCATACTTACACAGATTCCCATACTTGGATGTTAATATAAGAAGAAGCTCTTGTTCTTTTCCACTCACCCAACTTATCAAATACAGAAACTGTGGTTTGTTTTCACTGTTCCACTTTTACAGTTGATATCAGTGGAGTAACTCTGCAGCAGAAATTCATTAATATTTTACATAATTTTTTTCGCAAATTAAAATCATGATTATTATTCTCTCTCTGAAACTTTGAGAACTGCACTTTAATATCATCCATTGAATTACAAAATGATTGAATTACATTTCTCACACGCTTAAGTATTCTGAGGTAAAGTTCGCCTGCGTTACTTAATAATGCACGTGAATGTGAAACATGTTAAGTAGTCGACTTTGCAAAGTGCTGTATATGCTGTAGCCGATACAGACCTTTGAAGAACATCCTTTGGCTCCCTAAATATTCATCGTCTCTTTCTCTCTGCACGGTCAAGGCGGTCGGCTCGCCAGAGAAACGTTCTACATCCCCCAGAATGCATGTGGACGGAACTGCTCACTCGACACAGGTCTGGTCAAAACTCATTTTGCTTCATTTTCTTTTACTTTAATACCAAAGCCTAGGAGAAACCTAGAATAGTAGCATTCATCATTAGCGCCATCCTAGTTAGGTCAAAAGCTGCATTGATTGATCTGAAAAGCTGTAGAAGGATTCTGATTCGTCTCCTCACAAACAACAACAGTTTATCATTTCTGCCCGGGCTCGCCGGTTCATAGCACAAGCTCAACCTTTTGAATGTAAACACGGAGGAGGTCTTCACGTATTGTTGAGATAAAACTTCACATACACTTTAAATACCTGAATATCTTCAGACATCATGGCAGTGATACCCCTTTAAACCCAACCTTACTGTCTGTTGAGTCTATTGCCACACTGACCATTTGTTTATTTACAGTTCAATTAAAGTTATTTAATTTTGTCTTATTGGCATTAATATAATCTATGTAAACAGATTATGCATACAAATGTGGATGCTTCATATACAAATGGTTACAAGCCCCTTGTTATGGTTGTTTTTCAACTCCATTCTCACTTCTCGAGTTACTAGACGAATGCTAAACAATGGCTTGGAAAAGGAAGTCTTGGTCCTTTGTCTCATCTGATTACACCAAATGCTTTGAAAGAAGTCTCTGCTGTTATCAGGCGATAGACTACAGGTTCCATTTGATGTGGATTCTAAAAAGTAATTTCTGCTGAAGTGTGATGTGATAGCAGTATTGAGGTAAATCAATAATGATTAAATAATCCACTTTATATCCAGAAAGTTGCCTGTAAGTGTCTTTTCTTCTCAATTTCACCCCTGAGATCACCTTCAGTATGTAGTTTTTTTTTTCCGTGGCTAAACATCTGTACTCATCTGCACCCTTGTACAAGTACCCTTCTCATTCTTTTGAAAGCGATGTCTCAGAGAGGAGTATCTTCAAGTTGAACACAAGTTCTGCCTCTGATTTATTGTATTTCTTTGACCTTCAGACAAAAGGATGTCACCCAAGACTGATGAATGGACAATCTCCCCTCACTTTAACGCTTAAGTGCTTGTTTTCCAGCTGTCGCTCAAACTGTCTGCTGATAATTAAATACTCTGCAGAGAAAGGAGAGAGAGAGAGTTGTTTACCAATATCACTTTCTTCTCAAATATTATTTAATGTAGTCCTCCTTTGCCATTGTATTTTATAGTAAGGAAAAAAATTACAAAAATATATCCCCTATCACCATGGTAACACATTCTGTGGGAAATTGATGACTATGAGTTGCAACGTGAGCGGTTGAGAATACAACTACTGGACTGTATTTTAGTGTTGACTTTCAAACATGTCACTGCATGTTTCACTGCGAAGCTATACATCTTTGTGTGAAACAAACAACACAGGGAGCGATTTATAATGAAGCACCACAAAATAAAATTCCAGAGACTCCTGTTGTTAGCCACGACAGTCATTTACAGGCTAATAGCAATTAAGCTTGTTGTTTTGATACGGATGAGTAAGTAAACTATGTGTAATTATTAAAGAGTGAAATTATTAGCTATCTAACTCAGCAGTAATTACCACATTAATTTACATACATTTTCAAATCTGAGTCATTAAATTGGCTTTTACATACAGTTTCTCTGCAAGTATTCTCAATATGTTCTCAATATGGTACGCACAATTGGCACCGACTAAAAGTCACCCTAAAGCAGGATAAGACCCTCCAGAGGCACTTCATACAGACAGGAAAAAAACAGCATTTTTTTATTTAGAAACTACAGATTGTGATTTCTGTGAGATTGCTGTTTAGTATTGACCAAACTCTCTTCCAAAAAACAAAAAACAAAAAAACGCAACAACAACAAAAAAAATGAATCCCTGCGGTGTGCTTCGACTCAACACGCCTCAGTGGTCCTGTGAAAAATGCCCAATCAGTATTCATATGCTGAGCGGCGCTCAAGAGCCCAGATATCTCGAGAGAGAGATGCTGGAATGAGACGAAGGATGGCACAGAATACCTAACACGCATCAATCCTCTCTACCTCACTCTAATCAAACATTAAGCCTCTAAACTGTACACTCACCGCCAGCGGAAAACACCCAGCTGCTGGTTTTTTGATCTCCGAGATGGGTTGTGTTTTGGAGTGATAAGACAGATGTTTGTGTGGCTCTTAACAGCGCTCAGGCTGCCAAGTAGGTTGGGTGCTACATTGCATTGCATTGCAGTTCATTTTATTTCACAGACCCTCAAGCTCCAGACGCAGGCACCTGGCCAAAACAATTACACAGTAATAAGTTAGAGCACCTGAGTTTAGAACGCAGAGTGAATACAAAATGACTGAAACTCCATATGATATAAGTATTTGTGTGTGTGATCCCAGGGAGCTTTGACATGCAGTTTGACCTTCAAGTCGGTGTGGGGACTCTAGTTGTAGCCAAGCCTCTAGATGCAGAGGTACAGTCCGTCTACAACATGACCATTCAGGTGACAGATGGGACCAACTTTGCCACAGCACAGGTACACACTCTTTTGATTTGTTATGTACTGGAACTGCCTCTTGCACACTCAATACCCACATTGAATTAAATTATTGTTACCGCCTCCTCAGGGAGCTGTTTACTTTCAGCTTTCCACCTTCCTAAGTGTGCTCTCCCTTTTTCTGAAATTATCTCCTGCTGACTATGTAATTTGCTTTCTGTTGCTCTGTATTTGACATTTTGAGTTTCACTGCTGTCTTGGCTGGCATAGTAGGTCTGCTTTGCAATGGAAATCATTGGCAGAGTGAATCAATTGGATTAGCCTTGGCAAATAAAGGGCAAGTGTTTGTATAAATGCAAACATTTCTCACATCTTTTGTTGCTTAAACCATACCATTACTATTGATTTAACTACAGGGGTTAAGTGAAACTCTATCATAACTTTACCCTTTTAGTGTGTTATATATTTTCTGTCAAAAAGCTACCAAGAACTTTGAGATTTGTCTTAAAATAGAAGTGTATTATTAAATCGACACAACGGCTCTGATCTCCAAGAATGATTTCCTCCATTTATTCTCTTTACCTACTTTTCCACTTCTTTCTCACTCTGTTACACTTAGGTGTTCATTCGAATACAAGACAGCAACGACAACCCTCCCATCTTCTCCCAGCCAGCCTACGATGTCAGTGTGTCTGAGGATGTACCGGTTGACATGGAGCTAGTGCGGGTTCGAGCCTCAGACGTGGATGAACGTTCCCGTCTGAGCTTCTCCATCTACGGCAGCGTGGACCCAGCTAGTATGAGACTGTTCCGGGTCAATCCCGGCACGGGAGTCGTCTACACTGCAGACAGGCTGGACTACGAGGCCAGAACACAGCACATCATCACTATTATGGTGAATGAGGAGAAATAAGAATTTAACATATTTTCTGTGTGTACTTCAGTAAGTGTGTTCACTTCCTAAGGCTAGAAATGAAGCCAATGCATATGTGCCAAAAACTGCTGTAACTCCAGTAGCTGCTTGAGTCTGGCTCCAAAAGGAAATTCTGTTTGTCTAATTAGTAAATGCCCAAGTTCACTTAAAAATCAAACTTTGAAAGCATGGCATATAAAATGGACTCATTGTAAATATATATAATTCGCCAGTTAAATTTAATTATTTAGCCTCAAGGAAATGCACATAGCCTGTGGACACTGGAGGAAATGTACTTTTTCAATTCTGCATTGTTTCCTTTTCAACAACAGAGGTTGTCGCTTGTTTTTGCATTAGTTGCATTAGTCTTTATGCACATCTTGGACATACAGCATATTGTGGCTTTGTGGTTTATTATTTATTGGCAATCAAAGAAGTCTGTTCTTAAGCTTTTCTAATGATTAAAAGTCTATTATTATTTTATTGACACATTAGCACGAGCTTAACTAACGTAGCTACTTTTTTTAATTTAGTGTTTGTCATACATTAATATAGTTGTTTTAACCTATGCATGGTAGTCAGGATTATTGTTGGAATATCCCTGCGGGTAAGACTGTTAGTAGTAGTGAAGATGATATAGTAACGCTTATTTAAATGTACCCTTTTCATGTCAATTAACTGCTAATCTCTAGAAATAGGGGAGAGTTAGAAAATCCATTATACTCACCATCATAGCCTAATAGTCTGACGACAGCTCCAATCAGCACCCATAAGAATTACAGCAGAAGCTCCTGCTGTGGGAATCAAGATGTTTTACTAATGCGCTGGCCATCTTAATTTTAAATTATCCACGTACAGTACAGACTGTTAGGCTTGGATAAATTTGAGTTTGTCCATCCTTCAAAAAAGGGTTGTCATCTGCCTTTAAAAAAGAGGCAAATCAATAGGTAATGTCACAATTGCTGTCTCTATTATACAGTTTAAATGTATGCTCTTTTTAAAGTGCTGCTCCTCTTGGCAGCTATGCCTGACTTTCGTAATTTAATCTGATTTCTTTTATTAATCACCCCCTTCAATGTTATCCATATTCATCTCTAATTTCACTCTAGGTCAAGGATCAAGAGTTTCCATTTAACCGTGACCTGGCTCGTATCCTGGTAGCAGTGGAGGACTCCAATGACAACATCCCTTACTTCACCAGCACTGTATATGACGCTGTGGCCTATGAGTCTTCTCCTATAGACACCTCTGTACTGCAAGTGACAGCCTTAGACAAAGACAATGGGATTAATGGGAAACTCACCTATAGTATCGAAGCAGGTGGGATTCACACAGATAATGAAGACAACTGTTTTAATTATGTTGTTTTTTTCTGCTGTTATAAACCCTGCCTTGAACTGTGAATGGCTTTTTTTTTATCCTTTCTCAGAGGAGCGCTAATTGGGATTGGTATTTACCAGTAATGATGTCTGTAACCTTTCTGCTTCTTGCAGGTAACAGCGGTGGTGTGTTTGGCATTGATAATACCACAGGGCTTATCTACATTGCCAAGGACTCGGACACCAACTCTCTAGGCTTTTACACACTCACCGTGCGTGTCACAGACAGTGGATTTCCTCCGTTAATGGCCACAGCTACAGCACGCATATCGTTGATCCTCTCCGACTTCTCAAAACCCAAATTCTCTCAGAAGGAGTACCAGGCAGAGGTAAAGACATGAATGACTGACAGGTTCCACATAGGAATAAGGAAACGCTAGAGGCTGGAGTGGCTAAATAATAATATTTTTAACTATCCCCAAAGTGCCCTAAAATTATATAATGTTGTCTTTGCATCTACAGATAATGGAGAACAGCACTATAGGAACACATGTGACCACTGTTAGTGCTCTCAGCCGCTCCGCACTCTTTTATGATATCACCAGGGGCAACGAGGAGCACAGCTTCTTCATCAACCATCACACTGGTGTAATCACTACCCGCAAACCACTTAACTTTGAGGTTCGTAAAGGATTGTGTTTTCAAGTGGTCTGTATTGCAAATTCTAATTATCTTAAGTCGTGACTGGACATGGTCTCGTCTCTTAATATGTATCTGCCTATACATATGCATATCAAATTACACTTTAACTTGTTGAATTTCTGTGTTGTGTTTTTTTTTCTTTTTTGCAGCAAACAACCTCCTACCTCCTGGTGGTGCATGCTCTAAGCATGGCTGGAGTGGAGGCAAGCACTACTGTTATCATTCAGGTGGGGGATGTCAATGACTGCCCCCCCATCTTCCAACAAATCAGGTATCCATTGCTGTCAAAAAAAAGAAGAGATTTCATGCTTCTGTGACGCTTGCTGAGCTGTCATGAGTGCTGACAACATATCATTTTTTTGAGTGTTTTACGCGTTTCTCCTTTACGGCTGAGTCCTGTTTGTCTTTTTACTTTTACAGGTATGTGGGAGCAATCAGTGAGGCTGCTCCAGTGAACAGTGTGGTCATGGGAGAGGATGGTTACCCTCTTGTCATACAGGCCACTGATAGGGATCGCAATCACAACGCCTTGCTAGAGTTCCAGATATTAGATGAGACTGCTCGAATGTTTTTCAGCGTAGACTCTGGGACCGGATCAATAAGGTAGGTTATGACTTTTTGATAATTGATTCTGATGACACATTTAATTATAACTTGAGTGGATTTCTTATCAGTCAAATTGTTTGCACATTTTAGAACGATTGCAACTCTGGACTATGAGACTTTCTCCGAGTTTGTGTTCCGAGTTCACGTTCGAGACAGCGGTCAGCCTCCAAAGAGTGCTGACAGCCCAGCAGAAGTGGTTATAAAGGCAAGTATATAACATTTGACTCGGCATTCACTGTCTGATGAGTGATACTTGACTCATTTTCATTCTTAGGTTACATTTTCAGACATTTCCCTCTTTGTGTTTTTCTTTTCTCTAGGTAATCAACATCAACGACTCGCCTCCAAAGTTTTTACAGGATATCTACGAGACAATACTCCTCCTGCCGACCTACATGGGAGTGGAGGTCCTAAAGGTTGAGGCTTTCGACCCCGACATGACTTCTGACCTCACCCTGAACGTGGATATATCCATCACTCCCCAGCTGGTATATTCTCTGGTGGACAGGAATGTGGAGTATTTCTCTGTGGAGCGTTACACTGGAGTAGTAACTGTCATCAATGAGAACCTCAGTAAAGACCGGTACCGCTTCAACGTGAAGGTAGGTTTTCGCCTCTAGGTGTCCTGATGAAGAATACTTCAATACTTCAGATTTCTCTGAAGAGATTTTCTATGACCAAAGGGACAGAAGCAGAACAAAGATTTGCATTAAATTGACGTTTTTACGCCACAGAAACTGTAATGCATTCAGTGGGTGAGGCTGGAAATCTGACCCTTCGTTTGGTCTTCTCTCTCTCTTTTCCCTCATTTGCTTCATGTAATATTAACACTTAACATTTCACACTGCAGCTCATCGTAACACTGACAGAATGATAAAGGCACAGCAGCTAGAGACTACTTTGGATACTGTTTTCACACTTCCTCCTAAGTTTCCTGCCAAGTTTCTTTCATACTGCTGATATAGGTGTCGTGTCACAGATTACTCTCTCACAAACTCCGTTCCAAAGAAAATTCATTAACTTAATAGAACATTACGAGCATGCGAGATGCAATTCCAGACTACGGGTGAGAGCTGTGTTTGTGGTTGTGTTCTTAAAGTAAAGGAACACGAACCAAATCATTTCAGCACTGCTGCTTTTTGCTGCATTGTTTTATTAATGTTTTAATCCATGTTCTTTATAGCAGCCTCATTGTTCCATCTGGTACCAGCCTTAATGGAAAGGCTTAAAGAAATGAGTGGTTTGAAAAAGTCCAGCAAATAACCACCTGTATGATATCAATTATGTCCTTTGGGTTTTAGGTTTTATCAGACCAGCTAACAGAAGGAAAAGCACAGTCTGAGTAAACTTACTTTATGGATAACCCCTCTGTTTTATACAGTATACCCAAGGGTTGTATGTGCAGTTCTTGCAACATCTTATAACTTCAATCATAACCTCAATAGCTTCCATATATGTATTTCAAATTCAGTCAAATCTACTTTTATTGTCATTCATCCTTCTGGAAGGTATACAGCTTCACAAAAAGTTGTTTCTCTCTTAACCAGTGCTGAGAAAAGCTAGAATGAGAGAAGAGGAGGGGTTGCCGCATCCATCCACAACGCCCCCTATTTAAATGAAACTTCAAAATTGCTTTGTCACTATTCGCTGAGTGCACAACAAGACACTCTTACCCTTCTGTTTTTCTTTGTTTTTAAGGTTTGGGATGGCCGTTTCTCCAGCACGGCGTCGGTAATAGTGCTTGTACGAGAAGCCGTTGACAGCGGCCTTCTCTTCACCCTCCCCTTCTACTCCGCCTCCATCCAGGAGAACGCACCAAATGTCACTCTAGTTACTGTTGTAAATACAGTTGGCCACCGCCTCAACGAGCCGCTGAAGTACACTTTGCTGAACCCCGGCGGGCGCTTCACTATCCGGCCGACCTGCGGAGTGGTGCTCACCACCGGTGTGCCATTTGACCGAGAGGAGAAGAGTAGTTATGAGCTTGTGGTGGAGGTCAGCCGAGAGGATGAGATACTGCGGGTGGCCAGGGTGAATGTGCAAGTTCAGGTGGGTGAGGAAGCCTGTGTGAAAAGAGTGTGTGTTCACGATGTGTACAATGTGCATTGAATCATTTATGAAGACTTGAGTGTATTTTGTTCTGAAATGTTTGTGTAGACCGTTCAATTGTTTTTTATTTACCACTAAGATTTTTCTTAAGCTTTTACAGGCTTGTGAGATGATCATCGTTGTCTACATTCTTTTTTTCTCAAAAATGTAAACTCTTGTTCAAATCAAAAGTTCCCCAGATGCTATGCAAAACCTTTTGTTTGATGCTTTGTTTTTATGTTTGATGTAGGAAATCGTGTCGCTCAAATAAACATGGTGTTTCAGTTTTAAATATTTTATTACGGTAGATTCACAGTTGGGTCAAAAAGATGTTAGGTACACAATCTAGAGTTATTGTTTTATATAACTTTGATCATTTGAACACAAAGAGTGTTCGGTGATCATGATACTGAATGTTGTTGATACTCCCAGGAAAGTCTCTGTTTTTACTTTAGCCAACTGGATATTCCCACATTTTCTGTTTTGACTCTAGGTTGAAGACATGAACGACAACGCTCCAGAGTTTGTGAACCTCCCATACTACGCTTTGGTGCAAGTAGAGGCAGAGCCAGGGTCAGCCATTTTCACTGCTTCAGCGATTGACAGAGACTACGGCCTGAATGGGGAAGTGACTTACAGCCTAAAGGAGCAGCACAGAAACTTTCAGGTGAGAATTACAATGACATGCTCCTATTTATTAAGGGTTGGGTGTTAGAGCAGTATTATAATACCAATGAGTTCTTGTATATTCCCTGCAGGTGAACCCAGTGACTGGAGAGCTGACCCTAAAGAGGGCCTTTGAGGTGGACTTATCTAACGCAGAGTACAAGGTGGTCCTTGTGGCCACTGACGGAGGCTTTCCTTCTCTATCCAGCGAGGTGGAGCTGCCTGTCACTGTAGTAAATAAAGCCATGCCTGTGTTTGACAAGCCCTTCTACGGAGTCACTGTCAGAGAGGATGTGTCCATCTCCACATCTGTCCTGTGCATCAACGCCACCAGTCCTGAAGGCCAGAGCATCATCTTCACCATCTCAGACGGAGACCCGACCCTCCAGTTTGACATCGGCTTCGACTCCGGAATCATCAGTGTGATTTACCCATTAGACTACGAGACCACGCAGTATTACCGCCTCACAGTGAAGGCTACAGACACTCTGACGGGGGCCAAGTCTGAGGTCGATGTTGACATTGTTGTGCTGGATGTGAATGATAACGCACCGCTATTTCAAAACACCTCATACTCCTCTGTGGTCGCTGAGAACTCCATGATTGGAACCACTGTGTTACAGGTGTGTGTGTGTGTGTGTGTGTGTGTGTGTGTGTGGTGTCTTTGTTTGTTGAGTCAGTCCACTGTTTACTCTAACTAAATGATGGTTTACACTTAGGACTCACTACAGCAGCATTCTGGATGAATATTAGGTGACAAATAATTTATTTATGAGGAGACAATGTGATATTTCCCAAGAAAATTTCCCAGTGGAAGCTCTTGACCTTCAGTGAATAATAGAGCAGAGCTGCTGTTTCACTGTGCAAAAAACAATCTGACACCAACATGATCACAATGCAGTGATTTCTGTTACATATTGTTTTCCGGTTGTTTTCTCCACATTTCCACTAATTTATCTTGTACCCTCAGAATCACTACAGCACAAAACGAACATAGCTTAACTTGCTCCATTGGTGTTGTCAGTGGCAACATGGCATGTCAGCCTATTGTTTTCTTTTCCAGAAAATGATGAAATATATGAAGGAATGTCTGCTTAGGGCTTCAATACAAAAATAGACTCGGGCTTGTTAAAAGTATTATTGGCTTCTCACAAACATAATGCAGTAAATTAATCAGTCAGTTAAACCACTTTGATAATTCATCTTGGTGTAAAAATGGTTAAAATGTTGAACAAGATCTAAAACAGATACTAGGAATAGAAACCTGTCCACCAGAAAAAGAGAAAAATCTACTGAGCATTCAGAAGTCTGATGAAGATAAACTGCAACAACTTGGAAATACTAAAAAATACTTTACTAGTACTGTACCTACAACATACCAGTCAACAACAACACATTGAATTCTTGTTCTAGAACATGTCCGATACTACTGAGGATTTATTGTTTGCCCAACGAATTCATCCCGGGACCTACGTTTAGATTTCTATGATGCTGTTTCTGTCTTTTAAAGCAGCAGATACAAGAAATAATTCAAGAGACTGTGGAATTAAGATTGATCAAAAATGACAGAGGATTAAGAGAATGACAGGCAAGGATTTGAGTTTAATAGAGAAGGAAAGATCGCTTCAGCGTTCACTTCAAACTTACGGTGAATTTTCTCCCGTTTCTTGTGTCGCTGCACTGATAAGATGTTTCTTCCTTTGAAGACTAACTCAACACTAAGATGTATTTTTCACCTGCATGAAAAAGAAGATTTTTCTCTGCTAAAATAAGAAACTATTTGAAACCAATACTGGTGACGTCAGGTGCTTAATAATGTTTTTGTTTTAGCTTCAAACGGGCTATGGCTTTGTATCTCAGGGAAACTAAGAGCTTGAATTCCTTTTTTCATTTGGACCCAGAGTGGGTGCTGGATCTGACGAGGGGGAGGGTAAACAAATCAGACCTGTTCTTGAATAATGCATGAAGTGGAGCAGTGTTTAATGTTACCATCTTTGCAGGTGTTTGCTCAGGACCAAGACTCCGAGAAGAACGCCATAGTGAATTACCAGATCCTATCTGACCTCTACAACAGCTCCGACTACTTCCTCATCGACAGCACAAGCGGGCTGGTATTCACCGCCCGCCTGCTCGACTATGAGCTCACCCAGCGCTACAACTTCATTGTACGAGCGACGGACAGCGGAGACCCGGCCCTCAGCAGTGATGTCAGTGTCACTGTTTTTGTCACCGACATGAACGACAACCCACCCAATTTCAGCCAAACGCTGTACGAGGCCTTTGTCAGCGAGCTGGCTCCCAGAGGACACTTTGTGACTTGTGTTCAAGCGTCGGATGCCGACATCTGTGATGCTCAGAGGCTGAGGTGAGATACAATTGTTTCTGGAAAGATCTGAGTCTGCTGTTTCTCTCTCTTATGTTCTGTGCTGGTGATGATTCGAGTTTCGCTTCCCAGTTGAACCACTGTGACTCTTTTGTGTAAACTTTCAGTTCATTAGGCCAAGAAAGAAGCCCATTCTTTAGTATGTAATCTTCCACGCAAAGAAAGTTAATTTCCTCTTGTTTTTTATTCGGCGGATTTGGGCTCACACTTGTGTGACTTGTGCTTGCAGCCGATTCTGAACAAAATCACTTCATCAACATGATTTTTACTTTCCTTTCAGGTACAGTCTCGTCTCGGGGAATGACAGAATGACTTTTATGCTGGAGCCTGATACAGGGGTGCTCAGCTTGTCTAACAAGAGGAGACAAGGCATGAAACTCTCCTATCAGCTCAATGTGTCTGTGTCAGATGGAGTCTTCACCAACACTGCTCAGGTGACACAACTTCCTGGGGCCTTGCAATTTAGTTCTGTCAACTGATTTGCTCTTTTTGAACCTCTGCTGTGTTTATGTGCTTCGAGCTCACTGACCTCCTTTAGCAACTTTTCGCTTCAGATTTGTTACAGACATTTGAAGCCGTCCAGCACAGAGTGGCAGCTGGTTTCTAATACGTGTTCATGTCATATCTGATTAACGATAAGGATGAGCTGCCAACCGCAGAATAAGTGTTCACATCTGTCTCTTAGTGTTAATTACAAGCGGGACTGTTATATCCCATATCTATAAAGTGAACGTTACATGTTGTAGCAAAAAACATCCCAATCAGTTCTTTCACTTCTTCTGAAATGATATAAACGGTGGATCAGCTGCATCAGTCACTATTTTGCCGCACAGCCTGATGCTCTGACTGCTGTTCTACACGCTGGGGTGATGTGATCATGTTTGCCAAGTCAGCCAGTGATGCTTATTGTAATGGCATCAAGAAAATGTCAGCAGATGTGAGGATGTAGAGATGATAGGATGAGGATTATAATGATGTTGGTGATCCCCAGGTGATTGTACGTGTGCTGGGAGCTAATCTGTACAGCCCAGTGTTCAGCCAGAGGTTCTACCTGGCTGAGGTCAGAGAAAATGCCCCTCCAGGGTCAATGGTCATTCGGGTAAGTTTGTGTTCTCACTTCTCGCTGTGTCTGTCAGGACGAAACTTCCAACAGCAATGGAGCAACGCCGCATGATTTTTTTTCGATGTACTTGCAGGTTCGTGCTACAGACGAGGACTCGGGACTGTTTGGTCAGATTACTTACTCGTTCATCAACGACCTGGGCAAAAGTCAGTTCACCATTGATGCGGATGGAGTCATATCCACCCTTCGGAAATTAGACAGAGAGAATCCTGTTAACAAGGACATGGTGCTGACTGTTATGGCCCTGGATGGTGGAGGTATTCATTTTGAAACTGACAACAATGATCGTTAACTTGTCAGCAATTTAAAATCAGCCAATATAAGACTTTCGCTGACCTATAAATCCGGGAGGTCGATAATTTGATTGACTGAAATTAATTAGTTAGTTAAGCTAGTTTGCTCGAAGGCCAGGCTTCAGTAAAGGGTTGTCTTGACCTTAAGAAGTTGGCCTTGTTTGTGTTGTTTTTATTTTTTTTAATGTATTCAAACTTGATGACAAGCTAGTTGGGCGTGTTTCAGCAACCAAGATGTGTATTCTGTCTGCCTCAGCTCCACTTTGACCGGCTTTTCAATTTACTGAAAGTTGGAGTTTTTTTTTTTTTTTTAATGCCATCATTGGCCTTTTCAGTAACTACTAGGTGTCATCATTGAAACTACGGCCATGTTTTATATGGTCTGATATTTAGGTGTAAACCCATTTCAGATGCATCACTTGATTAAAACAGATTATGTTTGTATGGTTATTCGTGTGTGTGTGTTTTTTTCCAGGCCGTGCATCTTTTTGCACAGTGCGAGTGGTGCTTGCCGATGAGAACGACAACGCCCCTCGATTCAGAGCTGTGGAGTACCGCATGAGCATCAAAGCGAATGTTGCCAAAGGTTCTCTGGTCACACAGATCCAAGCCACTGACCCTGACGCTGGGTCTAATGGGAGGATCACCTACTCCCTCTACAGCGAGGCTCGCCTGTCACTGGTTGATGTGCTGGAGGTCAGTATGTTCTGCTCAGTAACTTTCCGCTTCAGACTGCTGCACTTTCCTCAAAGGAATTTGTACAACACAGCTGTCTGCCTAATACGCCTAATACAGCTGTAAACATCTTCTCGGTTCCCTTTTAAAAGAGGCAAAAACCTGACCAAAGCTCAACACATTTATTAAATGAGAGTAAATCGTATTAAAAACTCAATGTATGCTAAATGCCCAATTTTTAATGGAGGGATATTCTCAACTGAACCCCTCCCCATATCAGTGGATTAACAGCCATCTGTTAACTGTAATTATGAATTTCTGCTCATCAAATTGTAATGACTTCAAATTAAGATTGATGTTACAGTCAGTTTTTTGCTGTTCATAAGAGATGTTCAATTATGTAATGTACTAATAAAGAACTGTGATGAGAAATTAAACTAATGGTGGCTCTATAAAATGTTGATGTAAAATAAAGTAGATGAAGCAAATATAGAAAACTATGAAGTGGAAGCCAAAAAACATCAAAAAGAAGTCAACTTCTGCCAGAGATGTACGCTAATACTTATTCTGAATGGCATTTGTTCATTTGCTGGTTACCCAGGTGGAACCAGACAGTGGTTGGATGATGACTAAAAGCACTGTGGACCACCTCCAGGGGACTGTGCTGTCCTTCTTTGTCAAAGCAACAGACTGCGGTTCTCCAGCAAAACACTCACTGGTGTCTGCCTTCATCCACGTCGTCCCATCAGACGCATTCGTACCGTCCTTCAGCCAGCCTCAGTACTCCTTCACCATCCCCGAGGACACAACAGTGGGAACAGCCCTGGGGTCTGTGTACATGGGCCCCGGGCAGACCGGCTTCTTTAACACAGTTGCTGGAGAGACTGTCGACAGCAACCAGGGAGGGACCTTCCTGGTGGAGAGGGACTCAGGTCTGATTCGTCTGATAAAGCCTCTAGACTACGAACAGGTCAGCATCTACCGCTTTAAAATTGCAGCGACAACAAGAAGAGACCTGATTGAGTCCGTCTCCACCGTAGACCTGGAGGTTAAGGTTGGTCACACAGTTTGAATTGAAACCTTTTAGCATATTGTGTCACACAGTGTCATTTGTTTTTAACTGAGTTAGATATTTATTCTCAGTTTATACAAATAGTTGATATAATTTGCTTATTGTAAGAACTGATATACTGCATTACATAAAGACCAACTTAAGGCAAAAGTCAATACAATACAAAAAAAAAAAAAAAAAAATCCCACACTGGAAGCCAAAACGACTGACTTTTGCTGATTTTAACACTCAAGGTTTTGAGCATTATTCAAAGCCCAGTTCCAGCTAATTGAACCATCACTAATCACAATGAATCAGCCGAGCTACAGACAAAGAAGTTGTAAAGAACAAACAGTAGAGGTAGCACATACTGTACGGCTTTGACTCAGCTACTTACTGATGATTTTTCCGTTGTTTTTTAGATCCTAGATGTGAATGACAACAAGCCAGTGTTTGAGACAAACACATATGTGGCCACAGTGATGGAGGGGATGCCTGTGGGGACAAGAGTGGTCCAAGTGCGTGCACTTGATCCAGACTGGGGCTCTAATGGACAGGTATGTGACAGCCAATCACAGCTGTACTAGAACACGTGTGCTTTGTTCTTTTTGCTATTGCTCTTCTTCTGCTAAAAATAATTTGACGTGCTGCAAAAATAATTTCATTTTTCAGGTTACATACAGCCTCAAGCCTCTGCTCACTTACAACATGGACCTGACTAAAGATACTCGCTCGCTCCCCCTCACCGGCCCCATCACTACGGGTTCTTTCTTCGCCATAGACAGTAAAACCGGCTGGATTACCACCGTGAACCAGATGGACCACGAGATCTGCTCCAGCTTCAGCTTTGAAGTAGTGGCTTCTGATCTGGGGGAATCACTGTCCCTCTCCTCGACTGCAGTGGTAACCATCACAGTGTCGGACGTTAACGACAACCCACCCAGGTTTGAGAGGGACCTGTACCGGGGCTCCGTGAAGGAGAGCGATCCCTTGGGTGAGGTGGTAGCTGTGCTGAAAACCAAAGACCAAGATGGCACTGATCAAAACCGCCTCATCAGTTTTTACATCACCGGTGAGAATGAGAACAAAGCACCAACATAATGTAGTTGAACACGTTCTGAGCAGCAGTGATTGTCCCTCGTGCAATGCAGTGAGCATTTCATCACAATTACTCATTAAGCCTAATGGGGGTGCCATTATTAAAGGTCATGATTTAAATGAGTTTGATCTCAAATGTCGAACATGACTTACCTTTTTATTTTTCATATTAACTTTTAATTCTTCTATGTCGCAAGGCGTGCATTATACAATATTTACATTGGAAAGGGGTTAGAGAAGCCCTGTTTAATCACATTTCTGTTTCAAAATAGAATACAGTATTAAAGCTGGCAGCTTAGCAACACACTATAATTTATATTGTATCACATGCAGGAGAATCAATCACCCTGGGAAGGTCTTGACTTTCAGACACACGTGACTTTGTGTTGTCGCTTCTTTTTTATGGGTGTAATAAAAACGTTTTGCGAGGACTCTCTAGTAGAACTCTCACCTTCACACTCAGCCTAATGCTTTTAATTCTTATAACACTGTCTAATAATCACTCAGGATGATATATTTTAGCTTCATGCTCTGGCATTTAAAGATACTGATTGTGCTAATGGAAGCGCAGTCATAAAAGGTCAGATTTTTAAACTCTCAAAGGCCATTTCTACTGCACATCAACCTGCTTTGCTGCGTTGTTAGACGTGTATTGATTGAGACAAAGGGTACCTGCATCATTTGTGTGATTGTGTTTATGTGTGTGATGCTTTTTTATCCCGTGAATGAGTGACTATCCCTGTCCATTTAAATGTCTGCTGCAATCTATACTCCACCTCACTCATTGTAATGTTGTGTCATCTGCAGGGGGAAACCCGCGGGGCGTGTTCAGCCTGGCCCTGGTGCAGGGGGAGTGGAAGGTCTATGTGAGTGGACTCCTGGATCGTGAGCAGCAGGACTGGTATTTGCTCAACATCACAGCCAGCGATGGCCTTTATGTGGCTCGCACTGCAGTGGAGGTGACCGTCATGGATGCCAACGACAACAGTCCCATCTGTAACCAGGTCAGCGATATGGATGAATGGAAGTAGGTGAAATGAAAAAAAACTGAGCAAGCAGGAGGAGCAGGAGGCTGTGAAGCAGGGGCATGAAGCTGTCTGACAGTACGTGGAGACTATTTCCTTTTTTATCTCCAAACTACTTATATTCCAATTACTGTTGACAACTCACTGAAAGAATACTGAATCAGAATCAGCTTTATTGACCAGGTATGTTTAACACACAAGGAATTTAACTTCGGGAGACTGTGCTCTCTTAATGTAAATATTAAATACATGACTTTAGAATGTATTTGAATAAAATACTGTGGGTGTACAGTAAGTATACATACTGCATATGCAACAACTATATTGAGACTAACTCATCTTTGTTAAATGGGGCAGAATATGGGGGCGCCGGTGGCGCAGTGGCACTGCGCGCGTCCCCATGTATCTCTACATGGGGACGCTACATCTCGCGCTTGTGGCTTAAACACCTGCAACCTCCTTTGAGGTCATTCAAGAAGGTTTTAGCAAATAACATAAGTATGTGTGTGACTTGTGAGAAAAGTAAACAGCAGCAGAGAGGAATTTGTTCTGTTAAAATATTGATAGCTTGTTCCACAATGCTCTAATCTCAGCAGATATTACTTTAAACAAAATGCATTTGCTCTCATTTTTCAGGGAGTGTCCTGTAATCTGCAAATACACTGACGATTTGTTTGTTGAAGGATTGCACAGTAGACAGCATGTAAACAAACCATCGACATGATCGGTAATAAAACCAATCCGCTTCTGCTGATTCTTCCCACCTAACTTACACAATCTTCCTAACTGTATTAATACTGAAGCAAAGGCCGATTCATGACAGGAAATCACTGTGAAGAGCAAAGACAAATGAGCTGTGCCGCCTTCCGGGATTTTCCCTTTACATTTAGTTGTATTCTGCAGTTCTTCGATTTAAGATAATTAGTGGAGAAACTTTCCCTCTCCCACGAAACTCATACTAATTCTGTTTGAAATCAATTCCTCCGGTGTTCCTGTTCTCCTCGTCTCCTCTTATATTCTTTGTGTTCTTAGACAAGTCTGAACTGTTGTTTCTCAGACAGCTGGCCAGCAGCATTAAAAGGATTCCAATACAAAAGACCAGAGATGAAATGTATGGCTAACTCTGGTACAATTCATTGAATGGTAACATCTATGATTCACGTTGTAAAAGGCTCTTCCACAGAAAAAATGATCAAACAAGAAATATTAAATTAATCCAAAGCAGAACATGTTTGCACACATGGTTTCTTGTTAGTTACTGGTAAACAAAGAATTGTTAACTGTAATAACAATAGAGTATCACGTTTGTACAAGTGGTCGTGGAATAAGCATAACAATTGCATAGTCGAAGAAGTACCTGTAAAATGATTACATGTAATACTATAAGCAGTACTGTTTGTAATGGTAGCGAGTATTATGGTAAGCATAGTAATATTCTTAGCTGTAATTATGGTAGTAGGAGAGGTTAAAAGAACGTTGCAATGGGAGCCAATGGTTGTGTTGTTAACTTGTGTGCCCCGTGTACACAGGCTGTTGTGTTTAAAGCAGGCGGTCTGGGTTCAATTCTGACCTGTGGCTACTTTCCCATTATGTCATTCCCCACTCTCTCGCTTTCTCTCTCTCCAATTTTTCTATCCACTGCTTTATCTTTTCAGTAAAGCCACACAAAGCCCCACAATAAATCTTGAAAAAGAGAATAAGAAAGTGTCTTTGTCTGAAGTAGTACTCTGAATTCCTCTAATACTTATCGAATAGCCTTTAAATAGCTAGTTTGAAGACGTATCTTTGGCAATTGTAGAGGTATTGAGATGTTGAATTTCATATTTGAATAACTAAAGGGATCAAACCAATAATTATTTTTATTTGTAGTGATCATTATTTTTGATTAATCAATAAATCCATGCTTTGTTTATTTCAATAAGTACACATTTAGAGTTAATGAAAACATTTGCAGGATAAAAACGGGAGCATAGAGCAAAAGAGCAGCAGGTTGGGGTCAACGTGAACGGACGTGGACATACAGTACGTGTCACTGTGGTTTCCACACTGTCTGTGTTCAATGAATCAGAGCAGTCCAAGTTCATCTCTGCGGTCAGTCCTGGCAGCAGTTAAAGCAGGGTCAGAAAGAGCACTTAACTCTGTTGTTCCTGTACTATCAGTGGAGATAATGGATGGACATCAGTTCACTGTGTTTTTAGGTGAGTAGGGTAGAGGCCTTTTTTTACAACTTGGGTTTACGATGTGCTTTTTTTCGTGTGCTTGCCAGGCGGTGTACAGCGTCTCTTTTCCTGAGGACATTACCATTAACAAGGGCATCCTGACGGTGGGGGCTACAGATGCTGACTCAGGCTCCAGTGCTGAAATCCAATATTCACTCTTTGGGATCGGGGTCGAAGATTTCTACATGGATGCAAACACTGGTACATTCAGTTATTGTAATTGTTTTTTTTTGCAGGATCAAACCATAAACAGTCACCTCAGGTGTGTTTACTGAAGCGTTACTAGAACCTCTTCATTTGTGTCTCAAGGTGAACTGCGCACAGCCACAGCCATGGACCGAGAAATGACACCCAGCTATAAACTCATTGCCCAGGCAACTGATGGAGGAGGGCTGTTCTGCCGCTCTGAAATTTCTCTCAAAGTGTTGGATGTGAACGATAATGCCCCCACTTTCTCCTCGCCTTATTACCTGGCTAGTGTGTATGAAAATGCTGCCCCCAAGGCTTTGCTTACCCGACTGCAGGCCAGCGACCCTGATGAAGGTAAACTGAGATGTTTTATGTCATATGCCTAATATTTTGAAACATAATAATATTGAGTCCAGGTTTAAACCATGATTTTATAAAGTATTTAAAGTGCTTTGTTTCTGATGAATAATGTATAGAAATATGAGAGAGACCAAAGAGATGAAGATTTTTGATTGACCTCAGGTCTCCTCTGTTATCTCAGGACTGAACCGTACGGTCATCTATTCTCTGGTGGATCCAGTCGGTGATTTCTTCTCCATCGACCCGGTGTCTGGGATGGTAATTCTCGAGAGATCTCTGGACAGAGAGAGCCAAGACTCTTATCGTATTCGTGTCCAGGCAACAGACCAAGCTGGACAACAGGGGGCACTGTCCTCCCAGGTAAGACGGTGGTTGTTTTGGCCTTCCAAATCCATTTGTAATTTCTCACAATCCTCCAAATCTGATTTATGCTTAAATGCGGATATTTACAATATTGACATGAAATACTTGTTTTATGCTTTATCAAATAATCATGGCTTGCTCAATTATACACTAATTAATAAATCAAGTCCTTTAAATAGTTTATGATCATTTAAGATCAATTATTTAAAAAATAAATTAAGATCAATTATTTATAAAAAAGGCAAACCATGTAGTCACATAATTTAACCACTGTATCATGATGGTGTAATTAGAGTTGATATAATTTAAGTTAAGGGTCAGATTAGTATTCAACAGAACAGTGATATGTAATCTGTATTTCTGTCCATACTTTGGATAAGAGAAGCCAGTGAAGAGAAACATGATGTTTACTGAGGAGATCAGATAACGAGCGTAGTAGATTTAATCAGGATTAGTTGTCATTGGATTGTGAAGACGACGGTTTGGAAATAAGAGGGGGGAGGGTGGCAGATACAGAGGATGGGCAGAAAAGAGCAGAGAAAGTGTTGAGACTCTTGTGCCTATCAGGGTTTCACTTTCTTCTTCTGAGTCTGATGGAACTAACCATTATGTTGTTAAAATTGAAATCAAGCCCCAGGCAAAACTGAGGTTAGGAGTGGCCACTTGAAATTGATGTGAGTTTAGAGGTTGATGACCTTGGTGCTAAAACATAAAATGATCACTTTTAGCAGTGTTACAAGTTGCAGCAGCATTTGCTATTGTAAAAAGAGGTAAAAGCCACGTATCAAGTAGGCACATAAATGTAAAATGGACAAAGTATAATAGCATGTAACTTAAAACATGTAGAACTGGGATCAAGGGGGGCTGCTTGGTGACTCTATTAGTATATGTTCATGCAGGAAATATGCAAATATGTCAAAGTCCTGAAGATCACCAAGCCAAACAGTAAGTACCACATTAAAAATGTCAGGAAAGGGATGTTTTCCTTTTGTTTCCATGGAGATAAAACTGTATCTTTCTGACCTTAATGTCGAACACTTTTTCCAACAGCCAAGAAGCTCTCCCTTGGGCTTTTGTTGGACACAGACTTCAATTGATTTTTGCCTGAGTCCACTTTCTTCTTAGTGAAGCTTTAAGTATCTCTTCTGCCATTGATGTATGTGAAGCCACTGTCCAAGGTGCTGAAACTGAACACGCTGGGCCAGGAGCACCACAGATAAATGAATTGGGTTGTGACAGGCCCTTGTGTGTCCCACAGGTTGATTTGACCATTTTGGTGCTGGATGTGAATGACAACGCTCCCGTCTTCCAAAGAAGGGACTATGGAGTCACTGTCCCTGAGGATGTCGCCATGGGAACAGAGGTGCTGCGAGTTTTGGCGACGAGTGCTGACATTGGCCCGAATGCTGAGATCACCTACAGCATCCGTTCAGGCAACGAGTTGGGGAAGTTCTCTATAGACGTCAAAACAGGTGAGCACAAATCCCTTAATGTCAGCGCGACTTTCAGGAACAAATGTGAGAATTAAACTTGAAAATCATTTCATTCTATGTGTGTGTTTTAGGCTCTATTTCTGTGGCTGATGATTTGGACTTTGAGGTGTGTAAGGACTACTACCTCACCGTTGAAGCCTGGGACAACGGGGACCCTCCTCTCAGCACGGCTACAATGGTAACCATTGAACTCATGGACGTCAACGACAACGCTCCTGCCTTTAATCAGGGCATCTACAACGTCCTGGTCAGCGAGGACGCGTCTGTAGGGCAGTCAATTACAAGGGTAACATCTTTTCTCCGTAAGTTCTGCTGGGTTGACCTTTTTTCTTTTTTTCTTTTTTAACAAAATTCTCTTTCACTCCAAATGTGCGTGTTTTAAAGGTACTGGCCGAAGACTTGGACAGCCAGGTGAACGGACGAATCACCTACTCTATCCTGAATGGTGACCGCAGCAACCACTTCTGGATTGACCCTGTAACCGGGGTGCTCAAAGTCAATAAGAGGCTAGACAGAGAACTAGTAAGGATGCATCTTAAAGTACAATATCTCATATACAATCAATAGTAATTTTCTGGTTCGTGAGCACAGCCTAGACAGAATATACCCTCTCCACTCAAGGTCAACATCCAATGAAGTCTCATAATATGCATACATAACAGTGCTTGATGTATTGTGTGGTACATACTGATGATGCAGCTCTTTTGTCCCTCTTTGCTACATGTAGGTATCCAGGTTCTCTCTGTCAGTGCAGGCGTTTGACAGTGGCTCTCCGGCCATGTCTTCCACCGTCACCCTTAACATTGACGTCTCTGATGTCAACGACAACCCCCCTGTCTTCACGCCTCCTAACTCCACAGCCATCATACAGGTAACAGTCTTTTTGTGTGTTTGCTTGTATTTGCTGTGTTTTGTTTTTTTCGAACCCATTACCTCAACTCCTCTCTCTCTCTCCATAATTCCAGCTCAACCAGGCGGCAGACATCACCCTGCTGAAGCTGTCAGTCAGTGACAAAGACTCCCCCAGAAATGGCCCGCCCTTTGAGTTCGGTATCGTGTCAGGAAATGAGGGGAATTTCTTCTCCCTGGACCAGACGGGAACTCTGAAGTCCAACTGTGCATTTGGCCCTGATGCCCCCCGAGAGTTCACGCTTGAAATCCAGGTTTTTTAAAACTCTGTATATTCAAGAAAAGTTGTGATGTGTAAAACAGTCAGCTGCCAAGTGGCTGCCAATTTTCCACACATTTTTTTATCTGTAAGCTGCTAATTCAGTCTTCTGTATTAGAGACATGGGTTTTAGAATTTAGCTAAAGAGACATATGGATTATTTTTACAGTCTATGCGAGATACACACATTGATTTAATGGAGAGGCTATTATCAGTCACACTTTATTCATTTAGCTGTCTATATATTTCTTATGACTGGTTATACAAACGCAAGTAGCTTTTGTGTAAACAGAATCTTTCTTATTACCATCGCTTCAGATTTTCCAAAATGTTCAAATAACTTTGTTTTTTGTGTTTTAGGCAGGTGACTCTGGTAAACCTCGCCTCACCTCCTCTTCCTGGATATTTCTGAGAGTCATCGGCAACAGTCAGTACAAACCTGTTGTCTCCCCCTTGGAAATCTTTATTGTCATGGTAACAGATACCTTCTCCGGTGGCCCTATTGGTCGGATCTATGCAACCGACCGAGACCCAAATGATGTGCTGTCGTTTACCCAGAAGCCTCAGCCAAAGAGCATGTTTAAGATTAACAGACAGGATGGCAGCATTGTGGCTCTACCAGGTCTGGAACCTGGCAGGTACACACCGAAGCACAAAAACATCCTCTCTAGCACACACACACACACACACACACAC
Organism: Symphodus melops; assembly: GCF_947650265.1. Classification (NCBI taxonomy): domain Eukaryota; kingdom Metazoa; phylum Chordata; class Actinopteri; order Labriformes; family Labridae; genus Symphodus; species Symphodus melops. Next base: position 18,871,275 of record NC_136701.1, read on the forward strand.
ACACACACACACACACACACACACACACACACACACACACACACAGTCTAAGAGCTGGTTATTTAAAATGTCCCTGTCCTATCCTACCAGGTACCAGATGAACGCCACTGTGAGTGATGGACGCTTTGCTGTAATAGCTGACGTCTCAGTCCAGGTGGAACAGGTGACAGATGTGCTGCTGCGTAGTGCGCTAAACTTACGCTTCAGCTCACTGTCCCCGGAGGACTTAGTGGGTCGCTACCTGAACCAAATCAAACTACTGTTACGGGGGATAGCTGGCTGGAAATGGTCGCCAGGACAACAGGATCCCCTCCACATAGTCAGTGTGCAGCCAGTGACTGGGACATCAGGTGTGGACTTGCTGCTGGCCATGGAGAGGCCAGAGACATCAGGGAGTAGACGCATGGGAGGGTTCTACTCCAGTAACGAGTTCACCGCAAAGCTGGAAGAAGCAGGAGATCGTGGTCAGATTCGAGGCGTTCTAGCCGGGGCGATGGTGGTGAGCAATGTTTGTTCTGGGCAACTGGATTGCGGGGAGAAGGAGTGCGAGCAGACACTGATGATGGAGAGTGGCTCACGTGTCTCCTACAACACAGAGAGGGTCAGCTTGGTGACACCGAGGTTCAGCCGAACAGAGACCTGCATCTGCCCTGGTGAGCACTCGTACAATCAAGCTGAAGCATGCGATTGAACCCCGGAGATAAGATACTGTACAAAAAGGCACATCTGAAAAAACAGAAAGTAAGGGAACTGATTTTCTAACATGCTGACTTTAATATTCTCTTATATTTCTGTTTCTGCTTCTTTAAAAACAGGAGGTATATGTCCCACTCCTGTGGAGCTTTGTGAGGGCCAGTCCTGCCCAGCAGACATGCAGTGTGTCCGCTCTGGTCCAACAGCGCCATCTGTCTGCCAGTGTAGAACTGAGAAACTTGACGAGTGTGCAGGTACGATTCTGCTCTCTTTACATTCTGAACACTTCCTAGTGTCTGAGCCTGTTGGAGGATTTGATAATGGCTCATTCATTCTCCTCACATTCATCCCTTTAAACTCGATCTTTAATTCGTAACACATGAATGTTTTGTGAACGTGTAGGTCAGACCTCTCTGAGTTTCTCTGGGAACAGCTACATCAAGTACAGAGTGACCGAGAGTGGCCAGAGCGGAGAGATGAAGCTTGGTCTTAGAATCAGAACACTTCAGAGAAGAGGAGTCATTATGTTCACACGTGTGAACCCCTGTACCATGCTCAAGGTAGGTACATTCTTTTTCTGCTTACTTATATTGTGTCCTAATGCATTGTCTGCTAAAACAACACTGAGTTTATTTTGGTGACGTTTATTTGGAATAAAACGTTCCTTTTCCAATCCACAGATTGAAAGTGGTCGGCTCTGGTTCCAGCTGGACTGTGACAACACCCTCGGCATTATGGGAATCTCTGGTAGACCAATAAATGACGGTCTCTGGCATGCTGTTGCCTTGGAGCTGACGAGGAACTACACCCTCTTGTCACTAGATGACAGCTATGTGGAGCGCCGCCGAGCAGCACGAGCACCTGTTCGACTTTGGCCTCTGGCCCCCGATTCATCCTTTTTCTTCGGCGCCCAAGTGAGGCCACTTAACGGGCAAATCGATAGACCGAGCCCTGGGCCAGGACAGAGTCTGGGAGGGCCAGCAGTGGGGGAGCGAGGAGCGCGGGTATCGCCAAGAGCCCAGGACGGCTTCCAGGGCTGTCTGAGCTCACTAATGCTGAATGGAAACGAGCTGCCACTTCAGAATAAGAGAAGCCGATTCGCAGAGATAGCTGGGCTGAACGAGGTCAAACTGGGCTGCGTGCTTTATGCAGATCCATGTGTCAGTCAGCCGTGCCTCAACGGAGCCATCTGCAGCAGTGTGCCCTCTGGAGGTCTGTTTGGATCAGTGTGTGTCATCGTTAGTCATCTGGTCGTGTAAATAAATTGCACATTCTGTCATATAAAACATCACTCAAGGTTTTATAGCTTAGCATCGTTTACAGCATTTTATATCAGACTTACTCTAATTAATCCAGTAGTTCAGTCATTTCGATATAGTAAAATATATATGGACTCTTATAAAGGTTGACTATGTTTTTTTAATATTGTTCTCAAATAAAAGAAACTTTTATTTTTAGTTTTTGACAGTATATTGATATTTTCTAAATAAAAATGTTAATGACTTATTCAATCTTTCTCCAAAAGGCTTCACCTGCAGTTGCAGTGCTGGCTTCACTGGGGGGCGCTGCGAAATTGAATTGACATCCTGCATGCCAAACCCATGCCAGAATGGAGGGGACTGTAAGCCTGCAGGCAGTGTGTTCCTCTGTGGCTGTCCCAGTGGACTTGGTGGACTTATGTAAGATGAAATAGCTTGCAGCACGCACGCACCCGCACACACACACACACACACACACACACTCTTGAAAGCCTTATTTACTGATAGTGAAGCAGTGTTGATGAATGGCTTGCCCTCTTAACACGGTATATACACAATAACGGTTAGATAAGGATGATTCAGACACAATAACATCCCGCTCTCGGCTCTGATACACATTAAAACATGAAAGAACATGTAAGCTGCAGAACACACACTCATTAGCAGCCCAGCAGCTACCGTGTTGTTTAAGTAGTTATTGTGTGAAATGAATTAGTGTTTCTAATTTAATGTTATATCATTTCTGTTGAAAAGCCTGTAATCATTCTCCCTGCTTCCTTCTTAATTACAGCTCGGTAATTGCCTTTGAAATAACCTCTCTGCTCATGAGGTTGTTCACCAGAGCTGCAACTAGAGGGCAGCTTTCCTCCAATAAGAAAACAGTTGAGCTTGTTCATGATTCTGACAGAGATGTACAGCTGCTTGTGATCAGTTTGAAATCTATTGAATTTAGCTGAATAAATAGTGATTAAAGTGAAGATTATTTACATAATCTCCATTGGATAGATGATATAATCACATTCAAAGTTTGATTTTAAATAATGACAAAAAACATAGTGGGAAATTTGTATTAAATGGTGAAAGTATTTGCTATAATTCTGAATCATAGCCTTAATATAGTATACAGTATATTCGAAGCTTGATCGAAAGGCAACTGGACTGATTGAAGATCTTAAAGACGTTTCACCTCTCCTCTGATTCATCAGTGCTAAACTATTTGGTGGAGGGAGCTAGCAATTCAAGCATCTGAGGATCATTAGCATGCTAATGATCAAGGATGACTCATACAGTACACAGTATACACTTCTAAAAGTTTACTCAGAGAATATTACTGGCCAATCGCTCTCGAAGAGGTTATCAATCGTTTAATGACACTTTGTGAGACTTTGATTAGCTCTGATAAAACATCTTGCAAATCTCAAAGGTACTTTTTCCTTTTACATCAGAACGACTTTTGTGATGTCATTTTTGAAAATCCCATCAACAGAAAATATTTGAAAAGAGAAATACATGTTTTTTCCATCTCGCTCACAGCAGGGCACCATGTTAAAAATGTTGCACAGAGAGCATGTAAGTGTGTGCAACAAAACTGCGTTTGTTATTCTTGCCTTGCCTACCCCTCTTGGAGTACTTCTGTGCGTGTGTGTGTTGGAGTTAGTTTGAGTATTGAGGCATTTTGTTTTAAACAAAAGCATGTAAATGAGGGTGATAGGGGAATCCGTGAAGATAATCTCTTGATTCAGCAGAAGAAAGGCTCTGTGAAAAGATGATCTCCAAAGTATTTATTTTCCTTCTGTCTTTAAACTCACTATCACCTCTTTCATCTCTTATTCCTCTCTTTCACTTTGATACAAATCATCTCCACTACTCTTATGCATAGCAATGTGTTTGTCCATGCCTCTGCAGATGTGACAAGGATGTAAATGAGTGCGAGCAGGACGGCTGCAGAAATGGAGGAGAGTGTGTCAACACATTTGGCTCGTTCTACTGTAACTGCTCCGAGGGGTACGAGGGTCAGATTTGTGATGATCTGACGCCTGGTAATCTGGGAGATGACATGCAGGTAAAGTCTTCCGCACTTCAAAGTAAATTCATGCAGGAGTAAATCTCACAGAATGTAAAAACTATAATCCAAGTCAATCCAACTAAGTCCAAGCTTTTCGGCTTGCTTTTTGCACATTCAGCTTGCTCTTAATAGAACTTGGCATATTTAGTGCAGCTGTTGAGGAAACTGAGTGTGCACTGGCCTCCCATGAAGGTTTATTCACCAGTTAATGGCGAGGTCATAGATTCCATTAGAACGTGTAACGCTCTTGACTTTTGTTGTGCCTTTGTTAAAGGCTGCAATTAATGTTATGCATTGTTTGGATTTCTATATGCTATATGCCTCTATTAGTAGAAAATTGGGGTGATGGTACGGGGATAACACTCAAAGCGCAGAGGGACGGATTCGAACCACTTTGCACATGGTACATGCAACCTAACCACGAGGCCAATGAGTTATGCAATTTTTTTTCTTTCTTTCTTTTAGATGTATTTATGGGCTTTGGGGCTTTTATTGGAGAGATAGAACAGTGGATAGAGATTTAAATCAGGGAAAGAGAGAGTGAGGATTGACATGCAAGAAATGAGCCCGCCCGCTGTGAGGACTACAGCACTACTCACTCCACCACCAGCGCCCCATGTTATGCATTGTTAAAAGAAAGTGCCTGTATTACTCTGAAGACTGTGCAAGAATATAAACGTAGTAAACAAAGCCATCAGGCTGCTTTCATAATCAAGAGAAAATAGATTTATTTTTTTTGTTAAATACGTTGAAGGCCTCACATTGTAGGAACAAAATTGAAAGGAAGTTTCCCTTGAGCTTTTGGAGTTAAACAATCCTGGATTCAGTTTAAACCACAATTTGAGGGAAGGATTTTTACTCCATATGAAATGTCCAGAAATGCAACTGTACTTATCTCTGCAGGTGTGCTGTGATGAACATTAGAAATGTTTGCAAGCTTGTGTGAAAAAAAAAAAAAAAACCTCTCTGAAATTGTAAGTTGATTAATATAAAAGGTGATTGTGTTTGTAATAGACTTGTCATGATGTTGGCCTTTTAAAATGCGTTGTGTTAAACATATTGCTCTTCACTTCAGTGTGAACCGTTTACTGCAAAACTGCATCTGTGCCCTTCACCACTTATCATTCAGCTGAACAACAGCACTCACATTGATGCCTGGATTATTTTAGAAATTTAAAAAAACTATTTTGTTTTAGAGCACTATGCAATATCATGTGATCTGAAATATTAAAACAAAAAAAACGACCTACAGTAGGGGCGGTAGATCAGGATGCATCTGTGCAAATTCGTTCAAAATGAGTTTTGTTTATGTGATAGACAGAGAGGGTCTGTGCTGCTATTCAACTTACCAACATGAAAATAACAAAAAAAAAAAGTATCATACCAACAGTTTCAGAGTTTTCACTTCATGGTGGCAAATACAAGATTGTCCGTTACCGAAATAGAATTATGCCCTGAACTTGACTTCTTTCCACCGGAGACCTTTCCTCATTTTTATGACTCTTCTCTTCCTGTTGCCCAGGCAGAGCCGCTGTCTTACATCGGACCAGGAGAGATAATTGGCATTGGCGTCCTCGCCTTTGTCATCCTCCTCCTACTGATACTCTTCATGGCCTTTAGAAAGAAAATCAAATTTAGGAAGGATTCTGACCCAGGCCCGGGGACTGTAATGGGTGTGTCAGCGATTTCTACAGAAACCAGCTACATGCTGCACAAAACTGGCGTGGGCGCAGAAGGAATTGAGTTTAAAGCAGTGCGTGTGTCAGGTTCACCGGGGGCCACCAGCACATATGGGGAGGTCGGAGGCTGCACTGGGGGCCCTCCCCAGGTCGTGGTACGTCCAACTACCCACTGCCCTTTACCAGGACTCGTCAACCAGGGCCTGAGGAGCGGAGACGGTGATAAGACGACCTCAAGTGAGAGCAGTCAGGTATGTCAAAGCATAGACATTTATTAAAGTTAAAAATGTATTACCATGCGTTTCATGCACCATAAAAATTAACTTACAGGGCAGTGAGACTTCGTTATGGCACTTTTAGTTATAAGAGAATCACAGGAAACTAACTCAACATTGATGTTTTTATCCAATATAGTAGTAATAAAATGAGAACCCCAGATAGTATCAATTTCACATCATAACCTCAATATTAATATCAGCATATCTTCGGGCCCAGAGTTTTGATGATGCCGTGTTTCTGTAATTCATTCATGTTATTGTTTGAGAGGCACACAAGATAATAGTTCATCTTCTTCCCTTATTCTTTTATTCGTATTCTTCCTGCAAACAGCCGTGGGACAGACTGTTCCTCCTCACTCAACACTTTCCGTCCTCAGGCAGGATTGAACAAGTACTACGTGTGATTATGTTACATGAAATCTTCCTAACATTGCCATTTTCTTTGTTGAACAGGTGGGAGCTATGCTATTTTACAACAAATGAACTTAGTTTTTTTTAAATAAATAAACATCTTAATTATCAGCCATAGTGTGAACATGTTCAACTCTAGTGCAACCTAGTGGCAGTGTTAATAAATTACTCTACCATATACAGTATATCCAGCATGGGGAGCCTGCATGAATGGGCTGAAAGCAATGAATAAGATGCATCACTTTTTACTGGTGGGGATGCAATCATCCAGAAAAAGTACAACAATGGTTTTAATTGTATTTTAAGGTCAAGTATTTGGCTGACCTATGGCTTCTGTCCCACGTTATCCCTCGCTCTCTCTGTCTCCCACATTTGAGCTACATATACGTAAACTTAAGCACCCATGTTTATTATTAAAGTACAAAAACTGTCACCAAATGCAGAAGTGCTTCTTTAGGTCTTTTCTTAATTGGTAATTTTTTTTTCAGGTTATGTTCATTTTCTTTTTTGTGTTTTTTTTTTTTTTTTTTCAATTCTTCATTTGCTGGTTTCTTTGGTTTCCACAGTTCAGCAGCTTCCTGTCAGACCTGTCTTCTGTCCGAGGTATGGCCAATAGAAGGGGTGTTGCAGTGTGCAGTGTGGCACCCAATCTCCCTCTGGCATCGTCCTGCCACACAGAGCACAGTCCAGCCCACAAAGTGTCCTGGGATGGCGAGGAAACTAGGGACGTAGGGCTGGAGAGGGCGAGGGACGAGAGAGAGGACGAGTGGGGGCAACGAGCTTTTCAGCTGGAGAGAACGCAGAGAGAGAATAGTCCGCAGGGTAAGACTGGGACCATGTTCTTGTAAATGCACAACCACAAGCAAACAGCTTAGTATCATAAACCATGGAGACCCGAACCCTGTGTCAATGTCCACGTCCACAGACTCACTGACTTTTAGGCACGTTCCTGGTTAGTGTCTGATGACTCATAGACGTCCCTATCTCTAATCATCAAGTGGGTGAGGGCTCTGATTTGGACTTAATGACGCAGAATAGTGCCATTTCCATTAGTCAGCATCTACGTAGACTTTCCTTTGAGACCCACCCAGAGATCATCGTGGACTCAGTGACGTAAAGGATTTAATTATCCAGATATTAGTATATTGAAGAACTTCTAATTAAAGTTTGAAAAAAAACTTTTTTTTTTTTTCTTTTTTTTTTTTTAAGAAGACATTCATTGACATGGAAACAGAAATGCTTGAAGACAAATGCTTTTGGTCTCCTGTAGTTATCCATAGTGCTTTGTCAAAGTGAAATATTTATAAAGGAACAACATTTCTGACTTTTGTGGTTCTTGATAGTTTGCTAACGTTTGCACACAGGATACTTGTGTCCTAATAAAAAGCATCATCTTTTGTTAAAGAGAGGAAGATTTTAAGTTGTTTTTAAAGGTGCTATATAAATAAAGTTATTATTATTGTTATTGTTATTATTATTATTATCGTTAAGAGGTTATTCGTCTTTCCACTCCTTTTTGATAAAGATGAACATTTTTGTAAATAAATGCGCGCCTGTTGAAGAAACCCTCATCTCATGCATGCCCCTCTGCACTACTAATAAGTGACAAACCAACCAAACCAGAACAGAACAGCGATGCCACCTTCAACAGACTTGTGCTATGTTTATGTGAACTAGCCAGCTAATGATGACAACAACAATACTTTCTACTCCACTGCATGGCACCTACTGGGCCCCAGCAACTCAACCGTGTAGACCCACGGGCAGCCAGAGCCAGGACATCTCTGGGGTTGTCAAATGGGAACCTTCCTACAGCAATGTTTCACCCAATTACCCCCGAACCACCTCAGGGAGGTCGGACAGTGAGCTCCGACACCCCCCCCCCCCCAATTATAGCTCCTCGTATGCTGCCCACCATACCCACACGCACAACTTCTATACCTTACATACCCTTCCACGCCACAGCATTGCTACCTTCAGCAGACCCAATACATGCACGCTCCAGGTATATATATATTTATATATTTATATAGATAGATAGATAGATAGATAGATACTTTATTGATACTTTATTGATCCCGAGGGAAATTCAAGGTGACAACACTGATACGACCCACCCTACCACATGGCCCCTAATGACCCGCACAAATAAAAAAAAACAAATATGCATGGCATCTGAACATAAATCCACACTGAGGGTGGGCTTTCTTCTTCAAGTTTAAGATTAGGATTAACAATAGTGTTACAACCTCTATCTTCTCCACTGATCAAGCTAAATGACCCACATCAGTGGGCCAGAGTGATCAAGAGTGGTTAGAAAATACCATTTAATATGGCAAAGCATTAATATGTAAGTTTAGGAAATGGTGAACAGAGAACCTGACACGTTCTTTCTTTTAAACTGCAAACATTTGCACTCATGTTCTTCATGTTTCAGAAGGTTTCTTTCGTCTCATGTGTAACTCTGTTTGAATGGTCACGTTCACCAGCCCAGCAGTGACTCATGTCTTGTGTTTGAATCCGATTTTTACTCTACAAAAACTCAATAAGAGTCCTCTTTCCTGGTTAGTTTTCTACTTAGTTTTGAACATCTCAGAGTGCTTTGTGTGCACCTTCATCAACAGAGAGATAAGAAATAATGAAAGGAAATGAGAAATTGTTTAGCCTGATAGCCAGTTCTCAGTAGCGAGCGCACACGCCTTGCAGTTCGTTTTCTGTCGATAAAATAACCACTCTGCAGCTCAGCGCTAAGGTAGACGTCACACTTGTCAATTCTCCGTCCAACCTGTTGTTTGAATAATCAAGCCTGATGTCGGAACTTCCTGATAATTATTGATTTCTTCCTGTGGATACAGGGAAGGGGAAAGTTTATTTACTGCTCCCCTGCTGTGTGTTAAGAAAAGAGTGTGCCCCTTGGGTTCCCACTTGCATCCCACATCATGAATTGATGTGCTTGAACTAACTGATTTTTGGATTATAGCCTCAGTGACTCCTCTGTTAAAACAAGTTCCATTAATCAGCTTAATAAAGGTTCATAACTAAACGGTTTCAACTTGATTAATGGAAGCATTTATACCACAGAAGGCCCTCATAGGAGTAGCAGAGAATTAATATTGCAATGGATGGGCACAAGTCAATACATGAAGACAACACATTGGTTGTTTTTCTGTCCCTACCTGCTGCTTATGAATAAATAAATGTCATGAATAATGAAATACTCAGTAATAAGGTCCCTTGGTGATGATTTTAGGTATTAATCGCTGATTGTCTTTCGAGATGTAAATAGCTCTTTATGTCGTTTTTGAAAAAAAAAAAAAAAAAAAAGTTAATTGAAAGATTCGGGACAAAGTGACGTTGACACGTACGTAACAAACACGCCATAGTTGTGATGATTGACAGGTGATGCAAGTGTGGTGGTTTGTTCGAACCGTCTTAGCTCCAGTTTCCGCTATAAATAAAAACGAAGTAAAGGATTTTAATAAAAGTTTGAATGTAATAACTAGACCAACTTCACCTAAAAAAGGAAGTTAAGGACTTCTCACTCTATGATTAGAGGTTTAATGGGTTTAGAAAATAAGTCTATGAGTTGTATAGATGGACATTAATAAAGTATCAAAAAACAAAAATGAGAGAAATGTTTAAATAATTTTAGGGTTACATGGCAGATGATTCCAAAAATGTTTTTTTTTTTTCATGGCTCTTACAAAAGTGGGTGGAAGTTTTATAAAATTGCGAGCAGGTTGAGATTATTGTCTGGCTGAGTGTGAGTGTTCGGATTAGAGAAGGGGTTCGGTTTTTAGTCTGCCAACCTTGGCACACCACAGAGAAGTTAAGGAGAGAAAAATAACTGAAAACCGAATAATTAAATAAGACAGGGTTTTTTTTTTTCTTCTTCTGTAAACTCGATCATGTGAGACGTTTTGCCCCAACTGCATGCGGAATAAGACCAGCTAGGCTGCTAGGTTGCCTTTCTTATTTATTTTGATTGATTGTACTGCCTTACTGCCCACATCCCCACAAGAGCTTTTCACTTGTTCCTCACTCACTGATCCACGACCACCCAGCCTGAGCTCAGAAAGCAAGAGCTGATGTTCAGACATCCAGGCCCTCGTGGACAGAGCCCAGTTTTGGTTATAAGACGTGTTGGCAACTGCTTGCTGCAGTCCTGAATTAAGAGAGAAACACGATTTTGAAAAAGGCGAAGCAGAGTGAGAAAAAGACATGCGGTGTTGAGTTATGAAACGCAAGACTCCAATCACACACTGACAAATTGTTTATTGCTTACCCAACAGGAAAACATTTTTTTTTTACCCAGTGGTATATTTTCTTTTGAAAGCAACAGTTAATAACCAGAGTATTTCACTGTCAGGCATTCTCACCGGGGACATATGTGCACAGGACTATAGAAGACATCATACGTACATGTATTTAACTTGGGATACATTGATACCTGGTTTGCAGCTGATTTTAAAAAAAGTACATTTTTTACACTTATTTCGCTCCTGTCTTCCAGAAGAAGAAACATGTTTTTCACAAAGGTGCTTTTAGTAATACGAGTCTCAAAGCAACATCCCTGTAATCCTGAAATAAGCAGCTTTACAATTAAATAGTATATTTTAAACAACTAAATTCGTCACTTACGTTTAAGAATTCAAAGCGCACATCACCAATCGAGGAATTATAGTTTATGCTGAACGTAGGTTATTAAAGCAGAAGGCAAAGTGAAAAGTGGAAAAGTTTCTTTCTTTCAAATCAGCAAAGCTCTTCAGCTCTTCTTTCCAAACGGTTTCATATTGCAAATAGAGTAGTTGGATGATAGTTAGAGGCCATACGAATAGTTTCCGCTCTGCTGGTCGTCTTGGGCTCCTTCCCAATTCGCACACTAATGCCAAACCAGGCGTTTTATTGCTGCTAGATTGGAGCACCTGGTCTACAACAAGGCTGTGTGGCTTAACCAATCACTCAGTCTTTACAACAAAGTGCCTTTATCTGAAGTCAATGTGACACATATGAACTTGCAAGCACCTCTGGAACTTGTTTGAAAACCACTCAGGGGCAATTGTGGCCAACAAAATGAGAGCAGGGGAAAACAGTTTCAGGAGTCACACTGACTTGTAAGCATGTGTTCTTTGAAAATATGCCCTTTAAGAAATACAGGTGAAGGCTAACTAGGGACACCATGATTTTCTTTAAGTAAAAGTTCTACTGATTCTTTGGTGCAGTCAAAATGTTAGAGGCACTGGAGTAAGAGTTCCAATTTGTGACATGTAAGCATGTAGGCCAAAACAGTATTTGAAATGTCTTCATTCGATTTTGGGCTTTTTTCATTTTGCCAAAACACCTGCTGTTTGGAGCAGTTTGTGTTTCACATCTGCCTCTAATAGATATCACTGAGACATTTACTCCTCCAGCTGGTGCAGTCCGCATTCAATGAGCACACCTGGAGACAAAGTTGTTCTTGGATTTGGGGACAATTCTGTGCTCCAAAGTTTGGCAGCCTTCTTGAACTCTTTTTGAGTTTGCTGAAAATTGAGATGCCTTAAGTTCTTTTTCTTTTTTTTTTACTGTGTGTGACTGTATTGAGGTTCTCTTCACCCAGGTCTGTGTCAAGATTTTTTACGGACTGGGGTAGTCCACATGAGGGCAGACGCACACATGAGTAGGAAATGTACTCTTTCTGGATCATATTTACTTAAACTACTAACATTAAGTAATGTAAAGGTTTCATTTTCATACTTGTAATAGTAACACAGCAGAGAAAATATTCTTGATTAATATGTATGATATCTAATGAGTTAAATCCTACATTACTGTATCACCACACATTCTGGAAGTGCTGGCTTCTCTGTCAACAGCAGAAGTACAGTATGTCCTCCTAAATTTCGATTCCATTGTGGAATGGCCTATAAAGCCTCTTCATTTTTCTAATAAGTTTGACGTCGTAGAAACATGGTGAAGCTAAGATAAGTAATGGAGACGCTCCTGCGAAAAAAAGGGAGAGAGGTTAGAATGCAGAAAGGTTTCAAGACAGACGCAGAGCCGGTTTGAATACTAAAGCTTCAGGGTCTGGGATATGGCAACCTGCCTCTCTTCAATGTTTTGAATTTTTGCAGTACCAATTTTAAACTCTAGGTGTCAGAGATACATATTCCTCCTTTAAGACAAATGGCAAACCACAGTTGATTGGATTGTTAGATGGCATGGATTAATGGGAGAAGTAATTGATTATGAGTTTTACATCCAAAATGTTTGGATGACTCATGCATGAATGACTTTTCAAATACACATGAAGAAATATGGGCATCCTTAAAAGATTAAAAGGCTTGGAAAAAAATGATGCCAAGATATCCGAAACTAGAATTTATATCGGCTTTGATGTGTCATGTTTGCTTTGAATTTTGATTGGAACATGCTGATGTAGCTCATGAGTTATTAATAAAATACTCTCAAGAATGAGTGCGGAATTGAAAAATGTGCTGTTGTTTTTGTGTTTGTATGTTAGAGATCTCACAGCTCGTGGATGAGGTGACATGCCTCTCAGACTCCAATTCTGAGGAGCACTCCATTAGCTCTTTCACTTCTGAGTCCTTCGATGACAACGGTAAGACACCCGTGCACTCCATTATATCTTTCTGTTCCTTCGTGTTCAGTGATTTTGATTCCTTATAAGGCCCTAAAAAAGTATTCGGAGGAAGGCAAAATCAGTGCTCTTCATTTACCAGTCTGAAACAAAAGACTGGGTATCCACCTCTATAAAATTCATTGGATGGGCGAACAGGCCAGTTAAACAATGTTGCTGTTAGGTACAATATACTATTTCAAAAGGCCAGGAGAAGAAAAATCCAATATAAATGTTTCATTGAAGGTACCTTAATGCAGCCCAGACTTTGATCTTAGGTCCGAAGCATTTTTCTTACACCTTTTACCTGATAGATCAATACCTCTGACACTTTTCCTGGTCACATTTTTTTCCTTTTCCCAGATAACTCAATACCATTGATCATAAAGAGGTTGGAAGCCAAACAACCTAATGATCATGTGCGTGTCCATGTGTGTGGGTGTGTCACATTTCCTGGAGCTGCCAAGAAATCACTCCTCATGTCTTTACCTTATCCAATACACACTCATTAAACCACATGTCCTCCCTGTGCTCCACTCATGTGCACAAACACACTCTCAGCACATGAAACCTTACCCTTTTCCTAAATGCACAGTCATTGTTTCTCTTCTTTTCTCTCTTTCTGTATTCTGCACAGCCTCTATAGTGACGGTCATACGTCTGGTCAATGACACGGTGGATAATATTGAGAGTGAAGGTATGAAATGTTATCTTTTCTACTCTTGTGTCTCTCTTTTCATGCCAATGTATTTGTAAAGAGCTGTAGCACTGTGGTGTCATGTATTGAATGCAGCCCAGCCTCTGCTGTCTTGTACCTCCAGAATAATACATCCTGCTAAGGTTTCCAATGTTTTTGTCCATTTCCAACACTGGATCTCTGCATGTTTCAATTTCTCCCCTTTAGTTTCTGTGTTGTTTGTCTCACTCTGTCTCTGACATTCACTTTCTCTCTCCCTTTGTAGTGTCGAACATGGACAAAGAACAGCGGCGGAGCAGCCCTGGTGAGTGAGCTGCAAAGCAACTGAAAAACATCTTATTAACTTGCCATCCCTCCGGCTTTATTTTCTAAGCTGTGATCCCCAAACCTTACCTTTTGTGTTTTTTACATTTTCCCCCTGAATATTTTATCAAATCCCAAACAGCACAGATTTCTGTTTAACTCCACCCCCCCCCCCTTATTTTTTATTTTTTTTTATTTTTTTACAACCAAGCCTTCGAATGTAAATGTAGGCTCCCAAATGCTAGTAACACCTCTTGACTTCCAACAAGGTTTGGATCTAAAATGGCTGTTTCATTTTGGGAAACAACAAAGAGAAATGTGCTGCCGGATGCAGGCTGCTTATCATTGTTGCTTTTGTTGAATTAAAATAGATGACGTACAGATGTTAGTATGCGTTGCAAATTAATCACTCATATCAACAATTACTGGGTCCTGTTTTTTTTTTTTTTTTGGTTGTTTTGCCACACACAAAACCTCCCCACTTCAACATCAGTGTTTGTATGTATATATCCCATATTAAAAATGTAACATTAATATTACAACCATATTCACTTTATAGTTCCATATCAGTTCCTTATGTAAATAGACTTAGAGGTTTAAAACAATTCTGTGCTCACAGGTACATATTCAGAAATAAATTCACATCTTTCCATAACGCTATAGCAGCCACAGGTTACAAGTGGTAATCCTTTATTCATTCAGGTAAACGGCTGAAGAACATCTCAGTTTAAACAACTTTATTCATTATTTTGACTTTTCATTACTTTTAACTTTTGGAGGCTTTTCTAAAAGGGTTTGGAGACGGATTAGAGAGGTTCTAGATTGGAAAGGTGCTTTCATACTTGAGTCAGAATCTGTCTACATGCCATCAAACCCAAGTCTACATGCCATCCATCCATCCATCCATCGCCCATCGGGGGTCAGTTCAAAGCAGCAGCAGTCTCAGCCAGTCAACCCAAAACAGTTCAACATGTACCGTACGACGATCCAATTCTTTAATCAAATAAAGCAAATAGAAAAAAAAGCTTTCTGTTTTTGATTAACGCTTGATTGAGCCAAGCAGGTCGTAGTGGTCCTCCCTCACAGCATAGCGAAGCTTTCGCCCCAGCCTTCTAGAATGTTTCAGCGGGTTTTATTGCCACTTTGAGCCAAGCATCACATCCTTATGGAAAAGCGAAGGAGACAGCAGCTTCAAACGCTTCCTTTTTTTTTTCTTCTTCTCCTTCAAGAAGGCATCATCTGCAGGCTGGACACTAATCCTCCACTCCCACAAATGCTAAAACAATGATAAGATCCGGTTACACCTACCCTATAGGATCCTTGTTTTGTCTGCAGCTCTGTTTTTAAAACCAGTGTTTATTGGCTCATGGTTACCAAGTCTGTTAGTTCTTAGTTGCATGTCATTTTCTGCATCCACAAAGCATTTCATTACAAACCCAGAGCAAGGCTGCATTCGTGCCTCAGTCACTGGCAGCGTGCTGAAGCATAAACAGCTTTATTCCAGACAGGGAGAATTAAATGATGAATGAAATTGTTGCATGGTAGGTTAGCTCCAGATAACCCCTTGGATTTGGTGAATTTGTGTTCATATGACACATGAGCAAACATATATTTCCTAATGTGTAAAGATGGAGACGAAAAATGTGATTTATAAGGAGATCAGCTGTTCACGTTTGTTAGTCTGTAAATTAGATGTGAAATGTTCAGCCTCCATTTAACATATCATTAAAGCCTCTTGCATGAGGGAGGGTTCTGTGACACCCCGCTGTGTATTTCTGTTTGTGTGATGTGTCGTGACTTGCGCTCGCCTGTGAATTTGTCTGTTTACATATATTTGTGCTAAATGGCTCCCTGCCAGCCTCCTTCCCTTGTTATCAAGTGTGTTTTCTTCCATGTCCATAATTCCCAATGTCATCCCTCATTCAGTTGTTTCTATGAGAAGAGCTTTTCATCATCAAAGGATCACAGGCTTTCCTTTCCAATGAGATTTTTTTTTTTTTCCCCCACCTCACTCACAGCGAGTCGTCGCCTGCAGAGCAAAGATGAGTTTTGAGCAGAGCTCATCAAAGAGTACATTGTGGATTGTTAGGGCATTCATTTACTTTCACTCCACTTTAACCTCTCGATCGAACATTTAAACAGAGTATTGACAATCCAGCTGCATGGCATGAAGACAGATCTCACTTTTTCTCTTCGTCTATTAGACACATCTGTCCGCACGTGATGTGAATTAGAAAGCAGGAGTTAGCGTTGCTAATGAAGGGAACTCTTCCCACACAGAGAATGACCCCTCTGGCTTCCCTTACTTCATCAATATGACATCTTTTTTCACTCACAGCTCATTAACCCTAACCTCATACAGTATAATGCTCCCTGCAAGCTGTAGTTTCTATGAAGTAGTATATTAGCAGGGGGGCGAACAGCATGAACTCAAACGTTAAAAAAGGGGAGATTTTGTTGTCTAATTTTATTTGCACATAAATTAATTCTAAATGAGAGTTGGGAGCAATTAGAGAACGCAAACACACAGTCCCACAGAGCCCATTGTAAACCCTGTAGAGCAACAGTAAGGCACGCACTCGCACACACACACACACACACACATTCTAATATTAAACTATAAGGAGATCAAAGGATTAGATGTTAAGCACAGAAAAAAATCTTCAAATGAAAAAATAAAAAAAACATTCAAACTAAATTACCCTTTAGTGCTAATGATCCACAGAAGCCCAGACATGCAGCCCTACATTTTTATTTAGCCTTTTTCTTTTTCTGTAAAAAAACGAGAGGAAAAAAACAAATGAAATGTGCTCATCATTACCGGACAACCAGCCGAGATGACCTCAGATAATGAGTTCAAAACGATCAAGTTCTATGAGAAAACAAACAGAAACGACTCATTGTGACGGGAAAATCATGTCATGTCTTCTTTAATATGTTGTGAAGTAAGAGGATGCACTCGACGCTCTGACACCTGAACCATATCGCCTGCTGTCATCTCCTTTACCTGCTCTAGATAAGGTCGCCACAATACTGCTGTTTTAAAAGTGAAATCATCTACTGATATGGCACGTTTGTCAGGCTGATCCCATTACAAAGATAAGTTTGTAACACATACAGTACAGTACATTCCAGGAAGGAACACATACTTCCAGTGATTCAGATGCACTAGTTTGTCCAGGGAATGAAGCCTTGGGTTCCTAACGTGGTATGATAACTTAAATCCCTTTAACTCCCGTAAGTAGGTCATTTCTGTTCCTGTTGCGCCAGTAAAACACATTGTTAGTCAATTACTCCATTTCAAACTTTTTTTTTTTTTCTGCTGATTTTTTTTTTAGCGTATCACTGGGAATCTTCAAGTCAGACCTCCAGCTGGTTGTCACCTTCACGTCTGCGCCCACAAGAGTCTGGATCCAATTGCGAACTGAGTGACACGCAGCAGAACATCCGCCGAGGGGGCAGCACGCGCTCCCTCCAGCTGGACTACAGAGTGATGGGCCTCAGCGGAGACCGGGCCCGAGAGCGGGTACGAGAAACTGAGAAGAGGGCGTTCCAGTGGGAGAGGAACCAGTCAGGTGAGTGGGAGAGGAGACGTTTCATGGACAAAGAAGAACTGAGAAGTTCTGAAGAGGAAGGTAAAAGAGGGGTTGGCCAGGATCACACAGACCTTCTGCAGACCTTCAGCCACGAAAGCTGCGAGGACTCGCCCGTTTATGAGGAGTACCAAGAGTCAGGCCACAACCAGGAGGACGGCGAAGACTCAGAGAGCCTTTATGACACTTTACCCCCGACTAGAGCTGCGTATGAAGGATACCCGTCCAGCCCCGCAGGCATTAACCTACACCCTGCTCAGCTCTTGCCCCCCCTTAGGGCGTGGGACCTACAGGGAGGGGAGTGGAGGGAATCACAGGAAAACCACGAAGAGCTCGGCTCGAGCAGCCTGACAGGCTCAGGGGATGAGCTGGAGAGACTACTGAACCTGGTGTCGCTCAGAGCCAGGAGAGCCACTCGAGTAAACCGAACCTCGACGAGGTCTGAACCTACAGACTGGGAGGGCTTCCAATAAGCACACAAGACTGTAAAAAAAACTAATAGACTTAACATTTCTTGATTAATTAGAGAGATACAGAGACCCTCTGTGATTAAACTAGATATTTTAAATACCACACTGCTGGTCCACCACCTTCAAAATAATTAAAGGAGAATATTACCATATATACTTTTATTATCCCACATTATTATCCGGCTGTAAGCAAACACTAATCCCCCACCAATCCCCCAGCTCATTTATAAGCAGGAGGAATGAGAGGAAATATGCTTTTTCTCCTGACGCCTCTACCTGTGCTGCATGAGAGTTAGCAGAGATTGGCTGGGAATCAATGCTATTACATTTAATATTTATGGAAGCAGCGGAGCGCGGCATTTATTAACATCAAAATATGAAAGGAGCCAGCCTGTCTCTGTTTTAGACAATGTATGTACATACGTTATCATGCATTTCATACCTCATTCCTTTGACGCACACAATCATTTTGTTAGCTCGAGCGTGTGATGCATTTCTCATTTTTACTGACATGATACACGGGGCTGTGAAGGGATCAGAAGTCCCGCACATAATCCCAGAGATGCCATTAAGGTTCCCATTAAAAACACTTGCAGTTGTTTTCTTTCTTTCTTTCTTTTATGATCGTTTGTTTAATTATTACAGCGTTTCATTGGTTAGGTGGCTGCATAAAAAAGCATCAGTGGAATATGCCTCATATAACTTTCATTTAATTCAGTCCTTAGGTTCTACTATATAGTTTTATGTCAACTTAATTCATGCCAGTTCACATATGGACAGCCTCAAAGTACATTGTGAATCTTGTGTGTGTGTGTGTCTATATATATATATATATGTATGTATATCTCACCAAGGCCATGATACAAACTTAAGTAAGCCCACTTTAACCCCGGTATTTACATTGGATATGAATTTTCAGACTTTATGTGCTGAAAGGCTTAGAGAATTATGTGGAAACAAAGCCGTGAAGTGCAAAAGCACTCACCCGAGACGTGTACACACATGGTCCCCGTACTGATAACACAGTGTAAATGCTGCTGTGATCCCAGTTCACACACAACAGAGCAGACTTCAACTCTAATGTCAACCAGCTTTGAAACAAAGGACAAACAGGCAATGGTTAAAGGGATAGTTCACCGGTTGGAACGTGAATCTGGATTCCCATTGGGTCATAAAGGTATAGTAGAAATGTGATGGCTTAATGGCTCTGTCTTCATCTCTTAGGGGTTCCAGTCATTAATTCTTGGTTGGAAGCTTTTTGTCAGCTGTGTGCTCCATGACTACACGCCGGCTTTTTGTGTAAGGAGTTGTAGTTTTTGATTATCCAAAACTGTGAGGATTCTCACTTCAAATATGAAATACATTTTAAAGTTGGTGCCCTCTTGACTGACAAAAGACAGAAAAAGTATTTTTGGCTCATGTGGATGAAAGAAAACAACTCCCAGAATGCACGGCTTCGCAGGCAACACCCACTTAAGCTACAGTGCTCTGTTTACAATCTATATGGCGGTTTCTTCAACTGATCCCTGGCATTTCTACCAGAAGGTACTGGCATCTTAGAAATCCCCTTCATCTATATAAGTTTGAAGGTGAAACATACTTTTTGCTTTTGTCGGTCCTTCTCAGCTTTCTCCACAGAGTCTGTTAGCTACCTAGCAAGATGGCGGAATTTACTTTTAGATTCAGGCAGTGAGGTCCCACCCACTGAACTGTAATAGGTCTGTAGCTTTAGTGGGTCAAAAACATTTTTTTTGCGTCATCAGAGGCTCCTTTTCAGAAAAGAAATATGGAGCTTTCCTGTCTCAAGAGAAATGAGGGCGGGATGCACGACCGTTCAAAAATAGTACCAGGTTTCTAAAGGTACGAAGCTTCATGCAAATGGCTGAAGCATCCCTTTAACTTTGATCTAATGATCTTTCTTCTTTTCATAACAACAGTACAGTTGTGGCGGACTTACTTTGTGTTTCATTTCGAAATTGCCGGAAAAACAATGACATAACCACTCACAGTGCAATGGAGAGAGAAAACGTTCCAGTCGTACCCAAGGACATAAACATCAAACAATAAATACAGCAAACTGTTCTGTGCTGCTGAAGGACAGATATTATGTGTCACACAGTACGTACTGTATAAGTCTCTTAATGATGATGTAACACTGAACAAAGGTAGCACTTAAGACTGACAGACTTTCAAGGACAAAAATACCAATAAAAACTGTTTAAAGGTGTCAGTAGCTTTGCGGTGTGAGTGCAGGTTTTTTTGCTAGCTTAAATAATGGTTGGGGGAAAAAGTAGTTTTTCATTATAATTGAAGTGAATTTTATGCTGATGGAAGTGTTCTCATACATGCTTTGAAAGTGATGGAAAAAGATAACACAAATAGCTGCATACTAACCAACCGGTCTCAGATTGGGATCCCCGTTCATCCATTTTACCCCTTTTTCCTAATCCTGTTCCGGCCTACCCTCTAAGTGGGTTTGCTTTAAGGACAGCTATGTTAACAAGGAGTGACACATCCCATAAAGGTCAGACTAACCCATGAAAAAAAAAAAAAAAAACATTCACACATTTGGGCACTTTATAGTTTCTGGCCAACATGATGGGACTGTGGAAAAGAAACCAGAATATTGTGAGAAACTCAACGTAGAAAAGCTGTCTTCAAAAAGAAGATTGAATCTCGAGCCTTTATATTGTGAACCAGCACTGCATACAGTCATGTTTTACTATTTCATTTTCATCTATTGCAGTTGAATGATCTCGCAAAGTACCTTTAAATCTGTCAGATTTTCTGTTGTTGTTTCTTCTCAGGTGGCTGACACACTGTGTGGCTTTAAATTACAAGCACTTAATACATGTGTCCAGTCAAGCAGCTTCTTACTTCATTAGAAGGAATTTGTATTTATCATAGGTTTGAATATGTCGGCCACCTGCTGTGCTGCTGAACGTGAGCTATATCTCAACACCAGCTACATGACATGAATAATACCCACGACGTAATAAATCCTATCATGTCAGTCTCGTCACGAGTCTTATGTTTTTTTCTTTCCTTTCTGACTGTGATGGGGCAGATTTGTTAAGCAGAGCTTACAGTTATTGTGGTCTGTGGGAGACAAAAAAAGTGTGAAAATCCTCATACATTGTCTAATGCTTCAACTGTATGACCGTGCAAACAAAATAAATCTTATTTTGAAATTATTTGAGATTATTTGCAGAGCGTTCTGTGATCCTTGCGAGGATTGTTTAGGCTGCATGCTGTCAACAGTTGAAATGATTACAGCCCAATCTTCTCACGTCTTTCTGTTTGCCTCAGGAACTGTCTTTGCTGACTTGACTGGGTGAATCCGGCGTATTGTTTGGTTTTCTTTTGTCCCTGTGAATTTATTTCCATACTGACCAGTTACTGTGAACAAGTTTTTTTTGCAGACCCTGCATCTCTCAAACAACATCACGTATCCATAATCGGAAAACACATTTAGTGTCTGCCCAGAGGAGTTATGAGTCCTCGTTCGGAAGCCATCAGCACACATGACAAATGACAAACCACATCCCACAGCCTTGGTTTGTGTTTGATTAATAGAACATGCTCCTCTGAACCTAATCCAAATTAAAGCCACTTTAATTAGTCAATGTTACATGGTCTGCTGCCGTTAAGTAACGTGACATTTCTTAATGGCTCTGTCTTCATCTCTTAAGGGTTCCAGTCATTAATTCTTGATTGGAAGCTTTTTGTCAGCTCTGTGCTCCATGACTACATATGCTCGCTTTTTGTGTAACTAACAAGGAGACCCCCCCCCGCCCGCCTCCCCCCATCTCATGGAGTTCATACTTCGCCCTTATTATAATCCAACAACCTTCCCTTAAAAAAACACGACAGGGTTGACTTTGAAATCAAAAAACATTCCCATGGCAACCAGACAGTCCCCTGATCATGTTTGTTTTTTGTTTTCCCTGTAGCATTAAACACATTCTGGCCCATTTGGGAGCCGTGGCATGTGCGTTTGTGTGTGTGTGTTTGCTGTTGTGCCGATGTCTACCCCTGCTCGCTGCTTGCTCGACATGCCTGCACCCAAAAACTCTGTATGTATCTGTGAGTACATGGAAAGAGGAGGGCTTACAATTTTAAGAACATCCTTTGAGGTACCTGTTTGCAAAATGTATATTTAAAGATAGCCAACAGCGGCAACCACAGCTGTAATTTTAAAATGACAATCAAAGTGTTACATTTTTAAACAATGCACATCGTATTTTAAGTTAAACACTTCATGTATCTTTTAGTGAATGTAGGTTTGTGCCAGCGCAATAGATGGAAATAGCTCATAGTCAAAATGTTGGCTTGCTTCTTCCTGTTCCTTTCTATTCCCCTGCAGGAAACATGAACCACAAAAGACACAAACAGGTACAAGGCAGAACTCGAGGGAGATGAATTTCTATTTTACTCAGCCCAGGAAAGACTCATGCATTGCTGCGTAAAATGTGCATACAACTTGATGAAATGTGTCACTGCAGGGAGAAATTCCTTAAACTGACATTATAGCCTAAAACAATCAGCATGTTTTTCTTAGGCTCTTAATGGGTTTTTTTTATTACCCCTTTTGCAGCAGCAGCAGCAGCAGCAAAAAACACAGAAAATTAAATTTTATCAGTTAGCATAATATGCTAAAGATGTCTCAAGTGATAACAGCCAGAGGTGCAGCTGGCATGCCCGCTTCCTCTGAATCACACCATTCACATTTTGTTTGGTTGTTTTTGTGAGGATTCTCACTTAATTTTGGATCAGAGAGAAATGAAGAGTCACACATCCTTTCGGGCAAAATCTTACGTAACGATACCTCTGCCTTCAGCAATGTGTGCCGCACACACAAAATCAACAACAAAAACATTAACAACACAGGTGGAAATAGTTCTGCTGTCTGGCCGAAGGGAGGGGAACATTTTACAAGCAATGTATTCCTACAGAATCTCAGCTCATTAAATTATTCCGAAAAGGATTACGCAACATGCCTCAATAACTTATGTACATATTCTCTTTGGCACACACTTTTGACAACCATCCGGCTTGTTTTTGGCCATCCTAGTGACAGGCACAGGGTCAAACCAAAGGCAAACATGAGGGCGTGTGAGGAAAGAGAGACAGAGGGAGAGAGCAATAAACAAAGTGACTGTTGTGTTTATTCATCATGCATCAGAGGAAACTAATGAGGACCTGCCAGTCCCTTTAGCTCTGCTGACTTTCACTGGACCATCTGGCATTTACACCACAGAGTCAGCTAAGCCACTTAAAACCTTTCTACCCCCACACTCTCCATTTTTTTTTTCTCCTTCTTCTCCTTCTCTGCTTTTTTCTCAATGACGGGCCTACATATCTGCCCGGACACAACTGTGATTGTAAGCGATGGACAGGCAGATGAAAAGAAGATGTTATATAAAGGAGGCAGGGAATGAGAAAGGCCAAAGATGAGGATGAGAAGAGAAGTGGGAAAAGTAGATTACCATTCCCCAGCTGCTGCTTATTGAGGG
Source organism: Symphodus melops (assembly GCF_947650265.1). NCBI lineage: Eukaryota > Metazoa > Chordata > Actinopteri > Labriformes > Labridae > Symphodus > Symphodus melops. The sequence goes on from NC_136701.1 coordinate 18,894,858, forward strand.
GTAGCTGTGTGGGTGATTGTAAATCCACGCCATTCTCAGTAACACAAGGATTACACACCCAGCATGACCTAATCTATGTGCTAAAACATCTGCCTGTGATGACGACCCCCCCCCCCCCCCCACACACACACACACAGATGCACGTACAACCCTGTCATGACCGTAATGGTTACAGAATCTGTCAGCGTCTCAGGCAATTTCATCACATGTATTATTCAAAAATACTTTAATCTTGCAAGTATAATCAGACACAACATGCCTACAATGCTAAAAGAAGGCAACAACAGGGATTGCATTGGATAGGGTCACGTCCATGTATGACAATATACATTTACATCAGAGAGTAGCCCTCAGCTATGTGTGACAGAGTAGATGGGGTTGTGGGTTGTGCACCATGTAACCCCCCCCCACCACCACCACCACCACCCACGGATGATTACTGCTGTGGTCCTCTGGCATATGCCTGTTCAACGGCTACATGTGTGACAGGGGGTGGACTGCTCCGATGGATGTGTCGTGTCAATTATTGGAGTGTCGTGAAAGTACATGCATGTTATTGGATTTTGCCAGAACTCCATTTGTATTGAAAAATGTTGTGTAACTTTAATTGAAAGCCCCCCCCCCCCCCCCCCCCCCCCCCCCCCCCCCCACCGTTCACTATGTTCCCTTGGCATCAAGCTAAGGTTAGTTAGCTCCGATGCTATTGTAATGTTAAAAAGCTGTGTTCAGCGTATACATTTGTACAAACAGAAGTTGATCATTTTGCTACCCAAAACATCAGGTATTGAACCAACAGGGGATTATGGAAATACAGTTAAATTACAGTTGTTAAAACAAAAGCTACTGTTCGCTAACATTAGCATTTCACCACTTCCTAAAATTGACTGTATAAAATGATGGACAATATGACATCCCCTTACTGAGGGGTTAGGAGGATGGCGCTGGTAATGGCGACAGGCAGCAGCAGTTCTGTAATGACTGTGAATTTTGAACGTTTTTCTGGTCCATTGGACTTGAACGACTTAGTGACTTTTTATGTTGTATGTTGATTGTTGAATGTTTTTACTGCTGACTGCAGGACAAAATTGTAATAAAGACAACCTTGATCTGACTGGCTGCACTGTGATAAGCCCCGCCTCCTTCATGTTAACGCATGGGACATGGGTCATACAAAAATTAAATAAATTACTCTGCAAATACATTTTCTCAAACATTGTTTTGATGTAACTTGATTCTATATAAAAGGGAATAAAATGCCATGATTGACAGCTCTGTTGACATATCACTGTGCACACCTGATTAGAGGGGTAGGATGAACTGCAGAGAAAATGGAACAGACACTAACACATTGAACTTTCAACAACTAAGTTTCTGCTTTTAAACAGACAATGTTATGTATTCTGCTGTGGTCTACCAACTTGAGGGGTCTTCACCCTTGTATCAGGGGTGGGATGTCAAAACCATGTCAGAGTCTACTGCACAACTCAAATGATGTCACTAGGGCAATATGGGAGATCCTGTCATGGACGGCATGTTAGTTTCACTTTTGTACAATGGGTTGAGATGCATCATGCATCAGTCATACTTCCCCCCAATTTATCTTTTAAAAATGGCATAAAATAAGAAAAATTCCTTGCTCACATTTGAGATAAGAACTAAATCCTCCTACATTTTTAATAACACTTACTGTAGTATAATCATGAAAGTGGTCAATCAAAGGCAAGCTGCTCTCTAATGGTAACTGATGAGTTATTAAATATGTTTAACAATATGTTTAATATGGAAATTATTTTGATCCAGATGTTCACTATCCATTGTCCTTCAGTTGCTGATCAAAGGAAGCATTAAAAGCATTAAAACGATAATGGTTTCTTGGGTTCCCTTTGTTTATACAATATAACAACCAAATAACTGCTTAATCTATTTCCAGTCTAACATCCACCATAACATCGCCATTATGTGAATAATTGCTCAATAATTGGGTAATTTCTTTAGGTGAAAGGTGTTTTTATTTGTCATTTTACACATTTTACACAGAATACAGAGAAAACGCTGATTCTCACTGGCTTGAGGATTGGGGCTGATTTTGCAGGGTGGTCAGTATACCTCTGTTGGCCTAAATACAATGCTTCCGAGTTTGTTCTGCTCCAGTAAAGAAATGCTGCCTTAAAAAGAGGTGAGAAAAAGACGGATCAAAATACAACTGAGAAATTTGGTTACGTCTTGGGCCTCAGAGCTCAGTTTGTTATCCGTTGTAGCGCTCAGGAAATGGTACACTGTCACCCTTGAGATTGCTGAGATCTGATTTTTGGTAGGAAAAGAGGCATGCTCTATATTATGCTATGATCATGGGGGGGTTTATGCATGCCAGCAGAATAAGCATCAAGAATAGCTGAAGCTGCAACAACTATAAGATTTTTACAAGGTGTTTGTTGAAGCGTGTAAGCGTGAAATGCCTGGTGGTAATAACCTTTATAGTCCATCTGATGACGGGATTGTAAGAACAATTGTTGTGCACGAGACTATGCAGCAAACAAAGCTACAAGGAGAGCGTAAAGCACAAATTTCCCAAAACAATTCCTGCTTTTTCACTTGAGAATGCTTCTCCCAACACTAACATTTTAAATTGGAATCAAATCTAGAGATCAATAGCTCCTTCATCGATCTCATTTTCTCCCTTTTTATGTCGGTCGAGCTATGAAACTGAAATCTCCAGGCAGAAACTCTGAATGTATTTCAGGTTCCATGTAAGTGTCGTCGAACGTTATTTGTTTTTCAGTCTGGTTTTTTCATTAAACTACCTGTAGGATTTAAGAGCTTATGCACTGATATTTTCTACTAACACAGAAAGCAGTTATGAGATGGGGGTGATTGCTTGTAATTACTTAAAATATTTACAGTACACAACAAAAAACAACAAGCAGTGTCGAAAATCATCATACCAGATACAATTTAGATTCTCCTAATAAAGAAACATACAATACAAAATGCCAACAACATATTTAAGCTGCTAAAAATGTTTGTCTCTCGTCATCTATAAGCCACTCCACAGGTTTCTCACGTACGAATAAGTCATCTGCTAAAGTGAAGCTCTACGCATCTATACATGTTAAGAGGAATGAAAGGAATATAAGGAGCAATTAATAAGATCTGCAGGTACAAAGAGGACAATATCTGCAATAAATGTTGGTCTGGAATGTTCTTTAGCTCTTTTTGAAAAAGTGGTCAAACCGTCTTGGAGGGGGATCTATTTTATGTATAAGAATGTGGCTGGAAAGACAAAGGAAGTGCAGTGGTAGCAGAAATACCTTTACCTCTATGTAAATTTCTATCAGAATGTCTCTCTGTAGTCCACCGCTATTCTGGCAGTTCTGTGTGGATGTACTTGGCACAGCACCGCTTTGAGCTAAATGCTTGCGTCTGTCATTAAGATTCATTCTCTGAGGACTGCCAATCAATGCTTGGTAATCCATCTTGCAGTTGTAAAGACATTTCTTTAAAAAAAAAAAAAAAAATACAAAAACGTCCACCTTTTGTTGGCACTCCAATAAAGATTAGGGAATGATCTGTGTGAGGAAGTTCATCCCCTTAGTAATACAATTTCATGACAAGTCGATCAATAGTTGTGGAGACATTCAGCCTGACTCCGGGTCAAAATGCTGGATTGACAAACCGACAGACTAACACTGTCAACCACAAAGCCATACGGTAAGACTTCACATGACTTACATGTATATTTTTATCCTAAATAAGCTGCAAAAGTGTTGAAGAAAAAAGACACGGTTCAAGTACACTACAACAGCAGCTTTTTAGGGATTGACCAACACAGTAAACCTCAGTACTTATTCACTCGACATGTTTTTATAACTATTCAGATTTTCTAGTAGGATAGATTCATACTGACTGCCACACAATGCAACTACTGTACATCCCTCTCCTTCAAACCCGTTTGTCAGTTCAAAAAATGTGTTGAATAGGATTGGATTTCTTTGTTTCTATCTATGTCTACAATACAAATATGGTTACACTTAATGCTTTACTTTGACAGACTGGCAACGAAACAAATTTTGAGAGGACTGCCAGGCTAATTTTCCATTGTTTTCTAAGCACTCACTCTTCCAGTCTTTTGTTTTTGCAGGGCCATCTGGTGATTTGAACCAAATTTCTCAGCTGAACAACAAGAGTAGGCCAACAAAGATGAATCAATAATAATAAAACCATGCTGTCCTGCAGAAAGAACACATACGGAGCAACTGCTCGAGGTTCTTGTAGAGGATAGTGTTGATATCCACTTATTGTTGCCGGTTTGTCACAGCATCATCCCTCCTTTTATTCACACAACAATGTGTTTTTCTTACATAAGTGAGAGCTTAAGATTACTGAATGTTCTCTCAGAACAGACAAATACAATAATATATTTAAAAGTCTGTGGAGCGTGTCCACTATAGTCAGCAGCATTATCAGGCCTTTGCAGGTTTCAATTAGCAGATTTATGTTCTGCACTCTCAATGCAATTGGTTTTCTAGATGTGTGATATTGTTTTGCATTCATCCAGTGCGTGTCCCAGGGAGCGATTGAGTTTGTATGCAACGTGTGTATATTTGTGTGTGTGTGTGTTTGTGTGCCTGGCTGAACTCAGAGCCAGAACTGTCTGTCTCTTGGACATCACATCATGCCTGTGGAACCCATCAGCCGGCATCGAGGCTGACACTGGGCTGCTCTAATCTGTCCCTGCCGCTGTGCTGGAGGGCATCTGCTGCAGACGTACACGACCAAAGCAGTGAAGAGTTAAACACTGGCCTCAATGTGTCACCATCACAGACAGACACTGACAGTATCGATGACTTCTAAATCCACTGGATCTGATTGAGAGTTCCACTGCACTGCTGCCACCAGTTACCCCACGTTAAGGATGAATGGGATTAGGCTGCCACCTCCGCTTTATCTGACTGCACCGTGCACAAAGTGAATCATAGAGCAGAGCCCAAAAAATGGCTTCCTTGAGGGGGCATGCACAAACTGCTGAAGGATGCTCATTTAATCAATGGTGGATTGAGTTTGCAGATAAAAGACTAGCAGGTCTTTGAGGACAATCAATCAATCAGTCCAGTGGTAGCTATACAGTACACAATCATTGCAAAAGCCAGATTGAGATAAAACAAGGATAAAGGGGTTCCCACAGTGGCAGAGTGATATAAACTCCAGGTAAATGCAGGTGTACAGTCACCCTCAGGGTCACCTGTTCAAACATTTCATATCCACACATATCACTGAGGACCAAAATATTTCACAAAATGCAAAAAAATAAAAAAAGTCAAAATGTAAACTATTGTGCTTTTGAAGATTAAAAAAAAATGGGGAAAGGGCAGCCACAGAGCTATCTTTAGGCACTCTGACTATACAGACACAACATCAAAAATATAAACAACCATACAAAGGTAGGTTTTTGACTATTTAAGAGTCTTCCTTTGAGCCTATAGGAATTGTCCAGACACATCAACGATTACACCAGCACATATACAAAGAAACCATAAAGAGTCATTAATGAGAAATGTGTCATCATAAAGACTCCTGAGACATGTTCTTTCGATAAGTAAGTAATAATCATAATGTGTACCACTATGAATGTCGTTACCATTTCTAATTGAAAATTTCAATTTGAAAATATAATTTCAAAAATCATCCAGGAAGGGCGATGTGGAACCAGACCACATTGGCAAAAGTTTTCTCATGGCACTTGGCAGGACTTGACCCTGCTCCTGGGATTATTATTCAAATGCAGAGACCCAGTATTCATATCATGATCATAGAGATCAGGCAGAAACCTCCAGCAGAACCAAATTTATGGGTTGAGTGTGGGACAGAGGGAGAGGCAGAAAGAAAGGTGAATAAAGACAGACACCAAAGAACTCATAATAGAAATAATAATTTTTACAAAGCCAGATAGCCTGCTGATAACAACTATAATAACTCCAGTTGTTTTTAATGATTACTTTAATCTGGAGCGCTTTAAGATTGAAGTAGCATATCTATTGCGCCGGTATTGATTTGAAAAAAGTACCAGACAAAGACCCCCAGCAGATGTTCCCTCCTCATCTGTGTCAAATGCTTCACATCGGTCACAGCGCGCTGATTGGACTTCCCGGGCCGACCCACCGCTGTGTGCGCACTTAGAGCAACTCCGAGCATTGTGCCGAGATCAAAGACAGATTCTGGGAAGTCAAGCTGTGAATGGCCACGGGAAAATGAGGCAAATCTGTATTTGCACGCAGAACCCGGCGTGGGAGCAGTAGATGGGCAGAGAAGAAATCGCAAAGACAGATAGAGATGAGAGAAATGAGAGAAACTCATCATGCCAAGTCGGAGGTTAAGAAAATAAATTAAAAAAAATGTTTGTGTATGTGCTGATTTCTTCACATCCTGCTGTGTGCCTGACTGAGGGCATCTCTCTGATATTTACCAGTGCTGGCTCGTAACGCACAGCGCTGGTTGCGTCGTAGTTCAGCGCATGGCAAAGGGGAGCAGGAATGGTTGGGGAAGACGATTTGTTCCTCCGTTTTCTCAGAGAATAGAAAATGAAAACTGAAGGACTCCCGAGGCGGTGCGATGGTTTGACATTTTAGAGGAGGGAGAACCTTTTTCCAACGTGGGCGCGTGCAGACGGATGGGATTTAGGGATGCCAACCAGCAAGCCAGGGGCACAAGAGGAGGATGGATTTTTAAAATATGAATGGTCCGTTTTTCTTTCATAAATTTTTTGTCCAAACGATACATAATTTATATTTTCTAGCCAAATCTCTACCTGTTAAAAGGTACTCGTAGCTTTTGTTGGCGCATGAATGGATGGCTTTAGCACGAAGGTAAACACAGAGAGTCAGTGTAACTTTATATAGGTCACGTGTGATCGCAACATCATATCAAGTCACTCATATCGACTTCAAGAGGAGGACTTTGACGTGCGCTCTAGTGGAACTCCAGGTGCGCTCCATGTTCTGTTCAGGACACACCGGTACCGGCGGTACCTTCGGGACCTAAAGCGCAGCCGGGACTTGACAGCACCGTCGGGGGGCTGTGTGGCCAGTGATGCCTGACAAATTCACTCTCATACAGAACCGGACAGAGCCACGGCTGGGGCAGCTCGAGCGCACACTGGCCACAGATGGGAGCAGCCGCCCCGCCTGGGTCATAGGAATCCTAGCCAGTGTGCTGATCTTCACCACGGTGGTGGACGTGCTGGGGAACTTGCTGGTGATCATCTCGGTGTTCAGGAACCGTAAACTGAGGAACTCTGGTAAGAGCCTTCACCCCCTTCAAATCATGGAGCTGATTTTGGGTCGGTAAACTTGGTGATTAAAGAGCACAAGATAACCCTTTATATCGAGAGTGTTAGTCTAACAATGATGGCTTATGCCTGACTGTTACCCTGCACTTCTAGCTCCAAAGAATGAGTCTCATCAGTTGACCCATTAGACCTATGAGTTCACTTTGCCTCAAAATCACTGTCATTAATAATCCCCCAAAAATATTCCAATGAAATTTTTTCTGCATTTTTTTTAAAAATTTAAATGTTCAAGTTAAAATTAAACACAATATAAGCTATAGTTTGGACAACATTGTCTCCTCCTGCATTAAGGTGTCAGGCAGGCTGCATCTTGACAAGATTAGGAGCACCAGCAAGCAGTAGTGTATGTCTTCTGAGCGGCATCTGATCAGGAAACACAGCTGCTGGTGGACAAAGCAGTGCTAGCTGATGCAAGGATTTAACCTGTAATTGAACATATCAGGGAAATGACATTGGGTATCACTGCTGGTTCTATAGCTTCACAACTTAACGGCGTAGCTGACACATTGTTTTGAACTGTAGCAGCATTATATCTCTCTCTTTTGCTCTGTATTGGTGAAGTTAAAAGGTAGTCTGACTCACATTCACTGCACAAGAGCTGTTTAATAAGAGGGTTTTTTGTTTTTTTTAAGCTGATAATGGTGTTGATGAATCTATCCTGATGTGCATGTGTGAAATAATCAACGAGGCTTCATGCACCCACAGTGAATCATAATGCCAAAGCAAATAGCATGGAAGAACTCGTCTGAACCCTCACTGCAGGTAAAAAAAAAAAAGTACTCCTGATGCCATTCACCTCTGACGAGATTGAACCCCCTTTTAAGAACTACTTTCTGAATAGTTTTCATTTTAAATGCTTTCAGTGTACCATCTATTTCTCCCTCTCTTCTGAAGCAACTTTCTGGAAACACAAATTGCTCTCATCCTCATGAGGAGGAGGAGGAGGAGGGATATCTGATGGGGGGGGGAAAAACAGTCCCACTGTGCTGACCGACTGTTCTTCTATTATCAAGCGAGAATTCGAGGAGGAATAATGCATATTTATAAAGTACATTTTTAAGTTAGTATAGGATGCAAACAATTTTTCTTTCCTCATAAACTGCAAGGTAGAACACCCAGAGGATTAACAAAAAGACCTACTTTAATTTGACTCCTCAATGAGACTCTTTGGTTTCCTGCACATGGGAGGACTATTCATAAGATATATGAATTTCAGTCAATTGGACTGAATCATTACTAAAAAAAAAATTTGAACGCCACACTGTCTTAGAAAGAGAAAGACTCCTACATTCTGCATCATCATGGTTTTTTTTTTGTTCAAACTAGAATTGCCTTGAATCAAGGTGACACACTTTCAAAGAGGTAAAGAAGGTGAATTTTAAAGGTTAATAAGTCATAAATGACTTTTTTTTTTTTTAAAGTGAAGTATAAATCAAGCGCCGTTACACAACAGACTTACATCCAAATGACAAAGTCTTCATTAGATCACACTGTCTTCATGGTGATGGACTGTCGCTGCATTTAGAGGCCGTTACGTTGTCAAACAGAAGTGTTCCCATTTCTCGAGCGAATGGGACCGAGACTAGAGCTCATTGAAAATGATTTGTTTTGTTAAAACCAGCATGCATGTTCACCAGCTGTCTATCCTATCCGGATGTTATTGTTTGTTTTTAATGATTACTTTAACTGTTCTTTAATAAATGGGAGATTTGAAAACTCGCGAACAGATCAAAAACATTTTGATGAAATCACAAAACTTAACATATCGCAAACTAAAGTACCTCTTTACACAGAAGATAGCAGTATGAACAAATCATATGTATCTGTGCACAGAGGTTGACTCAAGTTGCCTGTGTGCTTTTAAGATGACAGCTTTATTGTTATCGAGACATGTTTGGTTGTTGAATGACGATAACTCCAGTTACTCTTAAAAGTCAAGTTAGCATTATTTTACATGGGGCATATTGTGCGTTTGCCAATCCCATCTACAAATGGCTGAAACTGGATCATCCCACATAACTTCAGTTTAATGACCTGTTTAAAGAGACTTACTTATAAATGAAAAACCACTGTACAATAATACATACTGCATCATCTCACTGCCTAATGTGTCACTGCCCACTTCTATTCCAGGTTGACTTAAAAACTGTAGGCTATCCTAACTGTGTCTATTTCTAGGTTTCCTACTGCCTACCTCGACAAAAACAGTTATATATTGGATAGATTTGGGTTTTTTTTGGCAATCACATGGCACCCTAAAGCTGATCTCTTTCTCAACTCAAACAGCCCACTCAGCAGTTCAGAAACCACGCTGAACCCACAGTCATGAACCCGGAGAGCAGCTACCACACATCTTAACAGCCCACTCAACAGTTTAGACAGGAAAACACCTGACGCAACGACGGTATAGGAAGAGTCACAGCGGGGTCAGAGGTTGTGCGTCACCCACGATTTGTAGCTTTGCATAAGTCTCTGCTGTGACGAAGGGGAGCAAAGTAAACTGACCGCTGAGTGCTGGAAAAAACATGATTTCATCCGATTGTAGGCTGCGGAGTGATGACTAACACGGCTTTATTCTCACCTACCCACATAAGTGATGCGTGCTCACTCATCCTGTAGTAAATATTATAGTACAGAGTCATTATAATTCTGACACTGAGATGGCATCAATATATCTAGTTATTCACAGTGACGGACATGTCATGTAACAACGCTGTGCAAGAATTGCCGAGGGATTGCACCTTACCTTTCTGCCCTCTTTCATTTTTCCATATTCTGTCTTTTCAGAGACCGTAATGTTTTATTTAGAGCGCTTTTTTTTCCTTGCTAATCATATTGTACACCAGTATGCTCCACAAGGACACACAGTAACACACATGCATTCATTTATGAGCCATAAGAGTCATTTGATCTCTTACATTTTTCATTTAAAAGGAAAAGCCTTGTCTCATTTAAAAGCAATCTAATATTCAGTTGGCCTGTATTCAAAAAAACACATGTAGCGTACTCATGAGAATTCCGTACAGTGTGTCTGCATATCTTATTGTGATATAACACTTTATATGTGAGTGTGTAAATGGAAAGTGCAGTCTATAGTCATGTGGGGCAGAGGTCTTTGTCCCTGGAGACTTTTCTTTGAAGCAGCTCAGGTGGTGCAAACCATCAAAGAGAGTTATACAGGATCATACATTACACAGTGTGTCTTCACAGAGACTTTATTGACATCATACCCCCCCCCCCCCCTCCCCCCCCTCGCTCCCCCCTCGCTCTCGTTCCCTCTCCACTTCTTCATCTCCAAAGCTCTCTGCCTCTAAAAGAAATAAATGTTCAAAAATGTTCCTTGGTGAAGAACGGGGCTTTACACAGCGCACTTTTTTTTTTTTTTTTTTTACAGCCGCCTGCCTCTCGATGTGGTGTCGAAACTCTGAAAATCAGTTGCCTCATTTATGTCGCTCTCCATGGTGCTGAAACACTCAAACCTAAGGCATCTCTTAATCTGTGTTCTCGCCTGAGCTTGTGAAATGTCAACAGCCACAGCCGTCGCAATAAAAAGTTTGCATGGCGCGCAGGCCAGACGAACAGATGTGTTCTCGGTCTGCCTGTTTTACTGAAGATGCTTTAGAAGCTGACTTGTGTTTGCTGTGAGAAAATATCGTATCCAGATATCGTTTGTCTGAAATCCAGTAGAAGAAAATATGTGCCTGATTAACAAATCTTTTGTTATATTCAACTACCAGAAGTTCTGGTCTTTTTGAGTAGGGAAGGCAACCTGTTAGATTTCAAACATTTGGTTGACTGACAAAAGAAAACGTTCCTGTTTTTATTCATTTGTTAGATCTGTTGAGACCCACTGGCCATGTGAGACAAGTTAACCATAACAGTCATCAGACTCTTTTAGCAGTTTGGTAATGAATAATTAATCAGTTGTGTATCTGAAGTGTTTCACTCAATTTGGATCAAATGCATTCAACATTTTATTGATGCTATATTAACTTTTTCTTGTACAGTAGGGCTCTTCAAAAGTCACACTTCTGATGTATATTTGGACTGCACTTTACTGTCAATCCAGTTGTGAGCTTCTTTTTAAAGAAAACCTGTGAGTGAAGCTTTGATTTAAGGTATTGTTTGCCAGAACTGTTGTGTTTTGGCGTAATCAACGAAAGCCCGAATGCAGGCTCTGCTCAAAACTCCAAACAGAACCTACTCCATATTGAAAATGGCCTCCAGTCTCTCCGTGTGGCTCCGTCTCAGTGCTGAAACATTTTGTTTTTACCCAGCCTCTCCTCTGACCTTTTCGTCTCCCAATGATCCTCTGTGACCTCTTCAGCAGACAGCGGGAGTGCCAATGCCTGGTCTTAGCTGTCGTTAAAATATCTGTTTTCACACTGACAACATGTGAAAAAATGGGGAAAATGAATATTTACACAGCGAGGATGAAGAGAGCAAGCATGCAAATGTGTCTGATCTGGTATGGTAATACTTGTTAGTACAAGCTCTTTAAAAAAAAATCCAGTCTCTCCTCATTATAGTTCGACTTCTGTTGGTTCATTTCAGCTACACGGATTGGCTAAGAGTTCATCTCAAACATGAAACTGCTGTGTTATATGCTACTATGAATGATTACACATGAAATCTGTTCTCCCTTTAAGTTTACAAGCTGTTGGTGCAAAGGTGAACGAAAACAAACCAGAAAAGTGGAACAGGGAGAGAACTTGTTTAAAGTTTCGAAAGAACAACTTCAGCTTTTTAGTTTATTGGACAGTTGGTATAAGTCTGCATTTCACCACTGTAGATTTCAGGCCTCGCTCTGACACATTAATCCACAGTGTCTCAGAGTGAGGAAGTATGGAGGATTTCTGTGTCTTGCTCAGAGACTTTTTGAAAGATATACGGCTGCTGGCACTGCTGCATAGAAACCTCTGTGAACACAAACAGTATCCAGCTGCTGCCCTGTCTGTGCTGATCACTGTTTGGAGACGTACACTAATGTGAGCAACGGGCTATTAACGCCAGTGACGTACAAGGGTTTTTTAGACAATTCAAACAGACAGCTCCCTACAGTAATTTTATTAAACATACACACGTCATTTGTTTGATAAACATCAGCTAGAGCTGAGGCCACATGAATTATGTTATTGTGTGAATTTTAAATATATCACACCTTTCACCAGACTTTAGTTCAACTGATCATGCTTTGTTGAATGTTGTAGAAATAAAGGCACCGCTTCACTTTGGGAAAATATTTGAACGTGAACTTGAGAAAGGGAGCCGTCTTTCAGAATCATGAATCAGAGTCTTCATGAGCTGCCTTAAGTTGTTGCTAAAAGGGATTTGTCTTTCCTGTGTTGCTATTCTTGAGCTGATCTGCGGATTCTCTTCTCCTTGAGTCATTGTTTGCTACATTCAAACTAGATACAAGAGTTCAACTTAAAAAAAAAAAAAAAAAAAATGGTACCAACTGTGCTGAAGAAAAATCATAATCAATAATGGCAGGTTGAGTCATCTTTTTGACGTCTCTTTGTAGGCCTGGTTAGGACGAGAGAAAAGGTGCTCATGTATTAACTTGATCATCATGCATATCTTAAATCGACAGAATGATAAATTATCCACAACCTTGGGCCCATCACTAGATATTTTAACAGTCTTATCATCCATTTAAAAACATTATTATGCCCTTTGCTTTCACCATGACCCAGTAGCTACCCTCAGATCCCTTTTTCCTTTTCTTCTTGATTTTAATTAATTAAAATAGCTGAATTTTAATGAATTAAAATCAAAACAGGAGATCAGCCGGCTATACAGGTTGTAAAATGGATTTAATTTTCTTTCAGCCCCCGGGAGGCTTTCCCAACTTTCTGATGCACAAACCAAACCAGACCGTTTAAGGCAGACTCATAGCATCCACCCAGCGACCCCACTGACACCTTTATAATGTGCATCAAGGAGAAGATGGAGAAACGGAGGCAAAGAGGCAAGGGGAGATCACAGAAGGAGGCAGGATGGAAATAGGAGTATTAAGCTGCAGCCGAAGGAGAAAAAAAAAAGGGGGGGGGAAGGGATTAGACGCAGGGGCTGCATTGTTGGTTTGATTTGAAGTAATCTGTTTGCTTGATGCTGAATCATTTGGAATTATACAACAAATGTACATTTGACATCCCATTATACATCTCATTGTGACACATATTGGCCCCTCAGTTTGGTTTCATCATAGAGAATCCATAGGGGAGCGGAGTCGTCACTGATCTATAATGCATGGACAGAGAATATCTGCAAGGCTTTTTTTGGAGGGATTCTTTGTATGTGTTGAGGCTTGGCCATATAATTCTTTCATCATCTATTTTTTTTTTACTCAGTGAGTATGCAGAAGTTGGGGTTGGACATGACTGCTACCGACTTTTAAGTAGGAAGTCTACTGTTTGCCTGCTGTGCACTGTCTCTGTCCTTTATCTTTCATGTGAAGCATGACTCCTGTAATTCCCCTTGAACACAGACAGCTGGATAAAGGGGGGGGAAGAAGAGCTTCTATCAGCTGGATGTAGAGGAGAGGAGAGAGAGGGAAATGCAAAAGGAAGAAAAGGGGAAACAACTCAGAGTAGAAAAAAATTACAAGGACACAGAGTATAAAAGACAGAAAGGTGCCTAAAACCTCAGAAGGAGTGGAAAATTACTCAAATCATCTTTGAAAAGTAGGAGAGTGATGCTGTCTTAAAAAAGGCGACAATGTGAGAACATCTTATGTGTCATCACAATCACCCAATTGTTATCAGAACTCCAAAGCTGAGATGTGGGAGGAAAACTTTTCACCACCCGACTCACACAGCAACTGACGGAGCAATTTTCTTAATCTCAATAACCAAGAACTTGATAGATTGACCCATTTAATCTGCAAAGCTCGTGATCAGCAATTTCAATTTTTTATCAAATCCCGCAACGCCCGCCGTATCTCCACTCGTCCTGCATGGTGGATGTGTGGAGATACGGCGGGCCTTGTGATTATTTCAAGTGAATTACGTAACGGAAGCCTCAGGCAGCAGCGGGTGAAGAGGTGGAAGAGGCGAGGGATTTGATGCAACAGAGGGAGGAGAAAGTGAATGAAAGAAGGAGTGAGGTGAAATAGTGAGGACGTGAGAAATTAAGGGCAATGGAGGAGGAGCGATACTGGGAATAAGAGGAGGGAGAGAGTGAAATAGAGTCGACAAACACGGGAGAAACAGAATGTTTGTTTCAGGCAGAGACAGCAAAGCTACTCCCTAATCTAGTCCTGGAGGTAGAGAGAGAGGCTGTTAATGTATATAAAGGCTTAAAAGCCAAATGTTGAAGTATAATATTGATTCTAAATGTGTCTGGGAAGTTACTTCGTATTTAGCTTACATGGGATTCAGGTAATTGTCTATCTGTGATGGGATGAGCCGGTTTTATTTTGAAGAAACTGTGTGATGTTTGAATTGAAACCCCCAGATCACAGACATTATATGATCAAACCAAAAGGAATACTTTATTTAAAGAAAAGTTGAGAATAGTCGATCAAGACCCCGCTGCCCCTGAAATCAGTGAGCTGTTGTGTTGTGTAAGCGGTCTTTTTTTTTTACGCTGAAAACTGTGCTGTAAAGACATTTAAAAAAAAGAAAAAGAAAGTTATTACTTCATTCAAAGCGTCTTTTCGTTAAAGCCTGAAGTCATTGAAAGCAGTTTGGTGATGAAAACATAATCAGTGTAAGTTCCAATAAGAGGCTGTGTGTTATTGAGCACTGGTTTTAAGGGGACACTTGCTGCTGATTTAAAATGTATCTACATTGAATTCTTCATCAAACGTCATTGATTTTGACTCATGCAAACTCTCGACTGTAAAACTGGAGCTCCGCTCAAGTCTCAGCGGCCAAAGTGAAACAGATTTTTTTTTTTTTTTTTTTTTTTAAAGATTTGTTTTTGGGCCTTTTTGCCTTTAATGATAGAGGGAGGAAGGTGGATAGAGTCGGAAAGGGGGGAGAGAGTGGGGAGAGACATGCGGGAGATGGGCCACAGGCCGGACGCGAACCCGGGCCGCCCGCGCGCGAGGACTGAGCCTCAATACGTGGGGTCGCGCGCACTGCCGCTGCGCCACCGGCGACCCCGTGAAACAGATTTTTGAACTCTCATTCTGAACTACTAAAAGTTTTATTTCATTTTCTATACTGAAGGGTCTTTGCTTGTAAGTAGGTATCGAAGCTTGGGTCAGTGGAACAACTGCAAGTGTTGCTCACAATGTCTTTTAAAGCTCCTGTGAGGAACTATGGGTTTGTGTGGATTTTGGCGCCCCCTGTGGTGACTCTGTGCTCTTTACTGACCATGTTGTTTACTATGTACTGTAAGTTTAGGATTATAGTAAACCTTAGTCTTTTTACAGTCAGATGCATCAAAAATGGAGTATCTTTGCTGAGGAAAATGTAAAACAGGCTGTTTCAGTAGCTTTTTCTTAATCACATTGAATGACATCTCTGGTCTCTTCTGGTTTTGTAGGTCATAAAGAGACTATAATTTCAGCTTGTTTCATTAATAGTTAAACATTCTTCACAGAAGACAAAAAAATAAGGGTTTAAGTAATATTTCACGTGGCCAGGCTCATCAATAGACTCTTCTCATAAAGGTCAATGTTAGATCAGCAGACAGGGTATATTTATAAGTAAACAAAATCCAAATCAAACATAGTCCCTTACTTTGTCCTGAGGGGCTGTATGTCCTTTTGGTTTCTGTTCAACTGACTCACAACTCACAATTTGAGCATGTCTGATGCCCTGGAATGACTTGGCAGCCGGCAGACAGTTTGAGCACCCAAATTTTGTTCGTCCAAAATGCCAAATTCTCTGATCAAACACACAACGCAAACAGGCCTTCAAAGGCTGCTGTTGGTCAACCAGATGCGTTTTTTTCAGTGGTTATGCCATGATATAATAAAAAGCCAAACATTTAACATAATAAAATAGATGTTTGTGTCCAAAGACAGTTTCATAATCATGTCAATAGCCATAGTTTCCCTCTGTTGTAATCTTAGTGAAGACAGCTTTCTGATTTAGTCATCTGCTTGCTTTACAGTTCACTGTGCACTTCAAAAGTCAATCTCCTCTGAGATAATAACTGTAATAGTAATAACAATGTCTGCTGCACTCAGTAAAAAATACAGTAAGCCACAGAATTTCATGATTGTGTGGACACGAAGTGTACATTAACCAAATAAAAGCTGTAAGTAATATCACAAGTAATACAGTACAATTACAGCTGCCTTTCATGAGTTTCTGTTCTTTGTTAAATGTCATTGTGGAATATATTCTCGTCAAGGATGTATTAATCAGTTCTCTGCTCCTGATTGATTCTTCAAACAAAATGCCTCTAAATATCATACCAAAGTGTGATCAGTAAACTTGTCTGGAAATTGTCTGGATTTAGTGTTGCATAATATTTTAAAGTGGTCTATTCTTCAGGGGAAGCTCCCTGCTTTCCTAATATCTTTAGCATCTCTGAACACAATGTTAGCTGATATAAATTTGGGCTTGTTTATTAAAGCCCAAGAACAGCTGGCTGGAGGCTAGTTCGTAGAACAATTTAAACTTGCACAAAGCCCAAGGTAGCTGCTGATGCTGCAGAGCTCACCTTGAGTTGTCCGCTTGGATCAACAAAACTGCCTAGAGACTGTTTTTAAGATGGTCTTTTTCAAAGAAAGACAGCCAGTGCTTGTTTTTCCAGACCTAACCAAGTCTGAGAGCAGTTCAAACCCAATTTTGTCCTCATGGTGTTAGCTTCTATTTTTTACTCTCTTCCTGTTTGTTAGCTAATGTCAAATGAGCACACCTGCAAGTTTGTGCTAAGGTGTCTGGGCTCCTTTCCCTTTCCTCAACCTCTTCTCTCCTCATCCTCTTCAATTCAGAGTTCAATTTTACGGAGTCTTCAAAGGCTCGGGTTAGAAAAAATAAAGAGATGTTTGAAAATCCGAACCCCTGATTTAAAAATCCATGCTGCTTTCTTAAAGGTCTCATATTCTGCCCTTTTTGGGGTTCATGGATCTAATTTATGTGTCTACTAAAGTACGTTCACAATCGCTAATGTTCATAGAGTGTCTCTAAAAAAACAAGCAGGCTCCCCACATGTGCCAAGTTTGATCTGATTGGTTGGCAGATCTGCTTTTTTGTAATTGGTCAGTCATTTGGCTTCGTTCCTCGATATGTCCCGCCCCTTTTGCCATATTGGGAATGCTACAGTCAGTCTGAAGGCAGTGCTTGCTACAATGAGCCAATGGGCTTAGATCAGTGACATAATTGGTTTATGATATCACAAACACATTTTTAATGAGGGGGGCTAGAGACTGAGCGTTACATGCAGCTATTGCTACTGCTAACAGGAGGAAGTCGGAGAAGCCACATTTGCACACTTTAAGATGTGCCTAAACATGCACAAAACACCTGGAAAACACACTAAAGAGTATAAAACCAGAAAAGCAGAATATGGGACTTTCCAAGCGGACAGTTTATGGAACCGTGAGTACGGATTTTTAAACTGTGGGTATGGAACAGCTTTTAAATGTGACTTTACTGAAGCCTTCTGGGGGTTAACTCAATTCAAATGTTATTTGAGGGAATATATTCTTCTCTGAGGGAGGTCCCTGTTATCTGTTGCCTTAGTTGTGAATCAAAAATCAACAGTATTTAATATACTACCAATCAAAGGGATACAGAGTTTAAAATTTCCAGGGAAATTGTACTAAATCAGTGCTGACAGAATGTTTTATCCATTTAAATTGATTGGTCTAAAATAACTCTTTTTTCAGTGTCAAATATGGCAAATTTGCTGTTAAAAAATACATGTAACCTATTTTCTTAACTGTCAATTTGAGAGTTCGAAATGACAAAACTTTAAGTATTAAATATTTTTTACTTTGCACTGCCATCTATTTGTCTTAGATTCCCTTATGAGACAAACTCTTGTAAATACCCTGTGAGACAGACTGAGATGTACCTGCTTTAACCTCACAGCCTGGCAGGCTTGGAAGCATGTGGCCAGAGACACATTTTAAATGTGAAAGAATAGAGAGGGAAAACTGACGAGGGCCAGCGTCAAGCATCCTAAATGTGTGAGTGTGAGTATGTGTGTGGAGGGCTCAGTTTGCCTGAGGCAAAGCACCCACAAAGTGCATTTTGAATGTGAATTGTCCTAAGCTGATTTCATTCCAACATTCAAGCAAAAGCTTACCAAAATGACAGCTCCTCAAGCAACTGGGCAAATTGTTTACGGTATGTTGTTTACTGTACATGACATTCATTTGGATGTGATCTGGTTTAAGAGGCAGCTTGAGATAGATTAACGGCCTTGCAAAATGATAAACAGTTGTCCTCTGGCCTTTGAAAATCTGACCAATAACGCGCGTCACTGATTCAGCAAACAGGCAGAAGCGAGTGAAACTGTCAGGAGAAAACTAACAGCCAGAAAGAAAAGAAAAAAAAACTAAATGAAACTCCCTGCAGTCACATTTCTGTGAATAAACAACAATAGACTCAAACAGTTCCTGTAATGCTAACAAGGGGATCACAAAGTATGCCAGCATTAGTTTCCCATATTAATGAGAGAAAGAGGAGAAGTTATCACAGCAGAAAACAGAAGGAATATGAATTCTAAATTAGAAAAAGTATTTTATACATAAAATAAAGTATAAACAAAGTAAATCCCAGGGTAGACGCATGCATTGGTCAAATATCAAATAACCATAGTCATTTTTTTCTGATCAGGGCAGGCTTTAAAAAAATGGACAACATGATAGCTTCCAGAAATTGAAGCCCAAAAATGTGGCGCTTCTCCTTCTGCCTGTCTGCAATACAGATACGCATCCTCCATGTGAACAAATAGGACATGGGCCAAACTGAAAAATAGTACCCGTTAGATAGAGATAGATAGATAGTTAGATAGATACTTTATTGATCCCGAGGGAAATTCAAGGCATCCAGTAGCAGTATACAGACAGGCAGGACACAAGACATTAGTTACAATACACACCCGCTGTCCCCCTCCCCTCTCCGTTATCTAAGTTATATAAGTTTATCTCAAACATGGCTTCAGTCTTTAAAGTTACTTCTTATCTGTTGATTCATGTCCATGTGTTCATTTTTTGAAAAGTGTAGTTAGTTAAAATACCGCACTTTGTTAAAATCTCTATAACACACGTCTGCTTTGAACATAACAAATTATAGAACCTTTTTTTGACATATCACAACAGTCCTCACTGTAGATTGTAAATATTCACAATGTACGTTGTGTGCCCATGATGACAATAACTAATCAGACCTATTTTGTTGCATATTACTCTTCCACACTAGTTTCATTTTTCAAGACCGGAGGTTGCTGCTTGGGTTTCACAGTATCTGGGCTCCGGAAGTACATTCATGTAGGCCAACAGCTCGTCACAAAAAACACACCCAGGGCACAGGAGGGGATTATAGCTTTTAGCTTTTAGCTTGCTCTTCAATTAGTTCTCAAAGTACAGGAGATGGTATGCGTATGCAGACCTTAATGGAAATTGTATGTATTGGAAGTTTAAGGTTTTGATAATCGTTTTGCAAATTATTGCCAACTTTAAAATGTATTCAAATAAATTAGCGTTTAAAATGAACACTTGATGGCATGTGCCCAGCTCTGTAGGCAATGTAACAAACACTTTAGTCAAACACTATACAAGTCATTATACTTTCTATAGCCCGAAGAGTTTACTTTAATACAACACAAGAATCTGCTCTGTGGTGGACTATCTGACCGGCTGTTTTATCAGTGGATTTCATTTGTGTGTTAGCAGAAGGGGTGCTAACTCGCTGCTCTACCGCAAGTCAGGCTCCAAACATTGTCACTATGGCAGAATGTCAGCACTCATTGCAGAGGTTATTTTGGCTTTGATTTATTTTAACAAAGCCTTGAGAAGAGTCTGCCACACTGACTTTACACACAATAGTTTTCATTACAAAGTTATCCAATTCAACAACTAATAACTTGAAAATTAAAGAACTTGTTGAATCCGATAGAAAATTGAAACTCTTTCTCTCAGCAGTCGGGGGATTCTTCAGAAAAACATCAAGCTAAATTTAACTCCCTGGTTTGCTGTTCAATGAAGGACAGACGAGAAGAAATCAGGCACACACAAACTGTACATGACCTTAGAGCATGTTGGGCGAACAGGAGGTGTAATCACACCTGACGGAAAATAAATGTGTACTCAGAAATTTGGCTCTGAAATGTTTTCACAAACCTGAGCATTATTTCCATGCTGTGTTGGTTCTTGTGGGCTCACACCTGAGCTCAGGTAGGAAAACTGGTGCCAGATTAGAGTCCCCGGTATGTATTAAACACACAAGTTTGACAATCGAGGACAAGGACTGGAAAAAAATGACAAACTATTGATGTTGATTAATAGAGGTAGACATTTTTTATTTTATTTTTATAATTATAAGATTTTAAATCTATTCATAATTTCCAAAAATCAATTTTATTTTCACTTTTTGTTTTTGTATTTTTTTTTTTGCTCTATAACTCAGTAGAATGCCAAATAGAGCAACAAGAAATTCGGCCAGTCTCACAGATGACTGGAGCAGATCCTGAAACTGTGACCCCAAGATTCGAAATCAAATTGAATCGTGAGACACCCAAAGACTTCCAGCCCTAGTGATTAATAAGACTTTGATACTTACTGAAGTTTGAACAGCAAAGAAAATAGATGTGGATACCATTAGCAGATACATTAAGATTCAGATTCAGATTATTCTCATAATTATGCTTGATTTGAAAACACTCCCCAAACTTCAACGAGCCAATAGTCAATAGAGTTTTTAACATTATGATTCAATGCAATGGTTTAAAAGAAACCTTTTCAACTTTGTTTTCAACGATTACTTCAATTAAAGATGTTTATGAAGACCACAGTAACATGGTCTTAGGCGTAAACAAAACTATGTGATTTCAGCTTGGAATATAAACATGTTTTTTTCAGTTTTTTAAACCATATTGAAAAAAGAATCCCCCTAAAAGTGATCTGCTTATAATTGGACAAACTTATCTCTTATAGCCCCTCCTACAATTTTAGAGTCTCTTTGGGCTCCTATAGGAATAATGATCGAAACAGCTAATTGAGTTGTTTTTTTCGCAATGGATCAAATGATTTCCTTTCTTTGAAACAAGTTGCTGGTAGTGACAAAGCCATGAAGAACTGCCGTGCAATGCAAAAAAAAAAGATTTGCAAGTCCAAAGTGCTTAGCAAAGTTTTTCTGCTTGATTTATTATGCAGCCCACACCTCTATCGCTTTGGCTCACTCCAATACTGTCACTCACAGAAGTCCCACCACAAAACAACAGACTGACAAAGTTATAGACTTACTTGTTAACAAACAGGAGCAGGAATGACATGATGTAGAAATAGATGTACTATATCCCCCCGGAGATGAAAACTGAATTTTAAGGGAAAACTGCTTATTAATAAAAACATTTGCTTACAAGTTCCCAATAATATAAAAGCAAACTCATTTTTGCTTCACCTTGTCTGTAAAGGAAAATATATATTTTTATTAAAAAAAACATTCATATCCATTTTTTGCTTCCATTATCCAGCTTCATACAGTATTCTGACATCAATGAATGGCAGCAGAAGATAAATAGACAGGGTCTATCTTTTCCCCTTTGACTGCAAAACACTGCAAAATGTATTTTGTGTGTGTCAAAGAGGCTTTCTGTGAGCCAGAGTCATCTGCTAATGAAATGCAACGCACAGAGGCAGGAAGATTCAGCTGAGAGTGCTGCTGCCCACGGTTGGATAGCAGCTCTTCTGGCTGGTGAGCAGCCTGCCAGGCAAGCAGCAACATCATCACCTTAAGCCAAGTTGATGAGGACTGAACTGCTGGGAACCAACAGGCAGAGCTGACTGGCAGGATTCACGCTGCAGTTGCCCAGGGTTGCCAACTAAAGCTACAGTAAATTACTTTGCTACTCTGAGTTCTACCATGGTGTGGTATTTTTCATCCAACTATGTTGCTGACACCAGCAGAAAGAGGAAAGTGCCAACATGTGTGGCGACAGGAGGATTAAAGCTCTACATAGAGAAGAAAGTAAAAGATGAAAACAGTGTTAAGAGAAACAGGAGGCAGAAGAAACTTTTGGTTCTGCTGGAGGTATTGATGAGGTGAGGTCAATACAGCAATGAAAACATACTTCCTCTTCAGTCAAGACCATCGAGTCTGATGTTTGCTGACAGAAATGTTTATGAAAAAGTCCAATGTTACTGCACTCAAACTGTCACACTGAGCAGTAGCACACTATTCTACTCCCTATATTAGCTTATACAAGTTACATTTCAGCTGAAATGCTAGCCATGGCCAATGTTGGGCTGTCAGCCCTGTGAGAGGGAAACTTTTCGAATCCTCTGACTTCGCTCTGGCAATCAAAGCCGAATGTAATGAAACTTAGTGTTCGTGTAAGATGTTGAACAAAGCAACCATTACACTTCTATATCTTCACGTTAGCATCATAGACTGTCTAAAACATATAAGTAGTCTCAGTGATGTCGCCCATTGGTTTCTAAAGGAAATGCTTTTCATCTGACTTTGAAAACACTCTACACAGGAAACAATTGATGCGTTCTTAAAAAGATTCATTCCTCTAAAAGTGTTTACCAATAAATAAATCAGCCAAAAGTGACCAAAACTGGTTTTGCACCAGGCAGTAAACGCATGCATTGCTGTGTTAAAAATGATCCTTTAGTATGCAGGGACTAGCGTTCAACTCAAGACACAGTTGCGTCTCACAGCAGTTAACATCATCAGGATGTTCCTCTGCTAGCTCTTGTCTTGGCCAGACTACAAAGACTGCGAGGACAGACTTAGTATCAATACAGTTCAGTTCTTAATGTAACGAGGGCTATGAAGTCATTTTGATCAACAATTGGTTTTACAAGGTGAGCCGAAAAAGAAACTTTTGCAAAACATTCAGTACAGGTTTAAGAAAATCCCCATAGTTTCAAAAGCAAATGTAGATTGTTTTAAGCTGAATATAAATATATGTATTTTGAATAAGTTGTTTAAACATGCCTGTTTAAGTCACCAGAGTAAGTTTTCTTTTACCAATGTGTTCCTGTGAGCAGACACTTTGATATTCCCAAACCTAGCAGATCCGAAGACATTCCTGAGAAACTTTTGGCAAGGTCATTTAGAAAGCAATTGGTAAAACACACTTTTTGTTGTTTCATAAGATGTATTTTTTTTTTTTTCAACGAATGACATGCAGATTGGCGAACTTGTTTTTCATTTAATATCATGCCGTCAGGCGGTCAGTTGAGCCCAAGAGACCTGCTTTGATCTCCTGCACTATGATATGATCTCAGAGCAGTGTACTCCATCAGTAATATACTGCACAAGTATATGGGAGGTTGAAGAGAACTGGAGATAAACTTGAGCATCATGACCTGACCTGTGAATGTCAGTGTGCGTGAGTTTGTTGGATTACCTCTCATTTGAATGCCAAGCACTTCAACCCTCTGAAGTTTCTTTAGTGATTGCTCTGATCGATACCACACTTAACTGCAGCCTCTTCACTGCTGGATTTCTGATTATCCAGGGAACTCTCACACTCTCTTCTCCAGCGTCTACTTTCAGCTCAACAATACGCACATTAGAGGAGATGGCATCACGAGTCAAGGGGCTAAATCGACAGTCTGAAGGCCAGCTTCAGCATTTGACAAGATGCTTTTCTATGAGAATGTCCCTTTCATTTACCTTTTGTGGTATTATCTCCCCGCACTTCTTCTATTTGTCCAGGTTTTACAATTTTCCTACCTACTAATTGAAAAAACACCCTAGTTGTTGTTTTTGATGGTTGTTGCAGCATTGAAGAAAAATCTAATTTAAAAAGAATCCAATAGTAACATCATAGAAAACCTGTGTTTTCATAAAAACCAACAGAACTCACTGTGTACAGTTTTCACTTTATTCACGGAGAAGTCGGAAGAAGTAGTGCCAATGGAAATACTGCACAGAGAGGTGAGGTATAAATCAGAAAAGTTTAGTTTACCTCTGGACTGTTGATGGATCCTCTGAGACCGTTATGTTTCCAGGCTATCAGTCTGTCCATATTTCTGTCTGTCTGTCCCATTCCCACGAACACGATATCTCAGAAACACCTGGGGGGAATTTTTTTTAGAAATGTGACACTAATGTTAACTTTGTGAACACTTCACAGTTTGGGTGTAAATGAGGAAATTTCTGTTTATAACCTCTGGATTTCCTAAAGCTGTGCCAGCAGCCATTATGATGTTAGGTTATCTGCCTGTCCGCCTGTCCTATATCGTTAAAGTCATATCTCAGGGACGCCTGCAGGGAAATGCTTTCTTGTTATAAACATCCACATGGACTCGAGGAGGGACTGATAAGACATTGGGGGTCAAAGGTCACAATCACGTCGACCACACGAAACACATTCTATGTTAAGTGTAACAGCAATAAATGCAATAAATAAAGGATCTAAATGCCAGTCTTGTCTCTAAAGAGGAACTTTTTTTTTTAAGTATTTAAATCTATTTAAATGCATTCAACAGACCACAGGCTTATATCATGAGCCTGTGAGGTATCAAAGAGAACAGGCACAGGTCAGAATTAGGAGAAATAACGGCCACAGGAGAGAAATTGAGCTGTTGTGTGACGAGAACCAGAGGAGAACAAGGCAGGGGCTGGAGGGAACAACATTAGCCAAGTTAAATATCCCATATCAAAGGCTCTAACTAATCCTGAGGAGTAGTAAGGGGGAAAGGAAAGCAGTTACTAATAAGCAAGTATCAGTTTGTGTCAGTCTGTATTACCTTCCATAACAATAAATCCTCACGATGCTCCATTATTTTACCACTTCACCATTTTAACTATCACTACTTGCGCTCCTGATTGCATCAGCGTGTGGAGACGTAGTTCATGCCAGACAGATTGTAGTGGAGCACGGCATGCATACAGACTGATCTGAATTGTGTCTGCTCCTTTCCACTGTAAGTCATCTGCTCACTTCACTGGGCTGCATTTAAACTCTCAACAACATCTCACTGGTTATGGTGTGACAATCCCTCAATCAGTCCGGGATCTTAGCGTTCTGATGAATTCAATACAGTCTCTGACTAAAAACAAAATACAGACACTGTATATCTCATGCAAAGAACCAGAACGAGGGAGAGTGAGAGCAAAATAAAGTATTCTTGTACAGTACACTTGCTAAGTTGAGCTAAGGCAGAGTCAGGCAACACGGGTCCCCGATGTGATGTAATATGATGCAATGTGAAATAAATGCGTAACTCATGTCTTGTTAAACGCATTAAATCAGGTTGGCCTTGTCAACCGCCAGTTTTTGTTGTTTCAGTATTAATACTGTAAAAAAATGTATCATGCAAGTTTCCACTAAAAGTCTCCACACATAGTAGTCTAGACAGATTTAGTCTGCCATGTGACTGGTTAATGACGTTATAGAAATGCAGAGCAAGAATTCCACTGTATTTAATGCACGCCGACAAGTTAAGTTATCAGCCAGAGAAACCCCTGAGACTGACAGACAGGTTTCCGTTTCCAAAATGTAATTGGCACTACTTCTAACGTCTGTTTTCTTTGTCATGCCATTTTGCTTGGATCCTTTCTTCAGTTACATGAAATGAGTTGTTCATTTACGAGGGTTGATTTCTCTAAATTTGTTGTCTTTGACAGATCGTCACCAATCTTGGCAGCACAAATGTGAGCGATTGTCACATGAGCTGTGGCTCACAGCACATTCACAGAACGTGACAAAAGGCATCACGTGCGCTATGCGGCACATTCAGGAACGGCGAACAGTTAACATGTCCTCAGTTTATGACAACATTTTACGTGTGCACTCGTGACTGGAACTACCGTGTTTGAAACTTTAAACTAAAGTCTCCTCCTTCATGTCCCTGTAAACAGCTCTGACACTCTGATACCTTAAACTAGAAAACATTAAGAAAAAGAGAAAATAAAGGAACAAGATTGAGTCTTGTATTGATGTGCTCGTAAGATGTTCAGCATCATGGAGGTTTACTGCACATTGAACCAAAGAAAATAAACGATCAGAGTCTCTGCAGGTTTGGGTTTTCTGTAATTAAACCACCAGATTAAAATCTTCTCCTCATCCCGACGACAAGGGTTCCTTACATCACCACACTCTACAAATGTCATGTTGACTTTCCTTTAAAACACAAAGCTCTGGCAGACCAAAAACAAGAGCAGTGCTAAAGCACGTGCCAGAACACCAAACAGACACTATCACTATCATTGTGCTTTAAAAAAAAAAGAGAACTTCTCTGCTTCCCTGAAAGCAGTTTGTCCTTTCTGCAGATCCAAAGAGACGTACAATGATTGACGCAGCTGCAGATGTGACACACAAACATCTGTCTGTCTATAGTGTCATCTGGTGTTCAAGCTTTCTTATTTAGTTTTTTACTTTTTACACTCCTCATGGTGTCTGTCTTTTTTTTTTATACTGTCTAATTAATATATTTCCAAATGCTTCATTTTTATTGATAATTATTCATAATTAAGTGTAGAAACCAGAAATGTGTCTACAAACAACTGATTCTGTTTTGTCCTGTATTACATGATTTTTTATTGAGTTTATAATTAGTGTGTTTATTAAGGATATTCTCACCACTAAGATTATTATTGACTTATCACTTTTAGAGCATATCAAAACACCCAAGGCAACATGAGTCTGTGTGGATTACTTGCATCATGTTGTTGTTTTTTTCTTTGTTTTTGTTTTTTTAACATGGCATAATAATTGAGCTCAATATTTGTTATTTGAAAATAAGTTCTTTGGTGATCTGCCATATCCGCATGGGGAGAATCTATTTGACAAAACATGCAAGAGGATTGTGGTCCAAAATAAATGACTCGTCATTGCCAAAAAAAAAAAAAAAAAAAAACGGTTCCTTCTCCCATCCCACACATAACAGATAACATTCTCAATAATGAAATGTACATTCGGTGACATTTATTTTGGCATATTTCCTTGCGTTTTCATGTGTTTGCAGTTGAGCAAAAAAAATTGCACACATTAATATACAGACTTCTGCATTAACTGGGTCAGTGTGTTTAGCATGAAGTGAAATAGAAAAAGGAAAGATAAACATTATCATGAGCAACGCATACCGATGCTCACACAAACCAGCGAATGAAAAATCTTTGATAAAATGCTGTGAATACGCACATTATCTCTTACTGTGATAGCATAAAGAGCAGGACGTGACCTGTGCTTTATTCAATCGATAGAGCTCTTTTATTATAATTAAGCATGCATGATATTGTCTTTGTGCAGGGGCTCAACAGATTTTGAATTTGCATATTCAGATCAGAGCAAAAAAACTAAATTTGAACATGTTTTTTTTTCAACAGGGTTACACTGAATGTGTTGTCAAATAAAGGAAATATTCATGAAGTTATAATAGTATAAATAACAGTAGACATGGGGGTTGTTGGTACAGCTGCTGAACTGTTAAGAAAGCCTGTGAAAAAGGAGCGATGAGGCCTATAACTTCCCTGTCAACATTCATTTCATTCATGGCTTCAGTAGAGGAGGGAGTCTGCACTCTTTTCTTTGTGGATGACTGAACATGATTTCAGTTGTTCTCCAGCATTAAAGAGGTGAGCTACTCTATTGTTTTGCCTTAAAATGAGGTTATAAGGCATCCCAGCACTGAGAGCTCTGTTTGTTTTTTTTGTTTTTTGTGGTGAGTGGGTTGCGTCAGCCTTGAAACTGGGCTTGCTGGTATAAATGAACAGTTATGTGATGGTATATCAAATGGATTCGTTCCCCCGAACAAAAATTCAATATGACTGCATTGAAACTTCAATAAGTAAGCAAAAAAAGAAAAGAAAAAAAATCTGCCACTTCTAAAACTAAGCATTGAGTAAAAAGGGAAAAACCTTTTGAATTCCTGTTGTGTGCAAATGCAATTGGAGGATTCTGTACATTTATTTAAAATGTTTAGAACCCTTTTCGTTGTTTTGCACTGGATTCTGTTGAATTTTTTTTACACTGACCAAGCCTACTTTACATCAGTTTATAAATGAAGCAACACATTTGTTGTTAATATATACACGATACAATAAGGCATGACGCAATAGAATTTGACGAGGCTATAATACAATACTGTATGGTACAACACAACACAATACAATATAGTTAAGCATGGTGAGATATTACAGGATAGAGCGTGATACAGTCGGGAATGATAATTGTTAATTTCTGCAAAACTATCCAAAGCTCTTCAAGGTTAGTAATAAAGAAAAATGACATACCATCAAATACCTTATCTATTGCATATGTGGTTTTTGTTAACACTAAGTTTCAGTGTGGTCTAAAATGAGGTGAGAGTTCCAGTGAGAGGTGTGGAGGAGGCCATGATTAAAAAATGATTGGCTGTCAGAGCAGCAGCTGTTATTTACTGAAACATTCAGCAACAAGTTTACATCAATGTTTTGTTTTGTTTTTTAAAATCTGCAGCTCTTGTTTAGAAGTCACTTAGCACAAGCCTACACAGTATATTGTACTTGTTGACCATAAACAGTTGAATGGCTGCAGTAATGTAGTCGTAGTGAGCACATGTTACTGGGACAATCAGATGTGCAATCGATTAAAAACGTTCAGCTCGAGGAGAGCAGCGAATCTGATGTTGAGCTTGGTGTTAATTAACTCTTTAAAGCTAAGAAAGAATTGAAAAAATAACAGCACTGGCCATTTGTCGAAATGCTTGACATCAGCGTTTACATTTTCAACGAGCTGCCACTTGTGTTTCGCGAACAGCTCATGTACTTCAGCGCGCTCCTCATTCATTTGAAAAGACCTTCAAAGCAGCTAAAAGCAGGGTCATCCTGCTACATATCAGAGCCCATCTCTACTTCAGCTAAATCACAAAAGTAGGGACAAGTTTTAAAGTTCATTTCATCATCAAACATTTGGACTAAAATGATAAAGATATATCCACCATGATGTCTGTAAGAGTTGTCAAACACATCTTCGAGCATTACAAACCCTGGTGCTGTGTTTTCCGGGGAAACCCCCCCCCACAACTTTCAGTTCATAAATATGTCACTCAAACTAGTCTTTCTGAATCTGATCTCAGTTTTTCACCTTTACACACAAAGCACCACGCCACCAAAGCAGGCCCGTGTTGCTTTGGGCTTGCCTAAGGCAGTAGAGGTTCTCCAGTGCTGCCAAATCTCAAAGCGTGAGGCCGATTGGCTGTAGTATGTGCTCTGTTTGACTCGTTGTTTTTGCATCCCCGTTTCTTACCAACAGTCAACCTTCATGACCTTAAAACACCTTATTATCATGTCATCAGTATTGGTATATAAAGTGACCCTACCTATAAGTACACCAAGTAAAAGTAAATACCTGAGGGTTACTATTAAATTAAAAAAAACTCCTTTGAAGTAGAAACACTAAAAACAAGTTCACTCAAATGCAGGCCACATTTAAGCCTTTAACTCTTTTTGATTAAAGGTTCTTCACTGGAAGAGAATCTGCAGCTATGTGCGTATTTTGTTGTTTTTAATCGATCTGCTGTCCATCCAAGTAAGAATGAACCTGTTTGATGTATCTGAGCCGGCCGAGAGTCGACCACTTTAGACTGTAAAACCGAAACTTCGCATTTCAATGGATGAACTGCTGCACCTCTCTAATTAAATTGTCACCTTCGGGAGGTTTATACCAATCAACTCTCGCCACGATGACTTTCCCCTCTTCAGCACATCAGACTGAATTTACCGCTTGTTCAAGGTAAACGGTGCGTCAAGAAAAACATGTTGGAATTGGAAACTTGGAAATCAACGGGTAAAGTTTTTGCCAGAAGGAATGCTTGAGACATTTTTATGGAGACTTAAAAATATATATTTGTGTCTTTAATGGCTATCGATGAAGTTCAACCTTTTAATAGGTACCTTTGGCTACTATTTTAGGCCGCTGACAGCTGATGGTTCCTCGTGCAGAATTAATGATAAACTTAATTTTCTGGAAACGAAAAAACTAAAAATCAGACACTTAAAAACAGATTTGGATGACCTTGAGGCGGTATTTTTCGCTCCTGCTGCAGAAGTCGTAAGCTCATGAGAGTGTAAAGTTTAACTTTCTGCACAGTAGCTGCCTGAGGTGACTGCTGCTATTCAGTTTCAGCAAAGAGTACATTCTCCAAACTCTGTAAGGAAAGACTCCAACTTTGCTCGTATTTCTTTTCTTCTGTGAAATGCGTTTAATACAAAGTCAAGAGAGAGGCACGGTGAACTTTTCAGGTCATTTCTTCACACTGTAGAACGGCCTGGTCATGCACCTCGCAGTCTCCGTGTGCTTTTATCTACTCTCTTCTTTGAGAAACACACCCAGCCTCCCCAGAACAAGGCAGGAAAGAGCAAATGTTGTGAAAGCATTATTATTTTTGGAGGAAAGATGGAGGGCTGTTGGGTCATATCTCTCAAAACGTACGTTCCTTGGTTGAGAAGTTTGAAGGGCAGCTAAGTGGAGGGAAAAGAAAAAAAAAGCAAAGAAGCGGCAGGGATAGAAGTGGTAAAAAAATGTTTGCCTTTCTTTCACCCCGTGCGGTCAGCTGGGCCGGACTGAAGCTAACATGTATGATGGCAGGTCTGTGGAGAGGTTTGAAAGAGCTGCAGAGGAAGACGGATTGCTGTACAGTGTACTGATAATGACAAGATGGTTTATTGCCTTGTCTGTAAACTGTTAAAAAATGTGTTATCCGTATTGTTCTGTCATCCGCCTTTTTTTCCGTTGCTAACAATCTCATCTTCTGCTGACCTATAACTTCCTTTTATTTGTCACTATTTTCCTAATTGTCGTTTTCTTGTGGACAGCTTTGTTCATTCATCTCTGCAGACTGAGTCGTCTTTTTTTTTTCTTCTCTCTTTTCTGTTCCTCTTTTTACGAGATTGAAACAATGACCAGAGGTGACAGCTTCATTATAACATAAAAGGGCTGCTAATTGTGCGGATCATGTCTCTTGGAAATTGTATTATTTACCCTCTTTAGATTGCCTGCTCAATTATAATGTAGCCTGTCCGCATGAAATTGCAGCTGTTATCATTGCTGAACACTTTTTTTCCCCCCTTCTTTAGTCCCCCATCCCATGTCATCATTCCCTCACCATCTCTTTTTTTTTTTTTTGCCCCCCAGTTCCTTGCAAAACTAATTTAAATGCAAACAAGGCAAATCTGCCTGGCATGTCCTCCCACTGAAAAGACTTTTAAAAAAAGCAGGAGGGAAATCATTGCAGTATCTTCCCCTAAGGAAGTGCTCACAGACATGGTGGGAAAATGCTTGAAATAATTATTGAGTTCTAATGGGGTTTATTACAGTCATCACTCAAACAGTCCTCAGACAAAGAAGATTGCACATTTCAGTCAGTATCTCATGTGCATTTGATGTACAGGTGAGTCGCCAAGTGAAGAGATGCTCAAACTTTATTCCAGGGAACATCAAAGTTAGCGTTTATGGAATATGTTTACTGCAGTGTAAAATCTATTTCTTCACTATGCAGGTTTATTTATTTCCCATTTGATTGGTGCAGCTCGACAGACTGCTAAACTCGGCCTTTAAGACTTTCGCTACGTTGACAATTCAAGCTCTGAATTCAAATTCAAAGTCTTCGTATGTTCACTGACTTTGACCCTGTTGCCAGTAGCTTCTGGGTTATGTAGTTTTATACTAATGAAGCAACAGCTACCCACTGATGTGAACCCTGAGAGGACAATACCACATTTGAGTGTCGTCTTGTCTCCTGTGTGCATAATTATGAAATGTGATGATCATCATCCTCATCACCATAATCCATGGCTCAGTGAGCAGATGGTTGGGGGGGGAAAAAAGTGCACAGGTGTGTGAGCAGGCATCCATGTGTGCTCTCCACATGTAAAACACTTGTTTGCTGCTTTGTCAAATGCAACCTGCATTCATTCCCAATGATGGCAGAGAGAATTAATTAGGCCAGATACCTTGCCCTCTGTTTCTGACACACACACACACACACACGCACACACACACACACACTTCCTGGGTCTATGCCAGGACCTGTGCATATGCGGCAACGGCTGTTTCTCCAGACCTCATACATTGACAGGACTGCACAATCAGAGCGCCATCAACAGCTGTACCATCTACATGAAGGGGATTTCTCTTCTCATGTCTGTTATAATTGCAACCATCTGTTTTGTATTTTCAGCTTCTTAACATTCCTGGTCAATGTCCTTAAGTAGTGTGATAAATAGAAAATAAAATCCATCTTTTATTTCTTTCTGGTTACAACATTTCACGAAATCCACTCCACAAAACTGTCATCACATAACCGACTGTCCTGCTTTTTACTTTCCATGAACTCTGATATAAAAATGAAAATAATTAACTAGCACTAAATTTTGCAAAAATACCTGGAATCAGATCACCATTCATCATTAGTTCACCATTAAGCCTGAGCGAGAGGCTGGTAGCAGCTGCAGAGTATGTAGGAATTTTATGCAAGGCTTGTTATTGCTCATGCAGTGTGATGATGACATGGAAGTACAGCGGGTCATTTGAAAGGTCAAACATTTAACAGTTTGGTTTAGATGCAGGGGCCTCGCAAAAAGACAACGTGAATCTGACAGCTGTGTGATAAGCGTCCAAAAGCTTTAAAGCTTGGAAGCAGAACCATCACACCAACTGTTCAAAGTCCTTCCCTTCCAGTAGGGGATACAGAGCTCATGTACATCAAAGCAAGCAGACACAAAAACACTTTCTT
The DNA here is from genome assembly GCF_947650265.1 of Symphodus melops. Classification (NCBI taxonomy): domain Eukaryota; kingdom Metazoa; phylum Chordata; class Actinopteri; order Labriformes; family Labridae; genus Symphodus; species Symphodus melops. The sequence continues at coordinate 18,928,010 of NC_136701.1, forward strand.
TTCTCAGCAGTCATGATGAACATTTAAAGGTCACATATACTCTTTTTCTATAACTTACAATAAGTCTCAGAGCTTCCAAAAACATGCCTTGGAAGTTTCTCGCCAAAAATCCACTCAGGGCCTGTATTTTATCACGCAATAATCGTCTCTATTTCAGCTCTGTTCACAACAAACGGTTTCTGCGTCCGTAGCTTTAAATAGAAATTAGCTGTGTTTGACCTCACTCCCTTTCTTTCACACTCCATACCCTATGGTTTACGTTGAGAAGGCAGACTCAGTGGGCAGAACAAACAGCTAGCTGTGGGAGCGTCTCTCACCTGGAGAATGGGTTACATCCCTCTGTGATGTCATAAAGGGAAAATCTCTAAACGGATTGTTCGAGCACACATTTTCTAAAAGGTGGAGCAAGCACCACAAGTTTCAGATTCCAAAATTTACAGATTAAGCAATACTACAGTTCTGTTGGGAAGTGGGCTCATTAGAGAACAAACTTTCACAGAGGCGGTGAGGTGGTGAACAAACACATGAAATGACCTACACACAAATAACAATGGACAATTTTGTTTTTAGACAGGCTAGGGCACAGGTTAATGTTCAAAAAACATGGCAAAGTGTGTTTTGCATAATATGAGACCTTTAATCTCGGCCACAGAGTGTCAGGAAAAATTCATGTGTAATAACCCAAGGACACAAACTCCAAACATACCTAAAAATGTTCTTAACAATCATGGTCATTTGAAAGCATATGATTTAATCCTGCAATATTCCATATTCTTCACCTTTAAGGTAAATAATATGTATTATTAATATGTATCTATTAAAGCCCCTTTGCAATCCTCATTACATTACTTTAGTGAAGAAGTGTTCTCTATGTAAGAGGTGACCAATACATCTGTACAAATTAACTGTAATTAGAAAAATCTTGCACTTTGAAAAATGTACATAAATATATTTTATGCACATTATGTTAAGGAAACATTTTTTCCTGGTTTAAGATATGAAAGCAGGAGAATAACTTCTGGAAGTCCATCCAAATGCAGCTGTCTCATTTCTAGAAAATCATTTCACAAATTTACTTTTACAGTGCCTGCCGCAGGAAATTAACTGTAATTGCATTATACTTGTTTTTGTCTTGTGGATTGCATTGATAAGGACGCTTTTTTTTATTTTATTAAGCTTAACTGTGCAATTAAAACTTAATAACATAACCATAATTTGAATGATATTATTTTCGTTGTAAAGTGTTGATTACCAAGTGCAGTTGTCGGAGCATACAGAAGAATTGAATGATGGTGAAGTGAGTACAATCATTGCTGTTCCCACAATAAGTGGACATGTATGAAGTCAAATAAATTTAAAAAGTGTTGTATGTTGCATGAAGAAAGCGTTGTGTAAAATATTTAACATAAAAGTGAGAATGTAAGATGTCATGAACATTAACATTCCCTCTGTTTTGTTTGATGTGCTGGGAAGAAAAAGTTATATTTCTGTCTGTATGTAGAAATATAGTCTTGAAAAGATAAAAAAAAAAAAAAAAATCCTGCACAATTCTCCTGTTCAGCATCAGCATTTACTAGAAAACACCACAACCTTTCAGTCCCTCTGGACTTTTGTTCAAGTGTGCTATGTCTGCACTGTTTAAGATTGCTTCATTTTAAAGAATGCTTTCCTAGAGATGCATGCCAAGGTTTGTGTGTACACTTTTTATCCATGCTTTAAGTAGAAACAACTATTTATTTTTCTCCTCCTTCTTATGAAAGATTATTTTATTTTAGGTACAGAACATCACCCTCATTTCTTGTGAAGTATTCGAGGCTCCTAGATGCCCCAGCAAAACTTAGCTAAAGGGCACTTCTACCTGACCCAGTTAAAACATTTCCTGACACTGTCCAGACACCCCAGTGCTCCCAGTAAAATGTTCCTCTCTTAAAAGCTATTTGCTCCCTACGTCAATGAAAGGAAAGTACCGTTGTTGAACAGACTGAGGTAGTGACAAAAAATGAAATCGTACTGAGGTCAATGAGGTCAAGTCTCATTTTACGCTTTAAGTCCCAGAACTTCCCCATCTAAGACGCTGGCATGCATGAAGACTTAAACTGATAAATTCACTTCCAATGCCATCTTCTTTTGTTGACACGTTATCTTTGGTTAAATGTTTAGCTGCACTGTCGTTCATGTACTGCTCTGTGTGTGTTTTGAATTGAATTGAATTAGCAGAACAGACAAACAAACCAAGAAGCTAGGATCAACTTAATGTTTCCATTATATGCTGACAGCAAATGTCTCCAAACATCAACATCTTCAAACACAAAGGGAAGGTGTGTATGTTATGGGGCCTTATATCTTGCCCAGTGAGCCCATGGGTCCCCCCTGGCTCTGCTGGTGCACTTTGAGCATTGAACTTTCTGCATGACCAAAGCAGAGAGATTGTACAAAACCTGGCAAGTAGCCCTAATCCCACAGAGAAATGCCTGTGAACATGACACACAGCAGGCCTGTCTGTGCCCTAACCCACCACTGAGGTCTTGACTCCTCCAGTGTTTCTGGTTCATCCTGAGGATTAAGGGCACCAAGTTGTTTGTGCATTGAGGATAAAACATTATGCCCTACAAATGACCTACGAGGCGCAGTGACCTCAAGACCTGTTCTCTGCCATGATTTGTTCGTGAACTACTTTAACCAATGCATCTTTTCCTTTTGCATTTTTCCCTTTTCCCTCAGGATCAATAAAGTATCTATCTATCTATCTATCTATCTATCTATCTATCTATCTATCTATCTATCTATCTATCTATCTATCTATCTATCTATCTATCTATCTATCTATCTATCTATCTATCTATCTATCTATCTATCTATCTAGTTTGAAAAAGAACAGAGACATGGCAGAATCCTCAAATACAGCTCTTTAAGGCATGTTTGGCCTTCACTTTTCTCATCAGAATCTTAAAACATCAACATTATATGATGGCAAAATTAACACCATCAAAAGCTATGAACATGACGAGGATTTTTGTATGAGCAGAAGCGTATCAGGAGATGGAGAAATGTCAGGTTGTAGCAGCCAGTTCGTGCATAGAAGTTTGTGTTACGGTAGTTGCTTCATGAGCTCGAAGCTTGAAGCATGAATGAAGCAACTTGTCACGACTTCCTTCAATGCAGGCTCCAGTTCTGTGACTTGTCAGCTGGATTTAGTGTAAAAGAGACCGATGTTTGGATTAGAGTGGGGATCAGCTGGATGAGATAAGACCTGCTCTGTGTCCACATGCCTGTCCCTATACTCTGTCAAAACAAAACAACTCTGCCACTCCCGATAAAACTTTCTCTGGAATAAAACACCTCGCTGCGGGCTGAGACAAGAAATCTTTGGTTTGTATTCTCGGTAGTCCCGGACAACAATCTTGCAAAAAAGTTGAAATGCTGAGATAGACTCTTTGAAAAGTGCATGGTTCAGTATTTGCCCAATTAGAGCAACTCTAGGTATGAAACAGGTCAATACAAACAACTTTTTTCAGATAGCTTTAACTCACTTTAGGTTATTGTCAAAGAAAGAGAGTTTTTCAGTCAAAGGATGTTCGCAAATCCATTTTTGGTTGCCTTCTGCAAAACGGTCATGCAGTTGCTTACAAAGGTAGTAACAAATTGTTGAATATTGTTGAGAAACTGGGAAACGGTCTATAAAACACAATGTAAATGCAAATGTTTTGTTTTCACAACATGGATCTTTTTCAAATGCTATATCATCCAAAGTGGATAAATTCTTCTACTGCCTACTAATAGAAGAGGATACTTATCCAAACGAGTGCATGCTGGCAAATCTATTGTTCCAAGATGAAAGATGAGAGACCAAACCATTAGAGCCACATTAAGGGGTGAATCCAGTGATAATGAATCCATGTGATAATGATGTGTCGGCCTTGATAAAATGTGTGCCCCATCAAACAGCAAGTTATTATAAATGTATTGAAGAGACTGTCTCTTTGTTTCTGTCTCTGCAGGAAATGTGTTTGTGGTGAGTTTGGCGTTTGCCGACCTTGTGGTAGCCTTCTACCCCTACCCTTTGGTTCTCTATGCTCTCTTTCATGATGGATGGGCGCTAGGAAACACACAATGCATGGTAAGGCCTCTTCAGTTTTAAAGTTCAGTTTAATACATTTTGTGGCCAACAAGGGCAAATCGGTGCAATGGCCCAGAAGATGTTTATTAAAAGAAAGAACAAGAAACAGTTCTTTGCAAATAAAAAGAAACACTAAGTAAATGATCTGTCTTGTAGTAACATTAAGTTTATAAAGTACGATTCAGTTTCACAAAAATTAGACCAAAGTTGTGTTTTTGGTTTTTATTGTAAAAGTAAATCTTGAGTGTCCCCAGGACTGGAGCGACAATATCCTGTTCCTGTGCGTCTGTTTTTCAGAATGCATTGGCATACTTGTTGTCGTTGGGATCTTCTTTTTTGTTGTTGTATTTGTTTTCATTTCTGTTGGTGAACACTTATTAGAGGATTTGCCCTTGTCGGCCCTTTAACACCAGAAGAACTCTCCATACATGTTCTACAATGTAAATGTAAACGCTTTTATTTCTTCCCTCCATGTTCAGGTCAGTGGTTTCCTCATGGGGCTGAGTGTCATCGGCTCCATTTTCAACATCACTGGGATTGCAGTGAACAGATACTGCTACATCTGTCACTCATTCTCCTACAGTCGGCTGTACAGCTATCGTAACACTCTGCTGTTTGTTGCCTTAATATGGGTGCTCACAATAGTGGCAATTATCCCCAATTTCTTCGTTGGATCCCTGCGCTACGACCCGCGGGTCTACTCCTGTACCTTTGCCCAGAATGTCAGCAGTTCATACACGGTGGCTGTAGTGGTGGTCCACTTCTTGGTTCCTATTGCTGTGGTTACCTTCTGCTATCTACGCATCTGGGTGCTTGTGATTCAGGTCAGTCTTCTGCTTCTTCATGTGGTTATTTGTTTACAGAAACACAGGAAAAAGTAGTGCGGTAGTAACACCAGCCAAATGAACAACCTTCCAAAACTATTTAGGGTTGGAAAACAATATCAAGATCCAAGAAATAGGGTGAATATAAGTGAAAAATGACCGGATTGTATGTTTTAGTTTTGGAAAAGGGATTAAAAACAATGATGCCACTCAACAGTAAAATTAACAAGTAGACACTAAATAAAAATAAAGATCAATAACTGCAGAAATACTGCAATTATTTTTCAGTAGAATATGTTTTCCTGTTGAACCAGCTCAGATATTGGTTTTGGCATTTTAAAAATCTTAAAGTACCTCGTTGATGTCTTTGGAAGAGACATCAACACAGAGACAATGCTTCAACCAAGTATTTTAAATAAAATAAAAAATAAATTATTATTATTACTATTTTCTAGATTAAGTGATTTCCTGAATAGCAGAATACACAACAGTAAACATCCTGTCATGATAAAAAATAATAATAATAATTCAGCATCACATTTGAATTTAGCATTTTTTTCTTTTATTCCAAGTAGGTGTAAATTTAAAAACTACCTATAAATGGTGTATAGATATGAATATACAGTGCTTCTGATTTCAGCAGAGCTATGATGCTTGACAGGCATATGGATGGACAGCATCCCTGGAGTGCTCGAATGTGTGGACATGGACGTGTGAGTGGATGTCGCTGTAGGCTATGTGTGGGTTTCTGTTTGTTTTGTGTATGTATGTAGGTGTATAAGATGCAGAGGCAGAGTGGAACATTTGCCTTCTAGCTATTATTACCTTTAAGTTATCTTGTGTACTCTTATGAACTCTTATGTGTTTTCTTCATGTCCAGGTGCGACGTAAAGTAAAGACAGAGGAGAGCCCTCGCCTCAGACCGAGTGATCTGCGGAATTTCATTACCATGTTTGTTGTCTTTGTGTTGTTTGCCATCTGCTGGGCTCCACTAAACCTGATCGGCTTGGCGGTGGCCATAGATCCAATCCGTGTGGCTCCCCTCATCCCCGAGTGGCTTTTTGTCGTCAGCTACTTCATGGCCTACTTCAACAGCTGTCTCAACGCCATCATCTATGGCCTTCTCAACAGGAATTTTAGGAACGAGTACAAACGCATCGTCACCTCCGTCTGGGTGACGCGGCTCTTTGTGACAGAGACTTCGCGAGCCGCCACGGACGGCAGGAGCATGAAGAGCAAGCAATCCCCACCTCCACCGCTCAACAACAACGAGTCAGCGAGAGATCGCGTCAACAAAGAACGAAATCTGGACTCTTAAGCGTTCCTACTGCTTTTATGAGACATTCAGACAAGTGGGCAGCTAAAGGAGTATCAAGCAAAAGAGATAAAACTGGAACACATGGCTGGGATTTCGAATGGGTTACACGGTGTGAATTGTTAACATTTATGAACTTTTTTAATATAATGGATAACTGTTAAAACTTCTGTAATGACTATGAGTTGCAAGTTAACTGTTTTTTTTTTTGCTTAAGTGCTTAATAAGGAGTTTCCTCTGTGTTGTGAGCATTAACAGAGCCGACGCGTTAGTGATGCCGTGTCCTCAGGAGTCATGCATTGCAGTTTTATTTTGCTCTCTTACTCTATTAAGAATTTTACAGGAGAATGATGCTAATGTATACTCCCAGACATATCTCACAACACAAGGTAACCACTCTTTAGTAACTCTGAAAGCCTCAAAAAGACCCTGCCTCAACTCGACTGAAGAAGAGAAAAGGAGATAATGTCGGTCTGTCAGTTATGTAAAACACCATTCCGCTGAGATTTTACATGACGGTGATGGATCTGACATGTTTACGGAGTTAATGTGGCAGGAGCACATTTTACGACACTGACACTCTTGCACTGCAAACAAAAACTTAGTAATGAACTTAGTATATTTAATCAGGAATTTAAGTAAGTTGAACTTAGTAAGGTGCATTCTTTTTATTTCACTCTTTTTTAAAAACCCTGAAACAAATGATGCATGTGATGTAGGAGGTGGAGGACCTGCTATTGCTGCTATAATCCACGGTCTGCACAAATCCTCGACCACTCAACTGCTGCGGTGCGTCATCATGTCATGTTATTGCAATTCCAGCTTATAGAAAAGGTAACTTTAGGCTCGATTGACAGTAACGCCAGCCTCCATCTTATCTTGATATTCAATTATGTTTAATCATATGAAGTTGATGAACAACACAAACATGCGGTATCGAAGGTTAAGATAAAGATACTGAAATATTTCCATTTTCTGCAAATAGTTCATAAAGCATGTATTCATAATGAAAATATCCCCATTCCTATCTGCTATATTCGAGTCATGTAAATGCTACATCACTTAAGAGCACAACTCCATCCACTAATGTTGACTACTTGACAAACCTGCAAGACGTGAGTTGTTCAGTTTCTCACAGCAGACAATGCAGCTGCATGGACGATTCTTTGAGCACGCTTACATTTAGCTGTGCTTTTTGAAAAGCAGCAACTGTCACAATCCAAGACATCTGACATCAGCTATATCCTAAAATCATATTCACTTACAATTGAGACAATCCCTCAGCTTTGCACATGCATATTTTAAACGGGTGTCCAACTGATTTAGAGTAACTTGTGCTGCTCTGCAGGCCGCACAATAACAAAAGGAATACAAAGTTTAAGATGTTTTCACAGATTCTATGTTAGACAACCAATTCCCCTTAAAAAAAACAGATGATAGAAACATTTATAGCAAGCAATATAGAATATGCACAGGTCCCTCTGCCTACTACATCAGATGCAGTATGTGGTGCTCTTACACAGTGCTGTTGTAGGTACCAGACGTTCTCGTGTGGTCAGACCTGCTCGGTGTCCTTCGCCTGCGTTTGTATGATGATGTAGCGCATTGTGATTGGCTGTGTGCCAAAGAGTTGGAGAGAGAGAGAGAGAGCTCAATGTCGACTTATGAAAGACGAAGAACTCAAAACAGGGTCCAAGCTGCCTCAAATGTCGCAAGCTTATTAAGAGTCCCCGTCTGTGTTTGTAATGACGCCGTCTCCTGGTAACAGACAGTAAGCATAGTGTAACAGGTTCCACTTGTCTAACATAGAAACAATGTGCTCTAACTAAACAAATACAAGTTTTGACAGATGTGACCACCCTGGTCGAGCTGGTACCTACACTGATTCATATTGTTCACTCTATATTTCTTATCTTTTCCTTTCACACTTTATTTTCTAATTAAGGACATTAATTTGCCAGGGATGTGCTGATGCTTTCACTGTGGCAAAATGAACAAAAACAAAAAGAGCACAATGTGGGAAGCATTCAGAGTTGTCTTGTCACTTGGGGGTGTTTCATTTGGTAGAAGAGTGACATTCATTGCCTCTTGAATTGTGTTTGAAAGAGATGGAGATCGTCGAAAAAGATACAGTTCATATCTGTATTCCCATCTCAGGGTGCCTACCAAACATTTCATCACATCACTAAATTTGTCTGAAGCATTTGCAGATAATTTGCTGCCACATAAGATAGTGTGAAGACAGTGCAAAGGGATATTTTGTAAATTAATGTCAGTGTGGTTTTTAACTGTGGTATATTGTTATTGGAGTTGTATTCAAAATCTACTTTTTTATATGAATCAAGCTTCAAAACCCCAAATTAAAAGTTTCATGTTGGGCAACGCTAAACCTCTTCTTCCATTAACTCAACAGAAGTTGCAATGTGCATCTACAACATCACGCTCAATTGGCCTGTACATTGTATTTCTGCCAAAACATTTGTCTTTCAGAATGTCTTTAAATTGAGCATATACAAAAATACATGAATGGAAAATGAAGACGCCCATAGGTCGTTCTTTGTTTATTTTTTTTTAGATTTAAATGTGGTTATCTGGAAATATGTTTTCTTACACAGGGTTCAAAGTGTAAAGCCATAGTTCAAGAATGGTTTGGATGGATTGAAATGGATGACAATTTGTAAGAAAACAATGTCTTTTTTGGACGAGGTCGTTATACATCAGGGGTAGCTCATGTTTTGGATTTCGATACACTCATGGACAGCTGGGGCTGTTCTGACAGCAGAGGTCAAAAGGTCATTTAATCCTTGGGGAAACCATCAGTGCTCTCCAGGTGTAATGTCTTTTTAAGAAAGGGAGAGCTTAGTAACAACAACATCTACGAGTGATGTTGTAAGGGTATTAGGTAGAAGCTATAGCTCAAACACCTTTTGTTAAAGAAATACTTCTTCAAACCAAAGAACCAAGTAGAGCTGAAGGTAACCGGGTGTTCAAACTCTTTTCTCAAGTTACTGCTGGACAAATTCTTCAAAACACCTTGGGTCCTTTAACTCTTTCCCCGCCAGAGAATTCTAGAATGTTTGCCAGCCAGCGCCAGCCTTTTTCACCATTTTCACCAATCTTTCAAGACTCACAGAATATTTTGTTCTTTGAATATGTAAATATTGAATACATCAAAAGAAAGATCAGAGCCTCTGCTTTCATATACAAAAAACTATTTTATTCAAACTTCATTCAATCTTTTTTTATCAGCACTTGAATATCGGCCATTTTCACAAAAAAAACACATTCCGGACAAAAAGCTGAGAAAACAGCACTTTTGTAAAACACACTTATTTTCAAGAAAAAAAAGTGATTTTGAGTTTACATTTGGATTCTTTTTACTTTCATTTGCCAACTACAGTTATATTTTAAAATAAATAACTAAAATAAATAAAAATGATTACATAAAATTATTAATTTTCTTTGAATAGTGTAGCACTACAACATTTACAAACTACATTATACATTTTTCTTCTCTTATACACTCAGAAATACTTTGTTTTTACAAACACTTAAATATCATTATTATTTTCAATAATAAAACATTAGTTGAACAAAAGCCTGATCAAGAGAGACAACCGTGTCTCCCAGGGAAGTGCCTTCTCTGCAATAGGGTTTCATGTTGTAACAGTACTCTGTGTCAGAATCGCAAAGGATGTAGGATTTGAACCCATATTTGACAGGTTTTTGGGGATCGTACACCCTGAACGCTAGCCGTCCACACCACAGAAGCACACCCTCATCAATGCAAATGTTGGTGTTAGGTTGATACATTTGACTGAATTTAGATATAAGGTAATATAAGACAGGGTGGACTTTGTACAACCTGTCAGTGCTATTTGCTGGCCTTGATTCATAATCATTGGAGTGTAGAAATCTCCATATGATTTCAAACCGGTTGCGGGACATGACCTTGTTGAAGTAGGGGGTGACCAAAATGTCATCTGTAGACCAGTACATTTCAAGGTCAGGCTTACGAATGATATGATCAAGAGCAGCAGCATCATTTAGAGGTCCAGGATTCTCAGTGAGCTGCCAGTTCATTTCTTTCCACATCAGATTACCTGGACCAGGACCTGCACCTGGCTGGTTTACAGAGCCTCTTGCTTGGTCACCAGGTACTTGACCTCCACCACACCCATAAGATCCACAGGTCCGACCTCTGCCTCTTTGCTGTGTTCGACCTGTAAATAATTAGAAAGACATTTTTTTTATTCAACAGTGTGATGTGCACAAAGAGAGAAACGTTATTTTTCGGCCTCTTCATATCACATCTTACCTTTTTCACCTTGGGTAGGTCTGTATAAAGGACACCTGGGCCTTGAATCCCTGGACTCTGTGTGTAAAATGACAGTAAAATGTCAAACAAATATTCATTTGGTAAATAGTTTGTGTACAAAATGAAAGCTAAATTATTTCTTTTTTTATCTTCTCTCTCAAGTTAGCAGATGCTCTTGTCTTGTAGTATCTAATAATCATACAATCCAAGTAACATACTATCAAACTAAATAAAATATGTTATCATGACTCACCTCTTGCACCTACGTGTATGTCTGGACCTTGGAGACCTGGACCTTGGAGACCTGGACTCTGTGTCTGGAAATTACAATAAAATGTCCGTCAAAAATTCGTTTTGTACATAGTTTATGTACAAAACTGAGAGATATGTTATTTCGACGTCACGTTATCTCATGAATTATCAGATGCATATGCTATCACGGTGAATCAAAAAATAACGTGATCATATCTTACCTCTGACACGTCCTGAATCCCTCCATTCACTGTCGCCGCTGCTGTCTTCATCCAGATCAGTTTCACGGAGGTCAAAAAATGAATTATCAGAGTCTGTATCGATAATTAACTCTGTAGTTTCCGCAGCCGAATATCTCCTTGCTGGCGGCGGCATGTTTGTACTGTTCAAGAGCTTTTATCTCATATCTATACGGCTAATGTTGACTTTTTGACGCGCGTCAAACTCACATACAGACTGATCGAACACCGCCCGCTGGAAAATAAGGACGAAGAAAATGTTTGTTTTTTTTCTCTCTACTTTCCCGCGGGTGGTCTTGTTTGTTGGTTTTTGACCCCACAGTCCTGTAACTTTTTCACAATGTCCGCCAGAGCGCCCCCTATCGTATTACACTGAAAACACCAATTGACGGAATATTCCGTCAATGGCGGGGAACGGTTGGGTTCCAAATGACGGAATATTCCGTCAATGGCGGAGAATGAGTTAAGACTTTTTATTTTCTCATTCAAATGTACTGCCTTACAGTTAACTCAAATGTGTCAAATTTTCAATTATATGGATATGTGCCATATTTTCTCCTATAACAAGAACCCATTCTACAAAGCGGGTTTGCCCCCATACTGCTTCCTTTCAGTGTCAAACAGAAGTGCACATGTCGGCTTAAGGGAGGAGACTCAATAGGCAAAACAAAAGAACCTTGCTCACCATTGTGTTTTATTTCTTTGTACCCCACTGCAAACGTATGTTACTTTGTTGATTTATGTCCCCTATGCTTGCTGTATGCAGCCTTTACTTTGGGCCAGCTCTCCATGCACACAATTCAGACAGCGAGTGTGTCACCTTAAAAGGTTAGAGTTAATGTTTTTCAACCTGCACGTGATTTGAATGCTGTTCCTGATATGCAGCGTGTTCTTACAGCTTAAGTTTTCCACTTTGCCGCAACTCACGAGGCTTGGACAGTTTCAAAATGATCATCTGGTGGAGAAAAAAAAGAAAAAATTGGAAGTCGCAAATTATTAACCTTTTTTTAATGGCAGATTTGTGAAGAAGAATCAAGCCTTTGCAAGCTGCTAAAATTAATCACGCCTGCTACAAAGTGTTGAAGAGATATTTCTTTAATTACCTGGCATGTGAATACTTTACTCTGGTGAAGTTTGTTTTCTATAACTAAGGCCGAACATCATTTAAGCTATGGGTGAAAAAATGACAGAGAGCCCAATTTCTTGTATTTTAATCCCGAAGTGTAAATTGGCTATGCAACATACTCATGGGGTAAATTCAAAATTTCTTTCAAAATCAAACATACCAGGTTATCACACTGCTTTTTACTGTAACTAAAAGATTGGAAGATAAAGTGTCTGTGTGCTTCTAATCCCTGTGCTGTGCTGTATTCAGTGAGGAAACATGCCCTTGAAACTCAGTGTCATGCTGTTGGAGTGCCTTTGCAAACTCCCCAGCATCCCCGCATAATATCCATGCGGGGCTGACACTTTCTTACAAGAGGCATTCCCCCACTATTTCTTAGTTTCTGGGCTTTTTTTATTCTGCTATGTGATCTCTGTTAGGGAGGAAAAAGCAGCATGAGCCAAGCAGCCACTTTGCATTTTAAAGCCGTGTACTGGATGGCTACAGTAAACATGCTTGCCACATTTCAACAGAGGCAGTTTGTGATTCCAGTCCTCTGCTCGCAGAACGACCTCAAATCTTTGCAACTTCATTTAGTTAAAGTGTATTGGATTTGATTAAAGTGGCATGCTAATTACGACTCTTGTTAATCAAGGCCATAGTTTGATTTGAAATACAACATGGCATTTTGATATCAGTATTACAGTCTGCTATTCAGAAACCTGGCAACCCTGGAAGCAGCATTCAAATATTCTCTGTGGCACAGCAGAGACATGCCTGCATGGCACAACACACACTACCCACTTATTTCTTGAAGTTTTTTTTTTCTAGGCTAATATAATATATTCAGGTGGACATAATCACTAGGCAGTGCCCCCCTTTTTTTTTTCTTTTTTTCTTTTTAACGTGTGTCATTCATCTGTTATGCAACAGCACAACATCATTAGCTTAAAGCTAAAGAAGAAAAGGACGCGCCACTGATCAAATCATACGCAGTGTACCTTCACGGAGATGAAAATGAAATGATAAGGCCTGGGAGCATAATTGAATGCGTTTACAGTGTGTTGTAATAGAAAACGCCGCGACAAACCGAAGGAACCATGAGGTTGCTTTTGCACCATCTGCAGTGTTTACAGGAAAGAAACTAATCTACCCAGTCAAAACTGTGACTATGGAAATAATAAAATGTTTGCAAAGCACAAATCCTTTTTGCCTGATAAATATTTACACTCTGTGGCCTCTAAATTGGCTGCAGCTCATTAGAAGAAGGTCACATCTCTGTCTGCTGACAGCCTGGGTTCTTTGAATTAAATCACAGGGTGGAAGTGAGAATTTCTGTTATTGCTGTAATGTTTTATCATTGTTTTCTTGGTGTACACTCCCCGGGTTTCACAAGAATTAACAACATCATTTTGGAATAAAAGCGAGGTTGGTTATTGGCAGGAGAAGATACATTTGGGGCATTAAGCCAGTTTATTTCTTGTGTCTTGATAAATGTCTTCTGTTCTGGAGCCTCTGTGAATGTGCATGCTTGTCTCATGTTTTAATGACTCGTGTTCATTAACAAGAATTCAGTGCAAGCTGCGATGCCCTGCGGACGGTGACACGAGGAACATGTACCAAAGGGAAAACTGTGGAATGTAATGGAATTGGAAAATTTCAAGCCCTCAGAAAGGCTTAGTGGTGACGTTGAGTCTCCTCGTAATGACCTGTGTATAAAGAGATTTTCATTATGTGTACAGTTTTACTGAAACATGATGTGATGGGAAATAAAATGGATATATCCTGCTTTGTGCTATTTGCTTGTTAATGCATTTGTGGAACCATGCGGACGCACTCAAAAGATGAACCCATGTATCTTTCTTCTCAGCGTTTCATGAATCAGCCTTTGAAAGGTTTCCTAACAGCTCGAATTTCACTGTTAGCAACACGTTTCCCATTGTTGCTCAGGATGACATTTTGAGTGTGTCGACTGAAAGTTTCTTGTAGAAGAGGCTCAGAGTTAGACCGAATGGGAGCTAGAGAGCTTTTCCAGCACCGTGTATCTCGTATCCTCTTCACAGGTAGGAGACATGGATGAACAGTTTGAGTGGAAAGCATTCCGCTGTGCTTACAGTTTAAGGGTCAAACGAGGCGGAGAATGGGTAGAGCAGCTTGTGAAGTTACAGGCTGTTTATGATCACATTAGACATGCTTGCTCGCACTTACATCTTTAATTTCATTTCAAATGTTGTACTCTTGTTTATCCATGAAACTTAAATTAAATTTACTTTTTTTTTTTTCTTTTTTTAATTAAGGCCTCGGCCCTTTCATCTGTAAATGAAAACCCAATTACAAGCCAATGATAGTGTTTTAAGCAGCCCCTTTACATGCCCATGACGCCTCAAATTAATTTATAGTTCCTCAATAAACATCATTCCTTTCCCTCTGCTTCACAGTGTGTGTGTGTGGAGAGAGAGAGAGAGAGAGAGAGAGAGAGAGAGAGAGAGAGAGAGAGAGGCAGGAGTTGCCAGAAAGAAGAAGGCATTCAGAAAAAGAAAAAGCAGATGACATTTTAGAACAGCAGGACATGGACAAGTGGCTGGAGGAGATCCAGCACTGGAGGCTTAGGATTGTGATTAACAAAAGGGAATGTGGTTAAGAGGAAATATTGCTTGCACATGATGAATAATTGCAGCAGGGTGATCTCCAGATGGTGGTCTTAATACATGGTCTGTAATGAAACTCGAGGCACACTGTTAGAGGATGCAAAGAACAATCGGCCTTCAAAATGAAGTGCACTCATTACGTTAAGCAGAATGTCATACTTTCATTCATTTAATTTCGGACTGATTGCATGCCAAAAAAAAAAAAGAAGAAAAAAAAAAAGTGGCCTCATGCATCAAATCTGTGTCTTTTTATGATACGAAGCAGCCTCTCCACCCACCCGCGAGAAGGTCAGCTCACATCAAAAATGACATGATTAACAAGGTTTCCTCTTCTACAAAAACTCTGATTCACTTTTCATTAGCGCATGACTTCAGCTCCAACGCACTGACGTTTAAAAGAAAGGAGAAAGGCTGCCTTTTCTCTAGAGCAGTATCTGTTGGAAAGTGGCCCCCACTGAGAAAAATGGTGGAACAGTTATGTTTGTTGTAAGTTACATATCCAGGCTAACCTGAGTGGTTGGGTTCGCCTTTAATTATTATGATTGACATTTCATGAGTAAGAGGGGACTTTAATTGCACCTAATGCATGGATTAACAAGGATTATCCATACCCTCGATTAACTGTTAATCCATGAGTTAATTACACCGAGAAGCAATATTATGCCTATTTATTCATTTCTCTGAGATCAGAGGGCACTGTTGGATGAAATTACACAGCTTTACCTGAAGTATCTCACATTTTAGATGGTAAATAGTTGAGTGATTGTTACAAAATTGCTCTAAATCAAACAAGCTTGCTTTGGAATACATCTGTGTTGGATACAGCAGCTGTTTAATAAAATGGTGGAGAGAAGCTCCAGTACTTACATTTAGTAAACACGTGCTTTAAACACATGTGGCCTCTTTGACTCGACGACCCCTTCACATTTGAAACACTGATAACATGCCAGATACAGTATGTCCCCACTTACCAGGACTCAGCAGGCTTTTAGAGAGGAATGGGATCCAATGACTCATTCTTTTTTTTTTTTTTTTTTTTTTTTGACACTTTCATTTATAAAGTGAAATTTGTGGATAAGCTCGTTCAGATTGTTTATTGGATTTTTGTAGTTTACAAGGCAAAGGAGATTCACTTGTGCGTTTTATCTGTAGAGCACTTTACGTTCAAGAATCTCAAAGTGCAACAGAGTTTAAAAGAAGTAAAAGAGCGGTTCAAACATATAAAACAGATCCCTGGATCTCCACAGTTTGAATTCCTGCAGTGTCTCATCAGAGACATTTTTAAGTCTGGCATAGTTGACATCTTCAGGGAAAAAAAACGACAAAAGAAAAGTGGACTCTAAAGTTCAAATGCAGTTTAAAAGAAGTGACCTTTTCTCTACACAAACAAACCATCATTACAGACAACTTATTTTATTATTTTTCTTTTTTGAGAATGACTGGTCTTTCACAGACAATTTTCTCGTAGTGATACAACCACTGTTGGAATACTTTCCTAGAGCTCGACTTGAATCACAAACACGGCAGAATAAAAACATGTCTGAAGCGTTTGACTCTGAACTGCCTTATCCATATCACAGCCTTTGTTCCTCTGCCAACAAGTCCCTCTTCTGAAAATCAGCCGCATCACCGCTCGACTTCAAACGCTTCCAATGACTGTACTTTGCAGCTGGAAGAAGTGGGCTGACTAGCTGCTTCACGAGTCAGCATCATCATGCTCTCTGCTGACAACCGAGAGGAGCCTGAAGACTGACAGTAGAGCTGCTAAGACCTCCAAAGAGATGTCTTATTGTTGTCATGACAACAGACGCTGCAGACACCAGACAACAGACACTAGGCTTTCTGTCTAACTAAATCAATATCGCTAAGCAAACGGGAACTTTAAAGCAGACAACCTGTCAAGCTCCTCGGCTGTTGCTGAGTGTTATGGGATGAAGAATCGGTTTACATACTTTTCTTTTTCCTCTCGGTTGTTGTGCTGTCTTTTCGGTTTATTGCAGCAAAGAACAACAATTTGTTGCGTCAGCTGCACAGAAGTGTGACATTTAAACAATGATACTGATGGAAAAGGGTCATTGTCACAGTTTCCGTGAAGTGGAGAGAAGCACACAATTCTGCTCGGTGAAATTGCAAAAAATGTTCCGTCCTCAAGATGAGTTCTGAATACACCTCAATCTTGGATCCCATCTGCGATCACGCCATGATGACAAATGCCTCTCGAAGCAATGGCCAACTTTTCGAGCCACGTGACGCAGGCGGTTAGCAACAATCAAGTTCCAGCCAAGACTTCCTTTTACTGTGAATTGCAGTGTTTACACTCCAATAAGCAACATAAGACGGTGTGTTCAGATCAAATGGTGAGCGAATTACGCCCTCTCCAGACACGTCGGCAAAGTCAAAGCCATCATTTGATTATCGTTCTATCGCTCTCTCAGTTTAACTGTAAATACAGAGGCTTCACTCTTGCAAGGAATCAGTTTGCTTGTTTGTAAAATAGAGGTTGTACTGTTCATTTATGATGCATTCAAGGGAGTCAGGGAATCTAAACACTTAGTGGCTTTTCAAAACGCTAAACTTATGTCTTCGCTCAAGTTAAAGCTGCAGTTGCACGCAAATAAATGAAAAGTCAACAGATCATTATTAATATGGGAGCTTGGATACTTCCGATTTCCATTCCACTTTCTTTTGCTTTTCATGTGGACTTTGTTTCCAGCTTTTATTAAAGGCTGATGACACATGATTGGTCAACACGACTCTCCATTCTATGGACAATTAAAATATTGCAAACATAAACTAGAACACTTTTCATAACAAAAATCACGGCCCTTGTCAATAGATTAAAAAAATGTTAGGAGTGTAATGTTTGTGTCACAATGAAACAAAAATGATATGAACAGCATCGTTCTGCCCTCAGTGTTGTACATGTGCAAAATGATCAGACTACAATCAGACTGTGTCTGACGCCCAGCCACTACCATCGGACTGTGTCGTACCAGAAGCACCGACAATGCCAATGATGATTTCAATTTTTTATTTGTAATTCTTTGTAATTTCCTTCAAGATCTTAAACTCAATCTGGTTATAAGCAAAAAAACAACAACATCTTTCAATCAACAAAAACAGATTCAGTTGACTTTACTCAGTTGGTAAAGTCGGATGTGTCCATGTGCCCATTGTCCTCGGGCAAAACATGACATCACTATCTGTAGGTGGTTTCTTGTTATTCTTAAAGTGACCTCATTCAAAAACATCTTAACATGTCGCCATCAAACAGAAACATATATCTTTTTTTTAATTAAAATTAAATTAAAATTAATTAAAATTCTTATTCAGCCTTTATTGAGAGAGAGAGGCAGTGGATAGTGTAGGAAATCAGGGAGAGAGAGGGGAATGACATGCAGGAAAGGGCCTCAGGTTGGAGTCGAACCCGGGTGAGGACTATAACCTCCATACATGGTGACGCGAGTGCTGCCACTGCGCTACAGGCGTCCCCAACAGAAACATATATCTAACTCTGTAACAGCACAAACATATTTTTGTCCTCCTAATATTAAACATAAATGGGCACAAACGTTTACATTGTAAGCATTCATTTGTCAATTACCA
Source organism: Symphodus melops (assembly GCF_947650265.1). Taxonomy (NCBI): domain Eukaryota; kingdom Metazoa; phylum Chordata; class Actinopteri; order Labriformes; family Labridae; genus Symphodus; species Symphodus melops. The sequence continues at coordinate 18,946,434 of NC_136701.1, forward strand.
TTTAAATATAATTCAGTTTAAACTGTGTCATCATTTAACAATCTCTTCATTCTTTTTTGCCTGTGACTGGTGGGCTTCATGCACCATTTCTTCACACAGCACCACTGAAAAGCAGCTCAGTTGAAAAAGGGTTCTAAATTATTTGTTGATCGTTTTCTGTGATAGACAGGAAACCACACACACACACACACACACACACACACACACACACACACACACCCCTGCGTGCACACACAATAGTGAAAAAGTGTGAGAACATGTGGTTTTATAAACACATGTACACGTTGTAAATTCAAGCTGCAGTGAGTTTTTAGCTGGTTATGAAACAAACTACAGTATAATTGAAATGTCTCAAACCTACAAAGAAAACAAGAGCGTCAGAAACCATCTTGATTATTTCCACACAATTAATTGAATGGTTGCTGCTGGGTAGGTGTCAGGCAAGGTGAAAGACAGTACACTGCTGCAGCAGCTTTTGTTTTCATTTTGGAGAACAAAGACCTACAGTGAGTGACACAGATTCTTGTTAAAAGAACGCAGGAGGCAGGAGGTGGGGGTTTTTTTGTCAGAAAAGACCATACAGACACGAACGGGACAAGATCAGCAAGGAGATAAGAGTCCCTGCTTTGTTCACGAGCGGCACCAAAAGGGTCTCAAACAAGCAGCACCTCCAGTGTTGAAAATTGAAGCCAATGAGGAAGTGCAAAATGCTGCAGTTCATCAAATGTCCACTTGAGGCTGGCTCCAGGAAGTCTGGCGGTCCCGTACACAGAACAAGCCAAACAGCAATTTTTACAGGAATAAATTAACATGTTTATAGTACAAAAAAACAGGTGTGATTAGTTCCTGTAATCATGGGCACACTTTTTGAACGACGAATGTTATCCATGTTAGCCGTGTGTCTGTGGTTTCTTATCTAGCACAGAAACCTGTATTTTTATGTTCATCCTTTATATTTCGTATTTTGTTAGTTTACACAGTGGCTCAGAGAGAAACGATTTTTCGATTCCTCTGTTATGTCCCGCACATGTAAAAAAATTGACAATTAAGATGACTTTGACTTATTCCTAGCTAGCTGCGTGGCTGACATGGTTGACAGGTGGGCGTGATGTAACGCTTTGTAATGTGATGTATTGTCTTCATTTGAAAGATATTTGCATCTGTACCTGTCCCTCTGCAGATTTAAGGATGATGAAAGATCATTTCTTCCATATTTGTATTCACAGTGCACAACAGTCAGGACTTTCAATAATTTATTCAAAGTTGTGTACCGCCTCCTTTTTTCCTGAATGTTAATGTTTCTGCAGACATGCTTTTCTTTCATGATTTCAAAAATGTTTTTGTCATTACACTTTGCATCCTTGGAAAGGGGAAAATGTGCCTCTGAGAGACTCATTTGACATCTGCCCCCTTCTTCAATAACCTCTCCGACCCTAAATCCACCTCTTCTCCTCTGCTCTAATATGCATTATTCATGCAGAAAAAGTATTCTTTGCTTATCTACTCTTTGGTGGTTTTATATTTTACACACTATTTTCGCTATACATAATTTCTCCGGCTGTAACAGAAGCATCACTTATTGTGTTTTAATGTAAATGACTTTAACAGTCAAAGAAAAAAAGAAAGATCCACTGGGTGTCCAGCTGAATATTTGAAGAAAAAGTATGGATACACAAAGTTAGTATTTATAGCTTGACATAATCTCCATTAACTGTGGGTTACTATGTCTTAACATCTGGACTTACTTAATTATTCATCGCTGCATAAACATTTCGTGGCTGCACATAATTGCATTACCTTAATTCATAAATACAAAATGTCAAAACCCCAACAGCAGCCATTAGCATGCTGCTGTACACTTACTGATTTGCAAGTGTAAGTGAGTGATTCGTCAATATGTGAAATGCATATTAATGAATCAATCTGAGTGGTTTGTATAGATGGATGCTTTGATACCAGTGAACTCTATAAGAAGACTTTATAATTTCAGATAATAAATTCTATCTTAAAAAGGAACAGACGATAAGCACTTAAATGGATGTTGTGGCTTTAAAGCAGACCCTTTCCCTTTTCCCCTTTGAGTTCTTTTAAGATTAAACAGGAAGTTTAAAGCACTTTCTAAAAGTCTGAAGGGCATTTAGTATTTACACAAGGCTCTTAAGATCTGATGCCCATTATGTTCACGCCATCATGATACCAAAATGCCCTAACTTTATTATAAAACGTATTTGAACAGACTTTTTCTCAGGTTAAAAAATATTTCTGAGTCAGATTCTTTTCATTGTCCCACACTCTTGTCTGTCGCTGTGACATTAAAAGAAGAATTTATGAGAGCGGGCTGTTGGGCATACTTCTGTAAGTAATGACATTACTGCTGCAGCAGCTTCGTTTAATGGTCAATGAAATAACTGGCTGCAGACGACCCACTTTTCACAAAAGCCGTGGGAGCTATCAATCGAATGTGAATAAATCATATCTCATGTAGATCAAAGACAGATTTGATAAAGACTTTTTATCCCAGGGCCATCTTATCTCTCTATAAGTTATATTTACTATAATTACTGCTAAGTAAACAACAGTCTGATTTTTTTTTTAAAGATTGGCTGTGCAAATTCCAAAAGTGTAGATAATGATTGAATTTTTTATAGAGACTGCACGTCAATAGTAAATGCATATCTATCTATATTTTTTTTAACCTGGGTGAATGAAGACCGTTTCTAAATGAAAACTGCTGTTTGCAGTTATTTTCATAGGTCGAACAAAGAGATGCTGTCTTTATATTTCTGTTCACCATGCAGGCATGTAGAGTGGGATGTACTGTATATAGGTCTATGAGACAATCCTGACATCTGCATTTGAAAGTACTTATGAAACAGATAATGGCTTTCTTTCTGAAATGCATCAAAAGACTCCTGGTGTGTATCAGTGTCAAACATGACGGATGCTCCTACAGTGAACATTTTAAGAAACTGTTTTTGAATGTCCTACGGTCTCTGAATAGGAAACAATACAATTCATGGTGCTTTCAGATACATGTAGTTTGTTTAATGGACCATTTCCTGAATGTTTTTGAGTCGGTGTTCACATGCTGTGTGCTCATTGAGCTGATTGGCAAGCGGTCCCAGTTCTCCTGATCCAGATCTGCAGAGAAGAGGCAGTGCAGAAGGTGTCTCAGTTGCTCGACTGGAAGGATTAAAGACGACATCAAACAGTAATCTGGAGATCTGTTCATTACGGCTCCTCTGATGAAAATGGAAATATGAACGTGAGTTATGCAAGTTGAACAGAGCGCGAGAGCCTCTGAAAACTGTTGATGTAGTTTAATGGTGCAGACGCAATGACAATCATTAATTTGCATGAAATCACTTGAACCATAAGCTGCTCCAATAATAAAGTAAACAACTTTACTGACAATCACATTTCCATAGACGATGTTGTTATAAGAATTATTACATATATTAGCACTTTATGATAAACACAACTTGGCCTTCAAAATAACTTAGTTCCCATTTTCAGTGTCTGCACGGCTGAAAGAGAAAGCCACACTAGTTAAGACAAATTCTGAATATCACTCATTGCACTCTAAACTTTCCACATATTAAACCCATCATAATCTAATTACAGAATAAAATGTAAATAATACAATCTTATCCCAAGTGTAGCACCTCATAATGCTTTGGAGCTAATCTAAAGTTTAGGCTCTCACATAGTTAATAATTACCTGTCTCCAAATGATGTACAACCTTGCTTTTATTAGATGTTTAAAGTCATAATGAGCCAATTATTTCTGTCTGAAAACATTTGAAACTCTGAAGTCCTTAATTTTACACTGCAAGTAGAAATCAATGTAGTTCTAAAACAAAGCATGTAACACACTGCAGGATACCAATCTATTCAGATGATTCCAGCGGTGGGCGCAACATCTTCTTCTGTTTAGCAGTTCATCTCTACACTGGTGACAGCAGATGACATGCACCATGAGTAATCCTTCATGTGTCACATCTCTCTCTAGAATACAACCAGCAAAGAGTAACAGTTGAGTATACAGACGAGTTCGCTGTTGAAATGTTAACTTTGTTTCTGTTTGACCATGTTTTTTTTTATTAAACTTAAAATAACAGCTTTTCACGTTACACTGAATTCATTAATTATCCATTCAGTCAGGCAGTAGCAGGTACTCTCAAGTAGTTAATAAGCAGCTTCAAATCCTTGGCTTAATCTGTGTGATGAGTGATACTTATTCACAGCAGCTGTGTAAATATCAGCAATAATGAAAAAACACACCTTCAGTTAATTATTAATGGAATTAACTGATGAACTGATATTAAGTGAACATCTTTGACAATGGATTAACAGTTAACAAAGCTAAATTGTTCATTAACTGTACTCATCCGTTTTGATTTTAAAAATGGTAAGAGTAATGTATAATTAAGAACGTGTTAGAAGTGACTACATACTGGTGCCGTGTTGTTTGTTAGGAGGTTACAGCCCTGCTTCAGATACACCTCTTGATTGTTTCCCACCTTGGTAAACACATTGTCTCAGATTTTTTTCCTTGTTTGGTCAAGCTTTTTAACTGTACAAGTAAAAAAAAAAAAGAAGAAGAAGTTGTGTCATGTAACGGAGCCGACTTCCTTCTTGGCCAAATTACCTTCATACGTAGGGAAGTTTGATGAGTATTTCTGTTTGTTCAGCCATGTTGAAATTTTGTTTACATCAGAGGAAGTGAGACTGACAGCATCAAGAGTCAAAGTAGAAACTGATCCAGAGCTCCCTTTTGATTGGTCCCAGTGTGTGAGAGCCGCAGACTGGGAGGCGTGTGCATCATTTCGGAGAAAGTTGTGAGCAATCGCAATTTTTGGTGGACAACCCTCTTGTTTTTGTCTGAATAAGACATTTGAAAATGTCATGTAGGTATTTTTAGGATTTTGTCATTTTTGTGGCAGCATGCTTAACTTTCATTTTACAAAATTGACTTCCCTATTAGAAAAGACTCAATGCTTTGACTCAATTCAAATGACAAGTGGGCCGGCCTATGATTTATCAGTCTCGTAGGGCCTTCCAATAGGCTGCCGCTTGGACCATTGGATCTCACTGTACTTAATCACAAGCAGAGACAAGCCAATGAAAGAAACAGCCTCATAAAAGAAAAAGTATAGGGTAAGAAAACACTGCAGTCCAATGACTGAAAGGATCTTAATGAAAATGTTTAAAACCCTGCGGGACCACTTGTTTAGTTGTTTTTCTCCTGAAGATCCTTACAAAGCTCGGCATATGTTCATTTACTGATGTTGCCTCTTAATTGGTTTGCAGGAAATCTGTGCTCGTAAGTGTCCTTGTATAACTCGCAGCCTAAAGAAACAGTCAGCATTGTCCTCAGTTGACTTTTACTTCTATGGTCATATTCACCCCAAATATGGTCTGTCTCAGGGGATTTCCTGATGAGATTAATCTTACTTACATCCTGTTTCACTTTGATATGCGATGATAACCACTCTCTGTAAACTTGCAGGCCTATTGTATCCTCTATACACACTGGGGAAAATATGATGTGCTTTGTAGTCTTGCCATGATAATGCATGAAATAGTGCTTCAACTGGAATTCACAATTCTTAGTCCCAATTTATCCATCAACCTGGAAACATACAAAATAGGATTTCCAACCGTTTACAGAGACTGCCACAATATTATCATTATTATACATTTGCTAAAGGCCAAGTCCATTTGTCCTACTTAGGAACAAGAGCTTTACTGTATGTCATGAAACTATGTAAGTGCATCCATTCAAGACAAACAGGATCTTTGGTGTTTTTCCCCATCCACTTCAGGTTGGTGTTTTTTGTTTGTTTTTTTAAATTGCAACAAAAATATCTCACTTCATTGATTCTCAAAGTGGTGTAGGTATGAAATTGTACTGCACAGCTTCTTAGCTGAGGCTGCTAGTGCGTACCACTTATACAGTAAGAAGAGAAACACATGCTTTTAGTTACAACACTGGGACATGGTTTTCAGATTGACAGTTCTACTCTTTAAATACATGCATGCTGTTTTGGTATCATTATTCACCTCAGAAATAACAAAAGCAGATAGAGTAACTATGACTGTGATGAATGATAAGTTGAAATACCTAAAATGGATAGTTCTGGGATAATTCAATAAGAATTTAATTTATTAATTTATTTAATTTATTAACTTTATTCATCCCCGTGTGTCAATTAAAAAAATCACAGAGAAGCACCGAGTGGTTGACCACCCACATTCACTCTAACCAATGCCCAAGGAGACATCGGACATGTTGCTCGCAGGAGCTGGGATTTGAGAGATGACGACTCGACCAACTGAGCCACAGCCGCCCGTTGTCAGTGTTGTCAGTAAAAACACACAAATAAGCCAGAAAGAAACAGCATGGGTACGTTTAAAAGTAAGTAGCCAAAAGAAGGGTAATCACTTGAAATAGGTAGAATGAAAGTAATGAAGAAATAGTTGCAATGGTCAGACAGCACTATGGAGAGTTTACGAGACTACTCCTAGTAGAATAGTAGAAAGTTGAATCGAAGAAGTTGAAATGGTTAGCTGAAAAAGTTGAAAGTAAGCATAAAGAGTTTATAAAGATAACACTAATGACTGAAGGTCAAAACAATTTAGGAAAAATAAAAAATGTAAAATAGTTTAATTAAAAGTTATCCATTGTTAGTGTAAACCAAGAAGTGATTTAAAAGAATGGTTGTATCAATGTTCTTAAGAAGGTGTTTGTACATCTAACTATCTCATAAAGTAGGTGGGTAATACATCAATCTGTCCTCCTGCACACTACTCTTGCTAAGCATCACCAAATTATTTTTCACCACAATGTTTTGGTCCCTTTAAATTTCTTTTGAAATTTCAAGTGTTGACAGAAAAGATTGGATCAACCTTGTGACTAACGTCCTCCCCTGTTTGGGCATGTTTTTTTGTAAGTAACTTGTGAATGTATTCATGTCCTTGCACTGGTCACAATTACTTTACTTTCTTTGCATTTGAGTAGTATGGTCAATAATTCTGTGTCTTTACGAAATAATCCACCATGTCCCCTTTTTCCTCGGCCTCATCCATCCACTTTGAATCTACATCCCAATATGGTCAAAGAAAGCTGTTTCTGTGTACTGTGGTTGGTCCTATCTCGTGACTCTGCCAATATATTTGAAGGCTTGATAGTATCGCAACAATTACCTTTCCACTGTTCATAATTCTGTTTCCATTAAGTAAAGTTGTGTACAGCCTTACCCTGCTGAGCACTTTGTACTTGGAAAGTACTGTTTGTTTGAGAAAAACTCCTTTGAAAAATGATAAGAGCAGCACAGTAAAGTCAAAGGAGACCTGCTTGTGTGAAGATTTGGTGTTTCAATGTGCAACGACCAGAGAACAACAAACTCCATTAGATAGAACTGTGAAGCCTATTCCATGTAATTTAACAACACCTTAGCAACCCTTATGAAATAATAATGGACTTAGTTTTCAGTACTGTGGCAAATGCTGAGAGGTGTGAGCTAACAGGAGACCCAGGAGTGAAGATTGGTACCCAGCTTTTATTTTTTATCAATTCATTTACTGACAAAAGGGTTTTTAGAGGGAGAAGAAAAAACAAAACCAAAGAATGAAATGAAATGGGGAGATTATTTGAGCTGCAGGGAGCCTTTCAGCGGGCCAGTTTTCTGCGAGCTTGGCTTAAGTCATTTATTCCATTTCTTTGGTCAGTGCTGTACCTGTGTAATTGTTTAAAACAATGATGTATTATCTAAAGTAAATGTAATCTTGTTCCCTATTGCAATTAACCCCCTTTTCACACAATCAGGTAGTAGTGTAACAAATAACCAACTATTAATACAGCTCACACTTCTCTCTTTTTTATGTGCACATGATGCCGTCTTACTTTAAAACAAAGTTGATATTAGCCTGGACACAGCTGAGCCAGCTAGATCGCCATAGCTATTGATGGACACTCTTTGGACAGTGTCGGACTACAGGACCAGCAGCACATCAATGAAACATGTGTTGAAGGAATTTCTATAGTATGAAAAAAAAAAGGTAATTCATTCATCTCAAAGAAGGAAGCGATTCTGTAGGAAGCAAAAAAAATGCCTCCAGCAAGTGATAGCAGGGGGTCCAGAAGGACTGGATCCAGTGTGGAGTTGGCAAAGAGCATGTCAAATACACATTAAAGGCATCAAGACTGGTATTTGCACCAGGGGGCAGATAAACTGAATATAAAGAGAGAGAGAGAGAGAGAGAGAGAGAGAGTAAAAACGTATAATTGATGCCAATGCTCTCCTGTTCACACAAACCGCTCTTCATCAAGGTATGAAAGAAGTGAGCTGTTTGATCATCCTTTAGTGGCAGAAATAAAATGAAATGTAGTCACACAAATGATTACTTCTATACTTTGACATTACATCAATACAGTGCTGGAAATTTGAGACCAGTCCCATTTTCAGAAAGTGAAAATGACAGTTGACTTGTAAAACCTGCAAGTTCCTATCTGTCAAAAGGTACCCATCAGCATGGTATGTGACACACGAGGATATGATTTAACTGTCTTATAAAATCCTCAACTCAAATATTAGACCCTACCCATTGATCGAGTCCCAAGTGAAACTGTATCATATAAATTATTATTTTTTATTTTTTTCAAGTGTTATATGGCTTTCGCCTTTATTAGATAAAACAGCGGTAAACATACAGCGAATTATGAGGAAGAGAACGTGTGGATGACCTGCACCAAAGGACCAAAGTGTGGAGGGGAATCTGGTGCCGACTAACTAAGCTTGTAAGCATGCAGCATGCTACCCAACACCATGTGTAACATTAGTTTGAACATTTATTTAACCAACCCTTAACCACTATGTTTTAATGAACATGTTGTGTCCTAATACTGTCGAGCTGTACCCATTTTCATAGATGCAAAGTCTTCATGGGGGAAATTTGTTTCATGGATAATATCCATGTATGTACCTGATGTACAGTTTGCACGAAAAGAAATTGTGCTTACAGTGCAGCTAGACTAATGAACATCTTGTGAATTTTTTTTTTCTTGTCTTTCATCCAACACCAGTTTACTTCCTCATACATTACAGAAGTAGATTGGTCTCTTTTCATTTCAGTTGTTATCAGGGGAAGTTTCTGGCCATATCATTGCTTCTCTGACTTTCACCCATCACTCGGACTTCCTCACCCGGGTTGCTTTCTGCCTTGGTGCCTGTAGAAAAGATGGCACCCTACTGTGCAGTGAATATTTGCATGGGACATAAATCAATTAAGTGCAAAACTGTCAGCCCTTTTCACTTTGATGCCCTGCCTCGAGTTATATTTAGTACATGTACATGTACATGCACACTCCATAATGTTTCTGAACTCTGAATGCACTCGATCTTAAGAAATCGTACAAACAAACAAAATGAAAAGCTATGAAGATATCTTTACCAATTTAAAAACATAAAGTTGTTACTTTCAAATGAGACATACAACCAAATGGAAAAATGCTGCGAATGCAGCAAAGAAGAACAAATAAAAGTAGCGTTACTATGTTTACAGGACTTTGAGATGTGGTCAAAAACTCTCTGGTACATAGACTTAATTCTAAACCAAAATGAGCAGCAGGATTGGTCCCTAAAAGGAGATTTCTTTGTAAACTCAACTTCATCATCCCACACAGACCAGGCTGGGATATGTCTTTAGCATGCTAGTGTGCACTAGCTCGTGCAGCTGCACCAGCTTCATTCAGTTCACACTAGTTGTTAACAGGCCCACAACATAACCCAGGGCTATGTTTCACATTTTCAAAACCCAAGACCTGCTTTTTGGCCAACAGGCATTGAATCCACTCCTACCCTTTACATTCCAGATGTCGAGCTCACATGTTAGATGTTGAGACTCAATATGTGTTCATCTAACCTCTACTGGACGTCTCACTCATTAACCCTTATAGAAATAAATCTCACATTAAAGCTTAGGTTTGAGGTTTAGTTCAAGACTGCAAACATCTGGTGACATATAGACTACTTGTGTCAATGGCTGATGTTACATGGCAAGGAATTATTGAACAACATTTATAGATTCCATCTAGATCATCAACCGTTAAATGATGGGTTTTGTTAGTTAACGATTTTTCTTTTGTAGTCCTTGGACTTTTTATCATGTTTTGTCAGCAGTCTCTTTAAACAGAGACCTCCACGGTGGATCTATCGAGGCACAGCCATGCTTTGTGCCTTTTTTGCCTTGTTTCGTAAAACAATACTGCTGCCAACTATTTTAAGTATTCCCTCTCCGTCGCAGAGAGACAAAACTAAAATAGACATGAAGCGGATGAATTAAAAACTGCATTAAAAACTAGTTCTGTGTCTCAGTAAAACAATGCAATGTTAAATGATTAGGTCTAGTAGATTGTGAGTAACGGTAGCTGTTTAAAGTAACCAAGTGTATTGACTTAGATCAGAGTATTGAAGAGAAATTCAGCAGTATTTAGATTTTATTCTATGATGTATCTCATGTGTACAAACAATTTCCTTAAAAGTTCGAGAGTTCTGTAAATAGATTAAAAGACATGATTTACAAAATATATTCAATAAAGAAATAGCACAACTTATCAAATGTTGAAATTCAGAAATGTTGTTTTTTTCTCGAAAATTATACGCTCATTTCTAATTTGAGTCCAGCAAACCCCTTTCATAAAAGTTGTGTCATAAGTACAAATCTGTAGCTCGACCTCATCTTTTAACAACAACTGTCAGTGTTTGGGAACTGGGGAGACCAATTTCTGTAAAATCAAGTCAACTGTTTTCCCATTCTTGCTTGATTTGAGTATACATGTTTTACTTTTTGTTCATGTTGCACAAAATGTGTTCAATTGTTGACAAGTCAGGACCGTAGGAAGGCCAGTTAATCACCAAGACTTTTTTAATATCAAGCAATGCTGTTATAATAAATACAGAATGTGGCTTTCCCCCGAAAAAGACGTCTGTTGTTGTTCAAAAACCTGTATAAATGCTTCTGTAAATAAAAGATCACAACCACCAAATATTTCCTGCCTCGTGATTTGAGTACAGATTTCGTCTTCGACAATAGAATCCCCAGATTGTTGGCAATTTTGTATTGTGCTGTTTTTCATTTAAATTCTAATATTTTTCATCATGATCTTTCACAGATGGTTGAACCACTCTCCATCTTCACCTTGGATAGACGAAGCCTCTCTGAAACGCTTTAAACAATTCTAGATCATGTTACTAACCTGTTGCCAGTTAACTAAATGAGTTGTGACATGTTCCACCATCTGTTTTCTTTCAGAATTTCGCATCGTCTCCGGTCTTTTGTTGCCACTGTCCCAACTTTTTTGTTTCAACATTTGATGTGTTGTCTTTCTGCTCTTTTCAGATAAATGGGGGCTTTCAATGATTAGTAAACCATCACTTTCTGTTTTTTTATTGACGTTTTGAAACAGTTGAAAACAGCTGGACTAAACATAGCTAACTGGATATGAGGTTGTTCTAAGTAGTTCCACTTTCGCTTGGGACTTGATCAATGAGTCTAAAGAGGACTTTATACAGCAGGAAAAGTACTTTTAAACTTTCGCAAATACTACTAGGGTTTTAAATACATACTTCTTATGTTCCAGTGAATATTGTGGTACTTTCACCCAAAGCATCCTAATCCCTCTTTCATCACTGGTGGTAGGTCAATGGACATTACATGTGAAAGCTATTTCCACAAATGTATGTTGACAACAATGTGGCAATGTAGGCTCTTATTTTTCTACGTATTGTACGACTTACACAGTATAGTTTGAAAATGAATGTATAGAAAATAATCTAAAGTATGGATTTTGCTTTCAATGGCAATTTTTTGAATGAAAGGCTTACAGCTATGTCATCATGTTGAGTATTAATTACACCTTTGCTTTTCCTGCTATGAAGAGGGAATACGTCTTCCGTTAGAAAAAGCCAATTAGGAAAAAATGTGCCTTTAAGTTAAAGACGTATCTGAAAGGGAAATTAATTTAACAACCTTTAAACCCTGGAGGGGAAGTAATCTTGATGATATAGGCTACAGTACAGTCAGCAGTTTAAAATGATATGTAATCGAAGCCATTATAAGGAGCAACAGTACTGGGGTTGTAAAATCCTTTATTCTTGGTTAAGCATTTTTATAATTTCCTGGGACTATTCTGAGCAAAGTTGTCCTTTACTGGGTTTCAACTTCTAATGTTGCATTTGTTTCTGAAAGAGACTGCTTGTTTTATTTGTTTGTAATTCTTCAAAATAGCAAACAATTTGCTCAATGTGTGCTGATTGCTGGGAAGTGTTGATCCTCTATCTGTGGGTGAATATGTGTGTGGGTGTATAGAGAGTAGGGTCGGGGTTTCTTGAAGTCATTCAAATCCCATAAGCACCAGAACTTCCCCAGGTCATACTTTATCAACAGCTCCACCACCTCTAGCAAAAATTAACTTGTGGCCCGTGTGAGATTTTGAGTCAAAACCCCTTCTGGCTGAATAACTTCAATCCTCCAGAAATGCCACGCAAGCACGCAAGCACAAACATACAAATATTTATACTGTATATCCCACTATTTTCTCCTGCAATTTACACAACCTTTCTAATGCAATGCAGATATACTTTAATGAAACCTGATACAAGGATTAAACATTTGTTATAACCTCGTAGAAAGGGCATAACTTGAACAGAAAATTGCTCTTTAGCCTCGTTTTCAGATAAATGTTTTTTTTTTTAAACTGTGTTTATATTTAACGATTCAATCAGCTGGCAGACGTCAAACCACTTCCTGAATCCAGTTTGAGGCAAACAGTTGTGCTTAACACTTCAACTAACAGCGAATTATATAGTTTGGATTATAATCAATAATGTGGATTTATGGAAAACCCAGTAGTTTTCAAAACTATACTTCAAATTATACACAAAACCTATCAAGTCAAAAACATTATTAGGATGTCATATATGTGATTGTGTGATTTGTGTAAGCTGAGGAAATGCTCCGCAAGTGAAAGTACACATTCAACAAACCTAAACAAAGAAAAAACAATAAGTCCACTTTATTCCATGAGTATGGAAAACGATATCCCCAAGGCTATTTTTTCCCCCCATCTTTTAAAACATATATATTTGAGCGCAGATGGACTGGCAGTCTGTTCAAGCTCGACCCAGCCTTCAATAAAATGGATTCTTGGAATAGGCTTGAGCCCTGTGTGACCCGGAGCGCAGGAAAAACCATGTATAACAAATGGAGAGACGAATAGAAAGTGTATTCTGGCCAAACTGCAACGCTCAATGAAATATCAGATTTTCTCTCATAAAGAGGGAAAATAGAGTATCTCCTGTATTACACCAACCTTTAGAAACACTACAGCATACACCGCCCAAAGCCAATCCTTTCATGTCAACAAAGAGGGAGACTTTTAGAATCAAAGTGGATTAAGTTTCTACATTAAAAATATATCGAGGGCGCTGGTACTTCCCCAGGCTACAGTCCTCAACGTGGGCGGCCCGGGTTCAAGTCTGGCCTGTGGCTCCTTTCCCGCATGTCAATCCCCACTTTCTCTTCCTAATTTCCACCTCTGTCCACTGTCCTATCACTCTAATAAAGGCACAAAAAGCCTTTAAGTAAATCTTTATATTTATATATGCTTTTTGATTTGAATGTTGAAAACATGTTTTTTTTAAATCAAGACCCCCTTACGTGTTTGTTGTTCATTGTTATGGAATTCTATTAATATCTAAATAATTTAGTATGCTGATTTGCTAAAAGTTTTCTTCTTTTTATTCTACTAAAAGGTAAAAGCATCAAAAGGTCATTTATGGAGATTTATTCCACTCTGTAATAAGAAATGAAGGGAAAGTCAAACAGGGGTGTTATTTAGTTATTTAGGTGTGAATCTCAGGGTGACTGGCTGTTTTTTTCTGCAGCATTCATTCCTCAGCTGGTGTGGAAATAAATATTTAAAAAAAGAGAAAGATTAATAGGGGTTCTAAGTGTCTTCTAATATCCCCTGTGGAGGCTTAAATTATGTTTTTGCTTTTTACATCAGCGGAGCCTCACTTCTTCGCCCTTAAGGACAAACAGCAATTTCCAGGTGCCTTCAGCAGGCCAATGCATTTATGTTTGCAAATTGATTTTACTCTGCTGTAAAAAGAGCTTTGATCAGAGAAAATGTCCTCCCGTTGTGATGTTATCTTTTAATAATGCACCACTATGCACACGTTCTTAAGGAGAGAAAAGTAACGGATGTTCTATATTAGAAATGATCAATTCATAGCACAGTGTGTCTTTGAAGTAAGGACAAGTGTATGCACACAAGATTCAGGGTGCTGAATGTTAATGTAAAGGAGCACACTCAGGTCTATTATTAATTTGGCTGATGAGACCCTGACTCAGATTTTTCAAGTACAGGTAGTTTTGTGGTGCTCTAAAAAAACAACAACAAACAATTAGACAAACTAAAGTGTGAAGGAATCATAAAATCAAACGTACTCCGAGCGAGATTTCTCTAACTTATTTATAACAGACTCCGACCGCTGCTTTGACATATTTTGACCCCCTCTGCCCAAAACCCCTGATATTTCCTAATGAGCTGACTGGAAGCCAAAGAGCAGGTGTGTAAGTTAATAAATAAACGATGACCAGATAGATCATTTACATTTATGGGAAAAAGCTAAAAAAGGGCACCTTTCCACTAATGTAACAAATCCCCACAAATGTTTAAGCTCTTACATTTGAAGGAAAATTTGTATTACGTTCATAGTATGCTATTAGAAGCTATACATCTGAATTACGTTTGTGGGCTGTTCATTATGTTGATGGTGTTACATACCGTATTATTCATACAGTAATCATTTATGAACGTGTTTTAGTCTTGTTGACTTTTTTTTATGGGTTTTTTTTTTTTGGAGAGATAGGGCAGTGGATAGAGTCTGAGAGAGAGAGAGAGAGAGAGAGAGAGAGAGAGAGAGAGAGAGAGAGAGAGAGAGAGACAGAGACAGAGAGAGAATAACATGAGGGAAAGGAGCCACAAGTCGGATTTGAACCTGGACCGCCTGCTTGGAGGGACATGGCTACGCACACTGAGCACTGTGCGACTGGAGCCCTGTCAGGGGGACTTTTTAAACTGCTTTTCTAAAGCTGCAGTTGTAAATTGTCTTCTTTTAATGAGTCAATTTAATCTACACAAATGAAGTTCCTCACAGATAAATAAAGTTCTTTATATTAAATTGATGTGGTGTGATATGTTATATTGATGTGTTTTATGACTTCTGAATGTATAGTGGCAACATGTTTGTATAGAACAGGACACAGCGGTAGATGTTTTGAAATGCCTGTTATTGAAATGGTGATGAAAGAGCTGGCAATACTAGAGGGGAAAGTTCACACTCGACGAGATGAGTTCCCTGCGCTAATACTACTTTTAATATTTTCATGCTTGGTTATGGTTCCCACTTCCTACATTCATACTCCCCCTATCACAGCTTCCTACATATCGTCTTTGCATTTCAAAGAACTTCCCCTTATAGAGAGAACATAATTAGTTCTGGAGCTTTCCATGACCGACAAATATAATAGCCACTGGGAGAAATTCAAACACATCATGTATGCATGCATGACATAACCGTCCTTATGCAACATACAAACAGAAATACAAACAAACTAGGTCATGCTATAACATATCATAATGGGGTCCCTGTCAATCTGGTCCAGATCAAATACGGTGTAAACTACAAAATTCAAAGAGATAATCCTCCTTCAGTTGGGTTCATTCAAAGACCACTGTTCTCTGAAACATGGCTTTATCAAAGACAAAAGAAGATCTTTGTGTTGGATGGAGAAACCTGAAATGAAAGGGACATTTTCAATTATCTGTTGACCTGAATTCAACAATTCATGGTCATTTTGTAGGTCCAAGCTTCAGCACAGATAATCAAATGAACCATCGTGGCCAGATTTGCTGATTGGCTATGGGGTATTTACGGTCTCCAGAGGATTGATCCTAAAGCATTTTGCATAAGTCCGTCTTATTGCACCATCTTAACACATTCTCCTCACGTGGATAAAGAAAAGACTTACATAATGGGAGTTAAACACTGAATTATTTTGTTTCACCAAAATCTAATCTTTGGGGCTTGGTGAAACAAAAGGTGTAAATCAGGATAAGAATGAAACGGCTTTGGAACTCCACTTTGTCGGTATCCAGGATCTGGTAATCCAGCTGACATTTGTCACCATTTGAAGGAAATATGGACTTAATCAATCTTATCCACATACAGACTTGGATGTATTATGCAGATTTCCGGTGCTATAAACGTTTTTTTACAGTTGCTTTCGCAAAATACTTTGTTGGATACTAAAAACTATGTGCTGAAATATGGTATTGGGACAATTGTGTTGTTTTACATCCCCTGGGGTTATTTCATTGTTAGAATGTCTTCAGTAATAACACCATTTCAATGACTTTGTGGGAGCTATTTTGCCATTATTATAGTGAAGACAGTGGATAGAATCAGAAATCAGGCGGTGAGAGATTTGGGAACGACACGCTGAATAGAAGCCACAGGTCATGCTAGGACATCGCCATCCCTCAACATCATTTTAAACCTTGTTTTATTTGACCAACTTAAAAGGTGTTTTACATTTGGATGCTGTCGTCCAACCTGTATCCATCCAGCCTATGAACAGAATAATACAGATTTTTTGGGGGGATCAAAGTTGCCCCGATCCCACTCAAAAGTTAGGAATAAAACACACGAATGAGAAAAAAAAAAAAATCAAAGAAAAACAAAGATCTTATTACTCGATCTTTTCAAAACATGTTTTCCCTTTTGAACAACTCATTTTCAAGATTTGATCCTATCTGATAGCTTTAATACGATTTGATAGTTAGGCCCAGATTTCCTTCCCTTATAGGCTCACAGTCTGAGGACATTATCCCCACGGACTTCCCTTAACTGCCGTCTGCCCCCAAATAGACTTTATTAAACAGATATAATCAGATAGAAGCCTTTCTTAGGAAATAAAAACCATATTCTTTGATATGAAAGTTATTTGAAACCCTCAATACATTTAACAAACCCCCTTGATACTCTGCACTCAATGCTGCATCGGAGAGCTTATGCTTTTCACTCCTGATTGCTGTAAATTGTCTGCATCACTACAAACACTCCCGGCAACTAATCATTGTAAATGTGTTATTAACCTTGCGCCCCAAAGAAATGTCCAATTATCACACATTTTTGAATTATGCATACCACAAATGATACAGTACGGTGACCCCACTGAAGTTCAGTGTAATACAATTCAAGTAAGCAGCCGCACAAATAAGCAGAACTTAAAAGAATGCACTCATCAATTTTAACTCTATGCATGCCTGAGGAAACAGATGCATGTGAAGCCAGCAAATCAGAGTATGACTCACAACCAAAGACAACAGCTAAACGCAGTCTTTCCTTTTTGTTTTATACTTTAACTGCTGCTAATTGAGTATAAAGGACAATTGATATGGAAAACATAAACATACTACACATAAATTAATAATCTCTGCACTATAGCTTTATGATCTCTCTTTAAAGGCTGAGACTCCACAGCAGCTGTTCCAATCTTTACTTCAACATACACACTTGTTTTGTTTCTTCCTCAGACGAGTGAAAGGTGGACTTTTTTATTCCGAGCGATTGAAGGCCACGCACATAATAGGGAGGGATCTTAACTTGATTAAAACAGAAAAGCCTTGAAAATGTCATTCTATCAGCTTGAAGAAAAAAAACGCGAGTAATTAAGACCCCTGATTAAATTCCAGTCGTGAACTGAAGGCTGCGTACGTCATTTAAAACATTTGCCAGTTTAACTGTGGAAATCTAATTAGAATGAATGACTCGTGGATCAAGTCCAACCGAGTCAGCCATGCCGCTCTCACAATAATGGAAATAGAGGAAGAGGAGATTGGAGGGATCAAGTCAAGTGGGAGAGAGAGGCGCGTAAGAACAAGGAAAAGAGATGGGTCTGTTGGACCATATCAAAGCTCTCGGTTTATGTGTGTCAGGTGTTTTTTTTTATTTTATTTTTTATTTTTTTATTTTACACACAACCCTCTGGTACAACATGCTGTCAAGTTAACACTTACCTCTGTCACTTAGAGAAGAATACCTCTTACAAGGAGAACTCGCCTGTTTTTTTAAACACCCTATTTATTCTGAGAATGTTTCTGTATGAAGCAAAAAAGAAAAAAAAAAGAAAAAGCAAAGCAGGCAATTAACAAGAAAACAGAAAGCGCCTTTCTTTACATTTTCTCAGCACATCTTCACCGTTAGATGTGCGGCAGCCAGTTAAGAGAAAGCAGCAGGAGAATTTTTCTCCACAGAGTACTGCACACGCACATACAGGGCAGGAACAGGCATCAAAGGAGGAGAATTGACTCAAGAACAGAAAGTAACATAATTGGCCTCGCTATAGAGCTGTTTCTTGCTGTTTTCGTCGTATGATTATGATATTTCATTATAAGAGCCTGTGTCGAAAATATACAGGAGCAAATTGCAGGGATAGTTGTAAGCTAATTCTGTCATATCACAATTTGGTCGCATTTGTGACCATATTTGGACAACAGGGTAGATTTTTTTTTATTGTTCACGCTTTGACCACGACTTTCCAATCAAAAGGTAGCCACAGCCAACTTTATCAATCATGTAACTTTAAATTGAGTCATGAGTCACATTGTTAATATGCTGACGAAAGAGACTCTGAAATAGCAACTGAGATCAGAAAATCATTCGGAAAATGTTTACTGGGGTTGTGAAATATCTGAGATGTAAAGGGTCATGTTTCCCTCTGGTTTTGTACAATCAGACTTCTTGAACCCAGTGGAATCTATTCTTGTTGAAGTCTTTTAAAGACATTTGTTCTCAACCAGTCTAGCCTCAGGACCCACCATCAACTCCTGAATGAGAAGGTGAAACCGACATTTCCGATATTTTCCAACCGATAAGATTGGTAACAGAACAGAAACTGCTACATTTACTTTTTGACAATTTCTTTTCATGGTACAAATTCATGACCCACTGAGAACGGTTCCGTGACCCACCAATTGAGAACCACTGATCAAAAAGACTTGACTCCTAACGAATATTAGAAATATGAACTCCTGGATTCGCTATGAAGACATTGAGACCCCTCCATCGTGGTTGGAAGTAGAGGCAAATTCCACTCATCCGGTGACATTGAAGGCTTTATTGTACTCACCTCTTCTAGACTGGGTATAAAAACTGTTAAGGACTTATATGTAGATGCTGTTTTTGCATCCTTTCAACAGCAAGTAGACAAGTTCTTACTTCCTAAAACACATTTCTTTAGATATCTTCAAGTTCGCAACTTCGTTAGCAATTCATTTCCAGATTTCCCTGCCCTTCCTGAGGTTTTAACTTTTGATATCTTTTTAGAACCCCTATTGTCACTGAAGGGGGGCGATCTCTACTATTTATTCAAATATCCACAGCCTTTCCTTAGACTCCTCACCTGGACTGAAGACTGTTTGGGAGACAGATTTAGGAGAAATAATTCCAGATGATGTTTGGGAAGAGATCTTAAAAAGAGCACATAGGTCATCCATTTGTGCCAAGCACAGTCTCACCCAGTGCAGGATTCTGCACTGAGCTCATTATACCAAAGTTCGCCTCGCGAAAATGTTTGAAACAATGTCACCTTTATATGACAGATGTCGACAAAGCCCAGCTAATTATACACATATGTTTTGGTGTTGTCCCTCTTTGAATAGATGTTGGTGTGAAGTGTTTGACACATTATCTAAGGTCACTGAGAGAAGTCTTACTGCTTTGTTTGGTGTGTTGTCCTGTCAGATTAACCTCTCTTCTTCTAGTAAGGACTTGATAGCATTTACAACTCTATTGGCTAGGAGACTGATATTGTTACAATGGAAATCCGCAGCTCCACCTACCCATTCGAGATGGATTAAAGAGGTGCTATACTTTGTTGAACTTGAGAAAATCAGGCTGACCCTGTCTGGTACTGGTAGTAAATTTGAAAAGACTTGGAATCCCTTTTTATCATATGTGGAAGGCACAACGTGTCATATTCCTGTGGACTGATTGTTCATGTTGCCTTCTGGACCAACTTTTTATTTTGGAGGGGGTTTGTGCCGGGGTGGGGTGTTTGTTTGTTGTTTGCTCTTAAACACAATAGCAATACGTTATTGAATGTATGACTGAAACTGCTGGGTTTTTTATGTTAAAATTCAATAAACAGAGTTGACAAAAAAAAAAGAAAAGACTTGACTTGACTTTTAAAACAACAGTCTGATCTTGTTCTTTGTTTGCACCAAGCCCATCACAACGTCTGCCAAAATCAACACAAAGTTCATTATTTGCAATTATGTGTCAAACTGAAGAAAATAGTACCAAAAGAAAAACCGGCTTGATTTTCAGGACAATTTTTACGGATACGTCTAATAGAACTTTCTTTATGTGAGCATTTTTTTTTAATCAATTCTGAGCTGTAGAGGAAAGGTGTCAATAAACTGCAGGAAGATAACTCTGGAAAACAAGACCGGGACAAAAACAAACATTTCATCTGAAAAACAAATAAGAGCGAGAAAGAGAACAGGTATAAGTGTGAGATCCAAAAAACAAGCGACAAAAAAGCTTGATAGCTCAGGCAGTGATCAAAGGGACGGAGCGACACTGAACATCAACTACAGTCTGCTAATGCACTAAGACTCCGAGTGGATTTACAACAGCGTTAAACGCTTGTCTCCTAACTGCTTATCATTCTGTTCCTAACAAGACAGTTTCGAACTGTGCAATCAATGAGGACATTATCATTTTTATAGCTCGAGCCACAGTACTCATTCTCTCTACTGGATTCAATCTGTCCTTTCCCAAAATGCTGACTCCTTATTGTTGCAACTCTGCGACGGAGTCTTTTTCGTGTAGGACATGGCAGATCGCACTTTTTGATTGATGAAAATCCATGTATCCATTTTCAATCATTCACAGCTCTTGCACTTTGAAAAAGCTGTGAAATGATTGAAGATGCAGAACAGTAATGACATAGTGTTGCCACACTGTACAGCTAAAGACATATGTTGTTATCATAAGACGAGCAGCAGAAAGAAGAAGTGGGCTTAATGGAGGTGTTTCTCACTCCTGCTTTCTCACGGTTTGTTATGTGTGATGACTTACTGTGTATACATGTTGCACTCCCCTTTTCTGTCTATAAATTGGTTCACTAAGGGTTGGAAGACGCCTGTAATAAAAATTGAAAGAACTGTACAGCACTGTCTGCAGTAATTGATAGCAGACATGGTATAGCAGGGATGTGTTTCTGGAGGCAAGACCTTCTAAAGTGACTGAAACAAAGCATGGGTGTTGCAAGTGACGGAGAAAAAGGAAAGCAGAGGAAGACAAGGTAAAGCTGTAATCAATTCTTGGGTACATGAGCGGTGGATTAACACTGAGCTAAACTGAATTGAGAAGCAGCACGGACAGGCGTAAAGGAGCCGCAGAGGGACACACAGCTGGGAGAAGCAGATCATCATCCCAGCTCCACACGGTTCATTAAGAGTTATTTGTCTTGGGCTGTTAGAACAGTATTTCATCGAGGAGGACAGCTGCATCGTGCCCTTGTAAAAAAAAAAAAAAAAAAGCAGAACTGAGTGCATTTGGGCCTGCAGTGCAACAGCAAGCTCCTGTCACAGTAAGACTTGTCACATGATGCTTCCAGGGACTACAAACCAAAACAAACATCTGCACATCTGTACGTAACAGGGACTCGGCACAGGCTGAAGGTTGGAAATGCAAATGAGGCTTTTGAAATATTCTCAACTTATAACATAGAAATCCTCCCTGTCTGTTTATTGATTTCGCAGAGAGTGTCTGTTGATGATGTTTTTTTAAGAACTGTATGGATGTTTTGGGGTTTTATTTGGACACATTTTGGCGCCGAGTCAGCAGGATGTCCCTGGGACTTTTTACACAGAACAGCATGGTTTTGGTTAAAGCTGATAAAACAAGAACTTGCTGCCTCCCACTTCTTTTCATTGTTCTCAACATTAAGCCAAGACCACAATCTTTCCCTTAATCTTAACTGAGTGCTTTGAGAGCGAGAGCCAAACAAAACAAAAAAAATGTAATCCTTCTTTAGTTGCCCCAAGCAGGCAATGCACTCTGAGAGCAGATACTGTAGGAAAACAAATTAAACATACTAGAGAGAATTTTGCTGATGCATTCTGGACGCAAAAAGTATAATCTTATAGAAATTCATTGAATGTTTTTATTATTATTATTATTATGTTTAAAAACAAATAAAACAACTATGGTCTCAAAACAGAGACAATGTGGTTATTTACAAATTGTCATTGGTTTCCTATTGGGCAGACTTCTGTTATCTTTTCATTCCTGTCTTTCGCTTTAAAGACGTGTCACTGACTTTCTGGTGCAGTACTGTGCTTTGGAAAACAAACATCCAATATACTCTTGTAATTTGTTAGATGAGTAGAAGAAAAATGGTCTAGGACATTATTTGCATGAATTCACAAGGTCACTTGGTTTCTTTTCTCTCAAGTGAAAACAGTCCCTGGAAATTGTATCACTTACCTTCAACGCTCACCGGAGGTTTCAGCTACGCCTCAATCGTCCCTTGGCTTTGACTCTCGTCCTGTTCTGTAAGTGATAAGAGGGAAGATGGTGAATCATGAGGGACTATGAGCAACCCTGAGACTTTTTTTTTCATAACATTTTAATCAAAGCAAGAACTGATTACTGAGGACAAAGCTGATTTTGAATCAGTCCCTCAGAGACCGCTTTCTTCAGTGCACTGTCATATTGTCTGTATGCTTCATTGGCAGAGACCCTACAGTCCAAATAGAGCAGCCAGCCAATCAGCTTGAGTCAGGCTGCATATGCCATGCCCAAACTATCTCTCAGTATGTGAAGCTGCCGCTGCTCTGCATAACAAGGTAAGTAACTGGCTGTTTGCCTGAGCGAGAACAGTGCGAGTTGCATAAGCCGCTTGATGTGGGAAGAGAAGTCAGACACACATCCTGCTTTTTATTACTGAGATGTTTAATGTGTAATCATCTTTGACATCCCATTTGCAGTCTCGGGTGTTTGTTTTTAGAGAGCTTTTGACTTGAGTGGGGGGGTTTTTTTATGTTCTGTTACTGGTAAGTACTTCATCTTGACCATAAAGGAAATGATAACACATATGAGACACTGTTTGTTTTTTTGTTGATTGACTTCACAAACAACAATAAAAACAGTCCTAACTGAGTCTTTTTTATTTCAAAAGACAGCTTCATATGGAAACTTTCCACAAACTTGCAAAAACACATCAAACAAGGATTTAATCAAACTTTGGGAGAAAATAGCCCCCCGTTCCTCTGACATTTTCCATCCTAATTAAACTCCTCTACTGGATGTTTTGGCCCATTAACACAGTGATCCTTCCACAGTGGACAATGACTTCTTAATGGTTGGAGGTGGGCGAACACGAGCCATTAAAAAAAATAGCAATTATCATTGTTGAGATAAATGATGCTGTCAGAGTCTGCCATCAGAAAGGCGTGAATCATTCCTGCCTTGCCCACTTAATTTCTGCTCCATGCACAGTAATGAGTTATTGTGTAATGCGTAGGCAAATATGAAGACTCTGCCTGGAGCGGATCTGTGATGTGGCAGGAACCTATAGTGAGAAGAAAATCCTCCCTGGTAAACAATATAACATGCACAGACCATGTCATTACTGCTCTGGCTCTGATGAAGGCAGGGTTCTTTACAGAGCACTACGAGGGCTCATGTGGATGGAGGTGGAGTAGAGTAGGCACACACACACACCTTTCATGTGTCTTTGCAAACTGATGGAAGTGTTTTTGTGAATCTCGAGCCCTTTTATCTACCAGGAGTGAAGAGAGAGAGAAAAAAAAAAAAAAAAAAGACCACTCTTTGAAAGTACTTGCACATAGATGCAACAAGCAGTAATACCGAGATCAAAATATTGCTAGAAATCTTTGTAATAGAAGATCAAGAAGTGTATACGGCAGAATTCCACAGAGGAAGGGGTTGTGGAAATGGGAGAAATTGTATTAATTCCCATGAAACTTGTGGATGGATTTTGAGGATGACTCACTCTGATTTCGGTGATTCCCCCCTCAACTTGTAGTGCCACCAGCAGGTTGACATTTTAGGTTCAAAGTGAAATGCCTCAACATCATTGAAGGGGTTGCAATGGATTTGTAACAGACATCATACTCTCCTCGGGTTGAACTGTAATAACTTTGGTGATTCCCTGACGTTTCATCCTGACATCGGTTTTTTTGGGTTCCAACATCCTCTAACCCTGTAGGAAAGTATACCTACATGGTTAGCAGTACAAAATGAATCTAAATGACAGCAATAAGAAATGATTAGACGATCTGACTAACACAGGAGAACATTTCCTCAGCCATTCAAACTCTGAGTTCTATTGAAGTGAGGATGGGACTTCTTGAGCATTATACATAAGTAACGCACAGTTAGGAAGCATAAATCATTTTATTTTTTTCTCAATTAGTATTACTTTCAGCCACCTCTTACACAACACTAAAATAGAACATCTGGGTATTTAACTCTCAGTTTAAGGGGACCTGCAATGATGAGGGGCTTTTAAAGCGCTCACATTAAGGAAAATGGTTTCACAAGAGCCGAACTGTCAGTCAGAGTGAGGTGGAAAGGAGATAATGACTGTCAGTAATAGGAGAGGGTGGCAGAAGAAGAAGAAGAAGAAGAAGAAGAAGAAGAAGAGGAAGAAGAAGTGAAATGAAGCACAATGATTATGAGTCACGTCTCAATGTGACTCTGTGTTAGCAGGCACGCACAGCAGCACCTTATGTCATTTCCAAACACCGCAGACTCTCGTTGGCAACTCGCTGCTTTAAGTGGGAGTGGGCCACAGGAAGCTCACAGGGTTTAAGCTGCAGTTGGAAGGTTTGATTGGTTTTGTGTTTATCATAGCCGACCTTCGTAATTGGCAGGACTGGCACCTTCTTTGGCCGAAAAAAACGTTAACTCGTTATTACAAAAACAACCAGGACAATAAATGATGTTTACGTTCATTTAGTCAGTATGGGATTTTTCAGTCTTGCATACAGTTTCAGTATGTATTTGTATTCTGGAGCATCTGTTTAGAGATCAGGTAAAATGAAACACGGAGGGACTTGACAAGGGTTACATGTTAAATGAAGAAGTGGTCCATTTGTTAAAATAATTCTGTTTCAGAGTTATGTTTGTTTTGGGGTTGTTGCGTCTGAGTTGTTTGTTTTTTTTTTCCAAATGTAGCACATCTCTCCGCAGTACAATACAAAAACATGTTGTTTTTGTCATGTTGTTATATTACTCTGTATAAGCAGAGCAACTGCTGTCCTCTCTGCAGTTATTATGGTACTTTGCCACAACACATGATGCTGCTAATGTGAACTCACACTGATAACCAAGTGGGGCCCATCAAGAGGCATCAAATATAAGCGGCACACAGTGGGAGCCAATGTGGTCATACAACCACTGCGTCTATAATTAAGCTGAATTTGAATAGACTTGAAGGAAAATGCTGGAGGGGAGTTGTTTACGCTTTAGGCAACTAGAAACATATGGATAAATAAAGCACTTTAAAGCACAGTGACATGAACTGGGCACATTTCATTTTCTTTTAGGCTATAGATCACCATCATCCCCATAATAACAAACAACTCACCTCCGTGAAACCTGTCAGACCAGCAGTGTGCATGTGTAAAGAATCATGCGCCTGCATCAGAACATTTAAAGCTGCCTTAATTGGCACAGCTCAGGGCATTTTTTTCCCCAAGAACTTATCCATATGAACAGAAGTTAATATGTTGAACATAAGCCCACATAATCCATATCTCAGGTCTCAAATGTAACTGACTTGTTTCCCATAAGATACAGATGACACAGAGCAAGCACATGTATTATAAAGACCTTTTTTTAATGCTACTACGGTATACCTTAGTGCCAGAAATACCTACGGTAACATATTTAAACCCAGATTAGCCCTCTTGTCCGTTTCGAGCATCAACCTTTTGTCAATAAAAAGGCAATATCACTTTGAACAACTAGGGCAATACTGCCTTTTTCCATTTTAATAGTTTGTTTGAAGAGCTGTCTCATTTCACTAACAAAAGCTCTGCAGAGCTGAGATTTAGCCTGGAGACGAGAGTCTCAGTAGGATCAAAAGTGAGCAACTCGTTTCCCATAAAACGTTAATTTGTTGCCTCAATATTGATACTAAAAAAAAAATGAGTATCTTTATGTCCCTCTGAAAGGCAATTTGGCTTTTTCCCATTTTCTCACACAATATCTAAAATCAGATGTTGTGTACGGGCAGCTTGAAGGGTTAGAAGACAGGCCCTAGTTCAATGATTGAAACTGATTCCATGTGTGGTAAGACTGTCTCTGGAGAGTAAAGGCATTTTCAGACCTAATCAATGAACAGCATTCACGAGACACACTGCAATAGACTGCTGAAGGGTAATACATTGACCAATAGTCACATAAGGGATCACTTATGGGATAGAGCTGTGTACGTGTTAACAGTTGAAGCCTGAGGTTCTCTTCTGTTGGGTTAATTCACCCTGAAATCTACTTCCCAATTGACTTATTTTCTACCCAAGAAGCTCAAAGGTATCATAGGAAGAGTTGTGTGCCGCAGCATTAAAGAACAAACTCCAACCCTGCTGCAAGAAATCTGCTAAACCTATTTGTCCTGTCCGAGACACGAGTGTAAATACACGTGGCAGTAAAAAAGAAAGTGTGTGTCAAACAGCAGAGGGAGCAAAACTAAAACAAAGACAATTTGGAAAAACAAAAGAATTAAATGCCTTTAACAAGTTGGAAATTGGACTTGAAGCTGTTGTTTTAGAGGCTTCAAAAAGCTCAAAAAACAATATTTCATAAACCACCGATACGTTCCTTTTTACCACAGTGGGAAAGTGCCTGGATGACATTTCTTTTGTTGTGCAGAGTAGCAAGAAGGGGAAAATATTCCTGCATTCAAGCACTGTCATCAAAATACCTTTAGTCCACTCTCTCTGGGGAGGGATTGGGGAAAAAGCCACAGGTCAGATTTGAACCTGCCTCGTTCCACTTGGAGGACAATAGCCTGTATGTATGGAGGCAACCTAAACATCTGCATCCCCAGAGTATGTACGTAAGATGATTTACAGTAAATTGGCTATAAGTAATGTATTAGTGTTCTCCATTGGCAATATAGATCCCTGGTTAAAGTTAAATGTATATGGAAACTTTCAGTATAACAATTTAATCATAACAGCTGTTTTCAGCAAACAACACAATTGGTTTGTCTTCATGTTTTTTTATGACCTATTACATCAGTAAAAAAAATAATTAATTATTTAGATTTTTACTTGCCTAATGTAGTTACAAGGACAAAGAAGAGGCGACTGTTCCTCTGGTAATTCATGCCCTGCATGGGAGGGGGTGGAATCCATGAGAGGTTTAGGGGTGACCTCATATAATCCGATCTTCCAAGAGTTCTTCTTGGGGTGCTTTTGTTGTTGGGTTATAAAAGTCGGGAAAGTACAGTAAATCTAGAAATGTTACGTTAAAAAGAGGTTTCTTAGTTGGTAGTTTAACGGATGCATAGATTGTGGTTGCCTTCAGTTTGTGTTTTGGACATGATTCAGATAATAAGGTCAACGTAATGCAGACTTAATGAGTGAGATCAAATATGGTGCAAATCCTATTATAGAATAAATGGTTATTCCAAGTCTAGAAGACAAACAATTTATTGACAATGGTTATGTTGCAAATAAGTTTATGGTTCAATGAGCACAAACAGCACAAGAGCAAAAATCTGACAAATCAGGCTCAACTATGTAAATCCTTGGTCAGGGATAGGCCTCATAGGTATACAGTCAAAGATATGAACAATACCCTTTGATGGCAAGCTTGACATTAAATTGTGTAATGAACTGAACTTGTTTTTAAATCAATTTAACATCTATGATTTTAGCAAGGAAAGGTCAACTTCTTAAAATGTACTACAATTTGCACATAGGTCAGGCAGGGCTGTTCAAAACACAATAAGCACCTTGTTAGACACACTCCTGACCCACCTTGAGGGGTCCAACACCCTCCCTTTAATTGATTTTTCCTCTGCTTTTGATTGCATATAACCACACATTTTAGTAGGAAGGCTCCAGAGCATTCACAACATCGACCCTGGTCTGCTGGCTGATGGAATATTTAATAAGAAAGGTTGTTGTGTGTGAGAGTAAAATGGCATCACATCAGATGTTCTTTTTTCTTCAACTAGATCGCCCCAGGGATTTGTTCTTTCCCCTTTTTTTTATTTGTGTTGTACACTAATGAGTGGCAAAGCAAACCGGAGAACCGGGCAAATCATTAAGTTTGCCGATGACTCAGTGACCGTGTCCCTCCTTAGCACTGATGACCCGGCTCACGGCCCAGTCGTGGGTGAATTTTCAGACTGGTGCAGGTCATCCTTTCTGGATATTAATGTGCTGAAGCCAAAAGAAATGACAGTGGATTGCAGGAAACAATCCTTCTGTCATCTCCCCTGTTGTTATAAATAACTAGGCCTGTACATCAATATAAGTACCTGGTTGCCCTCCTCCATGACAAACGTTCGAGCTTCAAACGGATGCTTTAAAACAAAACGAAAGAAAACCTCACCAGCAGGTAAACTTTCTCAGGAGGCTTTGGAATTTCAATGTGACCAAAACTTTTATCAAGATCTTTTACTTTGTTTCTCGGTTTTTAACTTTCTCCGAGGTCACATGGTATGTTGGTTGAGTCACTCAGCATAAAGAATCTCAACAGAATGCAGAATATAATTAAACTGTGTGGGGGAAAAAAATGATTGTGTACAAAGTAAAGACTTTGAAGAAAGCCCAGGCAATCCTGGCTGATCATTCTTAAGAGTTTAGGTTGCTTCCATCCAGCTGCAGATTCAGACTGCCAGCACCCACGAGACTACAAATGATTTGTCCTCGCTGCTATTGCTTTTTCAAAATGACTTATTGTCTTGCTTTTTAACCTGGTTTTAATCTACTGTATTTATTGTCTTTACTTTTTATTGTTTTGGATTAACTTCATACACTAAGATGTATGTAATGTTTTTACTGCTCACTGCATGACATATTACTCTTTCACAGGGATAATCAAGACAACCGTGAACCTTGTGCTTGGCAAATTACTTCAGACTTAAGTTCTTAATGCCTTTTTTTTTCTATTTTCCTGTACAGAGTCAGAAGAAGAAAGTCTGAGTTAATGATTAAAACTGACCAAATCTTGTTCAGCTAATAATATAAGAAGTTGAATAAAGTGTATTCCTGTTGTTTAGGATGTGTGAAGTTGCCACAGTTCAGTTTTTTACAGTTTTTGCTGTTGCTGCTCATTGTGTCATTTTTTTTTCTTCCAAAAGGTGGGTGAGCGAATGAGTAATGAATACATTTTCACATTTATGTTTCTGCCATCCCACCTACACTCCCAAACACTATTCACCGTCCTAAACCATTAATTCTGTGGCCCATTGTGTACAGTTCTGACAAGCTATAAAACCCATTTTTATCCTCCACAATGACTCTCTCAATTTGTCTTTCCCTCCCTCCCTCCCTCCCTCACTCACTCACTCACTCACTCGCGCTCCCACTTCAGTCAGCCTGCAAAATTACAAACTTCCACCATGTTTTCAGAGGTTTACATTGCACTGCTATTGCTCTGCTTGTTTTATGTGTCCCTCCATTTATTTCTCAAAGAAAGACTTTGACACATATTGGGAGTAATAAGGAAAACAGAAAACATATAACAGGAGCAATTGAGGACAGGTGAAATGGGGTGGAAACAATCTTAGTAAATTTGTCTTTTTTTTTGGACAGGTCAATGCCTTTTCTCCCAGAGTAAGGGCAGCAATAAAAGTGAAAAAAGAAAAAAATATGGCAGTTTGTCTTGGGTCTGCTCTGCACCATATGCGACATGAACAGTGACGTTGGTCTCTCTGTCACTGTCCCACAAGCTCACCGGGGACTGAATCTGCTCAGAAGTTAAGATCAAAACTTTTCACACTAGAAATGGCTTTTGGTAAACAAAAAGCTGAATTGAAAATTTTCTTTTGCAGTTTTGTTCAGAGAATGAAGCCAAATTACGTCGTCAATCATTTAGTTCCTATATTGGTACACGTCAACAGTCACATTTTCCAAATTGTATGATTTATGACCAAATATTTGCTAAAGCACCATCAGCCCTGAATTTAATTTCTATTATGGTTGGTTGTCCTTAAAAAGTTGCAGCTTGCACACCAACTACTGTTTGGTGAACATGTCTGTCAAAGTTGCTGGCGATAGAAAAAGTTTCATTTTTGAAGGCACAAGGTTACATTTTCTTTACGGCACACTTTGTTTTGTCCAAAGCGACATACATTAGATTTACATTCTGCTGGCTGCTGAAACAAAGCAATTTGTGGTTTAGTGTCTTGTCCAAGGACACTTCGATAAGTGAGTGCAGAAGTTGGAAATCAAAGTGTCAACCTTCCAGTTAGAATAAAAGAACTGAGCCTCAGGCACTCCGGTCCATGTGGAAACCCACAAAATGGAAATGGAAACAAGTCCTGGACCGGTACATCCATATAAGGAGGAGAATGTTGGAGAAACAGAGTGGGAACAGTCTCAACAGTGTTCGAATTCGAATTCTGCCCACTGGTCTGGTGTGTCCTCAGAGATACCCTTTAGAACCACGTGGTGCATAGCAAAGTATATGAACATTTATAATAATGATGCGTCTGTATTTTAAATGTTTTTTTTAAAAAGTGATCATATCTCTGGACTAAAAGCTTCCCTAAAGAAAATGTTCTTGGGTTTTTTTAGCTTCATACTTTGAAATGCTTTGAGGGAAAATATTCAAGCTGATCTTTTTAGAGACTCTGCGAAGTACGTGACGGCGCCATGGAAGGCCACCATGGTGTGTTAGTGCGCTCTCGCACCCATGCACAAAGTCAAATTCCACGTATGTAAATGTACTTGGCAATAATAAACGATTCTGATTAAGTAATATCGAACATGCTAGATAGTAGCATTGAAAAATATCATTGTGTATGTGTTACTAAGGTAGCTTTACTGTTGATCTATGAGACAAAGTACAGACTCGCAGAGTCTCGAGCATGGCGATAGGCCAAATGGATACAACAACAGGAAGGGCTCTCTACATTCCAATGAAAGTATCAAGAATTACATTAAAAACATAATGGTAAAAAAAGAACACACAATTTTCTGGCTTTGATTGCATACAAACTCAGTGAAAATTTGAATGAGATATATTCAGGGGATTTATACAGGGTAGTTGACGTGACCTTAAAAAACCCCCCATCTGTGATATTTTAGATCCATAAAGGACATTTTCAAAACGGCTTTCAGGATTTCACATTTTTGTTCATGATCAATAAAAGTACATCAACACACTGAGCAATTTGAAGTTTTTGTAAGGAAAGGACGCAAGAATTTAATTTTTTTTTTTTTAATTCGGAATGTTACAATACATGCTTCAAATTATAGTTGTTTGTCAACAGGAACTACTAAGTAAATATAGTATAATAAATATTATACCTAAAACATTGTGGCTGGAGGTAGCATATGTCCCACACTTTCATTTAGCAGATTATTTTGCCTCTGAGGGTCTGGCTGGTTTAGTAGTCAGACATTCTGTACAGCACACTCACATTTTAATATTAAACTCCCTCTAATAATCTATCTTGTTCACAGATTTAACACTGTGCTCCAAGCTAAACTGAGCCGTGAATTGGGCTAAATGAGTGATTAAGAATGTGTCAATGTGTGTTAACACTGCTCACACAGCCCCTTGAGGTCAACAGCCACACAAACATGTGCACACAGTCACAAATATCCATGCAGAGAGATGACAATTAGTGTTCTGGCGCCATATGTTGCAGAGAGTGTATTTGCTGCAGGTCACAGGGTGCCCCAGAGCCCTTGAGACCGCCAGAGCAGGTTTGACCTCAGTGTGCGACTATTAGTGTGTGCAGGAGGGGAAGGGGGCACCGTCAGGTCAACGCACTTTCTTTCCGTCTCATCACACCAGAGGAAGTAGAAGAGCAGAGCCAACAACAGCCTGTAATTCACTTTCTTCATTATTATCTAATTGTGAATGACAATAGTTCCTATTTAACTGGAACACTGGGAAGTCATTACCAGCTAAAATACTCCTTATCGGCCAAATGCCTCACATTTTGTTCTTCTCGTTTTTCTTGGACGGCTGAATGAAGTAGTCACCGTGATGTCACATTCTGACAGAAATCCTTCAGACTCCCATGACTCCCCGGGGGAAGTGATGCTGGCCTTTTCAAATGGAGCAATGCAGCAAGGTCCCCTTACACTTTGATAAAACACTGACAGAATACTGATGGAAATCTCTCTGTGGATAGCAGTCACTCCTCTAAGCTTTAATTTGAGTTATAAAGGTCACACAGAATAAGTAAAAAGTATCAAATATCTAAATGCACTGGGAGGTGGATAGAGAGTGTATTCATAATGAATGAAGGGGAGGATTTAGGATATGTGAAAAAGAGATGACAGAATTAAAGGTTGAAAAGCAGTTTGGATAGCAAAATCTTTAGACATACTAACAGTTGAGTTTGCCTTCTTTTTTTAAGGGCTACAGAAATTGCTGAAAAAACTGCTCCAGGACAATAACCATTTGAAACCATTCAACCTATCTTGTTGTTTCTCTGTTTGTCTTCATCCTTCTTCTTCTTCTTCTTCTTCTTCTTCTTCTTCTTCTTCTTCTTCTTCTTCTTCTTCTTCCTGCATCTAACTCTATCCCACTGTCCCAGCCCAAGACAGTTCTGGCAGATGGCTGTTCAACATTAGTCTGGTTTTGCTCAAGGTTTCTGCCTCTTAATGGAAGGTCTTCTTTGCAGCTATTACTTTGCTAAATAATGCTTCGCGCTCATGATGGATTAGCGTTGGGTCTTGATGAAAAATACAACAGTACAGCTTTGACCTGCTCTGTTGTAACATTAAACAACACAGAGTACAGTTTGCTCTTCTGTAAAAAGTCTTGAGTTAACATTGATGTGAATTTGAGCGATACGAATCTTCTATCTAGAATCCCAGAAGAACATTTTATGCAAACAAATGTTGCCTTATTGTCAGAAATAACTTACCTATGCAATACTGTGCATAATACTTCAACCCTGTAATACCTTCTCAACAGTTTACAGAATTATACTCGGCAATTCCAAAACACTTTCTCTGGCTTTTGTACAGTTTAAGAGATTAACAGAAGATCAGTCAAAACACCATAGTTCTGTTTGACACACAAGTTTACCTAAAGGCTGCATCTGATCTTACTTCTAGATTTTTGCAAACAAGCACTCCATAAACACGGGTTGGGTTGTCACATACAACCCATCTAAAAAACACTTTCATTTGCAGTTTAACCTGACCAATTCAGGATAAGTTCAAGGTGGTCAAACACTTGAGCAAAGGAACTGGAAGTGCACAAAGATGTCATTTCTGGATTGAAATTCCAAACATTTTTTACCAGTTTGTTCTTACGATCAGTGCTTACTGGGTGTAATCAAAAAAGATCTACTCTCAAAGATGCAGGAATGATTTCATTTAATAATCAATGAAGATGTTAACAAATTGCATGTTGTGTCATAACATCATTATATTATTGCATGACTGAAAGAAACGGGCTAAACAAATGATAATTGGATGTAATAAAATCACATTTGCCAGAACTTCCCATTATGTCTGTAATGTTCTTTTTTATCTGTTTATCCATGTGCAGGCGTGACAGGCTTTACTGCTCTGTATCATCCCCGCTAACAAGCACAGAGGGCAAAAAATAAAGGCCAAAGGCAGAGGGAAAAACTATAACAAGCTATCAGTTCTTCCCAATTTACTCTCACATCGTTGCAACATTAGGCAGTCTTTTGTCTCTTTAGTGGTTCACCTTGTGAAGAAGACAAAGTGAAGTACAAAATCACAGCTCAAAATTTAGTGACCCCAAGTGGACGATTGTTGTTCTGCCGGTGCATGTTCAATGTTTCACAGTTTATACAATTAGGTAAATCAGAAAAAAGAAATCCTTCAATCTTTCAGTCTTGTGTCTGTTTGCTGCGATGATGTCATCTAAACCCAAAAGATTTAGTACAGCATCTTGTTAGTTTACTAAAGGAATCAAAGATGATAAGTAGTGCAAAGATGTTTATTGCAAATGAGCTTTGAATGCGATAAAGCCTCAGTGCTCAGTGCTGCACGTACAGTATGACTCACTTGTGCATCTGTGTGGCTTCCTGTTCAGATATGTCACCTGGTTCTCCGTCCCACAGTGTCTGCACAATTGTTTAACCTCAGTTAGCACTCTCTTGTTTCTGCCTTTTTGCAGAGTCCCTCAACAGATTCAACCTGATTGATTGTAATGAGTTTGGGGAGCTCAAACATGGCTGGAAGTGCTCTGGGAATGGCCTTCTCTCTCCTGCTCCTTGCCTCTATTATACAAGGTAATCCTGGTACACATGTGGTGTTGCTCATATAATAATCCAGCCTTGATGGGATTTTCTCTATTGGTTTTGAAATGGGCTTCTTGGCTGCCTCAGTGTAACACTCTGACTTTATATGCTTGCATCCAAGCTTGATGTGGCTTGTAACATCAGCTTTAAGTGTTGACTGTTTTTTGTCCCCTTCACTTTTTCTTGATTCCAGTATCATATGTGCTTGACAGGGATCCAAGATGTTTACGTGTTTCATCATGAAGAAATGGAGGCACAAGTGGGCCAGAATGTTACTTTACCCTGCACTGTAAGAAATACCGATATCGTGGTTACCAGCATTGAATGGAGAAAGGGGCTAAATGAAAACATAAAGCTGGCAGTGTTCAGCCCATCTTATGGAACCAATCCCTTTTGGACTAATGTCAGCATCCAGACTGGGAATGAGTCAATGGGCTCTTTACAGCTTTCTAGAGTTTCTAAATGGGACAGTGGTGTCTACATTTGTGAACTTGCGACTTTTCCTAATGGCCAGATCAGGAAAGTAACCAAGTTAGAGATCAAAGGTAAGACCCAACGTTTTTGCTGGATTTAACATTTGTAAAAAAAAAACGTTTTTTCAATTCACAACTGATGCAAATACCAACACTTTATCATTGGCTGATACCATTTTGCCTTTCGATACCAACAAAATAAAAAATAAAAACGATACATAATATTGATTAAGATGACAACTTATGTGACACTTGGAACGTTTGGGGGATAATTAGCGATTGTAACAGCGCAGTGCAATGAGAGGCATACTTAAAAATACCCAATTCTGAATTTTGGGTCGTGCAGGAGGGAGACACAGATTTTTATCAGAAAGACACGCAGACATATATCATCTCATTTTTTCTTGTAAAACAATTTGTTCAATACTGATTGAATATTCATTGTGAAGATGCAAGGCCACATCGAAGGACTTTGTTTGCTGTGATGTATTTATGTTTGGCCTATTATCTCCTCTTGCACAATAGCACAGACACAATACACCCTCACAGTCTTTTTAGTGTACCCAATTGAAGGGGTCTCACGACCATATAGAGGCATAGGATGATTACAGGAAGTGATTATATCAGTAATCTTTGGCTGATAGAGCTGCCCAGTGTGTTCATTTTATTGTACTTGTTCTACAGAAGCATCCTGCTGTTGTCTATTCAAATCACCTTACATTCTCTCTCTATTAGATGTTGTTTTACTGTGTGATGTTGACAGCAGTGTTGAGGTCCATACTGGTGAAAATGTGTCCATCCACTGCAACACACTCTCTGATGCCCAGTACAGTTGGACCAAGGTAATGGAAGTTAGCACATGTATGCAATCCAAGCAAAATCTGTTCCACTCATTGATAGTTGAATTAATTTGTTACCTCTGAAGTCAAAATAATGACAACATTTACATGCCACATAATCCTGTTTTGCCCCAGAACAAGACGACGGTGTCAGAGAATGAATCTCTGGAGCTTTGGCAGGTAACTGAAGCTCACACAGGGGTTTATACACTGACAGTCAACACAGGAAACCAAAGCGTGCATAAAGAGTTTATCATCACTGTGCGAACCGAAACCACAAGCTCAAGTACAGGTGAGCGTCTCAAATTATTTTGCATCTGTTCTTCTCTTTTTCTTTCCTCCATTTCAGCATTTCCTCAGGGTTGGATTAAAAAAAAAAAAAAAAAAAAAATCAAATAGAGGTCCCAGCAGACTGAATGACTTAATAAATGGCGCTGGACAGGAGAACTGATACTTGAGTGTTGTTATTAAACTGCAGCTCACTCGATTTTATGTTTTAATTAGCAAAATGGAAAGTAGCAGATTCAGAGGGTTTTGAGAACACATGGGACAAGAAGCATGAATCAACTGGGTGCTACTGAACTTTCATGAAATTCTCATTTATTTGCTGCAAATCAATTTCCATGTGTGGTTTAGGGTTACTACTGGACTAAGCAAAACTAAATCAGGTCTTTTATTGAAAACACACTTCAAGTTTCAAATGTTCTGCCCCCACTGGTGATAAAAAAAAATTATCTTTTTTTTTTTTTGAGTGGGTTGGGCTGTGGTTGAAAAATAATCCTTGCTTGACTGCTTCACATCCTGTAAATGTGTTTCGTATGAGAACTTCAATATAAAACAAAAAAAGAAAGCCACACACACATGAAGACACTTCCTGCTCTGCTCTTCCACCGTATTGTCTTTCAAACCACCAAGGCAAGAACAAAAACACTGTTAAGTCTCTATGTCTACGACAAGGGTAAGAGCACAATCTGTTGGACAGATTGAAGTAGTGCAGCCACAATGAATGGCTGAAATAAAATACTTGACACAGGCAATGCTGTGTATTGGATCTCGATGCAAAGTAGAATTGGACTCCATTGAATACGGTTGTAAATTAGCAAAGTTTGAACATTTCAATTCCTCACCTGTGTCTTATAGCAGATCTTAACTCAGAGTATTGAGGGTTCTGTCCATATTTATGGATGGAAAATAAATATGAGAAAGAAAGTGAAGCACATTTGATGAAGTGTTTAACTTAGAAATACTTTTGCACAATAATGCTGCCCATAGCTTCACGGTCCAGCCTCTTTAATGAGCCCATTGCTTTTTTTTTTTCACTCATCGATTATTCACTGGGTGCTCATAAATGCCAACTCGGCCCATGTTTTAATGATGTATCACGGGGATCTGGGTATTTTAAAGTTGTGTGGTGCATTATTCATAATTCTCTCTCTTCATTCAGACTCCTGATGTGAGGCTTTAAACAAACCGTTTGCAATTTCCAGACAAGTATAAACGCAAACACCCAAAGTTTTGTCTTGGTGCTTTCCCCCCCGAAGCCTTGAGATATGTTACATCTGGTGAAAAAAACGTGTAGCAAAAGGAAAGGTACAACTACGACTTTGCATTTCAGTTTGTTTGGATTAGACAAACTTAGTAGACGGCTGAGCTGAAAGAGAAGGCCTATTAACCCCGAGGTAAAGCTCCAGCTAGTGGCCATACACTGCATTACAGTTAAGACAAAACATTTCACCAGCATTGTCGTTCTGCATTCAGAAAAAAAACAACACCATGTGTTGGGTTTTTTCTTTGACATCTTATCTTTTCGTTGACAATAGTGCACATTCAAAACAACTATTGAATACATATAGAGTCTATTTTTAAACAGATCTGTGTTCTGGAGCATGAACAAAGTATGTTTTTAATTTGGCAGTGACCATAGACTTCAAATCGGCAGAAGTTTTGGTGAAGTTTCTTTTGAATCAGTTATTTAATATTTGATAACGGCTAAAACAAACTCAACAAACGCTAACATAAGAGTGGTTGAATTTCAATAACCGTGAGTGTCTGCTTTAAAATGACATCAGAATTCCTTCTGCTGTGGACTGTAACACCTTTTGGCACTTTATCTGTAATTTAGTGGAAGCAGCATGATGTCAGTACAACGGCTCTACCAGCCAGTCCCTACTGTGCAGACTGAGGTTTAAAATGTACAATAAGTCAGTGCACATCTCGGGGATATTTTAGCTTCATCTGGTTCAATGAAAGGAGGCTGAGGGAGGCTGTTTATTGGTATACAGTCTATGGCAGTCACTCAACAGGACAATGTTGCTTTGTTTATTAAAGTATCCTTGTTTTGCATCTTTCAGATCTTGTCACATTGTCAACACAAGCTAATGGAACTGAGGCGGGTATGATCCGAACAACAGAGAGCAACTTAACCACATCGCCGACCAATGGGCTTCCAACTGTAAACTACACTGTGCCATGGACCACGAGAGATTCAACATCTAACAATTCACAACCCACCAATGCGTCAACTCCATTTATAAATGACACACATATCAGTCTCACGTCAACCCCTGACCCACATCCCTTTAACAATTCCAGCTATCAGGAGGTAAACCAGACTGACAGTTTGAACGCGTCCACAAACAGAAATCCATCCACAACAGTAAGTTATGGCAGCACGTTGTTCGGCTCGACACAGGAGAACAGAAACGAGTCTAAGAGAGGCACTGAACACCCTGATGAAACCTCAACAAGTACTGGAAATAAAACCAAGCTCAGTGAGGAAGAAGGTAATAATCATGACCTCATACTTTCACATTAGTCCATGAATTGCATAAATACAACTCTTCTAGGATAGACAGTAGTTGCTAGAGATTTATAGTAAGTTTCTGCGACCCTGAATGATCCAGTATCCCTTGGTTTGCCTGAAATTGTATTCTAGAGGAACTCTTAGATTGTTTTGTGAATGTCATTAGCTTCGAGGGTTGCTAAAACTGCGTTAGCTTTGCTTTTGGCTGACAAGTCGAAGTAAGCAATAGCAGCAACGGTAAGAAAACAATAAAAAAGGTTTTAAAGGGGAAAAAAAGAGAGAATAGAGAAATGCTCTTAAGGCGAGGCCCAATCCAAAGTAGAGCCGAATAGTAACTATTTCTTTACCTCTACCATCTGCATCACAACTGCATTGTGAGGCTGCACAGAGCATCCCTTTTCTCACAACTGGAGAGAGAACTGGATTTCTCTGACTTGGTTTCTTTCCTGTTTGAGCTGTGATTTCAAGGTTGAAATGCTGTTAAAAGGAAGTTCAAACTTTGGGTTTGAAGAATTATAAGGTGAGGGAGAGCTGGCAAGGCATGCTTTAAGCTGCAAATTAAAAAAGTTCCACACTCTAGCGACACATTTATCATCGATATATTTTTGAATCTGACAGCTTGGGCCAAAGTTAGCTGATCTATAACTCCCCTCTCTGTTTATGATTCTTAGGTACCAAAGTTGTCCGCAGTCATCTGTTGTTGGTGTTAATAATCCTTCCATTGCTGGTATTGATCGCTGCGACTGGCTTTCTCTACAGGAGACACATCTTAAAGAAGAGGTAAAACCTCCGTATCTTTCCACTTAGCCATCCAGTTAGCTTGCTGGCATTAATTCAGGGTCATTCACCTCATGACCAGGAAACACATGAAAAAAAAAACTATGAGTCTGTCTCTCTCTCTCTCTAGGATGGATCTACCTCCTCCGTTCAAACCGCCTCCTCCTCCTGTCAAGTATACTGCAGCAAGACGGCGTGACATTTACACTCAGCCTTACCCCACCTCAAGGTGCAATTCTGTGAATGAACTTGGAAGAGTGGAACCAAACGATATCCTCATTTAATGCCAAATATAAAACACAACAGGAGTGGATCATTAAATGTAGCAATGCTGGGCTATGGTGAAAGCTTCAACCTGTCTAAGTAACATGTAGAATTAGAAAAAAGTTATTATTGATTGATTAGTTTAACTAGTTTGATTAGTTTAACACCGTTGCAGGCAACGGTGTTAAACTGTGCTTTATCTGAACAAAGATGCTATTATTTGTTTATAAGACTTGTCTATGTTTCATTCCTTTAAATTGGTAATAAAGTGTGTTATATTTAGAAATAAAGGTAGTTTTAGCTTGACTCTGACTACACCTCAGCATGGGCTTCTTTTTTTTTGTTTCATTTGACCTTTTTTTGGAAGTCCTCATTACATCATTGTTGAAACAGGAGAATTCTCCAAAGGAAACTGTTTGAGAACATATTAGACGTTAAACTTAAATCTGTAACATTTATTTCATGTCACATTTGTTACATTATTTGAGTGAATAAAGTAGCTTCAACAATGCAGCTAACTGGATTATTTGAAGTAAAAACATGAACCTCAGCAGACACTGCTTGGTGCGTAACCATGACTAAAGAAAGTTGAACACTGTGGTTGTTAGTGTTACCATGATGACATCACCTATACATCCACAACTCATACAAAGGCAATGTAACAGCATGGAGGTCACATCATGATGCATGGTATTTTCACACATCTGCTCTCTGTAGTCGTTAATGAAGAGGATCAGGGAAGGGCATTTAATTATTAAAAATTAACGGCAACAATTTAATCATTCCCTTTTAAATGAATTCACTGTGTTTTTCTACAGTTCTGAACCTCACAGCACCACACCTGTTTTGTAGGCACAGGGCGCTAAATGTTTTCTTCTTCTCTCTTTTTTTAAATGTTAGCAACAGCTCTACTTGCCGTCCAGGGAGAGCAGAAAAAGAAATTATACTCTGAAAACAAAATTGGAGTAGCATGAACTTTTCAATGTTTTCTAAATGAATGAGAATTTTAACATTGAAAAATCACGACCCATCCCTACTATGGATTGGCTCATCGTCTGAACCCAAATAGGAAGGGACCTCTTATAGCCGCAAAGACTTGATAAAGTGTAAATGAACTGATAGATGTCAAAGGTCACCGTTGTGACCACATCTATCACAAAGTAGCACTTTGAAGGGTTTAAAACACCGACCACATGGACCAAGTGGCCAAAGAAAATAAACCACTGTAAAACATCAAACACACAAATAGGAAATAGAAATGAACACACTACAGTGAATCTGAACTCTCTGATGTATTTCTCTACACATAGTTTCTACACATTCTAAACATTTTCCACCGACACTGGACACACACACACACACACACACACACACACACACACACACACACACACGCGCACACACACACACACACACACACACAGTATTATCTCTTCCAAGAAACTGTTCAGCTCGAGACTGATTTTTTTTTTCACTCAATTTTCCGACCACAGTAACAAAACCACAAAGTACTGTGTGAATTGAGACATCAGTTCTTGTTGTATAAAGAATCTGACACCCTATACATACAGCTTTAATCAATAACATCTAGTACTGTTTCCAAACCTAAGCAAAGGGCTTTTTGCTGCAAGATCTAACAGTTGAATGAAAGGTTACATCTTAACTCTGATCACGGTTCACTTTTACTTCCACTCTTTACTTGATAGATTTAATTTTGTATTTAAACTTTTGTCCTGAAATATTTATGCTTAACTTTTTTTTCAACACTTTATTTTTTTTGCCTAATTTTAGTATAGCTGCACTGTCGTTCATTTACTGCTGTGTGCCTTTGAATTTGCCCCCCGGGGACAAATAAAGTTTTTTCTTTTTATTTATTGCATGTTTGTTGGAAATGCTTCTGTGTGGACTGCTACACTAAAACTTTCTGTGAACTGAAAAGGCGGCTAGGTTTTAGATAGCAGATCAGATTTTTGAGGGAAGTGTATGGAATATTTTCTGTCTTAAAGTGAGACACTTTTTTTGTTTGTTTTTCTTTGAGTTTTACTTTCTTTAAATTAAAATATTGAAGTTGCTAACATGTGTTTTTTAACAATTAAATAGCAGCACAGTTCCTTTCCATGTGAAACACTATTGTACATCATGGTGCGACTGGGTGCCTCACAATGAGGTTACAAAGTTTCCTGTTTGTAACTGAAGTGCAGCATGTTTGTGCATGTGTGTCTATTCAAAGCGCTGTGATAAGAGAGAGGTAACTAAGGCAGGGTAAAAATAGACTACAGTGTAGCACACCTCCATGCCCTGTAAACTGACAGCTATCGTGCCAGATAGACATCACATTCGTCCAGGACGGCTGGAGTATGACAGGTAGGATCTGAACCACTTTTGATTATATTGAATTACACAGATTTTTTAAACTCGAAAGTCGTTTTTATGCTCTTTTTGTTTGTAAACTTGTCCCTCAAATTAGTTAGCTACATAAAGTCTTTTACTGGACAGATAGAAAAGGTTAATCTTTTTTTTCAAAAGAAGCAAAATAAGAAGAATATAATGCATATAAATGTGTTTATTGTAGTGTAGCATCCAGACATGATATCCTTGTTCGTCCTACTGTGAGCTAAACTAGACTTTATTTCTATAAAACGGCTGTTATAGCAAAAAGATTATTGGATGTTAGATAATGTTAGATATATTCAGTTTTAAATGGCCATAATAATCTTTAACGGCTGCAGTGTTTCCTCTGATTATTTTTTGTATCTTAAAAAGAGTTTTCAGTATCATTGATTTCATCGCTGTCTGTCACTGACGCTAAAGTGGTGACGCATATTAAAAATCTTTTATCTTTTCTGTTTGTTACCGAGAATGGGGACTTCCATACAGTGTTTCAGAGATGGAGGATGATTTTTTTTTTTGTTTTGTCTTTCAGACTGTTACACTGAACTGGTAGGGCTGATGCTGCTCTCTCTGGCCTTGTTGATCTCTCTGTGTGTCAATGTCTTCTTCTGCATTAAACGGAAAGCCACACTGTGCAAAGGTTCAGTCACATCAAGTCAAGTTGACAATATTTTTGCTTTTTTATCACCACCATTCACTCTAAACTATGTGCGCTTACACTTCTCTATTATTGTACTTTTTTTGCAAACAGACACGTGCTGCTTCCAACACATTTACCGAGAACAAAGGTTTGTTTGGTCGCCTGTCTGTTTTTTAATTAGGTTAAAAGACTTTTATATTCTCAGCTAAAACCTCTTGT
Organism: Symphodus melops; assembly: GCF_947650265.1. NCBI lineage: Eukaryota > Metazoa > Chordata > Actinopteri > Labriformes > Labridae > Symphodus > Symphodus melops. The sequence continues at coordinate 18,989,439 of NC_136701.1, forward strand.
TTCTGAAATATGATTTTTCAGTTACACTTTATATTAACCATCATCTATAAAGGATAAAAAGATAGTTAATAAACTTTAGTTAATAGTTATTTTACAATCTTAAGTTCCAACTTTATAATAGCCAAATAGTCATCCAAATAATGTTTATAGACGGTTTACAAATCATTTGGTAATCATTAACGAACACGTTATTTAGTGTATAAAAAGTTATTATGTGTGCATCAATATACTAGTAGCATTATAAATCCTTAACAAACATTATTGGCCATCATGTCATTGTTTACAGTAAAATAACTCTTAACTTCAGTTTATTATTATCTATTTACCTGTACCTGTTATTGTGAAATCTTATGTGTGATTTTTCCTCCGTATCTCGAAGTTTGTCACTGGACGAAGGGCAATATTTTCATAACGATAATGATCAGGAGCAGCAGGACAATTCCGACAATCATCAGGAGCAACAGGAAAATCCAATCTATGGCAACATCAGAAGTGAGGGACAAGGTGAGCTCAGGCCAGCTTTCTTTCACCTTCAAAATGAAAAAATGGGTCTTGGAATGCCACAGTATCTGTCTGTACGTCTGGAGTACTGCACACACCTTCTAATGACCGGCTCAAGCTCCTGGGGTCGGATTCACAATACAGTCTTGAAAAAAAAAAAGACTTCTGAAGTGCTGATTTGTTGATATTCATGACAAAAAAGTGCTTATTGGTTTTCTAAACTTTTTTCTAAAAGAAAAAAACCTAAGCAAAGTTCTTCAATTTCTCCCTAACTTTAGGATCACACGAACAATGCCGTATTACATTCGAAGATTAAGGGCTGCAAAAGTAATCAGTAATTTTCTATACTTGTCCTCAAATTGTTGGAGTAAAAATGTAAGCCTCTAAATTCATTCATTTTAGACATTGATTTGGATTTCCAATTTTTACTAAACATGTCATTTAGAAAAAAAACGTTTATTGTTCATTTTAGCTTGGCACTTTGGGTTTTGTTGTAAGACTGGTACTCCAGAAAAAAAGCTAGCAAATATGACATATCATTCTAATCCGTTTTGCCTTTACCCAAATAAACTAATGGTTTAATCTTGTCCTTTAGCCAAAGCTATTTTTTAAAAATAAATCATAAATATGGTTGTCACAAAAAATACTGAAATAACATTTCAGTCCTTTCAGTCATTCCAGTCAATGATTTTACACAAAGTATGAAGGTGTGTACACAGTGATACTGTGATCACTATGATAGTCATACTGTATACTGTATATGCCTGCTCTACAGCATCTGAGAGGCTCATCAGTAAGAAAATAAAGAAGAAACTGGTTCATAGAGTTCATTCTGAGCTGAAGATTCATTACGAAGCACTTTAAAGATCAAGGCAGCACTGGTCTCTTATGGACATTTTAGATCCTTGATTAACTTCTGAACTTTTTAATATTTCTTATATATATATATATATATATATATATATATATATATATATATATATATATGTATATATTCTCATTGTTCATCTCTTTTATCTGTTTGATGTCATTATAAATTAGGGACATGCTCTCAATGATTTTCCAGTTTAAATAAAAAGTAGAACAGGCTGTTTCTGTTTCTATACGAGTCCTGCATGGTTGATATACACAATCTGAAGTTTGTTTGGATCTGCAGGCCTGTAGCCTTTGAGAGTTTCTGAGCTTTTCAAAGCATTTAAAAAATTACCGTTTACTTTTGTAGCCCTTTGTCTTCGAATGTAACACGTCATTTTTCGTAGTGAGATATATCAGAGTGGAAGCCTGAGGAGAATTCAATTATTCTCTTTTCTTATTTAGCCCACTTAGAAAGTAAAACTATTCATGCGTTGTTGTTTTTTTGGGACCAGGTTCTGTTGGGTTTTGCTATGAGACGATGACCATGCAGCACAAGACAGATCGTACGAAGGTAATAACTTTGAATGTCTGTTCAGACTTTTTTTGAAGGTTTCACGCTATGTGTGTGTAGTTTCAATTTTTTATTGTCATTAATTTAGCTAAATGTCGTATAAAGATTTTTTTTACCAACATTAAATGGCAGGAATAGAGTTTATTCATGCTATTACAATTAAAAACTACTTTTTTTTTTTTTTTTTTACATAGATGGTGAAAGGTTGATTTTCTGATTGCTTGAACTTGATGTATTTTTGCTGATTAATGTTGAGTTTCTAAAGTGATATTGTCTAGACTGCATTGAACTTTTAGAAACGTTTGCAACCCAAATACAGAGGATGAAATGTAATGATTACAACAAGCACTGAAGAAGACGTTCATTTTACCAATAACAATCAAAGTCTCAACCTCTGGCATCAAAATATTTGGGTTATTCTGGTGTCGTACCGGTGCTTTTATAAAATGGTCATTTATGGCTTCTGCTGTCACGTTCGCACAGATACTATAAATAAATGTTGGTCTGTGTGAATAATTACATCGTGTAGACCACTTGAGGGTACTGCTGACAGATTAGCTTCGAAAACGGAAAGCAGCTGACACCATCGGTGTTGTGGTCTGAGACACTGTGAACTGTATTTCAGCACAATATGTTCTAAAAATAAACTACGCACACAAACTCGCCACATGAGCCACACTTAAAAACAGTGCTGTACTTCACACGTAGATCGCGACATTTAACACCTATTTCACTTCATTTTCTGTCACTTTTGTCTCCATTTTCAGACTTTAGAGGCTGACCTGAATTACGCTTCACTGGATCTGAAGCTGGCAAAGAAACACAAGAAGAGGCATCGGCATCAGCATCAAGGACGAAACAGCCTTCAAGACCAGCTGACAGTCCACCCTGTGAACGCCTTCGTGGAGGTGGAGGCCGACATGGACGCTCACCTTCCGTCCAGAGACACCAGCACCATGGTGTCGCACAGCAGCATCTACCTGAACAGTCAACAGATAGCACAGGAGACGGAGGAGATGGAGAGAGAATGGGGGATGAATATGGGGAGGGAGGATGAAAGTTGGGAGGGAATAAGAGGAGAGGACGATCAAATGAATAAAGTGAGGAAAGGAAGGGAAGACAGCGAGGAAAGAATGGATTTTAGTAATTGTGCACTTCTTTCAAAGGCTGAGGAAAGTTGCACAAATCATTTTATCAGCAGCTTTAGTCACGATGATGTCCAAGACGATTAGACTGAGCGGAAAAGGCCAACAAACACTGTTTATATGTGTGTGTCTTTAAAAATGCAGCTTTCATATTTAATGAGCTTGGAACAGTTGAGCAATTTCCTTATTCTCGCAAACAAACAACCTCTCAATCTCTACGTGTTGCGCAACAGAGGAAGAAAAGTGCAACCTTTCTCTTCAGATGATGCAATAAAGAATTAAGAGAGAAAGGAAAGTGTGTGTGTATGCGTGCGCGCGTAAGTGACATTTAGAGGTCAAGGGCTGTGTGGAAATGTTTGATTTGTTTTAAAAGATGTGGAAAAAAACAACTTAATATCATCACAGGAGACGGAAGATCGTTTACAGACTAAAGAAAAGATGTCTCATACTGAAGGTGTGAGAAAAACAAATCCTACAGTGCTTATTTTCCATGCTGTAGGGGATTCCGCAGCCAAAAGAGGTGATTCTTTCAAACTGTAAATAAATGCACAAGGAAATACACGTTCATCTCATTTTCATTCCATAAGGTTCACATGTAAGAAAAGGGGAAAGCTGAGTGGGACATAAGTATGATGTATTTTCATCCTGTGGGTTTATTGTGTAAATATCACCCACATTGGATTTCTTCCTTTTCATAGTAATGATCATTTCATTTGCTTTCTAATCTATTGCACTAATGATTGAACACGCTTACAGCTTATTCGATTATGTCCTTGTCTGTGATCCCGAAACAGAAGGAGAAGTCACAGCCTGAGCCTACTGAAGTAACAGAGCTCAGAAGTAAACTCAGCAGTCGGAGGCATGCCACACACTCACCATTTTTTTTGACAGTTTTTCAATAGCCGTCCATGGCCTACTTCCTGTTTGGATTTATCTCTGACCTCAGGCGCTCCGGATCAAACTGTCACAGACAAAAAAGAACACACGGACATCACACAACCCTCAAAGAAACTAGCAAAATATTATTCCAAGCATGTACATAAAATGTCTTTTAAAATATACACAGCAGAATCATTCCTTCAAAATAGAAGTGTCTGAATGAGTTGCACTGTTTTTAAAATGTATTTATTTATTTATTTTAGGTGACTAGATAAAAATGTCTTTTTGTCCCCCAAAAAATACAAATAAAGTTTTCACGTTTCTTGTAACAGCGGATGATGGACTGGAAAGGGCAAAAGCTAAATCTTTTAATCCACCTTTTTTTTTTGCATGTTAAAGTTTCATCCTGTCATTTACAGCCCTATGTATGTGGAGACAGTAATTCAAAGTGTATCATGAAGCATGAGACTTCAGATGTGTGGGATAGATAAATAAAGGAGATTCTTCTGTGTTTCATCCCAGGTGTCCTCGAGGTTGTTCTCTAGACTGGATTACTCTGTAGGGCTGCACAGGAGGCAAAGTATCCCAGAGAAGAAGGCCAGTACTGACATTACTGCTGTGACTGTAGCTTCTTCATATGTCCAGCTTTAATTACTCACATGTTATGGATAAATGTCTTCACAAGACAGCACATTTAGAAGTTATCTCATGTCCAGTATAAAGAAGCACCCAAATGTTGACCCGAAATTGAGAAATATTTGTTTGAACTTCCACCTCAGTGAATAGACTAAAACTGAGACTAAAGCTAAACTAAAAAAAACTAACCAAATGTTATTGAGAATTATGACATTATGACATTGACATTATTCTGTGCATGTTAATCATTACTTTTGAGCGAAACAACTTTAAATCTATTGGTTTTGTACACATAGGCCTAGTAGTTGATAGAGAATGGAGGATTTTGATAACTTACCCGTTCAGACTCAAGTTACATGATAAACTGGCAGGAAGGTAGCCTATACCGATATTAAAATATTTGAATTGAGGCAATGTTAATTAAGTCTGACGGGTTTGACGGAATGAACACCAAGGCCGTTTTAATGGCCACCAAGAGCCCTGACCATAGTCCTGACTTGGGTAATTGATGAAATGTATTGAATACGTATTCAGTATTATAAAAGTTATAGGTTTGTCAACATTTCAAATGTATTGATATATATTTTAAGTACTTCGGTTCGATGGAATCAGAAAAAGAGCAAAACCCCAACACATACACACGTTGTTTCGAAAGCCGGAAGAGGATCACTTTTTTCACCACCAAGTGAGTGGTCTTCCCGAGAGTAAACGATCTTTGGCACAATCATGGCTGCGCGCATGTGAATGTCATGCCATCCTAACATATTTCCTGAATTTGTTAACGTGTGGGTGCTGTTGGGGAAAGCTGGATGTGGCATTGCGTCTTGTATAATCTTTGCATAACATCGAACTGAAAAGGATCTGAAAGTGTTATTTTTGTGATCAGCTGATCACCGTGTTAGCATTGTAGCTAAGCAGTCAGCAGCTTCATAGTTAATTACGATGGACCCCGATCAACAACTAAGAAATGTAAGTGACTTTAATATACAGCTGCTGCTACAATGTACTTCACTACTAGTTAAAATGCTTTTTGTGATGTGATTGTGTCGCTTTGCAGCTCAAGGATTTTCTCCTGGTTTACAACCGCATGACTGAAATCTGCTTCCAGCGATGCACCAGCAACTTCAACTACAGAAACCTCACCATGGACGAGGTAAGACAATGTATTTGCTATGATACTGTTTGTGCATACATTTGTACTGAGGGTTTAAACTGTGATTGTTATAACAGCTGTCTTTTATATACATTCTATTTCTGTAAAGTTAGTAGCCTATTTGTCGTGTAAAAATTGTCTTTAACCAAAGTGCAGACATAGGTTGTTAGAAAAAGAAATTGTGATTGCACGCAGTTTTATAAGTCTCTAGAATCAATCAGAACTCTCCAGTTTAAACCTAAGGCTAAACATTTAAACGTGTAGCCATATAGAGCACCATGGTCACAAACTGTATTATACCCCTGATCTTCTCTCATTGCTGTATTTGTCTAGGAGCGCTGTGTGGACAGCTGTGCTGGGAAGCTTATTCGCTCGAACCACCGCCTTATGGGCACCTATGTGCAGCTAATGCCCCGGATGATGCAGCGGCGGATGGATGAGATGGAGAGTAAGGCTGCGGAAAATGCCAAGGCGGCAGAGGCTGCTGCTTTAGCATCTGTTGGGCCAGCTGCCACAGAGGCCTCAGCAACATCTCCAAATCCCATCGCCCTATCTCCACCCCCACAAGCACCTCCACTGACTGATGTCTCACCACAAGCCTTTGGTTCAGTATTGCAGCCAGTAGGATCAGATATTCCAGTTGGGTTTGACGCTGTCAGGCCTGCATCCACAGCAGCAACAGAAGTCAAACTATCAGCTGCTGCTCCTCTCACACCTGCAACTGAAACAGTGAATCTGTCTGTGCTTAATGAAGCTGGCAATGGACCATCATACACTGCAGGACTTTCTCAGTCATTTGTAGCTGGTGCTCAAATTGAGTCTGGGAACTCAGCACCTACTTTTACGCCATCTAAACCCACATCCATATCAGTAGATTTTCCTGTGTCCACTGTAGCTGCGCCTGCAGTGTCTCTATCCACAGAGAGTAGCCCTTTGCCAGTCCTAGAAAAAGCCCCAGAGGTTCCACCACCATCAGCACAGTAATGATGCCCACTATGGGTCAGTGTCAGGATGTCAATCTGTTATTGCTATGTCCCCGACATCCAACTTATACACATCGGATCCTTAAAGAAAATATTATGAATAGATCGGCATAACATAATGTATGATAAAGTTTTGTATTTGAATTTAATTCTTTTCAAATGTTTCTGGCTTGTATGAAAGTTTTGTTCAGTTTGTGTTATTTGTTTCACAAAATACGCAACTCTTAAGGCCTCAAATTAGAGTCTGTCAACTTCTGATGGAAATAAAATCCACTTACCTAACAAATTCAATGCATTCATTAATAGTCAATCCTATCTGTAGTCCAGTGCCCCATGACCTCCCTACCATTAGAAGGTATTTATAAATATAGTCATTTCTGACTTTGCTTTGAAAATACACAATTCAACATGCAAACACTGAAATTCTTGATGTTCCAGAAATGTTTTGTTTGGTTGAAAAAAAAAAAAGAAGAAGCTAGAAACGATTGTATATGAGGTCATGTGTGAAATGGAAGTTGCAAAGGGTTTTAGTGATGGCAGCCTCTTACAGGTGAAAACTTCATTAGCATCTGATTCTGAACGTTGAGGCAGAGGAACGCTCATACACACTCATAACTGATCATTTTCTGTAGGGTGGCAAAATAAATGCCGATATTAGTTGATCCAGAATAAAAAAAATAGAAAACATTCGTACTTCATGTTTCTATTATTGTGAATTCTACAATACAAACAAATTGCAGTTGTGTTAAAAAAAACACAGGTCACCGACCCCAGCTCTTCACGGCAGGATCTCTTGACAAAGCCTTAGGTTGAGGTGTATGTGACATGCTACTTCACTAGTGTAGGTGTAAATCCAATACACAACTTTTACAACATCACCTCTTTCTCCTTCCATCATTTCATCTCTTAGCAACCAAGTACCTCATACATCGATATAAATTCAGCAGTAAAACCATGCAAAGCAACCTCAACAGTTTTCTCCCAATGGCTTAATTCTTCATCCACTAAGAGGATCATATTGGACTCACTGTGATCCAACATTTTGTAAGTGACAGTAAAGGATCGTAATGTAAATGAAGTATTCTTCACTTAGTATTAAAATGTTTCAACGAATGGAGTGTTTCCTTAAACCATTGGTGTCATTTATTGAGGCACGAGGAAGCGTTTTGTCACTGTATTTAAGTGTATTTTACTGTTATGAGTTAGCAAATCAAGGTGTGTTTATCATTAGAGTAAAACAGTTTTAAGCAAATTTAAATTATTGCAAGCATTTAAGCTTACAATAGAACTTCATTCTGTCTGATGTTTCGATTATTGTGAATGACATCTTAGTTATTATGCCATTAATCACAGATCTTATAATGCTGGTCAAGAAAACAATAAAATGAGTACTATCATTTGTCCCTGTCATTGTGTCTTTGGTGTTTCTAATGTCCATAAAGAAATGATGACCATGATGATGATCATTTTGGAACATCAGCATGATGAAGCCAGTCCTGCATTCATTATGTGATAGTATTGCCGACATTGTAGCCTTATTAAAAGTTAGATTATACCACCTTGTCTTTTAAATATAAGCCTTGTGATTCATAGTTTGTATCCTACTTTTTACTAAAGATATAAAAGGTGAAGCTATAACCACTTTAAGTTGTTGAAAAGTTGAATTTTGTCTTTCAAAACTATTAAAGCCTCAAATGTTTTCAGTGTCGCTCAATACAACTCGTAAAGACAAAATATTGGGCAAAGAAAAAAAGCTGTTAACATATTTTCTAGCTCACGCAATTCATTTTTATTAAATCACTACTTTAGAAATCACTAGTTTATCCAATTATCTTAACTCACCAAATGTCAAGAAATATAAAGGAAATGTTTTGTGAAATCATATGTGAAAAGTTATGCATGCTAAAAATGTTTTTGACATGACTACCGTACTTGAGTATTTTTACATAGTTACATTTCACCTATGTTAACAAATAAAACATCCCTCCCCCTCTTGAACTGACCTGGGTATTTTTGGCTCTGTGTTTCGCCGCTGGGTGTCGCACTGTCGCATTTCCTCCAGCAGAGGGCGCTGATGTGTCGTGTGGCTGACTGTCCCGGGACACTGGCAGTAGCAGAGCCCCTAACTTCTCCGCAGTAGCCCACATCAGCTCCGAGGAGCGGGGCGTGGACTCAAAGCAACTCTTGACTGCCCGCACATTAGAGCAGACGGCTCAGACTTTCAGGGAGGGAGGAAAAGGAAAAGAAATCGATCGAGTAGAAACCGGTGAGACCTTTTTAAAATGTCTTTTTATGTTTCATTGTCTTGCTTACGTTGTGATGGGAGAGTTTGCTTTGGGGCGTCCAAGTTCACTTTGGCTTTTTTTTTAACAATAGATTTCAAAGTGAAACGATGGGCCAACCCATCCGATTCCACTGGGGAAGATAAAGCCAAAGAGGAAATGGACAGTTATTTCACCTCATCATTTCATTTAGCTGATTGTTTGTGAAGCTGATAATGTTAATATTGCATCTAACAATCTGTAGCCTATATAAAACTAATGACTCAGTGATTGGTCCAACATGGAAATGAATACTTAAGACTACAATGATGCCAGGAAAGACTAAGTATAATACAGCCAGGTTTAGAAAAAGAGTTTGTTTCGTTGGCCATCAGTGTTTTAAGGTCCATAATTGAGTCTAATACAATGAATGATGTCCGTTTACTTGTTATGTACTCAGAAAGAACTCTGGTTGTTTTGGAGGAATCAAACAACCTTTTTCTATCGGCTATGATAGTTGTTGTTTTTTTGTTTTTTTTTTACAACTTTTGCAGGCTACATGTTCCTGCTTTTAAAAGCGAGTCTGACTGCAGAATAACCATGGATGACATCTTCACTCAGTGTCGAGAGGGGAACTCTGTAGCCGTCCGCCTGTGGTTGGACAACACAGAGAATGACCTCAACTTGGGGTAAGTGAGATCAACACACAGAGTTAGCGCAGACTATGTAAAGCTTTGAAGATGACTGCATAGGGGCTTCTATCTTCTCTTAGATTTTACATGTAGCCTCTAAAGTTGACTTCAAGCAAAACATTCGATATGGGTGTGCAAGGTGATTCTATGCCGGAGCCTCGAGTGTGCATACAAAGTGAGCCAGCCTTGGCACATCAGAGTTGGTCAAATAGTTTCCATATTGTGCGTTCCCTCCCTGCAGCTCCACATGCTGCTGAGCATCACCCAGAATCGGTAATTCTAGGCCAGCCTGAGCTTCTTTTTTTTCCAACCTAGTTTTCTTCTTGGATTTCTCTCCTAATGATGTCATCCCTAAAAACTGTCTCTATAAAAGCAGAGGCTGATTTGTGGTGGTGGAAAAACTGAAAAATTACCTTTTAACTCCTTGTGCACTGAAATGAAAAACTTCTGATTTTCATGATTTTAGTCACTCGAGTCTATAGTTTATGGGATAATCTCAGAATCATTTAATAGCTTTTAATCTAGAAATATATATAATGTAACTGCTATACAGCCTTATAATGAGCTTCAGCGCTATCGCATTTCTACTATTCTTTGGGATACACAGAGCATGTCAGACTGTTTACATAATTTCCTCACTAGAAAGGAGCTAGAAGACCTCACTACTAAAGACCTCGGTTATCTCATTCTTGGGCCAGGCCATATATGTGCAGTTTGTTGACGTTGACTTTGGAGGGCTGCAGAGCTGCTGGCCAACCACACAGCAGCGGAGACCATTTCCTCTGTTCAACTCCATACAGGGCCAGAGCAGGCCCTCGCTGACAGAGCTTCCCCCCCCCCCCCCCCCCTCGGTCAGCTAGCTGCAGTCCCACGTAAACATCTGACACACCAGTCATTATGTTGGAGGAGCGTGCTTTGGTTGAACTGTGTGAAGCAGCCTTTAACTGCACTCAGAATGACCAATAATGGGGAATAATAAATGTCACATGTTGGTGGGAAAACAAGGCGGTTAGTAAGAGCGTTTTGTTTGCGGTGACACAGGAAGACAGAGGGAAAAAAGAAGACAGAGAGAGACAGACTGTCATTCCTAAGTTTTTTCTCCCCCCCATATTTCTTTTTATAGCGCACAGGGTTGTTCAGACTATGAACTATCTGTCCACAGTGCTGCATCAGAGCTGACAGAGAATGTGGCGAACTGCTGTTTCACTTAAGTGTGAGCTAGTACTGCAACTATTTCCTATTACAGGCCATACAAGCCTGTGGTTTTCTGTTAAACAGCTTGAGCACTTTGTGGCTTTGCATCGAGCTGTGATGAGCCCCTGCAGCTGTCCTGGGGTCAGCTAATGTAAAGGAGTCACTTGGGTGGCACATAGGTGACAGCTTGGCTCCTTGTAGACTCCTTGGAGCACTTTGTCCACTGCTGTCTGCGTATGTGTGTTAGCAGCTTTTCCAGCTTCTGCACAGACATATTTATCACTTTAGGCTCCCGGCAGCGCGGGGAAGTATGTGCTTAAGTCTAAATAAAGACTGGTAGGTTGCTGGTGTGAGAACCTATGTGGCTGTATGTCAAAGAAAACCATAACCATAGTATTTTCCCAGCTCAGTTTTTCTGTAATAACTTGTTTGTCTATATGTGCAGTAGAGGTGTGACTATTAAAGCCACTGAGTGGTAAAAGGGATTAGTTAGATCTTCAATACAGAAGAAGATGGGGTCTTGCTGATAAAGACAAAAAACATAATGTCTTGAATTGTTTAGAGGGGATTATTCTCCGTTTCTAAGGGCAACCACTTTCAATTGAGTTCAAATGAAGCTCATAATCAACCTCCTTCAAACTATTTCAAGGTTTGTAAACCAACTGTGTCATGTGCTCAAGGATTAAAAGGCTACTGAATGTGTCCTCCTGTGTGTGTCTTGTGTTTCAGTGATGATCACGGCTTCAGCCCCCTCCACTGGGCGTGCAGGGAGGGGAGGAGCGGGGTTGTTGACATGCTCATCATGAGAGGCGCCCGTATCAACGTGATGAACCGAGGAGACGATACCCCGCTGCATCTCGCCGCCAGTCATGGACATAGAGACATTTTGGCGAAGGTAAACACATTCACACGTTTTATGGGTTACACAAGGAGCTGCCGCACAGAGAAAATGAACGTCAATGTATTGCTTCATTTCCTCACTTTGTGTCCTTTTGAATATCAGCTGATTCAGTGCAAAGCAGACCCCAATACAGTCAACGAGCACGGGAACACGCCCCTCCACTACGCCTGCTTCTGGGGCCAGGATGACGTCGCAGAGGTGAGGTTCAACAATATTGCGTTCCATCTAACTCGGAACTGGGAAGTCGGAGCTGGGAATGACGTCACACCTGAGTTAAGCATGTTCCAGTTGCAAAAGCAACATGGACACCTCCAGGACTACCTTTGTTTTGTTAGCTAATACCAGATGATAACAACACGCCACGTGATGAACAACATGACAAGTCCACAAAGAGTACTTGCATGATTCTGTCGCTGTGATTGATTAAATCACACACAAAGAGCAGCAAGCGGCTAATAAACACTGTAGTTACAGCATTAATGTACAGTTGACGGACGTAGCCGCCATGTTGGATTCTAGCTCAGGCTACTCCGGATTGCTCCAACTCTCTGACTAGTAAATACGACTTCAGGTGGCGTTCCAGTTGACACCTCCGACTGGGAACTCGGAACCACTTCCCAGTTCAACTGGAACGCAGCATATACCCCACACTTACTCCCCTTTCTTTAGTGTATTCAGAGAGCCCTCTTCTGGGGAGTAACAGCCACTGCAGTGATTAAGTGTTGTGCAGCTGATCTGAGAATGTGTTTTTTGCTTTTAACGTGATAACAATCTACTTGATAAATAACATAGTCTAATCCTCTTTTTGTAGGACTTAGTGGCAAATGGGGGTCAAGTGTGTGTTTGTAACAGGTACGGACAAACACCTCTGGACAAGGCCAAGCCTCACCTAAGACAGCTCCTTGAAGGTAGGAGGTCATTTGAGTTTCATGCACTGATTAGTAGGGATGGGAATCGCAGGGTCACGCTGCTTTAGATAACAATGATATCCCGATACAGCAATTCTGTGTTGATAGATTTAATGCAAATCAGTCATATAATGATACAACTGAAGAACATATAAGGCTCCTACACACTGAAGCCCAGGCTTGTTTTATCTATCCACTGCAATTTCAATGTCAGTGTCACCTCTTTTCACGCTTTACATTATCGCAAAACTTCTTTTCAGTACTTTCTACATTATATAGCCGTCTTCTTTTTTTTTCTTCTCGCAGTCAACTTCTTCTCTGGCCAATTCACTTCTGTTGCACTCATTCATGTCAGAAGCTCCACTGTGAGTAGTTATGAGCTGGTGAGTCAAGGGAAACTACTTTATGCTGCCATGTTTTTTTAATTTATTTTTTATTCCATCCATCCGTTATCTATACTGCTTTCACCCTTTCTGGGGTCATGCGGGGCTGGAGCTGATCCCAGCTGTCATTAGGCGAGGGCTGGAGTTACACACTGGACTCTTAGCCAGTCAATCACAAGGCTGACATGTAGAGGCAAACAACCAGCCACGCTCACATTCACACTGACTGTACGGGCAACACACACCACCCAGGATGAGGATATTTTGCAGTGATGCCCACTCAATATTTTGTCCCATCCCTACTAATAAGTCATACAAAATAAACAGAAAGTTGTATTCTACTGGAACGATGTATCATTGTTTCTGTGTTTGTGAATGTTTATAGAAAAGGCAGAGAAAATGGGTCAGAGTATGACTAAAGTGCCTTACAAAGAAACCTTCTGGAAGGGCACCATGCGGACACGACCTCGTGAGTATTAAAAAACAACAACAAAAAAAAAAAAACAGATAATCATATCTTAGTTTGAGGTGGAATTTGATGGTTCATGTGTTGGCTCTTTTAGGTAATGGTACCTTGAACAAACAGGCTGGTATTGACTTCAAGCAGCTTTCACTCTTGGCAAAGATAAATGAAAACCAGTCCGGAGAGGTCAGTTTCACCGCTGAGTGTCAGTTCAGGATTTTTTTTTCATTGAAAGTCCAGTGGTTAGTTTTGAACACTCTCTATCACCGTGTGTGCAGTTGTGGCAGGGTCGGTGGCAAGGCGATGAGATTGTAGTGAAGGTGCTACAGGTGAGAGACTGGACCACAAGGAAGAGCAGAGACTTCAATGAGGAGCATCCCAAACTCAGGTCAGTTAAAGAATCTGTCTTAAAGCTTTAAAAACATACTAATTGAAGTAGGTTCGATTGGGTTGAAATGTTATTTCTCATAGCCTTGCTCTAAAAGTTACAAATATGAGGGTTTGTTGAAAAAAAAAAAAAAAAAGGTTTGTTTTTTTAAATCAAAGCTGTCAGCCCGTTTGCGACATAAACTAACAATCTTGGTTCTTGTCTGAGCCTGTTTGTCTGGGGTTGTCGTCGGCCTGCGAGCGCTTGGACTTTTTCTGACTTTATCCAGAGTTTCTCTTACCAGCCCTCTAGTTTAAATTCAACATGTCTAAATACAGAAAAAGGCATAACATTTCTAATTAATAAGAAGACATCTCCCAATGAAAAGACTTAGTTACAGCAAAACCCTACAAACAAAGGCTGATAAGCAGTCAGTCAAATGTCCTACCCTCTCTGAGAGTTAAGTAACATAACAACAAATCTGGTCCTTTTTGAACAAAATATTGAGAAAATATTGAGATTGCGTCATAAGAATACAGAAGGAGGACGAGTATTGTTTTCCCTCCCTTAGTAAACACGTGTTGGCTTTTCCTTTCTGTTGTCTGCACAGGATCTTTTCTCATCCAAACATTCTGCCTGTTCTTGGGGCATGTCAGTCACCCCCGTCACCTCACCCCATCATCATCACACACTACATGCCATATGGATCCCTCTTCAACATACTCCACCAGGGCACGAGTAAGTCAATTTAGTTCATGTACACACATAAACATATAGTCATTCCACCATACTACAGTACCGACCTTCTTTTCCTGCCTTTATGTTATCCCTGCTTTCTCTTCCCCAGCTCTGGTGGTTGACCAAAACCAAGCTGTGAAGTTTGCATTGGACATCGCCAGTGGTATGGCGTTCCTTCACACCTTAGAACCAATGGTTTCACGGCTTTACCTCAACAGTAAACATATAATGGTAGGACTGTCTTGGCCTACAAGCGACTATTGTTGTAAAAAACAATGTTATTCTATCACTGCACAACACAAATAAGGCGATCCTATGAGTAACAGTCTAATGTACTGCAGATTGATGAGGACATGACAGCCAGAATCAGCATGGCAGATGCCAAGTTCTCCTTCCAGTGTCCTGGTCGAAGTTACGCTCCAGCATGGATGGCCCCTGAAGGTATTTGTTCCCTTTTATCCTCCTCTTTGTTCTCCTCCCTTCCACCTACTTCCTCCTCTCATAATGACTTGTTACACTAAATGAGTCAGTCAGTAGGAGACATGCTGTACTGTATAATCATGTCCCAGTTTAGAGGTAGTCATAATGCTAATGTGGTGTGTTGCCATGCTACAGAATAAACACACTGATTTTACTTCTTGTTTTTTAGCCCTGCAGAAGAGGCCCGAAGACATCAACAGAAGATCTGCAGACATGTGGAGCTTTGCAGTGTTGCTGTGGGAGCTTGTTACCCGGGAGGTCCCATTTGCAGACCTCTCAAACATGGAGATAGGCATGAAGGTAAGTGGGTGCATTGTTTATCTACCCAAAGGCTCATTCTGTACTATATACGCACACCCACACATCCATCTCTCGCCCTTAAATATCCAGAGGCTTTTACAGGTTGTTTTTTTTGCTTACAATATTTACATTGACTTGGCATATTGCATTCCCTCTCATTACTCAGGTGGCTCTCGAAGGTCTTCGGCCTACCATTCCACCGGGGATTTCTCCTCATATCTGTAAGCTGATGAGGCTCTGCATGAATGAAGATCCAGCCAAGAGGCCCAAATTTGACATGATAGTCCCCATTCTGGAGAAGATGCAGGACAAGTGAAGCCTTTGGCAGCAACACCACATTTGTCTCCAAACCACTCTGTATCTTCACTTCAATCATGTACCTGCTAAGCCACTGTAAATAATGTCAGAGACCACTCCACAACTCATACAATAAGTATCATATTGCCTATATTGTATAAATTTGATTTGAGGTATAAATGTTCATAGGCTTTTATTGTATGTTGCTCTTTTACTATGGCTGAAATATTGGCTTTTTTGACAAATCTGACCATCCAAAGACGTATAGTAACAGTGCTTTTATACACATGAGGAAATACCAATGCAATAAATGTTTTATATTTATGACAAATCTGTGCTCCTTTATCCCTTGTCTAGATAAATGTTTGTTACATAGTTAATTCATTGTTTTGTATCGCTGTATTAAGGTCTTCTTAACTTTAAAGATTGTAGGAGCTATTTACACAAACTGTAAAGATTTGCGCGCACTAATAGTGCAGCAAAAAAGATTATACATTACACATATTTTCCTGTATGGATACATGAAAGACAATTTACTTTAAGCCATCCTGTCTTCCCACATAATTCTAATTACTTACCTCAAGTTTGGTATCCATTACCAGCAGGCTAGATGTTACGTTTCCCTCCCAAATACAGCTAAAACTGCCCAGAAGTAATATTAGTAGGCCTGCACTGTGTAAATCTAAGCCTCACTCATAAATTACTTGTTAAAATCAATACCTAGACAAGCTAGTGCTACTGAGGATCTGTTTGTATCAAACATATTCTGCAATATTAATGAAATATTAAAAAATGAAATAAGATCTCAATAAAACCGTCTAATTTGTAGTTTTAATATCTGATGCATGATGATAAAGCAGGTCTCGCTGATGTGTAGCACATCCTCCATATTGTATTTCCTTATCTGAAATTGTTAAGTTAAATCATCTGCAAATAAAAACTGGCTAATTCTACTGAGTTGGATTAAAAAAAAAATTAAACTTAAAAAATCACTTCATTTAGAAAACATAAACCAATTTTAATTTTAATGCAACCAAAATGAGCAAATACTATCTCAAACATTTTGTCTGAAAGTTACTTAAATAATTGCCACAAAATCAAGGACGCATTTATATTGAATACATTTTATCATGAAGTTAAATGTACATGACTACAGAATCATTTATTAGTGTGGTTCACTGCTCGAGGCTGGAAGGGCACAGTGCTCGAGTAGGACATCTAGTGGTCAATACAATGAAGTGCAGTCGAGACGTGGTATTTATTGGTTCATTGATTATTTGGGATTTAATTCCCATTCGACAGACAGAAATGAACACTACATGGTTGTATGGTTTCAAGCTGACACAATAAAATATAAAATGAACTTGTGATGTTTCATATTTGGCGCGTCTACACCTCCATACTTAGCCTGACATTTAGTGGTATTTGAATCATATTCTATCTCAAATTTAAAGCAAGAAAATTAACGACCCTGCCTTTAAAAGAAGTTAAATATTGAGTATTCAGTAAGCTAAATGTCAAATATGATCTGTCTAATGTTAAATTAAGCTGCGTGACTCTTGGCCCTGCCGGGAATTGAACCCTTGCTTTATTATTTAAAGTCACTGGATCTTACAATGTAGGCTACCACAAGTCCCAATCACATACCTCCATGGTTATTTCACCTGTCCGAAACTTTGGCTAACACCATGAGCTTTCAGTAACTCAACAATGTGCAAGCAGCGTTTAAAATCAACGTTTTCATTTGCTCCGAGTATCATGTTTTTATAAATGTTCAAGAATATTTAGTTGTGAATGCAATGCTGCTCAACCAAACTTCAGTCTATATTTACTTCTAAAACTAAGCTCAGCTCTCCCTAAGAGCCGACACAACCATACCAGTTACAGGATTTAGATCATAAATAAACCTCGGTCTATGGAAATAAGCCCAAAACAAGCAACTTGGCTCGAACAAGATCATGTCTACCCAACCTATGCCCAGATCTAAATCAAGATTTTCACATGTGTAGGCTAAGAATCATTTTGCGTCATTGTTTTTTTCCGTTATGTTAGAAGCATGAAGTCATCTCTGCCTTATTCTTCCCCACCCCTGAATTAATGTCCTGGCTGTGGCTGACAGCCTTATGTGCTTAAAAAGGTTCATTTGGGAAGATTGGCATGGGTGAATATTGTTGTTAAACACACGGTCACAGTATTTGTTTGTTCATAGTACATACAGTTTTTGACCTTAAAACTTTCTGGTTCAAGCTGAGCAGCCAATCTAGTTAAATTACTTTCCAAAGTCCAAAAAACCCCGCAACTAAAGATATTTGCAAACGACAAGAAAAAACAAGCATAGATAGTATTTTATAACAAGCGGACTTGGCAACACGGAAGGTCATCCGCTGGATAAAACTTCGACTGCAATTATGGCTCGATTTATCAGCTGTGGTTTGAGTTACAATCTGCTCAGAGGAGAGAAAACATACAGCGGCACGTGACGCAGTCAGCTGACTCTCTGTACCTTTCACAAGACCGGGCGGTGATCTCGTCCCATCATAACAGCACTGTGCTGACCGTGGAGCACGCAGAGAGAGGCTGACGACCTTGTTTCAGGACTGTTTTTGTAAGAGGAGGACTGTCTCACACTTCTTCTTTTTGTTTGTACTCGCTACTTGGTAATAAAAAGGGTGAGGAAGTTGAAACATTGAAGCTAGGTTGCTACATTGTTAGCAGTCTGTTTTCAGTGTTAGGCATGTCTGCTGTTCAAACGTGTTGGCGAGAATGAGTCAGTCATGCTCATGCAAACCCGGGTGTTACTTCCTTGACGCACTTTTATTTTTGCTTTGTTCTTTGTTTCTCTCACAGGCTGCTGACTGACGAGCACACCTGCTGTCAGGGGAACAATGAGGGTCCTCGCGCCGCCGTCCTCCTCCTCCTCGTGCGGGCTGATAACGTGCACCGTGCTTGTGATGTTGCCGCTGTTGGGGTCCTGTCTCCCCGCGCGCACCTCCGAGCAGAGCAGGCCGGTGTTCGTGGAGAGGTTAAACCGCCCTGATGTCAGATTTAACTGGAAGAACGTCTCCTGCTCCTTGTGCAAAGTAGTTTTCACCATCCTTGACGTCGCCCTTCTGGTAATGCAAGAACGAGTTTTTCCTAAAATCAGACTTGACATTAACTCAGTTTAATACAATTTAAACGATTTTAACACAAACAATATGAATAAAGACACAGTGACGTAGCCTACAGATACAAAAGTGCTAAAATATAGAATAGGATTTAAAAGAT
Source organism: Symphodus melops (assembly GCF_947650265.1). Lineage (NCBI taxonomy): Eukaryota > Metazoa > Chordata > Actinopteri > Labriformes > Labridae > Symphodus > Symphodus melops. Next base: position 19,008,413 of record NC_136701.1, read on the forward strand.
GTGTAAAAAGCAGACACATGGTCAAATAGATAGGCACTGGAAAAAAAGAAACGTGCAGTTATGAATTTTAAAAAAACAGTGACCATTACACATTTTAACCAGGTAATTTTCATTTGATCTTGCTGTGGTTGCACTTTGAGTTGGTGTGTTGGTCTTAAACTAATGTAGGCCTACCACAGGATACAGATCCTTAAAGAAAGCCGTTGTTGACGATGGACAGTTTTTTGTTAGTTAAGAATTGATACTCTTAAGGTAGTATGATTTAACTTTATAGTCACCATACAAGCTGTATTTTTTATGATAGTATGTTAGAAGGTAAGAGTCAGTATAATTTTTGTGATTTAACAGCACCACAAAGTACAGCCTGCAAACAAAAGGTCAACCACTTCTACATTTTTAACAAAAACTAATACAAATATTTATTCTAAGTTGTGTAGTAATTGAAAATTGTGACGTGAGTACAGTTAATGATATGACATTATGTAAATGATTTTCAGAGCATCTCTTTATCTATTATGAACTTTTTGCTGGTTTAACAGAAAAAAACCCATTATATTTTCTGATCTCATGGTTTATTTGTAAAAAGTAAATGACGTTCATACTTTTATGGACATTAACAAGAACTTAATTCCTGACATGCTACTGTTATGCAGGACCAAGAATCAAAGAATGTAAGCAGGAATGTTAATGTTATTTGGAGCTGAAGATGATTGAAATGGATTTCTGCTAGCCTTGTTTTTTTTTTTGAGGTTCAGAAATCTTTCAAACGGCTCCCACCCCCTTCTCTAATTCTGCTCTGCTTTTGCAACCCATCGCAGAGTGACGTCAATGAGGAGCGGGTGGCAAAAGCAGTCGGCCAGGCGTGTATCCGCCTTCATCTGGCCGACGAGCAGGTCTGTCGACAAATAACCGAACTGTTCAGGGATGACTTCATCCGGGCTCTGCAGGAGTCCTTGCTGTGGCCCTCTGAAGCTTGTGCCATTCTGGTGGGGTCTTCCTGCGGGAAGTTTGACATCTATGCCCCCTGGAACATCACCTTGCCCAAGGTTCCTAAACCACCCGTCACACCACCCTCCCCTCCCAAACCCGGTTCTCCTCAGAGCCGGGTCCTGTTTCTAACAGACATCCACTGGGACAAGGTGAGTGTGTGCCAGAGTAGAACTGAAAAGAAATGCTCACTACATAGTGTGATAGCAATTTTTTTGTTGGCTGCACACTATTTTCCATGTGATAAAAACTGCTGAATTTTAGGTCTAAATTGCAGCATCACATCTGAGTTGAGCTCGTAGTCGACAAAAACACAGGTTGAGGTTGATGATTGACTCTGTCATGTCAGAGTTTTTCCAGGAAGTTTGGAATAGCTAACTAGACAACAGCAGTTTGATTCCAGTCACATGATTGTGTTTTTGATTCAACCCCCTTCGCCAACAGGAGTATGAAGTTGGCAGCAGCGCAGACTGCAAGGACCCTCTGTGCTGTCGTAAAGACTCGGGCTCTCCCAGCTGGAGGCGGAGGCAGGCTGGTTACTGGGGGACCTACAGCAAGTGCGACCTGCCTCTGTGGACTGTGGAGAACCTCTTGGAAAACGTGGCCAAAGCCGGTCCCTGGGACTGGGTGTACTGGACCGGAGACATTCCTGCGCACAACATTTGGTCCCAGACCAGGAAGCAGCAGCTGTCAGAGCTCACAGTCATCACCAGGCTCATCCACAAGTACGTTTTCTTCTTTGACACAAGTTCAAACACACTGGCTGCTTTCACAATCGTTACTTACTCCATATTTACCCGCAACCCCTTAGAGTAGTTTTTAATAGAATAATTTGGTGTTGAAATGTCCGACCTTTTAACCCTGTTCATGTTGATAACCTGCTGCTATTGGAATCTCTCCATCCCACAATTTCTTTTTAACATGGGCCTCAAAATTCTTTCGGTCTAAGTTGATAACATTCACTTGATAACATTCAGGGTTTCTGTTGCTTAATGTCAGCCATGCAAAACCTGGAATGGATCATGACTCTTCACCTCTTCCTGCTTTCTTCTGTACAGACACCTGGGACCTAATGTGACGGTTTACCCCGCCATAGGAAACCACGAGAGCACGCCGGTGAACAGCTTTCCACCACCGTTTATTCATGGCAACAGATCCAGCTCCTGGCTCTATGACACCATGGCAGAAGAATGGGCACCATGGCTGCCGGAGCAGGCTCTGAAGACTTTGAGGTTCTTGGTTATTCATTTTAAATATTTTTGCGTTGACATAGTTGTGCATATCTTGCCACCATGTTGACGAACCTGAAGTCATGTTGTTACATAAAATATCATTATATGAAGAGTTGGTTTAGTTCAAGAAGGAACTATGCGTATATAGATTGTAGAATATTTGTAATGTTTGCAGTTCACATCTTGATGCTCTGAAACAGGAGTGGTCACATTTCAGATATTATTAGTCACTAAATAATTTGAATTTTCATGACTACCCAAAGAGCTGATTTTATGTTTTAGTCATGTATAAATATCCATCTTTGGTTGTTATGTCAGGTATGGAGGATTCTTCACAGTTGAGGTTCAGCCTGGTTTAAGAGTGGTCTCCCTCAACATGAACTTTTGTGCTCGAGAGAACTTCTGGCTGATGGTGAACTCTTCAGATCCCGCCAACCAGCTGCAGTGGCTCGTCCACGTTCTCCAGAAGAGTGAGGACAAAGGAGAGAAGGTCGGTGAACTTTGTCAGTCGGATCACTCAACATTGTAAAGCTGATTTAACACTTTAAATGTGGCTCACTTCCTACTTTCATCATGTGCTTCATGCAAGTTAGGATAATGACTCTGTGCTTTGCTTTGTTGTTGTGATGTCTTTAAGCTGAGCTTGCAAAAAAAATGTTTTTATATAAAAAAAAAAAAATTGGTGCTGTATTTTTTCTTTACATGAGATGTTTGTTTTTAAAGGTTCACATCATTGGTCACATCCCACCAGGACTGTGTCTTGGCAGCTGGAGCTGGAACTACTATCATATTGTTAACAGGTATGTAGCTCCATTCAACACATGAACCTGAACATAGAAGCATCAGACCTGCTTGATATGGAAGTTACAGTCCAGTGTAGTACACAAGTTAGTCTTTTTTTACCTGCTGCTGTCACTGATGCTGTTACCACTCAACAGCAGTGTTATGTAACAGTTCAGATCTTTAAATGTAATGTGGTGCATTCCCTAAGTATGAAATATTATAATCAGGAGTCTTAAACTCTTTGGATGACATGAAGAGAATTTAAATGTGGTTGGCTTGTTGTTAGCAGCTTGTTTCACATCCTCTTGTGTTTGCATGTCAAATGTCCTTTGTGGTTTTGTTTTGCTTTGCTTGTTCTGGTCGATGAACATGCAAGCTGTGTTTATTTAATTTTCAGTTTCCTATTGTGGGTAAAAATACTGCATGTGGAAGCGTGACGTTTTGTAAACTGCAGTTATCTCTTTTCTTCCTCTGTAATGTTTCCTTCTCCCTCAGGTATGAAAGTACCGTTTCTGGACAGTTTTTTGGCCATACACACCTTGATGAGTTCCAGATGTTTTACGATGAGACCACCATGTCCCGCCCACTGGGAGTTGCATTTATTGCTCCTAGTGTCACCACTTATGTAAATCTAAACCCAGGTGAGTGTTTGAAGGAGTTCTTTGAACATTGAAGGCGCCCCCTCACGTCTCAGAAATTCTAAAATAACGTCTTTTCCAGGTTACCGTGTCTACTACGTGGATGGGAGCTACAAAGGCAGCTCTCGGCTGGTTTTAGACCATGAAACCTACATCCTGAACCTCACGGAGGCCAACCACAGTCCAGGAGGGGGCCCAGAAAAGAACCCCACGTGGACGCTGCTGTACCGTGCCACTGAGGCATACGGTCTGACCACTCTGTTTCCGGCTGACTGTGACGGCCTCACGCAGACATTTCTCAAAGATGACAAGGTCTTCCAAAAGTTCTGGTACTTAAGATCTAAAGGACATGTTTCAGAGCCATGCAAGGAGACGTGCAAAACCACAACACTGTGCTTTTTGCAGAGCGGGCGTGCCGATAAGCTCGAGGAGTGTGACGCCCTCCATGGTTTCGGGGGAGAGTTAGCCCGGGCTGCCAGAAAAACCGTTTGTTAGCCTTCATACAGAAGTATGGACCAAGTGAAGGGGTCAGATTAGAGCAATAAGACCAAATATAACATTGAACCAACATTTCTGTTGCTGATGGATCGGAGTGGTCTAGAGTAACTTTACTGATTGGAGAACATTGAGTCACTTTATTGACTGTCACATTGAGAGTTCTGTTTTTTAACAGTCATGTCTTTACACAGATGTGTCTGGGATTTACAGCATGCCTTCTGTTTGTTAACTGCTCTTTTGCAATGCCAGTTGTTTAAAGACGGCTTGTCTGCAAGGATGTTCAGTTTACTTGAAATGCAGGAGTTAGGTGGCTTGTTGAAGGTTGCCGTGACTTTGGTAGTACTTGTGTCCTGGGTGCTTTGTTTAAGAGAGAGTTATGTTTATCTGTTTTGCAAATGGCTCTACAGAAAAGCTTGCAACTATTGTTTACATAATTCTCCATGTTGTTGAGGGAATCAGGATTGATTCCATGAACTCTTGAGGGTTTGCTCTGAATGACAGATCAGTCAAACAATGTCAGACTTGCTGGGATTTACTAACAACTAATACTGAATCTTGATGGACATCATGACCTCAGGTATAAACTTTTGTAGGGCTAGCACATGACACACTGTACTGTCAGTATCTTATCTGCACCACAGATGTTTTTTTGGCTCGATTTAAGTTAAAGAATCTCTCATGATGCCCAGCACCATCTGCCTCAGAAAAAAAGGTCTTCACACCTGAAAAACAGTATTTCTCTCTGAGGTTTACTTCTGCACTTTAAGTTTTTGGCTTGTTTATGAATGAGTTTATCAGGATCATGTTTGGCCAGCCCAGCCTGTGACACACAATAGAGGTTTCACATTTGTCGGATACCTCAGCTGTAACATGAGCATATGTATTGCAACTTGTGAAAATGAAAAATAATTTAAGATTGTAAAAATTGTGAATAAAATAAAACTTACTTGTATCCACTTTGTTTGTTGTTGCTGTTAGGGAGAATTATCAAATACAAACTGGACAGGCGTGAATAAAACATCTCTCAAAGTTGATGTTTATGTTGGAATATAACCGAACTTTGTATCTGCCACAAAGTCTCCAAACATTGGTTCCAAGGTTGTCAATAAGTCCCTTAACATTCACTTTGAAGTGATGCCTTTCCCCAAAAAAATGAACCGGCAAAAAAAATGAAAATTAAAATCGGCAATAGCTGCAAATGCCTTTGGCCTGTGTTGTTAGCAGGCTAATGTTACTGGTACTGGTACTCGTACTTCTTCCACAGGGTTTTTTTGGTGTTTTTTTTAAATATTGGAAGGAACTTTTTGTATTTTGACCTCTTCAAAAATATTCAATAATATATATATAATTTTTTGGAAAGAATAGTCAGGCTTTTATAGGTCTCCCTCGCTAACATGAAAAAGAAAAAAAAAAAAAGAACTAAATATGCCATCTGATGAGGCCTATGGCCAGAATCTTCTGATTCTTCGATTTGAAGTCAAGGGCCACAAAAAAATCCACTCAAGGGCCACAAATGGCCCCCGGGCCGCACTTTGGACACCTCTGTTGTAGACAGTCATGATTCAAAGACATTTACATATACTTGATTTCTGCTGTATTTAGGTGTAAAATAGTACACACTCTTCATAATGAATTGAACGCATACATTAACTTATTGACCACAAGAAATTCAGTCATTCAAATACAATATTTCACATATTTATTGTACATTTCAGTAAAGTTTGACAAGTCGTCACAACAAAGCTGCAGTCTACATGATTTGAATCAATGCTGTACCTCAATGACATCTACCATTTGAGCTCAATGAATTGTCTCTCATTCATTTGAGTTAGTGTGCAAGCCACTGATTACTGCTAACCATCCATCATTGTAGGTTCAACTGTAACAACCCATTTCATCATTTACATCCTTGCAAGGACTTTTATTATGGCTCAGAGAAGAACATAGTGACAGCAAAGTCCTCCTTGTACAGGTTCCAGGTCTTTGGTTTGTGCGGGTTGTCCAGCTCTTCTCTTGGTAAATGCAACCTGTTGGAGTTGAAATATAGAGATCACACACAGAACTGCATAATAAAGAAATATTTTGAGTGTTGAAGGAATAAAAGCTTCAGAGCATTGGAGACATACTTGTCCTCTTCTATGAAGGAGGTATTGAACCAGAAGTAAAACGGGACATCTTCATATCCTTTTGGCAGACCCTTAAAGAAAAGATGGAAACAAATGAAGTTTACCGAAATGAAATGAATCTCTCTTTCATGTCAAGCGGAAATTTGTAAATAAAAGTCCTCACAGCACTCGACTCAAACATGACTTTTACATCTCCTTCAACCACAGGCCCATTCTGCAGGCTGATGACTGCTGCATTGTTCCCCACATCAGGAAATAACTAACAAAAAACAAAGGAAACACACCAGGTACATGTTGATAGACCTGCTTGACAAATACTGAAGAGTGTGTGTGTGCAGAGGAGTGTGTGACACTTACTGTGCAGTTCTCCTGTTTGGCACACACACATTGAAATACCAGCTCTTTCTTTACAATGATCCTGACCTTGAGATCACTGCCATCACCTTTACCCACACCTGAGTGAGACCAACACAGGCAGATATTATATCAGCAGCGGGACAAAGAGGAAATCTTGCTCATTGGAGGGGGTTGCAGCTTTACTTGATTTCTACCTGCTATGGAGTGGATGCGGATGCTCTTGATCCTGAGGCTTTTAGGTGGAGGCAGCTGTCTGTTGAAGCTGGTCTTCATGATCTCGTAGTAGCCCACGTACCGGCTCTGTGGTTCACATGGACAGGACTGGTCAAACCAGAGCTAAGCCATCCTAACCCTCGATCCAATGTGTATGATGTTACAAGGAAATCTTACAATTATTGAATGGATGATAAACAATTCAAAGATCAATCGTAAGCGTAAAGCAAAAGATGAATTTAAAAAAAAAAGCATAAACTGACAAATTTATGAAACACACTGTATACGCAGTCTATATTTATGCACAATTATCAAAAGATAATTACAGCTGAGACTTTTCACAAGGTGCATCACTCCGCCATAGCCAGGTTTTTTTCTACTCTTAATAAACAGCTAATTTTGTTTAACTTGTTGCATGATAAATGAAAACATTAGCTACAGTTCAGGAGAGGGGCGATGTCTTTTTGCAGTGATTGGTTCCAACACAATAACACGCAACATGAGATCTTTTCTTATAAATACTAATGCCCTGCCCATGAGCAAACAGTTATAAGATACTAGGAAGTGCAAACTCTGTTTTGCTTTGCCCCATTATGCCCGTGTGATTTATTTAATACTACCACTAGGAGGCGCCAGTTGTGGTAATTGTTCCACACAACCAAGTCTTCAACTACTTAGTAATTCCCTGATCCAAAAACAGTCCTTGTGAGTTTGGGCCCTGACTGGTCTGTTCTTGCCTGAGAAGGAGTCTCCACCCCCTGGAACTTGGAGCTCCGACTCTTGTCCGTCCTCCTCTCACCAAAATACTCCAGACTGTCCTGGTGAGGTCAAGAAAAAAAAAAGACTTCTGAAATGTTTTGCTCATTTATTCACCCTAACCTTAACTGAAGAAAAACCGAAAGAGACGTACCTGTGCACTCTCAAACTGGTCACTGTCGATAAACCAGGTGCACACCAAAGTGCCTGTGCGTCCTGTGGAGAGGACAAGCAGCAAAATCCAATCAAACATGAGTGGAACAGGAAATATGATGAACGGAAATAATTCACTCAATGATTAGAGAACAAGTGCTTTACCTTTCCCTCCTTTACAGTGGATGGCAATGACATTTTTGGGATCAGCGGACATCCACTCCCTCACACTTGCTGTGTATTTCAGCATGTCCCTATGACCGAAAGATCAACACACAATGATCAAGACATTGTGATAAGCTGGCAAATATTGTCAAACCTGTACCTGTGGTTTGAACTGTATCCGGCTTCTGTATGAGCTCATAACACAGGAATTATGGTTGTGTCAACAATGTAAACCTTTTACATAGATACCACGACAAGAATATCAAATACCCTTTTGTGTAGCTGCAATCTAGAGTCAGTGTGATTACGAGCTACGGATAAGAGTTGGAACGACACAAAAGGAAAAAGTGACTCACTCCAAGGAGGGCACGTTGTGGTCGTCGATGAACACTCGCTCCACCCTGTAGTGGAAGAACTGGGGGTCGTAGCCTTTCTCGCCTGGAAACGAAAGACAACAGGGACGCGGTGTCACTAGTTCTGACAAGGAGTGCAGTGCATGTGACACAGGGGAGTGCTGACTTACTGCACAAGTTGTAAACTTTATAGTGGCCTTCATGTTTAGTGTCTAAGAACCTCGCCACCTCCTGAGAAGAAAGACAGGAGAAATAGGTTAAAACACCTGCAGAGGTACATGTACGATTCTCTATTCTCACAATAGTGCATGTGAATGGATTTATTAAAAGAAAAAAAAAGGATGATCAAAGTATATGATGTTTTTATGATGCGTCTGACTAACCTTTATTGGATTTCTGTAGAAAGACTGCTTCCCAGAGGAGGGGAAAGACATTGCGATGACGCGGTCTACATGTGAACACAATTACGTTAAATACATTTCGAATCTTTTATCTATTTGAATGTGTTTCTGACACACATGAACAATGTTGCACATGTAACCAATACCTGTAACATAGGTGAGGTCAAGGTCAAACCCATCCTTCTGATAACGCCGCTTGTTCTCCGAAACCTGAGAAAAATGACCAAGTCGATGACCACCGAAGTTAACAACAAAAGGCGACGCATATTATCATCAGAATGCCGCACATTAACACAAGTCCTTCCAGTGAAGTGGATTTTAATAGGAAGCTGGGTATGATGGCCTTACCATCCTCCTGGTGACCTTCTCCAGCTCTTTCCTCTGAGCGGCCAGTCTGAAAACTCTCACCAGGATTATTATTCTCAGGAAACGTAGGAATGTCACCACCCTGACACGGAACAAAGGATAAAACATCTTCATGCATTAACAAGCATTTATTTTACATCGTCATACGAACAACAACAGGCTTTACGGAGCTCAACCTATCCAAGGGCAGTTTCATGACTGTGCAGTCTTTTGGAAATATGATGTCATTCATAGTTTACTCTCTACATAAACAAAATAGACATTTTCCTCCCCCCCCTTTGACACATGTTCTGCTCATTGAGAAAGAACTGGGTACAGCGACCATTTTTAACGAACCCCATATAGTATTTAAAATGTCACTTGAGAGATGAGCGTGGAAGATATTTCGGACGCATGCTCAACTCCAAGGAATAAACCAGCTCCACTGTTGTTCCAATTTGGATATCGCAATCCGTTTATTTCATTTACACAATTTCGACGTCAAACTAAATAATGAACAAATTGGTTACGTCTAATACGATCAGATTAAACTCTGACAGGCTGACATGATGAACAAAACAGTTTGCTGTCAATCAATCGCCTCTCTGCTATCACATGGAGGCTGGGCTCACAGCATCCACCCAGGATCCACATAATGCCCAGTAGAGAACCTGCAACAATGTGCTTCGTTTCTCTTTTATCCGCTGCTTTCACGGCCTCTTAGTGAAGGACAGAAACAGTCTAAACAACAACGTTCAAATCTGTTCTAAGATTATCTGTGTCAAACAGATTTGAACTCTTTTTTGTAACCAGCAGATCCTCCCCAAGGTCGAAAGTATTCTAGCTTCTTCTGATCATGTGCTTTTAAGTGAGTTTTCTGTGCTGCCATCAGGTCAGTGTTTTGTTTGACCCGTTTGTGAAACTAAATGCCAGTCTAAATCTTTCACCCCGTCTGCAATCAGATTACAGAAAGCTCCTCAGGTTTTTTTTTATATTTTCACTGACCACAGATCTTTGTCCCTTTTTTTTTGACAAATCAAAATTTGTATTCAGTCTGATTGCTAAAGAATCTGATTAACATAGGAATCTTCTTTCAGATCATGTATTAGCTGTTTTGTATAATCTGTTGTCTGTAATGCTGCACTCATGTGCTGCTCAGGCCGTTCCAAGTTTCCGAGTTCAAAGTTTCCAAGTCATTTTTCCGACTTCAGTGTGTTGTTGGGATGTCAGTTCGGAGAGGCCGAATGTTGTAACAACAGCACAAAAAAAAAAAAAAGAGAGCGTGTTGATGCTCCGGAAAAGATCAGTGAAATATATCGTGAAGTTAGATTTGAGCACAAAGTTAATGTGCAATACGGGAATTAATAAAAAGGTTTGTTAATATGAACAAAAAAAACATGTGATGACGAGTCTGACGTCAAGTCGGGAAGTCAGATGGAGCTCATCACGATGACACCAAACATGAACAAAGTAGGGAGACAAATCCAACGCTTACAGGTGCAGCTAACGGGAGCGTGTGAAGAGATGTCTAATTAACAGATGAGTGGAAACACCTGTGTGGGCTCACTTTGTTTATGGAGCAGAACATCCAAAAGAGTCACATGTGTAATATATGTGTGTACGGGGGGGGGGGTTACACAGGTACCTGGGAATGAGACTGGCTCCTGACAGGTCTGAGAAGGTGTAGATCATTGTGACCATCAGCGTGACGACCACAACACAGGCATCCACAATGTTCATCTTGGAGCTGAAGTACACTTTAAACCTAGAAGGCAGATGAGACTGTAAACAGGTCCAACTCGTGTAATTAATAGCACTGTATGAGCTTGAAAATGAAACGATGCGATGTCTGTTGGAGAAAGTGTTCATTCAGTGAAAATGTACGAGTGCTCTGAGTCAGCGAGTGTCCCAAGAAGATAACACACTCCATACATTTCCTGCTCAGCTTCCTCTTCACAACTTCCCATTTAACAGCTAACCACATTTCATTTCTGCTGACACATGATTCCGGGATTGTTTGCATCACCATTAAACGGTTCACATTCTCCCACTCACAAGCTTTATGTAAACAACATTTACAAAAGGGGCGCACACTTACTAAGAACATATTTTAACCTGTTGGAAGGTAGTGTCAACAAATGCAGAACCTGAAAAGCCTCATGAAGATTTATAGGAAGACTACAAGATGGGGAAATGAATAAAGCAGTGTCTGAATTTACAGCTTCATCACTAAAAAGTTGACCTACCCTTCTACATAGATCCTCAGGAGGACGTCAGCAAGGAAAAAGAAAGAGATGATGAGTGACACGGCCTCTATTGCATCTCCAACATCTCTGCTTTTGGCTGGCAGGGAAAGATCCACAATCACCAGCACAAAGTCCACTATTATCAGAATCACTCCAAATATACTGCAGAAGGACACAAAAGAGACACATTAAGCATCGTCAATAACTAGAGACGAAAAGAACCTTCAGTTGTTACCCTCACTGGACAAGCTCACCGAAATCCAAAGGACATAACAAAGGGGGATATCTTCTGCCGGATGTTGCTGCAAATAAAAGAAGAAAGTTTTGATGGCGTCAGTAGAAAGTTTGGTTTGGTCAAATTATCTGCTGTCCAAGCTGTGTAAACTTACTGATACATTGTGTCTGGAAGCACAATCTCGTCCTTCCCATCATCAATCTCCACCTTAGCATCCTCCATCTTTGCAATGTTTCTACAGAAAAAAAAGAGATGTCGACTCAACAAACAGCATACAATCAGCTTGATAAGACTCAATATCCTGCAAAACAACAACAGCAAAGAACAAGTTCACAAAGTTGAGGTCATATTCATTTTTTTCCTTAAATGTTTGGAAATGTATAGGCTGCTCCTCCTCACCCATTTATACCTGCATCCGACCCTGGATTGAAATGCACAGAGGACATGATGTGTTAGCTTCCCTCCTTACTTTGTCCTGAACGTGAAGTGTCTGCGTTGGACAATGAAAGTGAAAAAAAAAAACCCTCAATCAAAATCAATTGTTTGTTACGCACCCTACTCCTACTCCAAAGTTACACCTTTAAAAGAAAGAGCACCAATCCAATTTAGAAACAGTCTGCACACATGCAAGAACTGATGACACGTAGTTATCAGAGAGAAGGATTTCCTCGCATTGATAAACCGTACAGGCCGAGCAAGCATGCAGCACACTGTGAAACAACGTCAACTGTCTAAACTACATTAAACAATCCACACAAAAAAACATTTAAACCCATCCACGCCAAAACCTTCCCCTCACTCTGTAATGCTCCTCGGGCAGTTTGTTGACCCAAAGTTAAAATGTGTCCCCCCCCCCCCCCCCCCCAAACAAAAAAAACCCCAAGCTGAAGTCGCATCCCCTGCTTACCGTTTGGACTGTCATCCGTGAAATTTTACGGGACTTTGTCTTGTGACTTCTTCCAAAGGAAAATGGTTCAAAGGTTAACCGGGTGTATTTTATTCTCTCTCCATCCACTAACTCTTTCAGCGTTTTTTGCAAACGTAGCGGTTTCACACTTCCTGGACCCGAAGAGAAAAAAAAAACGCGTTTGGTCTTTTCCTCATGCAACTTGTATCTTCTCGAGCCTGACCATAACCCTCCTGAGCTGAGCATTTCAAACTGTTGATAGTTTCAAAGTAAAGACAACATTTAGCTGCAGCTCTCTCACATCTCTCTCCCCTCAAAAAACGTCTGTTTTTCATTAAACACGCATTCCCAACCGCCAGTCCTGTCCTGCTTTGTGTAACCACCATTAAAAATCAACATCAAATAGAAGAATGGTCAAATAAATAAATGTCAACTTGCTGAAATTCTGTTTTTCTCCGACAAATATTTTTTTACGAAGTTTTGGCGAAACCCATGCACGGAGTAAAACTGCTTAATTAAAGGTAAACTACCTCGCCTTGAAAATAAGACAAATGGCTGTAGGTTAACACTTGTTTGAAATAATTTACATGTATTAAATTATAATATTTAGATTCTGTACATACAGTCCAAAGATTGTAGGGCGAAAAAACTATTTAAAACTTTTTTTTAAACCATTAACAAACACTAGGGGGAGCAAAATCCACAACTATATATTTTTTCAATTGTTAAACTTACTGCTTTGTATCAACGTTATATTTTGTCACTTCGGTTCCATTAAAATGGTCAATTTAAAAAAACAAAAAATCAGGGCATTAGTCAGAACCTGTCGCCTGAATTTCAGATTATAAAATCTTTTTAAAAATATTTATATATCTCAGCTTATTTTCTCCCCCAGCTCATGCCTAAAGTTATAATCTTTATTGTGTTATATCAGCAAACAATTATATATACATAATTAGTGTTTAATGAAAAGAGTGTACCTCTTTGAACTTATGTCTGTTCTCTAACATATATTGATTGATTCTCTCTTTATATATTGACGTACATACAGTATATAGGCTACAGTTAATTCAAAAGTTCAAGTCAATCCTCCAACTGATGTTTTTCTTTGGGATAACAAAGGTTACATAATAACAGTCCAATACACAAGGGAAAGAAACATAAAAACTCGGTGTGAGTTTATTGACCAAACTAGGGAATAACAAGAACATTTGTTCAGGTATTTAAGGAGTGGCATCTTCTCAACAATCTCTGTTCATGAGGTCATTCGCAGGTCTGGGATCAGCTTCTTCTTTTTTTTTTTTTAATACTAAAATGTTTGATAGAGGGAATAAATACAGACTGGTTCAAGTGAACTGTTTGGCAAGTGTTTGGCTTAGTCTGGATCCCCTAATGTGTACCATGCAGAACCAGCCCAGCCCATAAATAATACTGAGAGGAAAAGAACACTGAGCCTGAAGAAAAACAAGACAAGGCACTGTGATATGAAGGTAGGCTATCTGTGCAGAGATGTTGACTTGTGAAAGATTCCTACTTTATCAGTATTGGTTTATCCTTTTTTTAAATATATGTTTTTGAAATTTCAGATTCATTTTGCAGCAAGGGACTTTTCCATGAAAGCCATGCTTGTGTTGCTGTTGTTGGCTTTAGTGTGCCCACCCATGGCTCATTCTTCACAGTCGACGGTACGTAAATCTTTTGTTCTTCAATTGAAATTTGAAAATGTTTGGCTTAAAGGCAGAAACGGTTAAAGAGCTGGGACTCCTATTATGTCAAGAAAGTCAACATGGATGAAATCTGCTAAACCAAAACCTGGAGATGAGATCCGATGCTTTTATTGGGCTGTCTCTGGCTATAACATCAAAACAAATTTGGAAATGTCATGTACAGAATAACATGACACTTCTTTTCCTCATTTAAGGCAGGGAACATGTGTGGACCAGAAGTTGCAGCTCTCAAACGCAGCATCAAAAAACTGGAGAACAAAATCTTGATCGTGACTTGGCAAGTTGAGCACTTGCAGAGGCACAAATACTTCAGGCCATTACAACCTGCTGTGTCTGATACTAAACCTGACACTGAGATCGACCATGGTGGAAACCACAGCCGCACTAATGACACATTAGACACCTCCGATATGACCCTAATGAATCTACTTCCACCAGCCGGCAACTTAGTTGTCCATGACAAAGGTAAAATAAAACTTGCATGACAAATCATGAGTGTGTTTGGGATTTACAAACCTAGCAGTAGTGTAGTGCAGGGTATACGCAGGTAAGGAGTATACCTTTTTTTTAAGTCTCCATAGGATGTACTTATTTCTAAATCTCTGATTCTGATTCAAACCAATGACTGATTGACAATATTCAGTAGTGGGATTTTTCCTAGGATGGTGATGGACTGACCCTCCCTCGACCATACTCTGTCTCTAATTTGCTGGTACACTATAACTTAGTTTTACATGTCACTGTTTATAACAGAGGCGGTTTATCCCTCTGCTGGACGAACATAAAAAAAACAAAAAAAAATCTGGGTGTTAAAGAGTATACCCTTTTCTTTAGGCACCACTGCCCTTCAGGTCATAAACAAATAACTACATCATTTATGAAGTTCTCTTAGTATCAAAGTCTAAGTGGGTGAATTATAAGTTACAGCACCTACATTACCTTCATAATCAGCAATCTTGTTAATGGTGTTTTACTTGTTGTTTTCTAGATTGTTCTGAACTGTTTGACAGGCTGAGACCACCGAGCGGTTTCTACCGCATCAGACCCAAAACACACCAGGAGCCTTTTTTGGTTTACTGTGACATGGATGATGGAGGAGGATGGACGGTGTTTCAGAGGCGTCGGCATGGAAAAGTCAGCTTTGACAGGTGATTCAACATGAGGGGTACAGGTGGATGTGATTTACACAGCTGTTTCATGTTAGATTTATATCTGCCTATTTCTCATTTCAGGGATTGGGTGGATTACAGAGATGGATTCGGGGACTTCAAGCTGTGGAATGATGAGTTTTGGCTGGGGAATGAGCACATTTATTCTCTTCTCTCTGAAGGTCAAACAAGTTTTCACAAGCATGGATGTATTCTCTAGTAGGCTTTCATTAACGTTTCTAAAAATGTTGCATAGTTTGAATTATCCACCTAATTTGTTTGCCCTTATTTACCATGAAGGCAAGAACTTGGTAAAGGTTGATCTGATGGACTGGGAGGGAAAGAGAAATCATGCATTTTATGAGAACTTCAGGATCACAGACGAGGCCGTGAGATAAATAATTTTAAAGTTCAATATCTTGGTCAAGGAGTTACTGTGATTCCTAACTTCCTTTAATTACTTGCTCCAATTGCTTTTTTAGGATAAGTATCGTCTCCAGTATGAAATGTATAGTGGGCAGGCTGGAGATGCTTTGACTGGTGGTGGGGGGATGGTGGAGCACTGGTCTACCTCTCTCAGTGGCATGCAGTTCAGCACCAGAGATCAGGTAGGTCACTAATCCTTTTAACTTTTAGAAGAAGCCTGTTCAATTGTCTATTAGATTATTAATAAAGCTGATTATTGTAACATTTAAATTGCTGATTGGCAGGACAATGACCGCTACCTTCAGGGCAGCTGTGCTCAGGAGAACAAAGCAGGGTGGTGGTTCAACAGGTGAGGCCTGTTGCGCCTAATAGTTGGGCAAAAACACTACTTCAGATTTTCTTGTGAAAAAATGTAAAACTGTTTTGTGTACAAACCTGGAATCTACAGGTGTCATGCAGCCAACCTAAATGGGAAGTACTACCGCACAGGGAAGTATAAGGGCCAGTACGACAATGGAGTGGTCTGGGGGAGCTGGAGAGGCCTCTGGTATTCACTCAGGCACACCACCATGAAGGTGCGGCCTTTGGTTTTCTTGGACGCTGGAGGCAGTGGCGCTGGGGAAATTTAATCATGTTCTTTTGTAAATGAGAGCAAATAATGTCATGTTGGAATTCTTTGTTTTTTAATTTCTCCCTTTTCTGACAAGATTTTCACTATTTACAAATGTAGATGTAGTAACAGTTGTTCCAACTTTCCAGTATGAATTTCTTTCTTTAAAGTGTATGATACTACTCAAACAAATAAACAAAGTGCATCCAAAAGTGAGTTTTTTCTTTTTACAACACAGTGCTGCGGACTGCATTAAAGACACAGTACATGCAGCAGTTAAAAGGGCTTAGATTTACACACTAACTTCTGTTGTGTTTTGAATACTGTTATTAATCTGGCTTATGTTTAATAATGCATACAGACGTCAATTAAAAAAGGGATTATATTTAAAGATACTGTACCCCTATATTGACCTAAACAGTCATACTCCAAACAAGTCAACATGTTCAATTTAATTCAATGCCAAACTTTCAATTTATGCATATAAAACATATTATTTTAATTTAAATACCTGAAGAAATCAAAATCTGTTAAAACAAGCATACTCTCCAAATTTCCTACAAAAAAATTAAATAGTAAAATTGCTTTGCATTGTCTACTTTTCCTCCCTGATGTATGCTGAGGACAGGTCCAGGTCCAACATCCTCTGCTCCGCCTCACTCAGCCTGTAGGGGGAGCCACCAGTGCTGCTGTAATCTCCAGACATTGGCAGAGAGCGACAGCGACCTGTCTTCTGCTCCAGGGATGACACACTAAAAGTGGAGCTGCGCTGCCGCCCCTTCACCCCTGAGTTAGACTGAGCCTCCTTTAATTTACGTGCTAGGATGTTCCTCTGGATAGGTGACGGGCCGCGGCGGTTCCAGTTCTGCTCAGCCCGCTCTGCACGATCAACGCTCAGATTGACAGGACTCATGGCTGGACCCCCAATCCCTGAGATCCCGCCCCAGCCTGCTGTCCCTACACTCCTTTGCTTGTCTGCAGTGCAGCTGGGGTCAGCTTTAGCAGGATGTGCTGAAATGCTGTTTGTGTTGGTTCCTGTGTGTTTCAGTTCACTGTTGTAAGGAAGGCCGGCTGTCTCTATCCAAGGCTTCCTCTTGTTGTCTCTCTGGGGTCTGGATTGAGGGCCATCGGAGGCCTCATGCTCTGGAATTGGGTAAGAGCAGTATGGCTGCCTCTCTCGTCCTCCTCTGGTCCAGCAACTTCCTTCAGGAAGGGTGCGAGATCCCACCTGAGAAGAAAAATGTATTCACTTTCTTAATAACAATATATAATCAACACTTTATACATACAGAATACTAAAGTAACCATGTAGCAACCTGAGTCATGCTCCTTTCTCTGAACTGTCTGGATTGTGCAGACGTTGGAATCTGAGGTTTCATGTCATTAAAACTGGACGTCCGGCGGAAATGTGGATTGTTGTGATTTCCCGTCCCTGCATCCCCTCCTTGTCTGATTCCTGCTATCCCACTCCTCTCTACCATCTCTACCCAGTCTGCAGTGCGGTCACGCCATTTTGAGCTTCCTCCATTTTTAGTAGGAGGGACATGAGGACTTAGGAGCATCTCCACTTTGGGACTTAATCTGTTGGGTGTGACCCTTGAAGTCTGCTCAGAAAACGGAGATGCTATTTGAAAATGATTGTGGTTGGTGTCATCTTGGAGGCCCAATGGGAGTGTCAAATGAGCGAATTCAGTTGGTGTCGGGATGGGGGAGGCGGTGGGTGAAGCGGATGTTTCGACCAAGGTGTCATGGACGGGGCTTGAAGAGACATGATACAGCTGCGTTGCCTCCTTTAACCCCTTCTTCTTCATCTCTTTCAACTGCTGCTGAGCCAATCGATACCTTAGAAAAAAAAAATATAAATGTAACTTCTTAGACTGGAGATTGTAAGAAAAAGTTTGGAAAGAGTTTGTTCCACGTGATATGAAAGCGAACAAATCAGCTAAACATACCCAAATATTGGTGGCAACAGTTTCTGACCGGTGGGGGACAGCCTTTCTGGATCCTGCGCTAGTGGAATCAGCAAGTTCTGTGAGAGAGGCGGACTGCCCAGGACAGGAGCGTCTTTCTGGGCTGCAACAACACCCACACCCCCAAGTGGACAGTGGCCGTCCACCAGGCTTGGTCTCTGGAGGCTGTGGCCGCAAATGGAGGCCTCATCTGAGAGCTTGCGTCCCCCGGGGGAGTGCATGGAGCCTCTACGGACGGAGCTGCACTGAGGGGTCTGGCAGAATTTTCTCCACACAGTCACCACAACAGTCGCTAAAATCACAGCCAAGCAGAGGGAGATACCGACCACCACGACCATGTTACCACCAAGGGGTGAAACTCCAACAGACACAGGGGGGAGGGATGGAGAGGGGGCAGGCAACACTGGGGATAAGAAAAGTAAAATAATATTTGATTTTATAAAAGATGAATGCTTCCTGCTAAAAAAGACGATCTATAGACAAATGTTGGACTACCTGCACAGTCCTCCAGTGAGCAGAGAGACTGTTCCTTCACCATGCCGGTGCACTGCATCCCTCCCACACCCGAGGGCAGCAAACACTGGCGCACTCTCTCCCTCACTCCCTCCCCACAGCTCACACTGCACAAACTCCACGGCTGCCACGGGCCCCAAGACTCTGCAGGAAAACAAGCAAGTGAATCATGTCAGATACCTGAGTGTTTATAAGACTTAATTCCATTGAGCTTCTTTCCTGAATGACCTTGATGAAAGCATGCCAAAAGGCCCACAACACTACCCAACACACCATCAGGAGAGACCCAGTGTTTCCCTCCAATGTAAATGATCAGATTGAATAAAAGTATGGCAGTATATTAAGCCCTTCCACTTCCACTAAAAAAATAAATAAAAACATCCGCCGTATCACATGACATCAACCAGTTAATGCTTTATCCCCTAAATAAAAAAAAAAGTCAGGGCACAGCTGCAGGCAACATCTGTATTCACTATACATGCTGAACTGGAACGTGGAAAGGAACTATTTTTTGATCCTCAGTCGCACTGGGGCATTTTCTTAATATGAGAATTTCATGGTAATACGTTTTTTGCTTAACTGCACTGATGATGTGCTTCTTGTCAGCCCTTCGAGACATAGTTGACCTCTCTGGCACGGACTTTTTCTGGCAAATAAAAAAGAGGAAGATGACTATTTCCGTCCTGCATGCCCTAATAAGGAGTTTCCTTATATGTTCTTATTTTTTCTTTAATTCAAGTCTCACTTTTCTTTGTTTTTTTTGTTAGCATCGAACTACTGGATGTCGTTTCATACAGTGATCTGTAAGACTTGTAAAGATGAGGCAGTTCAATCTCTCAGCTGTTTGTCTTCATTTATAAAGATGTGCTTTACTTCAGAAACAGACAACAATCAATAGTAGTCTGGAAGGTAGGACATCTAAAATGTGACTGTATAGAATTAGTTTGAATTTGTTACCAACAGGGAAAGAAATGAACCCCTAATTAAAAAAGCCTTCTTCATGGTAGATGTTTTCTTTCCTATAGATGAATAAAAAGCTAAAAGCTGTTACTAACTCTATCACTGATTGGCTGTGCTATTTAACCGTCCATGGCGTGCATAAAACCAGGAGCCTGAAACTAAAGCAGAATGATGGAGTTCATATTTATTTGAGCGCCTGTGCTTCTCTTACTATGATGACTAAAAACTCTCATTATTGGTAATCTGTAATTATCAGGATCATTATGATAAAGCAGTGATTCCCTTCCAATAATGCAGCTCAGTTGTTACTGTTGAAGGAGAACCAGATTGGTATTCTTTACAGCGACTTCATGTAAATGTGTCAAGCCATAAAAGCTTACCAGCACTCCTGTGAACCACCAAACAGGTCTGAGCAGGACTAGGAGAGCGACTGAAGTTGAATACGAAGCGGAAGCAGTACTTGTTCCTTCCTGGGTCAAACACAGAACAGTTAAACTCTGTCTCATTTTCTCCCTGCGTCAGCCAGTTAAAGGCTAACAGCGGAGAAGAGGGCTCCTCAGGTCCAAACCCCAGCAGTGCTGTTCCTGGTCCTATCCCGGAGGACACAGAAACCCCTCTTCCAGCACCTGCATCCTTATAGAGCAACACTTTCCCATGGATGTGAGCACATGGTGGGGTGATCAGTTTAACAGTCATAGTCCCTTCACAACCGCTCCTGAAAGCGTTGCTGTTTTCCACCTGCAGCTTGTAGGAAAAGATACGGGACAGGTACAGAGGTCCAGAGCTCTTCACATCCTGTGCTACGTGAGGAGATCGTAAAGCTACTTGTATGAAGTCTCTTTCCGTGAAGGGAAAGACGCAGGAAAGTTGAAGACTTTGGGAACGGAGGGGTTTGATTGGGTGTCGTGTGCGGGCTCTGATCTTGTCGATGCTGAGTCTTCCAATCTGGTTAAACTCCATGTAGCTGACTTCCAGAAAGAGAGCAGAATCAATGCCTTTGGAGCAGGCCTGAAAGTGCTCATTTGTGGAAATCCCAACCTGCAGAGAGACAGAAGTAGAATGATCATCAATCTGGGCCCAAGGGTTCGAAAGTGCGCTGATCAAATGAAAGCTATTAAACTTAAAAACATTAACAACAACAAACAGACACACTGATCAGACTCAAAGCTGTTCAAATCACTAACTGATGCTGTTTCCTCCTTACTGGATCGTTACTTGTCTTGTACTTACCCCTTGATGTTTGTCAATTCGGACGAAAGTGTTAATAATAAGTACAATTGTACAACCAGTAAAGATAAATGTTTCATTTGATCATCTGAACCTGGGTCAGGTCCCCTTCATTTGCTGCATTTTCCAGGTCTCTTTTTTTAATCATGCTTCATTTATTTGATGAGGGTCAGATTATCTCTGACTGTTTAAATAAAAATCTGATTTAAAGCGGATGTCTGTATGGTTTTAATTACTGTTTTCTATTTCTTGGAACATAATGACTTAATTCAATTCGATTTAAAAGTATTTGTCTCTGGAGGGCAAATCAAATACTTAATAATACTTAATAATAACTCAAAGTGACTAAAGCCTTTTTATTTAATTTAATTTCAATAAGGTCATCTTAAAAAGTCTGTATCTGGGTTGAGGGGATTCTGTCCACAGGTTGCTATAAATACCACAGACAGGGAGGGAGGCAAGGCAAGTCATCTAAAGCAATAGCGATACGTTGATCCTGGATAGCAGAAGAACATTTATTGTCTAAATCTTTCTGATCCTGTTTAAGATCGTTAGATACCTCAGCTCTGGTCATCATTCTGCAGCACAGTGACTCATCTCTGTGTGTTAACTCTAATATTTGTCTTTCTTGCCTGAAAAGATTCAGAGTGGTTTCCGGCCCTCTCCACAGCGACGTGAAAGGTGGGCCACTGCACCTGCAGTTCTGAACTCCACCACCAGGTAGTGCTCTCCACACTTTTGTCCTCTGTGCCATTATCATGAGAAACAGCAGAGATGCTGTTCTGTCGAAGCAGGAAGCGAAAAGTTCCTGCATACAGGAAGCAGGAGCAGTTGAACTCCACCCTCACAGCAGACTGGTTGCCGGGCAGAATCCTGGTCAGAAGGGTGGTGTTGGTTTCCGTGTTGACCAGAGAGAGGCTCCTGCTGCAGATGGTACTGGTGTTGGATTTTGTGCTGAAGTCCACAAAAACGCTGGCGTTGCTAAGGGCAACGTGGAAGGAAGGCCATACATTGAGCCCTGCAAAAGCTAAAGGAAAGGGTGCACAGGAGTGAGAGAGAGCAAAGAGAAAGTACATTTTATTGTACATTCTGTAGATACATCTTGCACAAATTTTAAGTATATCCACTATGGCCTTGATGCCTTGAATTTCCCTCGGGATCAATAAAGTATCTATCTATCTATCTATCTATCTATCTATGGGACACACATTTTGTTACCTTTTGTTTATTAATATATATGCAATTGTATTGTCTTGATATGACCTTGTAGGATTCTTTTTACATTGCTTTAAGGTCAAATTCACAGCCATGGTGGAAGATCATTTTTAAGCATGGCTAAGTGAATTTAAAGTTTTTTTCCTCTGAGGTTGAAAAGCAGAGGGCAAAGGGGATTTCAATTTCATTTAAAACACAAAATTTCAATTCAAACACAACTTACACAAATCAGTTAGGGAGAGATATGTTATAAACACAGTGTCACAATTCGACAATTGCATGATGATACATTTTTTGGGGGACATTAAATTGAGTAAGAAACTAGGGAGAAAGAGTGAGGACTGTCATACCTGAAAGGAGCCAAATATAAACCCAGGGTGTCTGCTCGGAGGAGTATTGCCTCAGAACATGGGGTGCTAGCTAATCTTTAGTGCCCCTTTTAGGCCTAGTGATATACACTAAAGGTCAAGGTGAAACTAAGTTCAGATGTAATGTATCCACAGGCACAAATGACGGAATTTGCTTAGCAAAACAAAAGCTCATCATACACACACAGTAGATCAAATCATCAGTATTTATCTGCTCATCGTAAGAGAATATTTTTGTGCATTATTTGTAACCAGACCAGAAATAAATATGTTGCACTACAGAATGAATATTAGCCTGTTTAATCATTGCGGTGTTATGTGTGTAAATTCTGTTATGTGAACCTCACCATCCTCACAAAACAAAGAGGGTGTGGGAAGAGGAAGAGGCTGACTCTCCAGTAGCTCCCTCACCTCAACAAGACAAATAGTGGAATACAGATTCAAGGTAAAACGTCATTTCTTGATCTAATATATTCAAATGCAGAGATCAGCTCCTCCTTCAAATAGTAGTTGTGTAGTTAAATAGTTTGATCAAACTCACCATAACCCATGAGCGCCAGCAGGAAGGACAGCAGTGAGACAGCCTGTGGCATTCCGATGTCTGAGCCTCTGTTTTCTCCTACACTTCATGACCGTCCTCCTCCTCAAAACCCCTGACCTCTACAACTCAGGGAAATCAAAGGGTAAATAAATACAAACAAATAACCGACTCGTAAGAACCCAGCAGACAACAACTCGTAGTGCTTTAAGGCGTCCCCAGACAGGAAAATACACAGAAGAATTTGTGCGCTCATCTGACTTTTGAATAACAGGAAGGTTGGAGCATGAAGCTGTGAGCATGAGTTTTTCTGATTTACTGTGGCGTCTTCCTCTTCCTTCCATCTTCACAATGGGCATAGAGAGAGGAGAAAGGAGGTCTTTGCAAGTAACAAACATTTATGAAGAGACGCCAGAGTATTGTCATTTGACTGTTTGCAAGGTTTTTATTCTTTTGTTTTGCCATTATGTTCTTAGAAACAACAACAAAAGACTGATTTTCTCTAAAAAGAAAAAAATCATAATGTAAAATTGTGTGCACTTAATTCAGACAATTGAGAGCAGCTTCCCCTGTCTCAGGAATACTCATGCACTTAATTAAAAGAATGAACATAAATATTACAAAGTAGGCTGGTAGGATAACAAGATAAAAACACATTGATGAGTTAACTTAGTTTGCATGTTTTATCTAAAACATACTGAGCTCAAATGGATTTTTTCACAAAAATGCATTGCTACGTATAACTTTAACTATAATGTTACACAAATACAGCGTCAGTCATCATCATAACCTTCACTTCTATTCAAGGCTAGAGTTACAAAAGTTCCTACTCACATATCTCGGTGACTCAGCACAGCATTATTCCTCTTTACTTTTCCAACACAACAACCAAAACATTCCTCCCTCCATGTGCTGTGAACGCATCGCTTCTGGCTGATAAACAGCAAATAATTTGTTTTGATGGGCGGCGGGACGAAACGGACGGATCTAACAGAGTTCAGCGAAGGCGCGCGCCTCTTTTCAGAGCGCGTGGAAGAGAGTCCGTCATAATCGTTTCTAGGTGAACAGCAGGGCGTAGTATTGAATGTTTTTTTGTTTTTTTGCTGAAAAATTTAGAGGCATGGTAATATAACGTAGTAAAAAAACTAATCATTTTTTCAATTAAAAAAAGTATTTCAGCTAATATATATATATATATATATATATATATATATATATATATATATATATATATATATATATATAATTGTGAAAATATTTGGTATTAAACACTCAAGGAAACAACTATTATTTATTATTAAATTGTTATGAGCCAAAAATCCCTTTTAATCTAATATGTTTTTAACAAGCAAAGTCTATTCTGCTTATTATTCGTATTAGTATATTATTAGTATTTAAAGTTATATTTGGTTGAAAAATGCAAACTGAAGCAAACCTATATAAATATTCTGGAGTAGTTCTGAAGTGGGGTTCATTTTTCTGGGAAAATAACACTTAGAAAACATTTTCACAAATAGAGGTTGTCATGTACAGAATCATCCCATATAGTGCATCCACATGCAGGTTAATTTCTGCAAGGTGCTCATTTAACACGCCAATAAAAGGTAATAAAAGAAAACTTTCATCTCCTGGTTAAGCAATGCTCTTACTGTGTGAGGTTAAACACCGAATAGATTGTTATCAGTGTGAACAACAGGCAGCTGTGTCATCAAAAGGCTTCAGCACAGGTGCCTGAGGAAAGTGACTATGAGGTGAAGTATGTGAGATTCAACGGATTGATCCATAATTCACTCCTTTTCATGGCAGTCACACATAAATCATTTTCCCTATGTATGGGGCCATTGAAAGATCAAATTTAAACAGAAACTCATGACATTTCCCCCATATGCATTGTGTACCTTAACTGGCCCTGTAATTTGGGTAACAAAGTAAAACATTGTATACAATGCCATCAGGGTCTTAAACTGCAGAGCTATTCATCTCATACTCACATAACCATTCCCCACTGAAGTATTTATTTCATTATCCACGGATAATAGATACAAAATAAAGATATCTTATACTAACAAGCCTTTCAGACGATGGATATATTGATAAATCATGAAATCAAATCTGTATATTTCAGCAATAATGACCAAGACTTATTAAGAAAAATGTCCATACAAAGTTCAGTGTTATGCATGAAGTCTTAGTAATTATGACTTGACTTCTTGAACCAACAATCTAATCTACCATCAACCAGAGAACCACATGGCGGGCTAATCTAATCAGCTGTAAAGCCTTGCAGACCTTTATTTTCATTGAGAGAAAACAGGAAGCTTCTCCAGAGATGAAACAACCTCAGATCAGATCAGTCTGCAATGGGAACAAAAGGACTTTACCATTCTTTGCAAAAATGCCCACTGGGATGCACGCAGATTACACATTAAAGCACGTTGGCAGAAACAGTCCAATTTAAACTTGAAGCAACATAAGACTTTGTCATATTCTGCATAGATATAACTACTTGTGCTGCTACTCTTTCACTATGGTATAGTGAACCTCTTTGACAGCTTCACTTTGCTCATTAACAAAGCTCTTATCTTTCAGTTTGGCTTCAAAACAGTCACGACTGGAATTTCTATAACACAACCTCAGCAGTGAGGGGAGTAATTGCCTGAGGAGTGATGTTTGGCAATGTGCCCTGTATTTTATATGCAGTGACTGAAACGGACTGTGCATTTTTTGTTGGATTTTTTTTTCCAACTAAGTTTCGTAGACAATTTGAATAGAAAAAAAGTGACAAAAGTGCACACAGAATTAAAAACCTGTGGGACCAAAACAAAACAATTTTTATACTAAGAGTCCCTGAAACCTGTAAACTCGGGTTGTATTTTTCTCCCTTCTTCAGTTATCAGATGCTATGGCTTTTTAAAACGAACGAAAATAAAAAATGCACACACATTTTTTTTAAATCCCATTTATTACTAAAAACACACTTTACCAGGCAGACCAATCCGGGAACATTTTGCTGCATGGATAATATGAGCAGGTTCTTGAACAGTTTCTGTAAAATAATCTTTTTGATTATCTTGAAAGACTCAACTCGTATAGACCAACATAGAAAAAAAGCTGGTTGTACCTACAGAGGATTTGCATATGTACTTCTAACAGCACAACAACTGTTAGGTAAAGTGTCAACTGTTAAAGTAACTCAGACTAGACCTGAGAGCAACCTTACTGTGCCCTAAAGCACACCTGTATTCCAGTATGTCGATTATTATTTTTTTTTTTTAAATGCATCAGTTAGCGAAGTGCAACCAAGTTTCACTGTTACCCCCAATCTTTACACTGATAGCTGTAAACAGGTCAAAACAGGTTTGGGTAGAATCTCAAACCCTCAACAGAGTCATCTCTACACAGGTGTCCCATCTTCTCAGCCAGCAGCAACCTGGAAATAATAGAGAGAGAGAGAGAGAGAAAGGCAGGACAACGCTTTACAATGAAAAACAAGACAAGCATCTGAATAAAAAAAAAGAGAAACAATCAACACTGTTAACATTTTAATATACATTTGTGCAGTAAAAAAAATACTATAACTTATCTGACCTCTCTTTGGACAGAAGAACAGAGAGACCCAAGAGCTTCGCAAACTCCTCTGCTGTCAAAGAGCCTTTGTCAGTCACCTGCAAAGAGGAAGATGACCATAAAAAAAAAAAGGCAAAGAAACATAAAACCTTCATGTACTGAATGTGCGATCTCGGTCTCTATATACATACATTCACATTTAAATACACAGCATTATGTTTGTCGACACCGTGTCAATGTCAGTATAATGTTTGTTACTGTGAAGCTTACGTTATCTAGCGCTGAGGCTATCATTTCCTCTTCGCTGTGAGACTGCAGCTGGACCACCATCACACCGCTGTCAAACACGCGCAGCCTACAGAGAAGACACGTGAAGTGAACAGTGTGCGAGACAGGATGAGATCGGGTTGACAGTTTTAAGCTGTCGTGATCTTTAACAACTTTAAACCTTTAAGTGTCTTCCTACAAGGGCCAGACTGATATGGGATTTTTTTGGTGCGGTAACAATATTGGCGAAAAAAATCCAAAGCAGAATTATCGGCCAATCTATGTTCAATCTGTATAGATAGATTTAGAGATACGCATTTATTGCACTGATCCCTCAAATGCAGTTCTCAAACACTTGTGGAAAAGATATATAATGAAGACAAGATGAACTGCGCATGTAAATGCATCATCACTTGAATAAAATCTAGTAATATCGGTAAATATCTTAAATTAGCCTTTATGCTAATACCGGTTAATATTATCGGCTAGCCAATCAATTGGACAGGCTCTACTTCCTACAAAAAACTCATCAATTGTTGTTTTAACAGTCAATCGCTAACTACGCCCGGGCATTAAACAACAAAAATAGTCAACCTTGCTGCTGATGGTCTTGGGTTTCTTTTTATGGTCATTCAGAGGCGCTAGTAATGATTTAACGTCCGTTTCATAGCCTGCGGAAAACACCTCACAGGAGCTTTAAATAAGCAGAAAGGAACAGATACTAGTCTGGGAGGACTAGGACCAGTGTGTAAAGGAAACAGGCCTGCGTTTCTTTTGAAAACTCTGGGAAGTCACGGGAAATGTCGGCCACAGAGGGCTGGAGAACACTTCCAACAACAGGAAGCCTGACAGGAAGAGCCTGGCCTCTGTGAAGCAGGCGCCATCCCTGCCCTATATTCCTTTAATAAACACATAGCCTGTCTAGCAGAGTGTATAAGAGTGCACGCACACATTAAACCATTACAACAAAGTAGAGAGAAACTCACCTCAATGGGAGCTTTAATGACTCAAACATCTTGCATGCATTTAACAAATCTTCTGGAGATAAAAGCTGCAGACACAAACAAAAGGCTGTTACTGTATGTCCCGCTGTAAATTCAGCTTGAAGAAACATAGAACTGCATTACTGCAATAACACATGAGATGTGATCTTTTTGTCAGCATTACCTCCATCCCTCTAGCACGGTTGACAAGACAGTACACCTCAGTGAGAGCCATCATACCTCCCCGCTCCTGAGACAGTGACAAGGTATGGACAGGAAGAAACAACGACAACAAGTCAGAGGTCGATTCAAATGGAAATGACAGTACGCTCATGCTATAAATCAATGTATTTTATTCTGTGCAGGTGGTAAATATATGAAACAAACATGAATGCCTATACCTCCAGAGGGGCCTGTAGCATGTCTCCCAGTTGTTTAGCCAGCTGCAAATGGTAATGTGTGCCAGATCCATGTGTTTCCCTGGTAACAGGGTTAGCGATACCCATGCTCAGTAGG
This sequence comes from Symphodus melops, assembly GCF_947650265.1. NCBI lineage: Eukaryota > Metazoa > Chordata > Actinopteri > Labriformes > Labridae > Symphodus > Symphodus melops. The sequence continues at coordinate 19,036,843 of NC_136701.1, forward strand.
TATGACTTAAACCGGATTGTCTATAAAGCCGAAAAAAAAAAGAGTTAAAGAAAAGTGAAACATGAAAACCAAGTGTTGTACTATTAAAGAGTTTAAAATTAGTAAGAAAAAAAAAAGTAGTGTGCAGAAAATTACTCTAATATTTTGATTTAGGTGGAATATGCATGAACCGTGACGTGCACCTGCACATGCTCAGCTTCTTACCTCGTCTTCTGTTATGTCTCCCTGCTTGTCTTTGATCTTGTTCGCTATTGACCTGGACAACTCCACCATCTCTTTGGCCTGTTTGGTAGAGAACACAAGCAGTCAGTCAGCAAACTCCAACTTAGTATTATCTAAACACAGGTTGTTTTGTTCTATTGTTATAATGTTTTAAAAACCCTACAGCATAATAGTTAGATAGTATATTAAATTAAACGAGTCTTCTAATAGGTCAACTATTCTGTCCAGGTTAACGGTGGCAGGAAAGTGTTCAAGGAACTTAATCTTTACCTTCACCATCAGCTTACTGAGGTCCTCAAAAGCCTGAGAGGGAAAAAAAGGACTAACTGAGTGTGAGTTTGAAAAAAAATAAAATTATCACAATTAAAAAAAGCCACAAAACTTCATTGCTACAGATCATTTCAATATCATTCCACAGGATCTCCACCTCCTCAGCGGTTGACGTTAAACTTGAACATTTGTCCCAGCACCCTTTGTTTCACAGTCTCTTTTTAAATAGCCTCATGCGTCTGTCATGTTGACTGGTCCAGGTTACAGACTTACACACAGTGATGTCCAACTGCTGTTTTATAAACACACACACAGTAACTTCATGGGTTTGTCTGACGAGCTTCACAGCATCTGTGGTCAGCCACATTCATTTAGTGTGTGACACAATTTTATGGCAGATAACCACTCTGCATCTTCAGTATCTTCACAGTTAACTGCAGCCAAATATGTATAAATAAATAAGAAGCTTGAAGAAGGTTGGTGGAAGGACAGATGGGGAGTATCCTGAGCGCTCTGTTTAAATCAATAATCAATTCGCTTTCTAACACATTTCTTAAAACTTTTAGAAAGGTTTCGCTTCCCAATACCTCAGAAATGTTTTTGTCTGTCTCTTTTCTTCTCTCCTCAATCTTCCTCTCAATGCCAACAATCCCGACTGCACGTGTCCTTCCTGCCTATAAGACCACAACGGAAAGAAAAACACACAAAGTGAAAGACAAGCAATTTCAAAGTTGGTTGCAAGCCTCGAAAGACAAGGAAAGACAAACACTGAGGTGGGAAAGAAATGTGGTCAAGTCCACTGTATATCATTTAATATCAGTATATATGATTTCACAATGTAAAAAAAACAAAAAAACAATTACACCTACTTTTTAGGAGAAACATGAACTAGTGTTACTGTGAGTGTAATAGCATACACATGAGCCAATTCTGACTTGTGTGCGAGTCCTCGCTGTGAGAGATTCAACCTAATTTCATGAATCGAGGAAGGCCAACAACTCAACGTCACACGAAGTGACACTGATTTTGGGAAAAGCTGTAAAGACTTATCAGAGACAGAAGCTCTGACGGTTTTGAACTATAAACGCAACACAACATAGTGATAATACTGCCATCCTGTGGAACACCATATAATAGATGGACACATTAACATTGCTTAGCTGAATGGAAGGTTATGCTTGTGAGGTGAAAGTCCTGTAGTGTGGATAAATCAAGTGAAATTACAGTATGTGCAACAAACAAATCCCAGAGATGTAAGAGAATGGCAAGGATGAGACTCTCGTCTTCATGAGAAGTGACACTGGTTATGCCTCTCACCTGTGGGCCAGTTCCTGTGGGGATCGGCTGTGAAACTGTTGCTTTCTCCCATCTCTTCTGAGTCATTTCTTCTGTTAGCCTCCTGTGAAACTGCAAGCACAAGACACTGTGTCAGTTCCAGGTTCAAACACAGACTGTCCCTGAAGAAGGCACATTAATGGGGTTAAAAAAAGAATGAAAAAGTTTAATAAAGTAAACATGGGACTACCTCTATCTGCCCATGTTCTTTGAAGGACAGCTTGATGAACGAGTACTTGCTGTGTTGGTAAGGACCTGGCTCCTTGTTGGCAGGCACTGGGTGCAGGTGTATCACTATTTTCGCACTTCAGGAAACACAATAAAATGCGAAGACATGCATATCAACAGAGAGTGTTCATTCTTCGTTGTAAAATGTGTTTTGACCAAACAAATCTGAACTTTCAGGAGCTTTATTAACAGCAGACACTTGCAAAAATATTCTACCAAAATACAGCGTATTCATCCAAGAGATTAAAACAAAGGCAGCTCCATAAGAACTACGACACCAACCCCATACACTGATGAAAACAACCATCAATAAAATACAGCAAACTACAAAAAAACACTATTTGGTTTATGGTTGATGCTCTCAAAATAACTATTAATGCATTCAAGCAAGTTACTGTGTTTTGATTGTTGTCTTTTATTAATTACAGTATTAGCAAACTCACATATATGCACACTTACCTTTTCCCTATTCCTGCAGCCTGCTCCTCAAAGAAGATGATCTGAGACAACGGCATGGCTATACAGCATTCCTACAGATGGAAACAGAAATACAGAAGGCACCATGCGCCATGAAAGTAAACAATTAAGTCTCAAAGACCAAATAAATAACTCAGTGGTCATGTTTTTAATGCCGTCTTACATGGTTTTTAACATCTCTCCAGATCAACCGATGGGTACTCAACAAGGCAACTCCCAGATCAAGCTTAGCCTGGTACAAAGACAGGAACATGCACAAGTACATTCGGCTGTAAAAAACAATGTATAACAGTGCTTGTATTGCTATTTATCACCTGAAACCAGATGCTGCAGTGGTGTTTGTTTTTAGCTGTTCCGCAGTTGTAGGCTCAGTCTACTCTTACCCATGAATAAATACAACATGTACCTTGTCATCACCGTCATAGAGTCTGACACCTCGCTGCTGGATCACTAAAGTTTCGTCAATTTCTAAAAGCCCACTCGACCAAGAAAAGCGATCCATTTTTCACTTTAAACACAAATTTCCTTCGCTATGTCCGTGGTTGCTGAGGCTCATTTCATTTCTGTTTACTTCCTGATCCCCGCCTGCACGACATAATAATTTTTTTTTTTTTAAAACAGTAAAATCAAACAAAGTCAATTTAACTAGTAATTAAACGTGTTTTAAATTAACAGTTTACACCCCTGATCATATTATAAATGACTGTTACTCTATTTAAAACCGTTTACGGTGTTGATTTTTTGACAGGCAGCTCTGAAAGGCAGCTCTGAAGGGTCCTTCGTTGTGTTTTCCTTCCGAGCGCCAGCTGTCAATTGAGGCTAACAAGAGGTGCTATCTGGCTATCTTGTAAGCTCGCCTCGTTAGTTTATTATGTTTGATGAATATCGGCCGGATCGTTATTTGCGCTAGCGCTGCATTTAAAATTAATCTAAATGAACTGGTGCGTGTATGCAGCTTTTCGTGTTTCGAGTGTCTTTTGACTGAGCTCTGCTCAAAATGAATGTAGCCCTAGCCTGCTAGCTTGTTGTTAGCTGCGGACAAATGTGGTGCAGAAAGGCTTTTCAGTGCAGAAACAGCTTCTGTTATTCTGCAGTCATTGTTCTACTGCAGAAAGTTTGACCATGCAGCTTCATTATGATGCTACAACTGAAAAGAGATTGTTTAAATTTGCTTTAGATTATGCTATTGCAGCAGTATGAATTTAAATAAGTGACATTTTATAAGATGCACCGTTTTTAAACTTTCCCATTGTTGATCTTGAATTACCCTTTTCGTTGGTATTGTAAAAAAGTGATTACTGGTAGTATTTACCAGTTGTTGAGAGTAATAATTTTATTAAGAAAGAGGGCTAGCGTGTCTTTGAATCTATAAACATGGATAAGAAAGCATTTGACATCGTCTTGGATGAGATCAGAAAGGTAAGGGATGTCCAATCATAAAATATCTCTATAATTATGTGTTTGAAAAGTGTTTCAAAAACTGATGGTAATTCTGTATTTCAGTGTGTCCTGACCGATCAGCGGGTCAAAGCTATTGAACAGGTTCATGGATATTTCTCCAGCGAGCAGGTAACTCATTTCATCTTCATCTAATACTGCATCTCACTACACTTCACACAAGAATCATAAAAAATGCAGCTTTTGTTTGTGATGAAGCTTCTTTTTAAAAAAAAAAAAAAAACGTGTCATGATCGTTCCTGCTCCTCCCATAAAAGATGAGTGCAGCTCTAATGTTTTAAGTTGTTTATAACACTGTCATGAACATCTGCAGGTGATGGAGATATTGAAATACTTCTCATGGGCAGATCCACAGATCAAAGCAGTGAAAGCTCTGCAGCATGTAAGTAACAGTTTGAAATGAACGGGAAATCCGTTCATTTATTTATCCATCTACATTTAGTTCATGACAGACTGAACGGGATATTATGAAACATGCTCTCAAGAGTCTATAAAACACATTAACGTGTATCATTTGTGATTGTCTCTTGTGCCGTTTGTGTTGAAAATGTAAAGTGAAATGTGCTTCTTTTTCTGATTCCATTAGAAAATGGTTGCAATCCCTACAACCAAAGTTGCAAATATCCTGAATTGCTTCACCTACTCAAAGGACAGACTGGTTGTGTTGGAACTGCTGGCGTTGTGAGTACTATTACATGAGACCATTTAAAGAGCATATTGCAGGTTAAAAAAAAGTTGAGATTAACACTTCATGTTGTCAGATAAGGGCTGTAGAATAAGTACATCAATTTTCTGTATATTCTTCAAAACTTCAAAAAAAAAAAGTGCTCTAATTTAGAGGAGAAAGTGGCTGTTTTAGCGTAGCTGTTTAGAACTGCTTTTTTTTTCAACAACGCGTCATATGACGTAACGTAAGGGAGTCGTGTTCTGTTACTCTGCTTTGATCGGCTTTATGCGTACGTGTATGAATGAATCAATGAAGCCTTTATTGCCCCTGGGGGAACTTGTCTTGCACAGAGAGCATGAAACACTTTACAAACAAACATTTAGAAGGCAGCACAAAAGAATTAAAGCACAAATAACAGGCTAAAACATGATTAAAGAGGTGTAATGATACGTGGTAGTGAGTGAGAACAGACAGGATGCCTCCCTGCAATGGTTTGTAATTTGCGCGGCACACATTCGGTAAGTGGCTTGATTATTCATAGTGTGTTTTGGTGAATTATTCCCACTACCTCAGAAACGATCGAACAGACACGTTGAATATTTCGGCATCAGACACAAAAGCGTTTCCTTATTAATGATTTAAATCTCTGGCTGTTTAACATAAAATATTATATACGCAGACAAGCGTTTAATGATTTGATCTGCTGGAATCCTCTGTTATATTCTCTATATATTATATTGCGCGTAATAGACACCGGACAGTCTGTATTAATATATGTAATGATACGATTTATTATAAATCCAACTCTGTTGCAACAGAGCGTGCGCGTGTGTGCGCGCAGTGGGGAAAGACGGAACGCGCGGTTTGGAAACAAACAGAAACACAAGCTCTGTCGGTCCTCTATCCCATAAAAACTTTAAACTTTTTGTAGTAGCCTAATATATGTGCACACATTAAACTGCGGCGTGTGTGCGCTGTTGTGCATGTTTGTGTGGATTACGTTCAATGGACGTGCGCTGTGAACTCACGTCAGGAGAATCCTGCACTATACACTGTATTTTCTATTACAACGTGAGCACCGGGCTGCATCAGGAATAAACAATAAAGACGTAGTGCTGCATTTGCACAGGCCGTGTAATCGGGTTCTATGTCTGTCTGTCTCTCCCTCTCTCTCTCGCGCGCGCACAGCGCGGCACTGTAATACGTTGTACAGATTGGCCGTTTTTACGAGCAACTCCCATACTCCGGCACTTGGACCTTCTACAAATAGTTTTTTAATGGATTGAATGTGATTATAAACTTTACATATGCTGATGTGAACACAGCACTCGCCCATATATGGCGAGCTGACACCTGTCACTCAGCAGGACGCCTGCTCCGGGTCTCTCCTCACACCACAGCTTCACTTCTCTCCTGAGGCCGTTATTCCTCTAATCCTGCCTGTTTCTGCTCTCTAGCACATCTAACAGGTTCAGAATAATAAGCCAGTGGACCATTATATGTAAAGGAATACATATTTTCTTCCTATTTATTGACGGGAGTGACACTCGGATCCGTGATTTTCTATGTTAAACAGACGGGGATTCAGCGGGACTCCCTTACGTTACGTCACAGCCGAATGCGGAAGTAAAACGCAAAGACGTGCGAACACCTACTAAAATGTCTCCAGGAGACCCTGTGGGTTATTAATTTCAGAATTTCTTTAAAAACAGTATTGTTAACGTATTTTCCTATGATTAGTTAAGTTTTGTCTTTAACCTGCAATATGCTCTTTAAGCTCCTTAAATGGACTGTTAATCACAGTTTTGTTTTCAAAAGCAATATGATACCAGTTAGAAATTGCTTCAGATTTGAAATCGTTACACCAATAGGTGACTTTTTTTTTGATATTGTATTTTTGTCCTCCTTCAGGAACATTTCAGATGCTCAAAATTATCGTCCTGTGGATGATCTGTTTCGCATACACTTGTCTGAGAAGAAGAGGGCTCGCAGGATACTTGAGCAAGTGAGTTCATCTTTGACGATAAAACTTCATGCTGTAATTTGCATTCTTTGGAGCTCTTTGAATCCCTTTTTGGGAGCCAGTTGTTCCCAAGGGCCAAAGGTCACCAAGTGAGTCTAAGGCACACAGGACTGATGCATTAAATAAAAAGTTCATTTTAAATCAAGCATTCATCTCCATGTGCTTTCTTTTTTAATTTTTTGATGGAAATATTTTTGGTGTTGTGTACACAAGCAAACGCGTGCACACGATTCCTGATATTGTACCCCCTCTGTTTTACTAGGTGTGTAAGGTTGGCTGCAAGGCTCCCGTAGCCATGATCTCGTCCTGTGGTATGATACCAGGAAATCCATACCCTAAAGGAAGACCCAGCCTGGTCAGTGGCACGTTTCCTGTAAGTATGTGCAGGACGTCATGATGAGCTTGGACCATTCTGAAAATGTTTTTTTAGATTGGCCAATCACAAATTCACCTCTACTGAGAAAAAGAAAAAAAAAACACGTTTCTTTATGTCTTGATATTTGTAGGTCCACATAGTTATTTAACCTGCTCTTAAAGTATTTTTTCAGTGTGTTTGTTGCTGGTGTGTGTCTGCTCAACGTAAATCATCCCTTCAATAAGTATTTTTATTGTTTTGATTGCAGGGAATTCCTCCAGTAAAGAAAGAAAGCGAGAAGAAAGAGGACTCCTCTAACAGTACGGAAGGAAAAGGAATCGCTTCTCGGATTACTGGACCATTCAAACCTGTAAGCACTAGAATGGGAACAACTGGACTTGGATTATTTAACATTGACAGGTTGACCTAGAGAAGTCTCATGACTGCGTGACGAGGCCTCACATGACACATTTTATTATGAGAATTTGATAAAAACGTTATCCTATATTTCCAACTCTGTTATAAAAGTGACTGATTTACACCATTGTAAAGAAACTCACGGAAAGTTAAGCTGTAGTGAGTGATACAGAAACATTGACGTGAGTGATTGTAAAGTTTTATGAGTTCAGTCTGAAAGGACTTGGGTTGGTAACCAGAGGGTCGGCTGCTCAAGTCCTGGTACGGAACAATTTATGGATATTTGTCTGGTTGCTAGAGAGGGGCCAATTCACTGAGTTTTGCAGAGGGGGTCTTGAGAAAGGGCTGAGTCCCAAACTGCTCAGGGTGCCCTGTGTGTGTGTGTGTGTGTGTGTGTGTGTGTTTATTTAACATGTCTCTCTGCAGCTGAATTTCCTCTCTGGGAGTTATCAGGTATACACAAGTAAACGCACATGGCTGGGAGATCAAAGTGTGAATGTGGAGTAGTGTGATCACTGTTGTAAATGTGACGTTACAGTACAGACAGGTCTAAATTGTAAGGACCTGCAATGCTCTAATTGTTAAGTAGGGATATACAACAACGACAAATCCCTTACTTTTGAATTATACATGTTTTACTTTGAAGAAAAAACATCGCTACAGGGATCTCAAACTTTCTCTAACTGGCCCCATCCCTAAATCTATTTAATGCCTCAGATCTTGCACTTCATGTAATCATGTTTTGTTTTATTTTTTTGCTGAAGGACTTCTGGACTGTCATTGCTGACATGGTGCACGTAGCTCACTGAGTCTGGCTGTTGCAGCCTAAAACAATGCACACGCAGGTGTGCAAGTAGTGAAACGTTTCTAGAATGATGATGTCAGTAATAAGTACTTGGGTACTGAACACATCCCTGTTTGTTCCAGTTTGAAAACATAAAAAAAGAATCTTAATAATAAACACAGAAAACCGTCTTTTCACCCCATTTACTCAATTTATTCTAAAGATGTTTTAATTTTTAATATCATCTTTCGTTCCGGATTAATCTTTTCTCTTTTCTTCTCACAGTTTCCTTCAACCTACAACCCTCATCGGCCTGTGCCCTACCCCATCCCACCATGTCGACCACATGCTACTATTGCACCAAGTAAGAAACAACCCACTGAAGCTCCTTTTAGTTGTTTTCTTTTCAATTCTTTTTTTTTTTTCTTCCTTCAAACTGATGAGTTGAGCTAATCAGCTGGTAATGGGTTTTATTATGTTCGTGTGTGATTCTTACATTTGTGTGTGTGTGTGTGTGTGTGTTTTTATTAATGTGTGGTGGTCACTGTTAATATATGCAACTGCTACTCAGGTGCATACAACAACGCAGGCCTTGTTTCTGTGGGAGGGGTTATAACAGCCCACGTGGCCCCTCCCCCCTACAGCGCCGCACACAAAGTAGCAGGTATGATTCGAATGTGCGCTTATGTGTGAGACAGCAAATAAACACTCTTTAAAGCTTGCTGCCTAACTACCTGGCATGCTGCTTACCTGCGCTTCTCAAATCTTTATCAAATGAAGAATGGGCTTTTTTGATTTCTGCTGGAGACACTGAGTTACACTGAGTGACCAGAAAATGACATTTCATGCAGGCCAACCCAATGGTCGTGTACTGGATTCTTTTCATTTGGGATTGTTTAAAAAAAAAAAAAAAAGCTGTTCCAGTTTTATGCGATCAGAGTGTTTTCATATTAGATTGATACATATCCAATACAACAATAATTCTGTTATGATGCAGATAATTATTTAATTTTCAATATGTGAATAAGCTGACAAAACACCCACAGAATCAATTCCCCATTTAGAAATGTTGTTTTTCGCAAAGCTGTTTTGCTGTTTGCTTTCTGGTCAGTCAGCGTAGATGTCAATTTTTTCGCTGGGTCATGTGAAAGGTTCGTCTGCTTCCTGGACGGGGAATAACTTGAAACTAATACCATCAATCTGTTTTGTTTTTTTTCCTGCTGGAATCATGCTCTGTGCTGGCATTTAACCCGCATTGCTTTAGAAAACCTATTTTGTTAAATCTTGTCTTTTCTTCACTGTTGGATACATATTTGAGAGTCTTTGTTGGAGATATGAGCACATTTATATGAAGTAAGTACAAGTGTTAGCCAATTGAAGAAAAACTAAGTGTTGAGATGAGAAAGTTGTTGATGAAAGTTGAAAGTTTCCCCAAAGGAAAGGACACATATTCCAAATTGAAAAATTGTTGGAATGTTTTATGTAATGGGATTCACGCAGGAATGCTTTTTGGCCAGTACTTCATGCTGCATCTCCCATTGGTTAGATGGTAGTTGTGGTCTTTATTTTTTGGAGGTTTTAGCTTTTTCCACCTTTTTTTTTATTATTGTTGTTTTTGACCAAGTCATCCAATTGGAACAAAAACACAAAAATCATTCTTACATTAAGTTTTGAGATTGTAATACTTATTGGATTTTTTTTTTTTTATACCTCCAGGTTATGCCAAACCAGGGAATCCAAAGATCACCACACCTGGAGTCAACAGTGGGCCCCTCCTCATTCCTCATGGATCCACTCCTTCTACACCTGTCCCTCCTCAGGCTTCTCCTGCTCAGCTAACTCCCACAACCCCCATCACTCCAGTCTTCCCCGGCATGGTGCCCTCTCACAACCCTAATGCCCACTCGCCCTCCCCTGCCCCGTCTCCATCTGTGATCAAAGCAGGGCCGCAGACCCCCGGGGGCCATGCTCCACCTACACCCTCATCCGTCATCAAAGCCCACACTCCTTCAGGTACTCCCTGTGGAACGCCTGTCCCTGGTAGTGGGGGATTCACTTCGTCTCCCTTCCACGGTGTTTCCAGACCAGGCACCCCTGCTTCCTCCCGCAGCAGCCATGACCCCTTATCTCAGACGAATTCCATGGGCTCATCTCAACAGAGGGTTTTTCACCAGTCCACAGACCACCAGTCAGGATCCACACACCCTGGCATGCACCCACAATCAGGTAACCCATCTGGGTCAGTGATCCGAAGCTACACCCCCTCTGGACCACAATCTCTCACTCCAGGATCATCCAATCCAGCTATTCCGAGCTGTTCCACCCCAGGCCCCAGTCCCAAACTCTCCCCAGCCCACTCTGCACAGGTTCAGGCCGCCATGGCAGCAGCCATGAATAGACACTCTGGGGGAAGTAACAGCGGCAGTAACAGCCCCGTGCACTCAGCTTTCAAGGGCACATCTCGCTGCGGCACGCCATCCGTTAGCTCTCTGGTAGTCCCAGCTTCCGCACAGGCTGCCCTGGCACGTTCTTTCGGTCTGTCACACCCCTCGGGTTCTCCTCAAGTCTCTCTGTCAAGTCATGTTGCCATCCCTGGCCTCCAGGGTCTACCCACCAGCCCAGCCCCCTCACATTATCACGGCCTGTCCCACTTCCCCTCCCTCACCTCCTCACTCCCTCCATCCACCATCTCTGCATCCATGCCCGGAATTCCTCACTCCAGCAGTATTTCTAACCATCCGCCCACCTCCATCTACCCAGGACTGGCTCCCAATGCTGCCCCCAATGCAGCCTCCCCATTTGGTCTAGGCCTCACCTCCGCCCCCTCGCTATTCCCAGGCCTCCCTCCCGGCGCAAGCCCTGCTGCCTTCCCAGGATTGGGGGTGTCAGGAGGGCACAGTGCAGGGAGCCCCGTGTTGTCTTCTTTCATGGGACTCCCCGGAGCCACTCCGTCTTCAGTAGCATCAGTGGCACCGCTGCAGGCAGCAGCGGCTGCAGCGGCCGCAGCAGCTGGAGTTCCATCCTCATCACCAGTTTTGCCAGGATTTGCATCTGCTTTTAGTTCCAACTTCCAGCCGGGGTAAGATAGGTTTTCATGCTTGCTGATGATATGGTATATGATATTTTTTCTTTTTTAAAGGTTCCCACGAGCAACCATGGGGTCTTTCTTTGTTAATATTCTTGCTGTTATTGCACTTTAGCATTTTTTGCATTTTAAGATTTCCAGTCAGCACAGACATCATAAATCATTTTTTCCGCCCTGCCTTTTCATGTGCTGGTATTGGAAACATTGAACCTCCAAAGTGCAAAGTCCACTGCTGTTCTCGTCCAGAGTTTATGGCGTAGAGCTTCTTGACAAATCCCATTATTGTTCAGCCATCTATTAGGCATGTTATCTTTTCAATGCGCAAGCATGTGACTCACCTCTGTTGATATTTCAACACTGAAATGACAGATGCTATTCAAGCCACCTAGGTCTTGTTTTTACTGAACTAAAACAATAGTTTGATGAAGCAAGACAAGGTACATACAGAAATGAGTTATTTATGCTAAACGCAGCTTTTATACTCGTGTTATGCTTCAACTGTAACAAGATATAGGATGAAGTATCTGTAATCCTCCAACATTACTCACAATACTCGTACGGTAACCATATACTGTTATCGTTACTTGGATAGTGATCAGATAAACTCTTACAAAATAATCCTAAATGGGATTTTCAACCCATCAAACTAATGAGATGTGTTTCCTGTTGCTCAGGTTGTATGTTGAAAGAGGAAATCATCAGAGTTAAAAGTGAGATCAGTAAGCCTTGTTAAGTGAATTTAGTTGTGAAATCCTGTGGATAAATATCATTCAATCATACACGTGGTGTGTTTCAGGCTGAGCAGTGGACTCCAGGCTCCAGGAGGCAGCAGCTTCCCCGGCTTGTTGTCTTTCCCCGGAGTGCCCGGCTTCTCCCCCGCTGCCTCACCTGCTGGGCTCGGTGGACTACACAACCAAGCAATGCAGTCTGCCCTGCTGCAGGTAGACACATACACATACACACACAGACACACAGACACACACAGACACACCGACACAGACACACACACACGCACACGCAAAATTTGGTAGTAAAATCATTTGACTGTCTGACTGATAACCTCATCACTATAGTAACACTTCTTTTCTTTGTCCTGTACCAGGCTCATCCCACGTCTGCTCTGGAGAGCTTTCAACCTCAGCCCAACACTTTCACTAACTACCCTCCAGGACCAGGAAACCCTTTCCCCCTCCAACCAGGCCTGCACCCCCAGTTGGGTTGGCAGTAAAACACGCACATCCATACTGTCTCCCATTACCCCCGACAGATGAGAAACTTTTAGTAATGTTTATCTTACCACCACAATCACTAATTACTTGAAGTGTATTGCAAACAGATTAAATAGTGTGTGGAGGGGGATGGTATATGTCTTCTAATATGCAGAGAGAACAGATGTAAATATCAGTGGTTGAAGTTGTTAGTTTATATAAGTAGACTGTGAATGGTTTTAATGTTAGCTGGACTTGGCTGATCTTGACCAGGTGGGAAAAGTCCATAGTGAAATATGAAATATAGAAAATTTTACAAAAGTACATGATACCATTTAATGACTCGACAGTAGTCCTGTGTAGTATTTCCTGTCCAGTGTGAGTGAAGAGGACATCCTTTATGATGATAAGGACATGTCCTGGATTAAATATTACATTATGAAATGAATCTCTGACACCTCTCTGGGTAAATTGAAATTAAGTCATATTCACAAAACACTTTTTTTAAAGTCCTGCTTGGAGAGTCGTTACGTTATTTTGTGTTTTCAGTGAACAAACACACATGGCTGTCTGCAGTTTACATTTTGTTTGTCTACAAAGGGTTTTTTTTTTATTTATTTTTTTTTATTAAGATGTCACCCTGCTAGAAGTACTGTTATAAAAGTGGTTGATCCATGTACTGATATACTGTTAACACATTTTGAAGCATTCATTGGTTGATAATATTCACTTGAGATTTTAAATCTTAATTAATTCTTGGCAAAAGAGGAACAACTGTTTTGTATTTCATGTACTGCAATGCCCAGTACACTCGTTGTAGAGTAACTGACATATTTCTGTTTTTTTTTTAAATTCATTTCTGTGTTGTTTTTTTTTAATATGTTGGCCCTTTTTTTTGTAATTGCACCTGTTTTATTCTTCTGTCAGTAAACTGCTGGTTGCTCTAGCTCTTGTGTCATCTCTATTCTGCAGTTGACAAAATCAATGAATCCCCTGAATTTTCAAAAAAATCTTTTCCTGAGGGCGCTGGTGGCGTAGTGGCAGCGCACGCGTCCTCATGCATCAAGGCTATAGTCCTCGTGCGGGTGGCCCGGGTTCGCGTCCAACCTGTGGCTCCTTTCCCGCATGTCTTCTCCCACTCTCTCCCTGACTTCCGACACTATCCACTGTCCTCCCTTTACAATAAAGGCAAAAAATGCCCAAAATAAATCTTTAAAAAAAAAATTATAATCTTTTCCAAACAAACAAAGCTAAGACTTAAATATTCAGTAGTTAAAGGGCAACAAGTGGAACTTTTATCATTTTAATTTATTGTTTTATCACTGGAGCATAATCACTTTGGTAAGTAGCAGTGCTTTAGGTCAAAAAAGCAATTTTTTTTTTTTTTAGTGATATCTTTATTGTTTGAGACAAGGCAACACCAAAGGTAAAGTTCATGGCCAGTTAAAGACTCAATGAAGAAGGTCGCAGGTACATTGTCAAAATCACAGCCTCAAATGAGACCACATGATCTCTTAAGGCTTCGACATTATTCAAATGTTTCTTTTCTTTTAATTACCCATAACCCTCAATAGTAGATCCTTTTCCAGCCTACTGCTCAATACAGTGTTTATCTCCAGCACCATATCACAATGCATGAAGCTGAGTCATGGATCACTTGGTCATGAGACCTGCAACCAGTGATTGTATCTCACTGAAACATTTTCCACATTAGAGCCGTTGAAGTTTTCTATAACCTTACATAGATAACGGTATCAGGAACTCACCAGTCAAAAAAGGACGTCTAAACACATCCCATAAATGAAAACATGGAATATACAAAAAAACATGTTATCCATGCAAACTAAAAAAACTAAACAAAATTCTTGGAAAAGTTAATTATATTTTTTATTTAACTGCAAGTCGCATTTAATCTGACATTATGTAGTTTGAAATGACACTAAATGCACAATGCTACCATGGCAATAAATAGTTAAGTAAACTCAGGATTCATTTGGATTGAATACTTCATGTTGCTTTTGTAAAACTAAAATGAAAAATGTTGAAAAATGTATTTATCTTTTTAGTTGAATGTATCCCTCAGCGTCAACAACTAACACTTTAAGGCACACTGTAAATAAATATCAGGTGTTTAACCTGTTACTGTTTAAAATTGGTTATTGGAATTAATTTATCTTATTTATTTGTTCATATGTCATAAAGTTTGATAATTTAAAATGAAATTAAAATAAATCTTATGATTGATTAACCAGTGAATAGGGTGTGGGATTGCTTTACTGATGGCTTACACATTAAACAGCCATCCAAAGTTTAGGACATAAACTGACTATTTTCCAGTGACGTGTTGACATCTTAACAATTCTACATTGTTGATGGTTAACTCAAAGTGTGAGCCACACCTACTTCTCCCTGAGCTTCATTATATTACAGCATTACAGCTTTAAAAGGCTGTCTGAGTCCCTCCTCATTAGATTCACTTCTCTCTTTACAAACTGCCTGAGTGCACTTCCTCTATCACTTTGATCAGCACATGGAAATGGAGCACAACATGGAAAGCGGGAAGAGAAGAGTCCTGAGCAAAGAAGATTTAATATGTAAGCAACACTTTCTTTCTGCCTTATTTTTTGTATTTTGACCTGTTCTATTACGGAACTGGTTTCTGTTAAAAAAAAAAAAAAAAAAAGGGAAAAAAAAGGAAAGTTTTATTTACTTTCTGTTGAGGCTTAGCTCAACAAAGAGGTTGTTTACTGTCTTCTGAATGTGAAGTGTCTGGTGTAGAGTGAACAGAAGGTTGTTGTGTATGTGTTCAATCTCACCTGTATAAGTGGAAAGCAGCAGCACGAGGCAATAGGGCAAAGTAGAACTCCATCGTCATAGCGACAGAGATCACTTGGCACTGAGATAAAGGGTCCCAAAAGCATGTGACCGTGAGTGTTTGCCTTAGTGTCTCCCTTCACTTCTACGTGTGCTTGTTTCTATGCTGTGTGAAGTCAGGTGAACAAGGAGCTCTCCTGTTGCTCACAGGTGTGTTTGACCTGAGAGTAAATAGTCATTACTTTGCTGACAAGGCCTTGTTTTGATGATCATTTTCCATCGTCTTTGTTAAGATAACAATCCGACGGACAGGATCATGTGTCATAGGCAGCTGTGTACACATTTATTTGATTTGGCTTTAGCTTAAGTATTTGCTAATTTAATGGTAAATGAAAAATAATAAATGAGTTATGTGAACAGATTGTGATTGAACTTTGAAATGAATATGGAACATTTATTCAGACAAAATGTGCAAACTATGAAAAGAAACAATAGTCAAACAAGTTTCTAAACACACATCAACACATTCAAAGAAGTCTCCATCATCATTGATTGTTAATTATCCAATTAGCTTTACTTTATTTTCTTAGACATGTCCACCTGAATAAGTATTACCTATTATTGTTGTCTTACTATAATCAATTCATCAATTAGATATTTATCTTCATCATGTAAACCAGTTATCAGTATATGTATGTAAATATGTGGACCACCACTATATACTGATAAACCAAATCCACACACTGTATAAACATGTTTAAAAACATTGTTATTAACAGAAAAATCAATACTTAACATAAAATAATAAAATGTAGTCTGTGTAAAACCTTATGAGTATCAAAACCCTTCATAATCAGGGGTGCTTCTAGGGTCTGTTGGGGCCCAAGGCAAACATTCATTGGGGGCCCCTCCAACCAGTGAGTAAGTGCTGTTAGATGGGGCCCCATGAGGGAGGTTTCCTACTCTCATTGCAAAATGTATCCATTTTGAGGCAATGCTGTGGTTTAAAGTTTGTCAGCTGTTGGGGGGGCCCTACTAGCCTGGGGCCCTAAACAGTTGCCTGCCTTGCCTGTCGACAAGCAGCGCCTCTGTTCATAATTTCCCTCCAAAGATTATAAAGAGATTGTTTATGAATCTTATGTGTATGCAGCTATAATCTGCTTCACTTATAAAATGGTACAATTAGATCAAATCAACACTGTTCATTCTTAATTTTCAATTTCCATTAGTCAATTTATTGAACATGTTAAAATAATACATACACAAAAAAGTAAAAGCAAGAGGGGGGGAAAAAACAACAAAAACAAACAGGATCTCAGCAACAAATGAATAAATCAAATAATATAGTAAATGTTCGAAAGGAAGAAGATAAGAACTTTTCTGGTCTTATTTTTAATAGCTCATCATTTACAATGAGGAAGTCCAGAAATATGGCTACAGCATACCCTTTGTTTTCTATTGCCTCAGTAAATTAAACTATACAATCTGTTTGAATGAAATGAATTCACACGGCCTTGTGTAAAATACTTTTTCCAATAATTTAGAGAACTGCAAAAGCAATGCAAAGACTGGCAGGTGATGACTTGTATCATTTAATACTAAACCACTAATACCTGTCCCCTCCATAACATTTGTGAACATGTTGTGTTGTTATTCTGGATGGACGTCTGATTGTGGGATGTATCTGTTACATTGAATTGATCAATTCTGCTGTTGTTCAATTCTTATTCTGTTATGACAATGCTCATACTGTACACTCATAAGCAGATATGAACTTTCCCCTAAACTGTCACAGATCATGTGAAGCAGTGGAAGTAATTTATCAGGCGCCTGATACAACTCGACAGAATTGTGTAACATTATGATCTGAGACGTGCTGATTAAGCCTTCAGTGCCTTTCTCGATGATTTGCCTTTTTCCATAATGGTTGTCTTTGTGTGTTTTAACCTGCTCTGTCAGGATGTTCTATAATTTTGAAAAAAAATAAATAAATACATAATATAATAAAATTATATCTTATGCAAATTAAAAACATGCAGACAAACCGTCTTTCATGGATCACAATGGTTTCTGTCAATGATTCACTGAGTGTTTTTGCTTGTTTTACTTTGCTTGTAATCTCATCGGCTTTGAGAATGAGGGAAACCTAAGTGTCCTTTTGAGAGGACACTTTAAGGGCTTTAAATTAAATGAATTTGTTCTCTGATAGCCTTCAAAGATCTGAGGTGGTCAGGAAACCCTAAAGTCAAATTTGACTTTTATATTTGTAAATTTGTCCAATTTAAAAAAAAAAAAAAGCCTTCAAAGTGAGGCATGTGACCTTGTGGTATGAAATCTAATGGCTTTGTTTTGAAACTATTGCAATTTATAACTCCCAGACCTTTCCCTTACTTAATGACTTATTTTATCATCTGTGTAGAAAGCCTGGGAATCCTGTTGCATGAGTAAACCGTTTACTGTTTGCACTGTGTGTATGTGGGTTTTCCAGCATGTAAACACACTTTGTGAATGAGCGACTGTAAGTATGACCTTACGTCATATTAACTACTCAGTTTCACCGAGATTTGGGCATTTAACATTTTCCTCAAGTTTTCTTGCCTAATTTCACTTTAAATGAACCATCAGAGAATGCCATGTACGAGTAATATGTACCTTAGCTTTGGCATGATAAGTACACAATGGATAAATGGAGATTTCACATTTTTTTCTGATACCAGAAAACAATGGCTAAAACAGATCCGAAGTTATTTCAAACTGAAAAATGTTAGGATTGAAGCACTTTCTTGACTCAAATTGAGAGGGACTCTTTGGAGAGAAAACCGTAAAAATACTCTCAGGTATGGCAGTTTTTTACGAGTCAAGGCCTTGATTGTGCTGCTGTAGTCCAGAGAGAGTGTTCGGTTCCTGGTCAGCGACCTTCTGGTCTTGTTTTCAGCAGAGTTTAATGTGTCCCCAGACAGTGATCACGCCAATCAGATCTATTTCTTCTTAATTCCAACCTGTTCGCCACTCCCGCCTTGCTATAGCTTGAAGGTTTCTTCATATTTGAAGGGTGTGTCAGTATGCAACTCTTACCAACACAGTTGTTTCTCTTTCTGTCTCTGCAGCTGAGCGGACTGGGTCTTTGGGGTGCGTCGGTTGGTTCATCGTCATACTCTCTGGCATCTTTACAATGATCCTTTTCCCCTTTACCATCTGGTTCTGTCTGAAGGTGAGTGAAATATTACAAATGAGGTTAAAAAGCAGTTTAAAACTAATTTCATTAACTACATTACTAAACAGGCATGAACCAGCTAATGTGGTGTTCTTTGTACTTTAGATTGTTCAGGAGTATGAGCGTGCTGTCATCTTCAGACTGGGACGCATCACAGATAGGAAGGCTAAAGGACCAGGTAGAAACATTAACCATGTTTGTTTCTTAATTTGCAATTCATTTTTTATACATGTTTTAAATAAGTGAATGGATTAGCTTCGATTAGATAGAAGCTATTTCTGATTGATGAAAGATGTTTTTGGTGCTTAAATTATGGAAATTCACATTTTGACCTGCTTCTCCAGGAATTTTCTTTGTTTTGCCATGCACTGATTCCTTTGTGAAAGTGGATCTGCGAACAGTTTCATTTGACATCCCACCACAAGAGGTAGATTTCCCATCAGTTAAAAACAGCAACACATGCTGTCTGGAGTAAATCTCCTATCCACCATTTGAAAAAAAAAAGTGAACCAACACAAAAACTTGAACACATTCCATCTCTAGATCCTGACCAAAGACTCAGTCACCGTTTGTGTGGATGGAGTGGTGTACTTCCGGGTCAGTGACCCCATCGCCTCTGTGGCTAATGTATCCAATGCTGACTTCTCCACCCGTCTGCTGGCTCAAACCACCCTGAGAAATGTGCTGGGGACCAAGAACCTCTCAGAGCTGCTGTCTGACCGTGAGGGCATCGCTCACAGCATGCAGGTACACGAGCTCAATATTTAATGTTTATGCATCATGAAGAGGAACCAGACAAATGTAGGATTTCTTTTAATGCTGTTATGGGTATAATTGCGATGTTTTTTTGCTATATGCTGAGAATTGTGATACAATATATTGCCATATATATTGCGTTATAACTTTATTAACTGCAAATTATTTTTCCATAAAATCAAACAAAATCTAGAACTGTGAAATAAGATAGATTTCTCAGTCCACTCATTGGGGAATATTTTTCTTTTCTTAAAGGAGACCACAACATGATTGGAACATTTAGCCGTATTGGTTTCCTTTTTTTTGGTGATTGATATTCAATGAAATTCAAATTCAACTTTAAACAAATGTATTTGTGTGGAATAGGGAATAATCAATCCGACTGCACAAAGCAACTCCATATACCTCATGTTTTAAGCATTCATTTAGTGTTTTTTTTGTTTGAGGGCAAGTATGTAGCATGTACATTCAATTGATGGCACACACTGCAGCATGTGTGGTAATTTCCAGTGCTTATCACTTAATGGTTCTTTCAAGGGCATCAATAATTCAGTTACAATGACACAAGAGACAGTTCAAAACAGGCTCAACCATTACATAGACAGAATACAAGATACAAACTATTATACAATGAAACACTTTAAAACAGGAAGCATACACTCATATCTTTTTGAACAGATCAACAAGTCGTACAGTTGAACTTTACTTCTAAGCCACTCACAATCCTGTAAGAGCTATAGATACAGAAAGTTAATCACAATACCGGTGAGAGACAATAATCTTTTCTGCTTTAACCAGTCGAGCCTGGATGAAGCCACAGACGACTGGGGCATCAAGGTGGAGCGAGTGGAGATTAAAGATGTGAAGCTGCCACATCAGCTGCAGAGAGCCATGGCTGCTGAAGCAGAGGCTTCACGAGAGGCCAGAGCCAAGGTGAGGACATAAAGCACAGACAGCGCATGAGTGAATTCACCGTAAAACACAATGTACACACAGGCTTTATTGGATTCTGAAAGAAGGGCTCACCTTTCTCTTCATCCATGTGTAGGTGATTGCAGCAGAGGGTGAGATGAACGCATCTCGCGCCCTGAAGGAGGCGTCCCTTGTGATCGCAGAGTCCCCGTCAGCCCTGCAGCTTCGCTACCTGCAGACTCTCAACACCATCGCAGCGGAGAAGAACTCCACCATCATCTTCCCCCTGCCCATGGATGTCATTTCTCACTTTATAAAGAAATGATTTGTACGTTTCATGATCCTCTAAAGTCGCTGATAAGAAACCCTTGTGGCATCTGGGAAATGTGCTTAACAATAAACGTTTGGATTCAAGTTATTGCTGTAGTTTTCATTAAGGGACTCATTTCAGAAACACCTCTGCAGTTTATATAGACAAGGAAGCTGTGATTAGATGCTGTGCGATGGCATTTGGATTAAATTAGTGACCTGCATGTAAAATGTTATAAAACTGGTGTAATATTGATATAGTAGTGTCTAATTCATGATGTTTTATGATACTATGTTGATGGGCTGCATACCTTGATAAACATATAAAACTTATTGAAGTCATGTAGAGTCCTGTCTTGACTGATGAGTTCCTAATACTGTATCTGTTTCAGGTCATGATGCCTTTTTTTACACCCCAAACCCACAGGATGCCGGTCTATGAGAGTAAAATCCTTATCCTATTCAAGACTGCATTTGAGCAGTTGGAACATTTATTGATTCTGAGTTCTGAGATTTAAAAATATTTTCCTTTTATAAAATGTGCTTTTGTTCTCAAAAGTTTCAATTTGCTGTTGGATTTGGATTGATTCAATGCAATAGAAAAAAAGGGTAGTTGACCAATCATATTTTCTCCTCCTCGTTGTCTTTACTGCTTACAAAAATAACCTTTTTCAAATGTAAGGTTCATAAATACCTCCACTAGCAGTTGGTCTGATAAAAAAACGGATTCAACATGTTATTTTTAATTTTAAAGGCAAATAGCAAACTACTGTAGTTTTTTGCTCTAAGCTTTAATTCTGATTTGTAAGTGAAAGTCTGACGTATGCTGTACTCTGTTGTCTTTACTTATATTCAGATGAATACAATAAACATACCATGTACAGCATTAAAAGATGACACCCGGTTGTTTCTTGAATATTTTTAATACTGTGTTCTCCCCAAATCAAAGCATCAACAGACCATGTATACATTACATGTTGAACGATCTCATTCGTCAATCCTCTAGGCCTCCTACGCTACAGTTACAATTCAAAACTATCACAGATGCAGAGAGGTGAGAAAGGGAGAGCCAGAAAACAGCAAAGACGGAAAAAACATGCTTCTATTTCTTAAGTCGGTGCACTAAGACACAACTCTTGTTGTAAATGTATTTACATTCAAACGTACAATCAGTGCCAGAACAAACACATTTGGTAAACTTTGTCTCTGGACCAAATCTGTAAGGGGGGTAACGTTGTCGATTTTACAGCCACATGATCTGATTCTAGTGCTGGAGATGACAAGCCATGGAAACATTTGCTACAACAGCATTCAAATATCAAAATGGACACTTCATATTACCCATGATTGTTGTGGGAAGGCTAAACTAAGTGCTACGTTAAATGGCTGCTACATAGAGGTCCTCTTAAATCAAACAAAATCACATTGATGGCTTGTATAAAATGCAGTCATTACATTTTTGACATTCAGCGCATAGTCAGACACAAATGTCCACAGGACACATCGAAGGGTCGTTACAATACCAGCTTATTGTTTAGAAATCGGTCCGTTCAAAGGTGAAATATTAGTTTTTGGTGAAACCAGTAACTTTTGTAAACAATCATTTTGGTTGCATCTTGTAGACTGTTTTTTTTTTGCACTATTAGTGAACTTAAGGAGGATCGAAAGAGTCATTCAGTGACACAGGTGAACCCTAAACATTTGAAAACACAGTGACTTTCTGACTGGTATATTCTAACAGTTCTATCGTAATTCAAAGACATTCTCAAAATCATCAGTGTAGGTATAAAAAAAGTGTGAATTGAGATACATTTCTCAAATTCCTTTGCTGTACTTGACATTCGTTCGCTTAAGAGCATTTAACCCTGTGTACGTGTCATACAAAAAAAAACTGAAGATCTATGAAAGATCTTGTCTTAAAAACATTTTCACAACCATCAAAAAGTGCTGGTATTGCAATTTTAATTCTATTAATGAAAAAAAAAACTGGCAACCACAAAAATCCTCCTTTACATGCTGGTAAAAAGTAATGAACAGAAAAAGTGACCAGGGGCACTGAAAAAAACCCGAACCCCCCCATGCATCTATGTTACTCTAATAATATTACATTAGCCACTAACTCTGCTCACTTTTGCAAAATGGCTCCCACTGCCAACAGCCTTCACCAACTTACCCTCATCTCTTCTCACGGGCTTCATTTATATACAACGGCTTCTTTATAAATGTAGTCTGAACAGCTTTAGCTTTAGTTTGTTAGCGTGCCAGTTAATCACTGAGATTACTCTGTATTTTATGATAGTTTTCTATCTTGACTTGTTGAAAGCCAGGTGATGTAGGTGTCATGACCCTGAGGGTAAGTCAGTTGAGTACAATACAGAAGGCAGCTATCAGTTATACTGTATAATATATAATAATAATCATTTTTTAAATACTAACGCTTCTATAATATTTAACATACGTGAAAAATCTCGGGAAATAATCTTGAGAATGTATAATGTTCTGTAGAGAAGCTATAAAAAGTAAATTGACAGTTTTTCTAATCTAAATTTAGAAAACAATTCCCTGAATATTAGATTCTCCTGTGGTGAGAATTCAGTGTAGTTTGTACAAATTTAAAAATGACACTTTAAGGGGAACAAAAGTGTCATTCAGATAAACAAAGATGCTATGAAGAGGTTAACACAGACCTTAGAAGGTAAACAAAGAGTTAACCTATATTTTTCTTCAAACCTACATAGCTTATAGACTCATATCATAAGACAAAACCCTGGACACTACATCACTTCTCGCAGGGTATGTCCCATATTTCACTTGTGTCCCATTGGGCCATGTTTCCATAGATACACACACTGTCCTTTTCCTTCACACCTCAAGCTTAATAAATAGACAGATCACAGCAAGAAGAAGATTCACATTAAGACCGGAAGACCTTTACAGTACATGCTTGCTTAAGAGGCAAAATACATGTAAGAAATAAATTAGATATAAACATCACGTTTGAAAACATGGAAATAAAACAGAGATTTCTGTGTTGTGTTTCCCCCTTTAGTTTTGAGTTCCCTTGTAGCTGTGTGTTTGTGTTGTTGTTGTTGCTGTTGCCATAAAGACACAACAGACTGCACATTCCCGCTGAGGTAATAGAAAATGGCAGATGTAGTTTTTGCGTAGTTGACCTGAGGGATCCCAAAAGTGAAGGGTAGAGCTCATGTGGAGAGATTTATGTAGGAAGACCTGGTAAGGTTTTGTACATTGAGTTCAGTGTATTTTGCAGGAATAATGGCTGAAGTACACGACAGCTATAGGGTTGTTCCACACAAGTAAAATGATCAGCATCAGACAAGTTGCAAAATGTCCAAAAGGTTGATTTACATGCCAATTCTTTATTCAAAGTCTTTAGTGAAATAAAAGGTTTTTCTCTGCTGGTAAGATGGCAGGACAGAGTATAAGGCGCTTTCTTTAAGTTTTTTTTTTTTAAGGGAAAATCTGAACTAACAAAGAAAAACGGATCCAGATAAGATCATCAAGGACATGATCGTGTTTAACACATTACAGTAGTTTAGAGGCCCTGTATACACCTGGTATTAACATGCATTTTAAGTAATCCAATTACAAGTCGGCAATGAACATAACTAGATTTTCTCCTCAACTTTATCTGGACTTAACCCTAACCCTAGCCTCCTAGTTACATTTCTGCAAGAAGTTGGGATTGGCCAATGGGAGAACACAGCAGAAAATATTCAGGACAATTCACAGAGTGGTAAATGACAGCACATTGATAGGAGCAGGTGGGGTGTGATGAAATATCCTCAGCCAATGATCCACCGGTGAGATCTTTGTACACAATGAAGCTGCTTCATACTCCTTTCTTTGTTATTTCAACTTATTTGTTTAGTGAATATATCCAATTACACATAACAAAATCAGTCATCAAAGTGGCAGATGCTGCTGCCTGATTCGCTGTCTTGGATACGTTGTAACCATAACACTATGACTTCCAT
Source organism: Symphodus melops (assembly GCF_947650265.1). Taxonomy (NCBI): domain Eukaryota; kingdom Metazoa; phylum Chordata; class Actinopteri; order Labriformes; family Labridae; genus Symphodus; species Symphodus melops. The sequence continues at coordinate 19,061,375 of NC_136701.1, forward strand.
AGTGAGCTTTTTTACGGTGAAAATCTCTTGCTTTAAGTGGCACTTGTGAAAGAGAACCTCGGCAAGATTTCAAGTGCAGGTTTGCAGAGAAATGTATGAGTACACACGTGAAAAGAGCCAAAGAGAAAGAGCAAGTGATGAAACAATATGCTATTCTTTGACTCGCTCACTCTCTCTCTGCTGTGAATGTGCATTGAAGTTTTTCTACTAAGTTATATTTTTATAATGAAGACTATGGAGGCTGTTCATAAATTCCATGTGCAGCGGTGAAAGGAGATCGAATTGCAACTTGACTTACTGGAGGTGTAATTGAATACATGTTAATGCCAGGTGAGTCAGCATACCTGCATGTGATTGGATCACCCAGCACACAGGATTATCACAGGTCAACAAAGCCTCAAAGAGAGTGCTACTTTTCATCTGTACAGTTTCTTTGCTTGTTGGAATCATGACTACAGATGCGGGGAGATTTAATGACATGACGACACAGTCTGTGTCTCTATCATACAGTATATACAGTCTACATTCCATCACTCATTTTTCCCCAACATGAACCTCAAATCCATTCACATTTTAAAAAGGGAGGAGAAAAGAAGGTAAATAAAAAAGAATGACCCAAACAAGAAATTCAAGAGATAGACAGTCGTGAGCTTATCGCTGCAAAGAGCTATGACAAGCAGCAGAGTTACAGCGATTGGCTGACACTCTGTGTGTGGGTGTGGCCGGGCCAGGTGAATAATTTTGATTGCTTGCTGCCCTGTGAGTGGGTGTGGCTGGTCCTGGGGAGAGATTTTGATTGATAGTGGCAGCTCTGTGGGACGGGGAGCAGTACTGAGCCTGCTGGGGACAGCCGTAGCAGTGAGTGGGAGAGTCGCAACCTGCTACAGGTGAGGAGGAGAAGAATGGGGATGAGGGGACGGGGGAGGTGGAGAAGGAACGGTGCAGAGGGGAAGAGGAAGGAGACATAAGGGGGCTGGTCTGGAGACGCCACAGGAGCTCCTCGTTGTTGCGACTCAGACGCTTCTTCTCCGAGCTCTCCTTCTCGACAGATTCGTGAAGGTTGGCGTTATCTTCTGACAGTTGCCTGCAGGGAAAATGGCACAGCAATCCATATCCACAATAAAAGAAACAGATGCATCACTTTGAAACCAAATCCAACGTTTACATGAACTAGAAGCAAAACTTACACACAGATATAGTCACAGTGATAACAGGGCTATTCATACAGATGATACATGAATGTCTCACCTAGACAGTGCAAGGTTCATTTGAATCCGAGCCTTCATATCTTCATTCTGCTGCTGCAGAACCTGGACTCTCTCCTCGAGGAACACGTTCTTCTGAGCCTGCTCGTAAGTAGAACAAACCAGAGCGAAATCTTTCATTCACCACATATGAAGCATGTTTATCCAAAACTGTGTGCAGTTTTGTGTGCAGTTGTGTGTGTGTGTGTGTGTGTGTGTGTGTGTGTGTGTGGTATCTGGCTGAGAAGTGGTTTGAGATAGCCTTTTTGAGCCTACCACTTTCTCCAGGTCAGAGATCTTCAACTCTTGCTGGTGTATCTGCTGGTTCTTCATCTCCACAACCTCCTTCAAGCTCTTAAGATCTTGTTCAATGTGCTGGTATGGAGCCAAAGCATCCTATTAATAGACAAACACACACAAACATTCACAAAAAAAAGACAGAAACGACAGATGGTGAGGGGTTGATAGGGTTTAGCAAGACAGGAAGTACATATCTGCGGTTGCAAAATATATTTGGTTATCTACACAAATACAGCACACAGTCACAAGACTGTTGTACTGTATTTCCTTGAGAGATACCTACAGACATGTTACAATAATTTATAATGTAGGTGCATTTTTCATGCAGTAGGTAAACTCACAACTATCTGTTCGTCTGTGCTTCTCCTCAGAGCCTCCTCAAAGCGTTTGGCTTTTTCCCTTAGACTTTGATTTTGGAAAGTGAGAGTGTCCACTTGATCCTGCATAAAAAGAAGAAAAAAAAACAATATTCAAATATGCCTCAGTTATGTGCAGCAACCCAAGACGAAAACAATCATTTGAATGTCTTTTTTAAAAATGGCATCCTACCTGCAGAGAAAGCCTGAGTTTTTCAAAATCCTCTTCGAGAAGCATCTTCTGTTGCTCATGAGCTTTCCGCAAGTCTACACAAAGAATCAGAAGTCAAAGGGGAAGAGATGTTGTTAGTTGGTAAAGTGTTGGGGATTGTTGTGTTTTATAAACAAGGTCTAAAATCAAACCTCTCATGGTACGGGCATGCTCTTCATGCAGCGTTGCCATGGTGATGTTATGCATCTCTCTGAGCTCCTGAATTGCTCCCTGATGGTGGACTGTCATCTCCTCTACCTGGCGCGCAAACAACAAACAGCAATGTTGTTCAATGACGAAGCAAATTGAGTATTAAAAGAACCGAGCTCATGAAGGCGGACATAAAACAGACACAGCTCCCATGATGCCTTTCTGTCACCTGTTCCTGCTGCTGAGTCCTCAGCTCCTCCATCTCTGAGCGATGCTCGGCCTTCAGGTGTTCCTCCTCTGCTGAGTGACACTTCCTGAGCCCTTCTTCCACCGCAGCCAGCTCGGCCTCCTGCTGCAGCTGCAGCTCCTGAAGCTCCCGTTCAAACGCCACCTCCAGCGCTGTCTTTTCCCGATGCAGTCTCTCCCATCGAGCTGAGTTGGATGCTGTGTGGAGCAGGATGTATCTTGTGATCTTACTTCATCAGAGAGTGCAGTATATTGACTGATTTACTAATATTTTTACAACAAAAACTGGAATCAGAGTTCATTGTCTTTTATGATATACTGTATGATAAAAAAAGAATTGCATCCAATAATTGAGTGTGTTATTACATTTAGTGTTTTAAGATAGGCCCTTTTTGGCATGTTACAGGAAAATTAGCACAGGGACCAAAAAACCCCCATTATATTAATGGTCCTCTTACTGTGCATGTTCCCTATCACATGCAGTCCTTCTCAAACACTTTCCTATTGTACTATGACTCGTCAAAGTATCCACTGTAATCCACTGTTTTGAGGACCATGTGTTTAATATTTATTGTTTTTTTTCCACTCACCCATTTCTTCTCGAATCTTTTGTATTTCCATGGACAATTTCCTTTGATTTTCCTCTGTAGTTTTATTCTGAAAATTGGAAACAAACAACTTTTGGAAACATAAAAACGTACCTGCAATAAAAATGTATTTGATTAAAGACTTGATGGCTCGCCAACTTCTGAATTTCAACAGATAGATAGCTACAGCACTGTAGTTTCTCTGAGAGGTTTTACACCCATGGTGCCCCTAAACCAAATGCTGAACACATCTAACACATATCATTATCTAAATGAAAAATAGCAGTTGACTTTTGCTCATTAGCCAAAAGTATTAAAGGTGTATAAAAAACCATTAGTTTTGGTGATTATACAGTTAGGGCTGATGGAAATGTCTAATTTTCCTCTTTAATTAATCAATCCTTGGATATAATTTTATAGTCATTTGCTAGCATGTTTAACACAGACCTTATGAATGTGGAAATGCCTTTAGCCTTTAGGCCCCATTTTTCATCAGACTCAATTATTCCTTGAATAAAGGCAAAGCTTCAAACACTCTTAGGAAACTAACACAAGAGAATAAAAAACAAATTATAATAAATCTTTGGATATACAGCATGGAAAGGTCCTGATGCTGGTTAATCACGCCTCAATAAACTACTTTCTCTTTTCACATCTGCTGCCACCAGAGGGAGCTCTTACATACTCAAACAGGTCCTCACCTTTACCATAACTGTCTGCTGTATCTGCACTGTGGAGCTGTAATAGCAGCCCTCAGACAGTGACCATATAAAAGTCAGACAGTCCCGAGACAGTCGGCAGTATTACAGCTACGGCACCTCAGAGGCCAAATCACTCCATCAGAGTGAGGAAGCTCCATGAAACCAACTCTGTGACACACTGAACTCTGGACGAACCTCCCCACTATGCAATCAGTCTTGCTCATTTTGCGCATTTCGGATCATGCCCTGAATATTACAAAGCAATAAATACTGCATGTCTTCCTGAGTTAACGTGTGAGTGAGCATGTTTTAAAAATAGAGAATATGAGTACTTAGGAGAGAGAATTTATAGTTGATCCATTCAAATAAATAGGGAAAATGTATACCTTAATAAAGATGTGCACTCTCCCCAATTATGTTATTTAAGTGAAGCAACAGGAATATTAAATAAATTGTAGTGTAGCCATGTGAATGTTATTTTGTCAAACCTGAATACCTTGAGGCAGTAATGCTGAGTTGTGATAATGAAAGCCTCCAGACCGAGGGAAGTCTTTCTCAGTTCTTCTCTCAGAGCCCTCAGCTGCCTCTCTTGCAGCTCACAGCGTCCCTGGAGCCTCTGAACCTGAGCCACACAGAGTAAAAACGATTATAGGTACAGTGCAAACTCAAAGTGGTGATGCAGACACTCCCATCAACCCACCTCCTCCTTTTGCTCTTCTTTTTCTCTCTCCTCAGTCTGCCTTTCTCTTTCTTTTTGTTGAGCTTCCTCTTTCTCTCTCTGCAGGCTCTCCTGCTGCTGCTCCTGGGGGACCACGCGAGGAGGGGACACTGGGGGGGCTGACCCTCGCACTGCTGCAGCTGGTCGCTGGACAGACAGGACTGTAGAGAGAGAAAGCAAACAGAAAATCCAAGTAAATCAGAAACCAAACACCATTTGGTTTAAAAGGAAAATATGTGTAAATGTGATCGAGAAATATTCCACTAATACATACAGCATTTGATATTTCCCATATGGAATTAATAATTGCATGACTTGCTCTTAAAACTAACTGGACACATCCATCTCTGATAATGGAATTGATGAGTATTAAATCAGAGGAGATTTGACCCGACCCATTGCTAATGACTGTGTTCACATGATAAATGGTAGTAAGTTAATTGAATCTTATCTACAGAGAAAGCCTTGGGGTAATTCCCAGTCTGGTGTTCCTCATGATGGACCATCTAATCGTGATGAATGTGACCGATATCATGAAATGATTGAGCCTACAATGAAATACACACTGTGATCGTATACTGAGATTAGATTATGTGTTTGTGTTAGGGAAGTCTTGTGTCATTAATGAGGGAGGTAAATTAAAGGCAACATGACAAAAACATGCGGACAATATTTTTCCTCAAGGGGTCACAAGCATTAAGCTGCAGTTGATGTACAAGCAGTCCGATTAACCTCAGTGTGAGTCACCTTGTCATTTAGCTTTAACACGAGCCTGTGGAGAAACACAGCGTCAGAACACAGCACTCCGGTACATGAATCTCTTCTTAAATGTACCTCTTTTATATCACATTGACTGACACATGAGCCTGTGTGTGCATATCAATACACTCACACACACACACAGTATGGAGATCACTGCAGCTCCACATCACCTGCCTTAACCATATCATTCAGGGCTACTGAGGCATGAGGAGCCGTCTCCATGACAACGCAAGGCTGGGCTTGGGGTGCAGGGTCCCAGGTAATGAGTGAAAGATTGGTTAGAAGGAGGTGGGGGAATAAAATAAGGGGAATGATGTGGGCAATGTTTGAATGGGATAAGACACAAAGAATTCAGAGGAAGGAGGGGGAAGGTCCCTGAAGGTGCAAACAAAACCTTAATGAGGAAAAATGAGCAAAATAAACGTGAAAAAGATAAAACAATAAGAGGCAGATCCAGGCTTTGTTTGTATTTGTAAAGCTGAAATATCAGCAAGCGTTTCAGTATTTCATCTTCATCAGTGTCTTTGCCTCGAAGGCACATTAGGCTTTCTTTGAAATTGACTACAACCCGTATGAGAAGTATGCTTTCCTCTTTGCAGGCACAGACATGCACACCGTCTTAAATAGGTGTAGGTTCTACCTGAAAGGTTAGGGCGAGTTGAGTGAATACTTAATGAGTTCATGTGGCTGAGTGTGAAAACAGCATGCTGATGATAGCACAGTGGTTGATGGAAGAATAATTATGATGCCATAAGAAACAATGAGAAAAGGTGATTCCAGACTTAGCAGGGTGGAGAGGCTGGCATGCTTTCTGCTTGGGTGTTGTTAAAGATGGGGAGGCTAGTTCAAACAGCTTTATCATAGCACATTTTATATGGTAGTGTGCTTTCAAGAAGGAGCAGATGACTAAGAATATTTTTGAAAAAAAAAAAGGGCTAAAAATCAGTACAGTATATATTCTTGTTTTACAACTGTGGAGGAGGAGATGGAGAAAGAGAGGGATGAACTTGTAACAGCAGTACCGAAGTGAAAATAGAAAAGTAAGCACAGAGAGACGAGGTGTAGCCTGAGGAGATGCTTTCCAACTCTGCAAGGAATGACTAGGTGGCCCTCTGCAATCCTGTAAGAAAATAATTTTAAGCTGCAGAGCCAAGAGGAAGAGAAGTCCAGACTTTATGGATCAAATCCAGAGCTGGATATTTGAAAAGGATGTAAGCTGCTTCGTGATGTGGGTAGCTTAAGAAGAGGTCATTATAATAAGGGCTATTTCTGGAGAGCTTCAGGAAGGTAGACTATCTAGTGCGCCCTAAGAGGACGATTAGGAGGCATAAAGTCAGTGAAATTAGGTGAGAATTAGAAGAACTTTGGACTTGTGAAACAAAGGTAAAATTCATATGGCAGCAGTATGCAGATAAACTGGAGGAGAGTTCTCCCACTGGTCTGTTTCAGAGCACATTTTCAGTTTACATTGTAGAAAAAGATGATTATGATGGCATCACTCTATTCAAGTGTGTCTGCTCTGTGTTAGCATTTACATTACCAGAACCCAAGAGCTGAGGGGAACTATTAATACATTATTAAAGACTTACCGAGTCAACTTAATGTGTAGCTTTTTGAAGATGATACCTTATAATATAATTTATGAATATGATCAATAATACACAGTATAATAATAGTACCCCAAATGACATACTATTAATAGGCTGTTTTGAGTTTTTTGGGGGAATTTTCAGGTCTTATGTCTATCAGATTTAAAAGTTCTCACTCTTCAACTTGCATTTGGTCAAGGACAAAAAACAAAATAAAAACGACCTTCAGTTAGCTTGATATGTGTGCAATTTTTGAGATTTGCTTTCCTGAAAAAGGAAATGAAGGCTCACCTGGTGACTGAGGTTTTGGGGGAACTACGGCCAGCCTCTTCGGGGAAGATGGAAGTGAACGTGTGACCTCTGAGCTCCGCTGAAACTCCTTCCTGCCAGCTGTCAATCAACAATGGCACTCAATGTTATTTTAATAACAGATGACAGATAAATACATGAGTAACTTGTCACTTGTCTAGATTTACATAACTCTCCAACAAATGATGTCAAACTTATAAAACTTCCTCACAGATACACACACAAGCATCAAACCGGCCATCTTTCCCTTTTGAATGCTCACTATCTCTCTCTTCCTTTCCTTTCCCTTTTCAGTTACTTTGCTGATTTTTCCTCCTCTCCTATCTTTTCTCAATCTTTCAGTCCCCCCCCCCCCGCTTTCATCTGCAGCTTTCTCCCCCCTGCTGCTCGGTTTAACTATGTCCCAGGGGACTCTGGGTCAAAGAGAAGAGGAGCAAACTGGAGGAGATGTGCCCTTCACCCCCTGCTCTCTTTGACGTAACACACTTTGTAGACAAGACCGAAAAAAAAATGATGAACTCTGTGGCACAGTTATAGAGGTGTGTAGGAGTAAAAGAAAGACACTTATTTGAAACAATAAATGTGGGACGCATTACGTACAAGTGCAGTAAGTTAAGATTTTGTTTTGGGGGGGGAGACAGATGATCTGGTTGTAGGAGGTTAGCAGTGACTCTGTTGTAAAGCAGAAAGGATAGAAGGAGAGAAGCCTTGAAAAGAAACTAATTAGACCTGTAATGGGAGAGAAGCCTCTGATCCTGAACAAATCCACACAAAAACCCTGGAGACACACTTCACGCCCGCAAAGACACTGTGTGTATATGTGTGTATGTGTGTACCCTTTGCATGTGTTGGTGTGATCATGCCAAGTCTCAGAGTGACTCATTACTGCCAAGTGAACTGCCGACTCACACACGGATGCACAGTACACACACTGCTACTGTTTTGTAGTGTGGCTAAAACCCAGCAAGAGTGTATGGAACTTTGAAGTTTGAATATAGAATTGACTTTCAGCTAACACTTTATCATGTTTTGACAAATACTTTGGTTAGAACATTGTTAATGTTGCTCTCTGTTCAGTAAAGTAATCCGTTAATATATTTAATCTTAATGAACATGAAAAAATGAAGATAACAACCAACAAGTAGCCTACCAAGAAATAAATACAGCTTCAAGCTATGCTGCTACTTTATTTCTCCAGGTTCATCGGCTACTATCTAAATATCTATATATCTATAGCTTATTAAGCATTGGATAATGAAATAAGACAAGGCTGTAGCCACGCAACACAGCTTTTGGGCTTGATGCTAATAGCATGCTAACATTCAACTAACATTCCAACATGTTGATGCTATCTTGCGTAACCACTGCGTAAGACAGAAGCAGTGTTCCTTGCCATCGTGGCATCACAATAGTTGGGGGACAGTTGTTTGAAAAATTTTGAGCATTCTTTCTGATGACCTATTTGAGGCATTTTTTATTTATTTTTTTAGCATTTTGATGGCTGCCTTTTTGTATTTTTCAGGGGACTATACTTGGACGAAATGGTTGGTCTTGCATTGACACATGCTTATTGGTTGTAGTGTTGGAAGCGTTAGCTTACTTATATTTTGCTTTGAAGTAGAACGTAGGCTAACCATCAATAAGACCGACTCATTTCTATTGCATTGACTTTGCTAGGTCTTTGAAAAAAAAAGTTTTATCTCAAAGCTTTCAGAGGCTCAGCAGGACAAAAGAGCCTGACGATTGATAAGTTGTGTGTGTGCGAATGTCTGACAAAATGTGTGAGTCTGTGTTGTATTGAGATAAAGCTATATGCCTGTGCAGGACATGAAGCTTGACAGGGAATCCTCAGGATCCCTCATCAATAATTTACAGCACATTTAAAGTCCGTTCAGGCCTACAGAAACAAAGGATGAGAGAAATCTTCTCTCAATACTGCACTGTCTGCATTCAGAGCACAAAGACTGGGCTCGGGGAAAAACTTGTTGGAAACAATGCAACATTTATGTCTACATTGTTAATTTTCACCAAACTGCAGAAGAGGCTGAGCTTTGAGTTTACACTTGTTTACACTTATATTGAGCCACTATAAAGGTTTTAAGACTTGCAATAAGTGTGAGTAAGGCGAGATACTATCCTTCTTCTATGTGTGAAATGTAGCCTATAAATTTGTGTGAAAAGCATCACCGACACTTGCTTTCTCACTTCAAAACAGCAGACAATATTATAAGGACAGTTGTGACTTTACAAGATTTTAAAAATGTGTTAGCACCAGTATGGAAAAATGTCAAATATTTGGACTTTGTGTTTTATTACACTTTAACATATCTCAAGCAGCAAAAAGGGTACTTTAAAATGGTTGATCTTGTTTTCACCTCTGGATTACAAGACAACCCTGCTATCGTGACCAGAAGAACACTTCAATAAAAAGGCTGAAACAGACAACTGGAAGTCAGTTCATTGGCTATTGTTCACACAGTTTAATATATTCTGTTATAAGTGAATTGAAGTGAAGTGTGAGTGGCTTCCAGCATTTCCCAAAATGGCTTTCAACAACCCGTGAAAGCAGAAGCGTGTGCTTCATTAGGTGTTACACTATTTGGAAAGAAGCAGTATGTTATGGCATCAAGGAGAAGTCTTTATAGCCTACTCTTTTCTTTCACAGCTTACCCTGAGACTTTAAAACACGGAATTTAGAGGCTTTACAGAAAAAACATAATGAATTTATTTTAATTTTTTTGTGATTTTGGAAGACAATTGAAGGATGTGAATGTTAATCTTTTGTTTTTCTCTACAGCGCTCTGTGTCTTCACTGCATAAGAGAGTTTGGCCATCATTTAACCAGGATCTGGATATGCATAATTGAGTACACTGTCTTTGCCCCTTTTTAAAAACAAATGTAATTGTTCTTACAAAGGTATAGTTTTCTACCATGAACAAAAAACTCAAAGTAACAATCATTAAAATATTATAAAATGTTCATTTCTAGAGTTTCTTAAAATTAGTCTTCTACTTCAAAACCTTCCACTGACCTCCGGGGGAGCTTCTTGGCTGGGCAGGCAGGTAGCGTCGGGGCAGGGCTGGGGTTGAAGGAGGCTGCAGGCTGTTGCTGCGACATGGTGGCCCTCTCTGGTGGTCTGTAGACTGTGGGCCGGTGGTCACTCTGTGTGGAGGAGGCTCCTCGCTCACACTCAGACCTGAAATACACAGAAGGACATTTTCAAAACTGGGGTAGATATAGTGTTGGAGTTCGCTGTCGGACTTTTCCTACCCTGATAACCTTCTCTCTAACTCTTTTTCTTTTAACCACATTTTGTTTTCCGACAAAATGGTGAGTCATTTTGTGTCTGTATTTAGATTAACTGGACTGAGAAATGGTTTGTGACCTCATAGCCTTGAGACTACTGCTCTCAATCACCCTTTTGTTAGCTAGAAGGGACACACTAAGTCTACACACACTCACACACACCTGCCTCAGATAAATGTTTGCACAGGAACACATCAACGCTTCCCCGAGAGCACACATACACATTCAAGAAGAAAATACAATGCACACTCACACAGAAGCACACTGTTCATTGCTCATCCTGGCCTATCATGCAGCTGTAATCTATCAAATGACTAGTGGATCGTTTACACACTTGCAAACACACACTCTTCACACACTGCGTATACCCTGCTCATCTCCTCATCCCCGATCAATAATGACACCACAGATTGCCTGCACTTCTCCGCCTTCTTCATGTGACAAGTTGGGGATAAACAATTTAATGGAAAGCCGCCCGTATGCAGCCATGATTAAGCCATGAAGCAGGATTTTTTCTCTCTCTGCGGCCACAGATATGTGTACATTTCTAAGGTTAAAAAAATCAGCTGCTGTGGAAATTTAGATCTCAAGACTCTCTTTTGGTCTGCATTGTCTTATGTTAGAGCTAAATCCCTGAGGCGCTCAGGATTAGAGTAGTAAGCTACCGTGCAGGCTGCGTCATACATTCAGAGGAGCAACTCTATCCGTGTGAACTTTGTGGTAGACCGAAGTATTCCATCTCCCTTATTTCTGGTGCCTATACTGTTATTAAAGTCAATATTCACAGAGAGTTAGCTTCCAATAAGATAAACAAGGCATTCAACTCTATATGTCAGACAAAACTATATGTCTGGCCTTAAGAGGCAAAGGGAAGTATATTATAGCGGTCTGAGGTATAGATGTTGTTTTCATGTCTACATCTTCAAAACGGAGCATGGGGAGAATGCTACTTTCAAAAATCACGCTAGCTTTAGAAAATTAATTAATTCATCTTTAACTTGTCACTTTTCCTTTTGTAAAAAATTAATTATGTACGTCTGTAAAGTCATTTTTGGAAAAAACTTCAATTGTCTTCAAAGGACAACCTGACAGTGTTTGCTTTAGACAGTATAGTCCTCCAGCATAAAAAAGGACAGCTGTAACACTCCTGTGTTCCCTGTGCTGCTCATAGGTGATGCATAAAACACTCCTAAAGCTTCCTTCATCAGCCCAGAGCTCCTCCAGCACTAAATTAGCAGGCTCGTTTATAATATTTCCTCCTCATTAAGCAGTCAAGGGCATGAGTCCAGGCCAAATATGATCTTAGACTGAGCACTGCACTGCTGTTAGTTATCTCTTTAACTTCTACTACTGTCAAAACATTAGCATTTCTACTTTAAAATGGAAGAAAAATCCTCCTGTGTTCATCTCGCATGCTTTTGATTAAACCTTGTGTTGACATGGATCAATTGTGTCGTTGATATGAACAGAGGTTTGCTCATTAGTCATAGGTCAAGTATGTGCAGACAAATTCTCTCAACCCCGAGCAGGGAGGGAGGGAGAGCAAGTGACGACGGTTGGTCGTCAGAGATGCAGAACTGAGGAATGCTGTGAATGATAAAAAGGAGATCAAAATTCAGCGGCTTGGAGAGAGAGGGAAAGCGGATGTATTCCATTAACGGCAAGAGCTAGCTGATATGCATCACTGATTGGCAAAATGCCCACTCTGATGGATAGCAGAGCGTGAAGAGGATAGGAAGAGGGAAGGCAGACGCTAGCTGTACGAGAGGAAGACGAAGCAAACAAAAAGGAAATGAAAAGAGAGAAAGGGAATAAAAAGGGGGAGCCAGAGGTGAGCTTAGGTTATTATGAAGATAGATGAAGATTTTTAAGATATTAAAAAGGGACCGTGAGCTGATGGAAAGAGCTGAGAACAAAAGACAGCAGGTTTCTCCAGCTCAGTGGGAGGCCATTTTATTGGACAAGCCTGCCGCTCATATCAAAAGTAATGCCAGTAGAATGCTGCCCTCTCCCATTTCTCGTATACATGGACTGAAGAGGTCGTGGACAAACCCAAAGACCAACTGGAGCCACATGCATTCACATAGTTTCCCTATGGGTTTATATTTAGTGACTTGCATGAGCCATAGATTGAATTGGTAGATTTTCCCTTTTGCTGTGTTTCAAAGAGGTCTGGTCTCATCAGCTCCGTCAGCACATTCACGTTCTGCTAAAGAAACCCTCCTGCTGTCCTGAAGGAATTGATCCTGGCGTAGTCTGTCCAGGTTGATTACAGCACACGCGGCACACACCCAGGTGCACAGCTTGCAGTGCTGACGTGCCAAAGAAAATGCTCTTATTCTTCAAAAACATTAAGCCCCTGGGAAATTACGGGATACCTTAAATAGTACTTTCTACTTAGATAAACACAGAAAAAATAAAAGCATCTGGTACCAGGATATTTCGAGGATAGTTAACAAGCTGGGTGGTGGATTTGATGTGGAGGAAAGAGGTAGCTATCTTGGTCCTATCTTACTTTACCATTGATGTCTAATGAGCATTCCTGTGTCAGCAGTGGATGACAGAGCCGAGAGTAGGTAATTCTACCCCCAAACAAATCTTCTATCATAAACTGTAATGAAGTAATAGTACAAAGTATGATCAACAAAACATAGTCTACAGGAGTAGAACGAATCCATATAACCATATATATATATAAACATTACCATAGATAGATAGATAGATAGATAGATAGATAGATAGATAGATAGATAGATAGATAGATAGATAGATAGATAGATAGATAGATAGATAGATAGATAGATAGATAGATAGATAGATAGATAGATAGATAGATAATCCATTTTGAAATGTTTTGCCAATGGGAAGGATACAGTTTAACGTTAATGATGACATATAATGGAAAAATGATATCAGACAGTTCTTGAATTTAAGATTTATTTCTAAGGGTTTAGGGATGCATTGATAAATTGAAGCTGAGGGTTTTAGGACACTGACGTTTAATTGGACTACATGCTCTCACAGACAGATGGCGGCCTTTTCCCCGCATTGTTGAACATAGAAGACAGTGTGTGTAATTAAGCTTGACGATTGTACTCATCACAGCCTGTCCTGCCTGTTTACGGTCGCTTCCTGTCATTAGTTTGAAGCTGCTTTAAACTCTGTCACTCTTCATTCATCAGTCCTGGAGTACATGGACTGCTCTGTAATATCACCTTTCCACTCATTATTCGTAGTTGTGTTGAGTTTACAGTATCATCATTTTGTCTGCATCATGTTTCATGCTTCCACAAAATAAATACATGAGAATCTTGTCTTAAGACATTCTGCTAAATATTTTACAAACTGTAGTGCCAGCAGAATCGTTATCGTTCTTTTGCTTCTGTTGTTTAGTCACAAAAAATTCCTCCCACTATCCCAGTTTGTTCATTTGTAGAATTGGTAATAAATTGAATGTAATGATATTATGTTAGTGACACTTCATTTACCATAAAAACAAAAACAACACACAGATTAGACAACCATAAAAACAAACTAAGCAGACCATAAAAATACCACATGAAAAGTTTAACGCGTTGCCCTTCAGTCACAGCGAAACTTCTGACACAACTCAAAGAATAGCTGCAGATACCAGACGCTTAATGTTGCAGACTCAGTTTTTAATTGGTTGCTTGTTTTTTAAATAAATTACAAACTGCTATTTTACTCAGGTGCAGAGTTTGCGATCTAATTAAATGGAAATCAGTCCCAGACGGTGCTGTCTTCCTGGCAACAAAATCTCTGCAAATGCAAAGTAAACAAGTGCATCTGCAGTGTGTGAAAGTCAAGGTTAAAGCTGCATACATAAACCACAGAGTCATGGCAATGCAGACACGATACTATGGGCTGTACTTCGCCAGATAGATTAGATTATAACAGTGGAGCTGACAGGACCAGGGTGTCAGGAACATAAAGGTTGAGTCCAAACAGAAGGATGCTCGAAGCACATATTGTCCTCATATGGTCAATAAACCATAAAAAACTCCCCTCCACCGTAGAGCTGAATTACTGGATTTTGGTTAAATGGATGCATTATATGAAATTGGAATCGACTTCGCTGGCTAAGATATTATTTTAGGACTCATTGTCTCGTCTCAATAGCATGTCTGGAGATTTTCTCTGGCTGAAGATGGTACTGCCCTGAATCTGCTGAGCACAATAGTAAAGTATCTCTAACAAGGAAAAAGCTCAGGGCGAGAACAAACGTTTCAAAAGGATTAAGCCAGATCAGGAATGAATGAGAAACGAACAATTAGCAGAAGTTGTGGGACTGAATAGATTGGAAGTCGAGGGACTTAAGGATGACGCTGACCGTCTTTGAACCAGACGGTTCGGGTTCAAACCCCAATAAGAGTCAGAAACATTTGTGCTGATGTGTCCTTGAACGACACACTGGGATCACACTTTAAATACAGTAACTTAGCTTACTGCTGCACCTTCCATTTAGTAAGTGGTAACAGTTTGAATAGAGTAAACTAAACATCCTTTGATAGAGGATCCAGGAGAATACAGGGAACAGATTTTTTCCACCATGGTTTTTCCCCTACTGCAAATCTGCACATACCTTTAACAAAGCCGATTTTTCCTCAGTGATGAGCGGCATAACTGTTTTAAGCTTGTGGAAAAACCGTCATGACCAACAAGACTTTTGGCATAACATTACACAGCGAATGTTTTACAAGAAGGGACAGTGCCAACAAAAGTGTTTTGAAAGGGGAATTCAAACTGTAAGGCTTAATATGACACGCTACATGTAGAGTAGACAGGATTTGAGAGTGTAAGGAAAGAAGATTGGGTGTGACATGCTGTGGAATCAAAAGGAATTTATTTGCCATGTAGACGGGGATGAGGAACGCTCAGCAGGAGAGAAATGATTGACAGTGTCGCTGTCGTGCAAATAAATGCAGCAAAATTGGATGATTTATGCTCTTTAAACAGCATAATGACGACTGGGAGGTTTCTGATTATTGAGGGAGTCTTAATTCACTTTTACTGAAACACAAAGTCATCTGGACCCCCATGGGCACACGTGACCAGTCTCTTTTATCTCTGTGGGAGTAGAAGTGTAAATCTAAATATTTTGCCTATCATATTTTCTTTGCTGCTGTTTTTTTTTTTTACATTTCTGATGCTTTTGACAGCCTGAACCATCAGTGAAGCTCATAAACCGTTAACAGTGAGTCGGATACAAACATGTGGAGTTCATCAGTTAATGAAGGAGGCCATTGAGCCCGTCCTCACTGTCACAGCTCTGCAGCTTCTGTAAGCCTCTGCCATGTTAGCTTTTCTCCCCTCAGCCGCAGAATGGCAGCCATATCTAATTGGCCCATCTAATTTGCTGCTTTGCTAGCGTGCGTTTGAGTGTGTGTGTGTATATAGGTGTGTGTATGTCTGTGTGCGCACCATAGAAACCATCTGTTCACAGTGAGCTACCATGAGTCACAGACCAGATCTGAGCCATGGCATCTGGGGTATGGCATCCTCTCTCTCCTCCCTGCGCCAATCCCTCATCCCTCCTCTATTTGCCCTCTTTTTTTTTTCCTCTTACATCCTCCCTTCCTCTTTCCTTGCTGTTCATTTCCCCTCATTGAATTTGCTTTTATCACTGCATCTCCCCTCAGCTCTCCATCTCCCCTTCAGGTGTCAGCTCCGTTTTCCATTCGCTCATTTGATTTCCAACTTTATTTCATTATCACTCGATGGGAAGACGGATTGAGTTGATCATGCTCTAATAATACAAAGTTTGTTTAAGCAATTGAGTTTCTGTCCTGGAGTCGGCGTGGCTCAAAGCTACAGGCTTCATCAGCCTTTTTCCATTTGAATCCTTCTTGCAGCTATGTAATGGAGTCTGTCAATCACAGCGGTATTAACAAAGCAGGCCCCTTTGGTTTCTTGCATGCACACATGCCCTCTCTAAGGGTTATGCACACACACTCGCACAGTTCTGTAAAACCTTCGGGGATATCAGCGATCAGGCTAGAAGGATTGGGTTAATGGCTAATCAATGTTGTACAGAGCACACCAAAGCCCCAAAGGTGTTATGTGCAAACACACAAATACTTAAATGCTCATTTTTATGCAAACAGGCAATACTAACCAATCAAGGCTATATTAGTGTATCTCAATGTCTCCTTGGCTACCTCAATGTAAGAGTGTTACACGCATTTCCATTTTCGGTCTTCAGAATCCATGATTTGCTTCCCTACAGAAAATGGGGAGGGGGGGTTGAAAGACGATGGTTTTATGTCACAGGTAATATAAATCACAATTTTAAAAGGGATTTCTTACACACTTTATTCAAAATGTTCAACCGCCTGCCTTCATCCCATATAGTGCAATCATCAGAACAAGCTGTCATCAGATTTTATTGAAGCTACTTTCATACCAGAGAAACAGTCCCGAGCACTGGGATGACTGTCTATTCAGTGGATTAACCCAAGAAACTGGGACATGGTTTCTGGGAGGAGAATGTGCTGTTGAATTTTTTAAAAACATTTTTTCAGTGCCGTGAGCACCACAAACAGAATTATATTTATCACCGTGTTATTGGAGCGCAGGCAGAAATCCCAGAGACTGAAGATAAAACCTTGACTAAAGCATGTTTTGTGTGGGTCATTTTGGTGCGCAAACCCCTCGTTGTAATCATGAACTAATGCCTGTTCTTATAATTGAACATCCAGCCAAGTATTCTTTTTTTTCCCCCTCTGCCTCTCATTTCTCTTCTCCACATTCGCACAGTTGCACATGCACACACACTCCCACATCTGCACAGCAGCCATTGATCAGTGCAGGTTAGCGAGCTGTGACAGTGGGGAGTATAAACTCCTGGGATACTTCCACTAACCCACTTTACTTGAGCGCAGCAATCCTTTCCTCCCCATCGCTCTACTCCTCTACTCTACTCCTTAATGATTTCTCCGTATCATCCAGAGCCCTCATGGAGTCTGCTTTGCTTGCTGATCAATGAAGAAAACGAGCAACTGAGTCCGGTTTTTGTTGTCTCTGTTTCAGGAGAAACAACAAAAACCTCTGCCCCCCCCCCCCCCAATCTGTCTCCTCTATGATCTGTGTTGGTGCGATTGAGAACTCAGGTAACTCAAATAATCACGGTGTGTAGATCTTTCATACATCCTCACACACACACCTACAGACACACACACACACACACACACACACACACACACACAGACTAAACAGAGACAGTCCCACAGAAATGAGACAAACGCAGACCGTTTATCATTCTCATGACTGCTGTTTAACTTTTTAGAACCCTTCGGTGTCTTGCTGCAAATCACAACGTTCAACAACCGATTGGTTTGTGCAGTCACTCAAAAGCACCCAACATTCAGCCTCAGGCTAGATCATCATCTCAAAATGCAATTATTTTTTGGGATGAAATTGATGCTGTCTGGAATTCAAATCAGGGAAAGCAGCTTCACATGAAAGAAAATGTCATCCCTAATTTCACTGCTCATCTTAAATGCCTCGAGGACAGACAACAACTCAGAGTATTATAACATCTAATTTGTAATCATTGAGTTCAGGGCTCTGACTAATTCCGTGTATTTGTCCCGTATCAAACCGTGTTGATTTTGAAATTCATAAATGCAAATGTGTGATGACTTAACCCAGGTCAAGAAAGAATACTTTAAAAAAGTTTAAAAGCTTGGAAGAAACTTGGAGACTTTTAAAAGTGTCCCCAATGTTGTAGAGAGAGGTGGAAAAAAAAATCAGACAATGCTCTGGTTAAAGCTCAACCAGTGCTCCCCACACACTGGGAAAGGCTGATTGGGATCATCAGTCGAGCCCACTTTAGTCTAGAAGGTTCAAATAGAGTGGAGGGTTCAAATGCCTCTCAGCCAAAGGTCACAAGCACCACATCGAGTTAAAAGCGGAAATAAAATGTTCCAGCTCTGCCCTCCTGCCTCTTCCACACATATACAGTCACTCAGACAGAGAAATGAACATCAAAGGCCCTTAATCTTCAGCCTCTCATGTCTATCACCCTTGATTCCATTTTGGTCTCCCCGTGCGCTGAGAAGCAGCAGGAAAAGGAACATTCAGCTGCAGGCGCTACTTTAAAAACTTCTTCTGCCTGCTGTATCCGTGCTGTGGGAGTGAGTCGGGGTGAGTGTTTACAGCGGTATATTTTTAAAGCAGCCCAAATGTCTATAGAGGTATAAAGTGAATAGATCCATGGAATAACACTGCACATTAATATCGACACCTGCTTAAATAACTAATAAGCCAACAAGCAAGATTTTAGTGACTGATATTTAGTGCATATATCTCAGTGAATGCAGTTACAGTCAGTGCTAACTGAGCTGAGGTCTGGAGCAGGGGAGCTTTCCTCTTGCTTGAATCTCGTTTGATGGTTTAATGACATCGATATTTGCACTGTACGTCATAAATGAAGCAATTAGCCGTACAACAAGGGAAAGGGGTAAATTCAATACTGTCTGTTATTTTGAATGTGTTTGCACACAAACTGTATGTACAGCTGCAAGCGCCATGATGCAAGCATATTGTGTTTTTTACGTTTCTCATACGACACAATTACAGTGGCTGATTGCTTTAGTCTCAGTAAAGGAAAGGTTAACAGATATGTTCAGTCACAAAGGAGTGAGAAAGCCCGTCATGGTTTCCAGCAGCTCCAGTTGAAACTATAACATAAAAAATCCCAAACATTCAATTTGATATCACGAAAGAAGAAGATTTTTTTTTTTTTCATCCAAGCAAATCTGTAACATACACGCCAATACACACTATGCAAATTAGGGCTTCATTCATAAACTAATGAAAGCCTTTTTCATCACAGTGAATGGAAACACAATCAAAACTAAACTGAAATGATGTCTATTGTCTATGACGTCTTTAAAAACAGGTACGACGAGCTTTCTTTCAAGCAAAAAGATCAATGCCATTTTTACTAAAAGAACACACTTTGCTGTGGAGACCCTCAGGGGAGTCCTCTTTTTCTCTTCAACAGAAGCTTAAAAGGTGCCTCCCCGCATTACCACACACTTAGAATTCAATTTCCTCCAATGAGAGAGAGAGAGAGAGAACGAGAGGGAAGGATGGAAACAGTCCAAGTCCAAAAAGAGGGGGACGAGAGAAAGGAGTGATGACATAACAAGGGGCCTGATGTGCGTGAGAGCGGGGGTGCTTACGTCAACTGTAACTGGGAGAAGAAGAACCAGCGTTCTCTATGTAGGTCACATTAAAAACACATGCAGTTACCACCAATTCAGCCAACTAACAGACCAGACTGCCAAGCAGCACGGAAATTCAACTGTTATGTCCAACTCCATTTCTCTATAAGTGGCAAAATTTAAAATCTGTCAACACTTTCCTGTTCTCTCTGCCGATGCTGACTGAATGTGCAGCGCAGACCTAGTTTAAAGCCTGTTAAATTACTGATGAGTCTGTGGAGGGACATCATGTGCTGTGTTTGTTTTACACACATCCAAGATGGACAAATGGTGCAGGCTGCCAAAAAGGGAAACTTTGGACATTTCAAAAGTCCCAACTTACACTCACCCAGTTGTGTTGTTTTTTTTTACATCTCACAGCTTCACCTCCCTTTATTTAAACCTCATTCAAGTGCATCTTTTAGCAATCAGTAACGTTGTCACAATATTCTGACCTCTATCTCTTTAGAATACGATCAGAATGAAGAATCTTTCCGCATCAATCATGTATCATGTATTATGAGAAATAATAGATTGAACAAACACTTTGACTAATACAGAAATATGAACTATAATATCAGTGCATTGCCAGTTTTCATGGCGAGAAACATTTTATCGTATTGTGGCCTTATGTGCTGTGCAATTTGGTTGTATAGTTGTTTTTGACCTGCACCTTGCTTGGGTAAAAGACTTACAGAGTGCAGGGTAAATTATAAAGCAAGGTGGAGCACAGGAAGATGAAGCAAACTGTAACATAATGAATGTGGGAGGGTTCTGTTTATGCAAACTGTATTCATGAGGGGGGATTCATAGAAGGAGGCAATGAAGACTGTGTGAGGACAATAATAGCGCACTCATGATGTGGTTGTGAAAGTGCTGGTGAGATAAACGCATACTGATGCTGAAAAATGATGTCAACAGATGTGTGACGTGTGGACTTACGGTGAGCTGTCCTGCAGGGGTCGCTCTGCGTGCTGTCGGCAGAGTGTGCCGAGGTGACTGAGGACACGCTGGAGCTCCTAACGAAGCCAAAAGCTGCCAGGCGTCCGGCGGGGTGGCGGCTGGAGCTGTAGCCGGGCGGGCGCAGACCTGACTGGCAAGTTTTAGTCAGCGTAGACCTGGAGGTGGAGGGATGTAGCTGAGGTGCTGCTGTGGCTGGAGTAGGAGCATCATGGGTAAAAACCTCATCTGTTAGGAAATACCAAAAAAAAGAAAAAAAAAGAAGAAGAAGCCATTGAGCTTATTGTACGGCGCTGCAGGAACTGCGAGTGTTTGTGTAACGACTGTCAACTCATTAAACTTATCATACCAACAAAATGCAGAGAACTCAGCATGATGTGATGAATCATTCATCATCCTGTGTTGACTAAGCTCTCAGTGGGCACCAGGAAGTTTTTCGGTGTTATCACTCCGACTGCTACAGCGAGCAAATATAATAACCGCTCACACAACAAGCTGCTAACAGCTGCTTTGGCTCTGGCCTTGTTTCATGTTGGGCATATAGCCAGCACTTCAACGTCAACACGGTCAGGACGTTCACTGTGACACCAATAATTCAGGACATACAGTAGATGATAAATCTTTCCAGTGCTTACACTGGTGTTGGCTTGTTTTTGCGGTTCATAATATGAACTGTAATTCCTCGTTATTATATGCGTTAAAGTGATTTGCAGCTATGGCTTTATTATCCAGTTTTCTGGACGTTAAATGAGAAAATAAGGCTTTAATGAAAGGTAGACACACAACAAGGAAGTCAAGAAAAAGAGACGCGTGTCTACTGAGAAAGAAAAGGCCGGGAATCAAAGCTAGAAAAGAGGGAATAAAAAAGTAATCATGGCCCCATAGAGGTAGCTATTGTCGGCAAGCAATGGGTAGAAATCCTCCCTCTCCGTAATCTATGGTTTCCAACAGCAAAAAAAACAGATGAAATGTTCAGGCATGAACAACCAAAGCTGCACACACACATTCACACAGTGGGCAAAATCCCCAGAACCTAGACCCATCTTGTCTGCCCCTGCCTGCAGTAAACGGTTTAGATCCTGGCCAGAAGAAGAGCATTATCCCCTGCTGGCTGCAGAGATAAGGTAGGCTGTCCTCCTTTTCCCTCTGTTAAGCACATCTGTGTTTCAGTGCATGCTACAGGGTAAGCACCACACCAACACAAAAGAAAAAAAACAAAACTCTGAGAAGGAGAACAAGAGCTCTGCTGCGGGAGAAAAACAAAGAGGGAGAAGAGTCTCCTGTGTGCGTCGCCTCCAGGTGCAACTCGGCTGTTCACACTTTCTCACCGGTTTTATTTAATTGGAGCTCGCCCCTCTTGAAAGAGAAGATCAGGAGAACTCCGGATCATTAAAGATAAATGTCCTAATTTCCATCCTGGCCCCAACCCTTTTCCAATCACATCGTCTGAGAGACCTGGAAGAGGAATGAGCCCGACAAACATCCACTTTAGCCTAGCTATCACGGACCTCTGCTCATGTTAAATGAACACCTAAAGAACACGAGGGAGATGGAATTATTCATATGGCTTTCACTGTCCTTTCTATTTATGTTTCACTCTGTCATTTTAGCTTGCAGAGAGTTTTTAAAAGTCATTCTTTTGTATTCCTCATTTATCACTTCCTTATTCCACCAATTGCACCTGCAATGTAAAATCCCCTCAATATAATACTCAAACAGAACACTAATAGGAAAGTGTGACTTTGAAAATGCCTCATACATTGTTGAACTGTGGATATTTTTTCACTCATGCACTTACCATAGTTTCCCTTCAGCTATTGGAAATATTAGAATAAAAACACTTTACTTTGCCTGCAGGTTTAAAACCCTGCCTTTAGTTTCCTAACAACCCTTGCAAAACCAAACAAGTTAAACATCCACAGGCTTTCATCCCAAGACCATGCCTCCTGACTTGAAATTAATTATGTAAACTAGACTGAGAAAAGTCAATGGGACAGGCAACTCAGATGAACACTGTAATGACCAGCCAATTTTAATTGCAGCCCATCGTGAGCTGCAGCAGCCTGCATGGATTTCCTCCACAAAGCATTAAATTGCAGGTTATTAAATGTGATAATGGACTGCATTGCAATCTCTACAGAAGTACACGGGCAAGGCACAGGGCTTGAAGGCAAGATGAGAGCCTCAATATGCAGAAGTTTCAACGCTTTAAGCCCTGTACTGTAGTTGGATGAGCCTCATAATCACGGTAACACAGAGATTCAAACCTACACAGTAATTATGTGAGCGGTTAGATTTCAGCTTTACAATACTAAGCAGTATAATTACTGTGATATGTGTACACAAGATAGAGATTTCCCTTCACAAAAGCTTTTACAATTAACAGTGATGAAAAAGAGAGGAAATAAAGTGCTTATTGGCACATTACCAAGGGTTATGGCTCAGATTTCCCCAGGAGAGAAATAAAAAAACAATCACAAAAAGAACAAAAACACGAAATAATCAAGCTTATACACACAAGAGCAGACACCTGAACACAATGCTGACTAATGCTGTATATGCATTTTATTCCGAATTTTAGATTGTGTTTATCCATGCAGTATGATGGGCAGCATACAGGA
Organism: Symphodus melops; assembly: GCF_947650265.1. Taxonomy (NCBI): domain Eukaryota; kingdom Metazoa; phylum Chordata; class Actinopteri; order Labriformes; family Labridae; genus Symphodus; species Symphodus melops. The sequence goes on from NC_136701.1 coordinate 19,084,666, forward strand.
GGGATGATTCCAGCAGGAATATCCTGACATAATTTAAACATTAATTGCTTTGCACTTCAAAGCTTGTAATACCCTGGAGGCCAATGCAGCACTGAGACAACATACATATGTATTAATACAGATTATGATAAGGAAGCTTGGCATATCATAACACTATGGTGATCAATTCTGTATGTACAGTTTTTGGTTGTGTGTGAGAGGGAAGATCAAATATGCATGAATGTAATAAATGGCATGGCTTTCTAGCTGTGTGCTGGTTGATGAGAAAATCTCATACTTTAAGGTTCCTGTGAAAGTTGAGCTGTAATGTAAGTCTGACTTCAGCAGTCAGGGATGGTATCTGAATCATCTGAATAATAAATTCGCTGTACGTGGGGAGAAAGCATGAGCAAGCTTTTATTTATTTATTTTGTTTTGTAGATGGCAGCCTTCTGGCACAGAAAACATCCCCTCCGAGTTTTTCTTAAAACCCTCCAATCAGAGTGCGAATTCTCAGGGTATTCATTTTAATGAGCTGCCTTCATGTCATGCCAATATGAAGACGAGGCAGTCCCACCACAGCACAAGAGAAGAAACACAAGGTAGTTCTCCTGTGTTTCAAGTTTTTGGGTTCCCGAAATAAAACCTGACATGTAGTTCAAAAGATTCCATCTGTGTCTTTTTCTGTGAGGAAATGAAAACCTGCTCATAAAAAAATGTAAGGAGATGTTTTCATACCTGTGTTGTCTTGACTTTTCTGACTCTGCGCTGGGCTCACAGGCTGGATAGGCTGGCTGATGACAAGGGTTGACTTCTGACCTTGAACGAATCCTCTGCCCTTGGCTGACCCTGTAGCCGTCCTGTTGACGGCTCCCAGACCCAAACGCAGACCCCTGCCGGAGCGCAAGAGACTGCCGCTTCCTCCAGCCTGAGTGGCTGTTCGAGCCTGCAGCGCGTCCTCAGCAGTGTTGCCTTTTAAACTGGAAGATCTGCCCATCTAGACATTTAAATCACAACATACATTTAAAAACATAATCAGGTTGTTGTTTTCTTTGAGAGGGGTGAGCTCACTGTTCACAGGGTACGGTTAATAATATTTAAATTAAATATGCATTCATATTCTAAAGTGTTTATTACAACATTGTTTTTCTGAGGATATATAAGATATATAAGAAGATATGAAGATATAGAATGTACTCTTGGAAACTGACATAAATTAGTTGGTATTTCATTCGTGTATTGGTTAAAATTAAATGGGGGTAAGAAAAGATTTAAAGTAAATTAAAATGAAATTAACTACATGCATCTAAGCTACTGTATATTAGTTGATATAATCTTGCAAGACTTCAACACAAATCTATGTAACTTTGAAGAAAAATGTACGTCTTAGCGTTGACAAAAAAACCTGGTTAGATGAATGTGGTGTGTACACATAACCGACTAAAAGTGGAAAAACAGTCTGATGAAAAATTAAAAACACATCAAATTTGACATTGTAGCAATAAAGATGATTAACAGACCTGAAGGGAACCAAGAAATAGATAAAGGAACAATCACAAGCAGAAATCAAGAGCAAGATTCTTTCCTTTAACAAATTGCCAACGCATATGTAGTAACATATAGAGCATAGATAATCATTATGTCCCTGTGGACTTCATACTTCACATGCATTAACTATTTATTCTCCTGGTCTTTGACACTGCATGAATATGAATGCTGAATGAAGCTGTTTAATCAGAATCAATAAGGGATGATTTTAAAGCGATAACGAGCAGCTCATTTGGGAGTGGGAATAAAATGCAGCAGATCTTTGATCAATTATACATGGTTTACTATAAAATAGAAACTATAGGCAGCAGCAATCAAAACGGATATGCAACGTCAATGGCAGAACAGAAGCTCTCAGGTAATTTTACATCATAAACTGTATTTACGTATTATATCTTTCTTTATTAATGTGCTTTTTCATATTCATATAGAGGAGTCTGGAGCTAATGAGGTAGCGTAATTCAACTGACGACAGGGTTGGTTCGATTTCCAATTCCTCTTCTCCACATGTCAAGCTTTCCTTGGGTAAAACACTGTACCCTTTATTACTGATAGATCAGGCCAAGACCGAGCGTGGTAGTGTGTGAGTGCATGTGTGAATGAATAGAAGCATGGTGAAAACCTTGCAATGCAATTTGAATGCAAATTCTTTATAAATGTAATTTGGATTGTGCTGGAGCCCAACTTTGGAGAAGATCTTGTTGTCAGAAATATTCTGATTTCAGTTCTGTTGTCAACTAATGTCATCAACTCATCATCTCTATGGACTTAGACTGAATTGACACAGATAACCACATTTATAGACTGGGCAATATGTTCTCTCTCAAACCCAACTTTGCCCCTCTATTTGCTAGTTGAACTGGAAGTACTGACAAGTGCTTTGGAAAAGAAGCCTAGGCATAAAAATCCAATTCATCTGGACTCCCAGAAAAAATGTGACCATTGCTTCCTTAAGCTTCATTGCAGGCAGGTGTGTCACAATAGCTGATGTGTTATAAATGGCAATATGTTATAATCACAAACTTAAACTTGATGGAAAAACTAAATAATACTCACCTCTGGTGGTGCCCCATAAAAGTCTGCCTTGCTGCCCAGTTTTGGAGGTGCTGTGTAGCTGTGAGTGTGTGCAGGTGGGACCGTGTTTGTATGTCCAGGGGCCCTGATGCTCCTGCTCAGCACACCTGATGGGAAGATGTTTGTCTGCATCTCTTGGCGGTACTTATCATATAGCAGATTGGAGGCACTAAGAACTGGGGCTCCTCTGTTTTCTGCTTCAGGCATGGAAGGGTCTTTTGTGGTATCTTTGAAAGAAGTGGTTGTTTGGCCATGTGTGTATGCTGAAAGCCTGGATGGTAGAGAGGATACCTGATAAGGTCCATCAGCGGCTTGGGGTTTAAACTGAGGATTCTTTCGAACGTAGGTGATGATTTTGGGCCGAACTCCTTTCGGTTTAAGTTTAGGTGATGGGGAGCTCTCTTTTGGGCTTGAGCTCTGCTGGTTGTTAAGAGGCGCTTTTGGGATTCCACTTGTGCTTATGTTAGTTTTGACTGGTGCTCTCATGCAACTGTTGCCATAGCCCTGAGCTGATGTTGTTACAGCAGGGTTGCATCCTGGGATGTGTCGAACGACTCCAGGGACATTCCTGGAAACGAGGTACATGGAGGGTTGCCTGCGTGGTGAACCCTGGGGTGTCCTGAGAGGGGAGTGTGGAGGGGTGGATGACCTAGAATCAACCCCTGTCCTGTTTGGACTGGAGCAATTCCTTCTGTATGTAAGCTGAGTCTGGGGTATCTTCTCAAGAGAGGATGGATTGGCAAGGTTTGAGTTCCGCCATGCAGTTTTAGCTGGCTGTTTCTCTACAGGACGAGCCTCCCTCTGGACTGCAGGGTTTGGCTGTCTAGGCTGGAAGACTCCAGATGTGTTGTAGAGGGATGAGAAGTCAGATGGTTCACGCAAAGAGGATTTTGTAAACTTTCTGTTAGACCCACTACTTTGTGAATCTAGAGAGGGTTTTGGGAAAAAAGATGGCCCTGTTTCAACCTGTTGATTACTGGGCTCTGCTGATTTCCTTGCACTTCCTGTCTCTGTCTGACAGAGGGGTCTGACAAGTTGCTGCCGCCGTGGTGGCATGACCCTCTCCTCAAATCCAGCTTTCCTTCTTTGGCCAAATCCCAAGTCAGAAGAGGATTCATTTCTTTGCAGACTTTTCTCCTCATGTCTTCGATCCTGGCTGTAGAACTGAGGAATGCGAGCTTTCTCCTGAGGATTTGATGGAGGGGAGGTCTGGTTTGGCACAGGAGCTGCCCTTCTTCTAGTCTCGGCTGAGGTAGTGTTGTTTGTGTTAGGATAAAGGTTGCTCTTGGAGTTGCACATAGAGATGAAAGTATGGGCTTCTACGCTAGTGTCAAGCGCACTTGATAGACTCCCGCTGAGGGCAACAGCTGAAAGACTTGAGACAAACACATTTGTCTCTGACTTGGACTCCTTTAGACCTCCCTTCTGTCTCTCTCTGTTTCCTTCTCTTCCTGACCTGGTGTCTTTTCTCTCTATTGAGCCTGTCACACATGTGTCTAGCTCTTCAGTACTGTGACAGGCAATCCTTTTCTGCACCTCTTTGCCTCTCTGCATTCTACCCTCCATTTTGTTGCTGTCATTGTCATTTCTCCTCGCTCCAGTTGAGGCAGAGCTGGCAGTTGAGCTGGAGGATATTGACATGGGACCCTCATCTTTTCCATCTCTCAAACTACCACCATCGTCTTCGTCCTCATCCTGATCCCTGCTCCCCAAGAATGCATGTATCTCCTGACACTCCAAAACCTCAAATTCTCCTAGCTGAGGCTCCATACATTGCTGCTCAGAGCCCCAAATGACCAACTTGTCTGGGGAGTCAGTCTGAGAAACAAGAGGAGGGATTGAGCTTGTGCTGTACACTGTGTCCTCCATCAGTCGTCTGCCTTCTTGGTCATCAAGTGAAGTTAATCGATTTGCATTATCATCTCCATCAGGGAACTGGATTTGGGTTTTGTTGCCAATCTTCTCTCCTCTTTCAACATTGACCCTTATGCCCTGGAAACTAGTGGGGAAGCTCATATTGAATCAATTTAATCAGAGGGCTCAAAGTCACCTGCAGGGTTCTGAGGCCATCTATGGACCTACAAATGTTTCCTCTCTCCACGCCTTCCCTCTTCAGGGTCTGTGTTAGAATGGCCCTTCAGCTGATTATTCCAAGGACGAAATGTCATCTCATAAAATCTTTTTCACTTCAGCTTCCCACTTATGTTATATTAACAAGGATGTCTTTGATGGTTTTTCAGGGAGTTGTAGGTCTGTTCAATCTGTAATAAAAAAAGAAAGTAAAGGAGACTCTGTGAATGAAAGTGCCTGAAAGAAATCTGCTTTTGTAAAACCCATTACTTTAAATCAGCTGTGCATAGTCAGCAACTCCGTTCTTTTTGTTACTTGTACCAATGGATGGCTAACACTGAACAGAATTTACAACCTATTCAGATATAGTAATGTCAAAAATTAAACAGTATATGTTTTGTTACCCAAGCAACAGAGTAGTCCTGGAGTTCCAGATATTTCTTGTTTTAAATCACCCAAAATGACCAGCAAAGTCATTTGTCTTACAAGCCTGTTTTGGGCTGGCTATTTTGTTTGTTTGTTGGCATGATGCACAATAATAAAGTCAAATCGATCAATCACATGACTGAATATTTGTAGTTTAAACAAATTGGCTTTGTGCTTTTTAATACCATCTTTAAAATAATGTGAAATGTGTTTCTTTCATACTGCATTTTTCTTTGCATTACATTAGATTTGACCGGTTGCTTGGTGAGCTAAAGAAATACTAATTGCCATATTTTAATCCAAAAGGTATATAAAGCATTTATAATAGGAAAGCAATTATGAAATTATGATGGATGTTCAGGTCTAGAAAAAAGGAGATAAGCGAAGAGACTGGAGGAGGCTACCGTCTGCTTGTGTACAAGTGGAGGAGTCACCCTTGGGATGTCTGACGAAGACGTGCGAGAAGGAAGAGATGGACGGATGTGAAGTGTTTTGTAATGAGCATTTTTATAAAGACACATTGGGAAATATAGGGTGGGATGAGGCTAAGAGGAAACATCTACACTATATGTTCAATGTGGGCTTTAAAGGATAAGCAGCACAAACAGTGTCTTAACTCAACATCACTGGGTTTAAAAATCTATTTTAAACGATGGTGTTAGTGCTGTTCTTTGTACCAGTAGTCCTAGAAATTAAACCCAACTAACTAGTCAAGCAAACAAACGAATGAAAAAATACAATCAAATTTAGGGTGTAAAATTCTCAGGTGCACACATGTTCCAAACATGAAAGGTGTTATGTATGGGTGTCGTATTAGGCTTGGAGTAAAGACACCAGATCTGGAGGGATAAATCCATACTGGAGGTCTTATCACTACAGGAGGGTTAACACTCTTCTCTCAACATGTCCTCTCCAGCATGCCATATGGCTAATTGAGCCAATGCCACAGTGCGATTGCATACAGCAACCTCACATCCTGCTATATTCGTAAGTAGCATGTAGGATGTACAGGCAGTCAAGATTAAACTTGTTGTCTCTGTCTGATCATTTTCATTGTAAACAACTGTATTTGGTGACATTTACAGTCAGTAGATGAGCAGGTGGCAGGGAGGGCAAATGTCTTGCAGCTTTTTTCACACTATGTCAGAGCAGGACAGTTTTTTTTCACAGCCTTATTTATAAAAAACACAAACCAAAAATTGGCTTACAGCAACAAACTCAAGAATAGTAACTTTGACAACATGCCATATCGGTTATGTTTGTGCTTTCAAGAAACTTTCCTTCTACTTCAAAAGATGGCTATTTCCTTCATAATACAGAACACTCTTTACAATATTTGAAGCTAATTCTATCAGGTACATGCAGTATCCAGGCATCTGTGAAGGCGGTGAATGATGTATTTGACACCTAGATGGTCATTATCTTGTCAAATATGTGTCTCCTAACCATCGCACTAAATATTTGAATGGTTTCCAAAGTTCAAATAAAACTCCCACCATCTAATTATATGTGCAGCGGGGGAGTGTGTGTTCTCATTAGCAGGTGCCTTCTTCAAGTGTCCTGTGGCAATGTTATCAGCGAACCGAGTGAACCGCTTCGACTGCACTTCTCATTGCCTGTGGCACAACTGATGCAGCTCCATGTGTGTGAAAAGCTTCATTTTGGCCAAATGCTTGAGGAGTGGAAACCTTCAAGGATTTGATTTAAAGGTCGCCATAAGTGTATAATATTTAATATTTTCCTATGTGAAGTCTCTCAAAAAGCCTTACTGCAAAGGAGTTGGGAATAAAAAAAAAAACATAAACCTGTAACTTTTATATCCAAATATGTATACAATAATTTTCTATCTCCTAGAAATTCAAGATTCATATTTGTAAATGTCTGTTTGAGAGCAGAGATTGCTCGGAATCAGAGGAAAACATTCATTGTGGTAGACAAATAGACAAACAACATGTAGAGTGATCCAAACACTGCCTTCCTCTGTGCACACAGCTAATATTTACCCCTAGCTGGTGCACACAATCAAATAATTTGCTAATTAGAAAGAACACATACAGACAGAATTCAAAGAGAAAGGGCTGGAGAGGGATGGGAGGGGGAGAAGAAGACAGAGAGTTGCATTGGAGAAAGCGACAGAATTCTTCGAGAGGACATGGTGGCAGATTGATTACGGCACTGATGTAGTGCTAGGGGGTTGTGCTGATGACAGCAGTCTTGGGAGGCTGAGCGCTAAGCTTGGTCACAGTGTCTGAACCAGAATAAGCTGCACATCACCTCACAGTGCGACATACAAAACTAATCTGTAAGAAACCCTGAACATGGTACGACAGAGAACAAAAAGAACCTGCCTGACAGTGAAGAAAAAGGCTAGTTGTGATGATAAAAGGCATTCTCAATTGGGCCTTTCATGGTTTGCTTTGGGAGCCACACATTTGAGGAACAGAACTTGACAGGTTTCCCCTGCTGTCGCACTCCCTTGTGCTGATGACACACTGCTAAAAGTGAAAAGAATCACGAGAATGGATGAAGCAGGGCTAGTGTTGGTGAGGGGCAGAATGGACGTTTCCTATGACTGAAATATAAATCATGCAATTACAAGACTAAGAAATGTGGAAAATCATTTTTGATTCACTGCAAATAGAAACAGAGCACACTGAACATGTTTAAATTATTAGTTTATGGACAACAGTGTTGTGAGCAAAGTCTCTCTCTCTCTCTCTCTCTCTCTCTCTCTCTCTCTATATATATATATATATATAAATGTTGAAATAATCTGTCTTGATGCTGATGGTCTTGTCATCATAAAAAGTCATCAGTATTAGTTTACTCTGTTCATGAACCAGCAAAAAGCTTCGTACATGAGCTTTAAATAAACGAGACAAATCTACCTATTATGGATTTAAAAGCGGTTATATCACATGCTATACAGCGTGTTCAGAGCTTTTACTCTTTAAAGCAGACGGGCCTGGATTCAACCCCAAAACTTCGGCACTTTTTCACCAATATTCCTCACTGTGTCATCCCAGTTTCCTTATTCTAACCTCTGTACTCTACAATAACGGTATAAAAGCCCCAAAACATTGTGACGATTGCACTGATTTTTGACTTTTTAATGGAAATTAAAGCAAATTAGGGAGGTCAAGCCAGATATCAATCTTGCATATATGCATCTTAAGTTGATCCTAGTTGGAATATGTAATGAAGGTAGGCTTTGTTTCAACCACTAGTTGAGCTAACGACTCAGTCCAAACTCCTCTGGGAAAACAGCAGGGGGTAAAAAATTCAACAATCCTGCTTCGGTTGTCATGGTGATACCATATCCCTGGGAATTGGAGAATACGCGTTCTGACCCCTGCGTCTTCCATCAGAGAAAAAAGGTCACATGAAGAGAGACAGGCTGTTGTGAAGGTCAGCTTTACACTCACAGGCCATGCATAAAGATCTAGTGTGCAATGTTTGCAACGTGTGAATTCACACAAAGCCATGCAGCATCAGGAACGCGTAGTGCACACAGTATATACACAAAGCTAGAATATATGAGTGAATGCCAGTTATTTCCCCACCAGGTGTACGCTACTCTTCTTTGAGCAATCATATCGCTGAGTGGGTAGATCGACACATGGCGGAAGTGATGAGAGCATGGGGGAAGGGGGAAGAAACTATCTCTGCAGTGATCAAATTCAGTCAAGAGCTTCAGTTAGTTGGCTTCTAGCCTATCTCGTGATGCATTCAACCACCAAAAACGACTCGCTGGGAACATGTAACGATGAGGGACTGACTGAAAACGAAGGAGAAAAGAAATCTGGAGAGGAGAAAATGCCTGATCATCCTCCTCTTTTCTGTAACTGTGTGGGTGAAAGACTGAGACAGACATGCGGTGGGAGAGATGAGACATGCAGATGAATACAGACAGTAGGAGAATGGTTACAGGAGAGCTACAGCTTTCCAATTAGGCTGATAGAAGGTAATATACATCATTTGAACCTCTATAGGACGAGCTATAGAGGCCCATTTTCTGATGGAAGCCCGAGAGAGCAGAGTGAAGTAATTATTGAAATCCCTCCCTCGCCATATATAATGCTAATTAGCACTTAATTGTTCCCATTGATGAAAGTCGTAACATACATTTCCATTTATAAATTCCTACTCTGCAGGTGGTCAATCTCATGATAGCAGTAAGTGAAGAATATGAAAGTGTGTATGTGGACTGTTTTTCTCTCTCTCTCAGGAACAGTACAGACATTAAAAGTAGGTGAAGAGAAGGTGAGAGAAGGGTCATTCTTTCCCCTCACACTGTAAGGTTGTCTGAATTGTTAAGGACCGGGGACACCTTAAACATTTTTTCATGTGGTTTCATTTTATACAGACAGAATCAAATTACTGTCTGCACTATCATAAATCAGCCAAACCTGCAGACATAGATACACCTTACAAAAACACTCATGCACGTTCTATTCTAAAATGCATTTGTATTTTCTTGAAAGAAGTCCATTTTCCGTCACGCCTCAAGACGTTAGCTTTATAATATACTGTACATGTACTGCTGAGAGTCTCATGTCAGAGAAAAAAGTTACCCTTTCAAAAAGAAGTCATTTCTCTTTTTCTTCCTCTCAATGACCATGTAAATCAAAACAGGAAGGAAGTTTATCACGCAGCTTGATGTTTTCTGCCACGCCACTGAGTTGGTTTGTGTTTTATTCGCATATTTACACAGTCAGAACAAAATACTATATGTGCAGCACATTATATCACACAAAGACACACACACACACACACCTGCACAGCCACACACACACACACACTGTATGCAAACACTCTCTGAGTGTCTTTGTTGTCCGTCCAGCAGCACATGTGGCTATTACAGCAGCCATTTGTCTTTGGCACTTTGCGTTATTCCCTCTCCTCCCCCACTGGAGAGTAGACAGGTTTTATAGCTCCTGGGTCCCAGGGGAACCCCACCGAGACACACACACACACACACACACACACACACACACACACACACCCCTCTTTCATCCATATATACATACTTCTGCATAGCTGTGAATTCCAGCACACTTGAAAAGAAGCTTAAGAGATGAGGGAACACAAATGGCAGAGTGTTGAAATGTGCGTAACCATGATTTATGACTCCTGAGTGTTAGCACATGACATAATTAGATTTAGTGCAGAATTCACATTAACTGCATTGTAGCACTTATCCTTTAGATGAAACTCCCCTTCCTTTAATACAGTACATGTCGTGTTTTTGCATGCAATTAATCTCTAATGACATCATCCTTGCATGTCCTTGCACATGTTCCCGAGGCTCTATTGTGCTAGAAATGTGTGTGTAAAGGTGTGAACTTGTTAAAAAAAACACTCATAAACACTCACAGACATTATGGCTTGTGTAAATTCCAAAATAAACCTGCAAACTCCACACATAAACGCAATGATCCTCTTGTTTATTTTTGCAAAAGTGTTCCTCTCTTCTTGTATTTTGTATTCTATCAACACACATTATACAGCAGGATAAGGCTTAGCAAGGACGTCTATTCAGAAATAAGCTAAGCTTTAGTCATCCTTCTCTTCTCCTCCCATCTCAGCGCTGACAGAAATAGCACTGAAATAAGCTGAACACCATTTTCACAGGAGACACAAAAGACACCCGGTAGACAGAATTTCACAAGTGATGATTCACTAAACAGCGCCTCAGTGTGTATGTGTGAACCAAAAACTAAATAAATAAATAAAAATGCACTGTGCACAGCAAAGGGATTACCACCATGGAGATTCAGAAATGTGAAATATCCAGAAATAGAACCATCCAGTTGCACTTTTATGTAAAGATGAAAAACAACATCTCCCTCCGCCTGACAGCATCACAACACTTCTAACTGTATCCAATTAAGCTTCATTTCTGTGTTTCCCATCTCCTCCCCCTCCTCCTCCTCCAAAAAAAAAAGAAAAGTCATTTCCTTTTATTCACCTTCATAATACAGAGTTAATAAGCGCAGGGCTAAGTGATCAATCCTATTTTCATCCTTAAAGATGGCACATCAGTAGGCTACATCTGCCCAAATAATCCCCTCTGCCCGTCTCTCCTCCTTCAATCCCATAAACACACAGACGCCTTTTTGTGTCCCAGTGGACGCAGGGGGGGGGGTTTCTGTCTACATGGCAGTAGGAACTGTAACTGGATTTCTGCAGGATCACAGGTCAGAGTGGGTGATCGTATCTAACTGAATTAAGAGAATACGAAAATCGAATCATCTGCAATCAAAGCGGAATTATTTCTTTATTGTGAATGATTTGCGACCTGGTATGAAAACGCTGGGAAATCACAATATTGCACTAATCGGATTTATTTAGGAAAATGAAAAATGGAGACAGGGGGTTCACACCTCCATCTATCAAGATGTCACACGCATGGTTTGTCTCTTTTTTTTGTTTTGTTCCCACAGCTGACACAACAAAAGAAGGAAGGAAGTGTTGACAGAGAGTGATCACAATGTAAACTAAACGTCTCCCTTTCAGAATAAAACATGAGCGTTCACGGGGCATGTCGGGTAACACTTATGAGTGCCACCTACACAGTCTCATGAGGTGACGATTGCTGCAGCAGTAACAGAGACAAAGAGACAGCTTTCCACTCGGAGAGGAAATATTGCTTTCAAAAAGGTCGATCACAAAAAACATAACCACTGAGGAAATGTACCATCTCCTAATCTTGATAGATTCACCTTGCTTTCAGCAAGTGCTGAGAATGAGTCTCTGCGAAATCAGACAAAGTCCTGGTTTCCTGTCTGCTTTTGCCGTGCTGTGCAGACTGTAAGGATTGATTGCTTTGGAGATGGATAATAGGAAGACAAATGTGCAGGAAATGAAGAGAGAAAATGACAACGGGAATAAGATAAATCGAGAACGAAAGACAAAGAGGAACTGGTTGGGAGATTTGTGCGATTATGAGGAACAGATTGCTGCAGCCTGCAGGAGAAAATGAGAAGTCGAAAGACGTGACACGTGTGTTTATTGACTCATTGAGGCTCAGTTAAAACACACACCAACAATGATCCAGACTGAAGATAGCATAGTGGAGGGGAGAAAGGGAAAGGTTGTGTGGCCATGCTGGATGCTGGTTGCACCGCATTGTTATTTGCAAAGCCCCAACACCCACCCACCCACCCACCCTCACTCCTGTCGCAGAGAGAAATGTTAACTCTTGCATGGCTGGAGGGGGGAAACTGTACGAGGGGACAAAGAGGAAAGGAGGAGAGAGGAGTTCACTTCAGATGCAAAGCAGAGGCAGACAAAGAATTCTCCGTGGGGCCGTAAGTTGGCACATGCTCACCCAAACACACACAAACACAGAGACGCACACAGTCAGACATAAAGCGGGCAAGGTGAGAGAGTCCAGACAAAGAGAAGCTGAGTGCAACTTCAGCCAGGCTGAGTCACTTGTGTTTATTTCAGGAAAATATGATAAAAGAGAAAAACGATACGGCAGAGAGATAGAAAGAGAGGAGGGGGTGGAGAGGAATGTTGGGGGGGACTCTAGTAAATACGTGTGAGAGTGTGTATGTGTGTGTGCATGTGTAAATTGCAAGTGGCAAACCCCAAAGGTGAGGGGGAGGGACTCCTGGCAGAGGATCAGGGAGAGGTGAGGAAAGAAAGAAGCAGGATGAGGCTTTTTGGGGTGGTGATGATGTGCAGAAAAAATATGGTAATGGCTGGAATGGGCTGTTTTTGCATAAAAGAAGGGGAGAGAGTGCAGGAGAGGGGCACAGACCTCCTCGAGGAAATGCTGCTCAGTTTAACACATTCACTGTGTTTATTTTGAGGAACTTGGATAAGACCGAAAAAATAGAACGATACAGTGTGGATAAGTGCCATAAAATATGAACGATGCAGAGTCACTGAATGTCTTTGTGGCCTTTTACAGCCGAGCACTCACAGTTCTGTCCTCATAAAAGGACAACTGCTGCCTGCACTTGAGTTCATTCACAGAGATGCATTCATTAGCTTAATAATGGCTGCAGCATGCCGACTGATATGATTTCAGTGACCAAGCCCACAAAATGCATAAAAAACCTGGTAAATGTGCGGAATCCCTCTTTAAACGACCGCTCAAATGGATGCACAAACGTCCAAAAAGTCTTTGGTGTTGGCTCCCCACAGGATAGGGAAGAGTGTGTGTGTGTGTGTGTGTTTATATGTGCATTTGTGTGTCATCCGTGGAGGCGTGTCTCTCTGTTCACCCTCTGATGTCCTGCCTGTGACTGCAGGGGAGGAGCTACAACAAGCTCATTGCCACCTTCCAGACAAAGGCAGCGTGGATTTGAGGATGAGCGTGTGTGAATTTGTGTTGACACAAATTCATGCCCACCAAATTCACTCTGACAATTGAGTGTCAAAACTTAATTACACCTTTTGAAATCCTTTCAGGCCATCACAACGATGATGCTTAATTATATTTAATACAAAGTCTTTAGATTGAAGATTTGAGATTCCATCACATTAAAACCAGCCGGGAACATTTAGCGAACTTGTTTGTGCAAAATATAGAGAAAAAAAAAAGAAAAACACACTGAAAATGTAGAAAAGAAATCTTGTAAATACAAATATACCATATGAATTTGCTTTGGCATTTTTCCCTCTTTCTCATTCACTTCACTTAGCTTCTGTCATTTCCTCCTCCTCCTCCTCTACTCCTCTGTCCTATTAAATGACCTTGAAGGTCGCACCGGTGCGCTACACTCATGGGCTTTGTGACAAACTGTCTTACCTGCAGAAACAACACACACATACATAACTCCTGAGCCTGACTACTTAAACACAAGAAAACACACACACACACACACATCTACACACACAAACACGCACAGTGTTGCTGTATGTGGTTTTCCTGGCAGAGATCTGCTGAATTGATTGCTGTTGAGATTTTGCAGAGGTCAGATGTAATGAATCAATCACACATGCATCAGCATCAGGAACAAGCCAAGGCCACGGGCTCTGCTGCCCTGCTTTGATGCCATGTCAGCCTGCACATCAGCATGACTGCAAGGGATTGGCAAGATTTAACACAATGGACTGCAAGATCCATAGTTGTGGAAAGTCTATAATATGGGATCGATCATGACAATTCCAGTAAACACAAAAACCACAAGCAACCCATATCTCCCTTTAACTACCCTCCATGTTAAGCAATGAAGCCAAATGCTAAACAGTTACACCACAAAAAATCCAAGAAATATGAACTACAAACAAGTGATACATGTGAACAAAGACATAAAAAACAGCACCCTGCACATTCTCAAGGACAACCTGATCATCAGACACCAATCAATCAGGACAAGAGACAGCTTAGCGTAAAGACATGCCCCCAATCTGCTCACCTTTATACCATTCACTCCTCTTTGCCTTCAACACCCACCCATAGGTAACCATAAGGTGAAGCTGAGGACATGCAAAATTAAAAGTTCTAAACATCTAATAAGGATTCCTTTGGATGTAAGTAACAAAATACTTAAAATAAAAGGGACAGGCAAGTCTCATTTATGCTTTTTATGTTAGAGGACCAGTGAGGAATGAAGAGTTTGAGCATTTAGCAGAATGTGACCAGGTTTTTTGTTAGTATACAACGATTTGTTTATTTTTAATAATTATTATCATTGTAATTTTTATATATTTGTAAAAAAAAAAAAATAGTTTGGCATTTTAATGGAAAAACTAGAGGACAAACCTTTGGATTCTCCTTTTTAATTTTTTTTTTTTCACATACTGTAGTCTATATGCTTTTTTTTTTTAATCAAATATCGAGTACACAAAAGTATTTTCCCTGAAATTAAACAGAATTGCAGGGAATGCACACTTAAAATGCCCTGCATATTAATTAAACAATAATAATAATAAAAACAAATACAGATCCCTACAGAGTGTCTATTTTTCACCTCTCAGTACAGTGGATAACAGCAGGAGTCAAGTCTAAAGCCTGGATAATCTATATATGATCATTAGCATCACCCACAGAGACCTGACCTGCTCCATCCATCACACCAACCTGCTCCTCACTGTCTGACCTCCCTCTCTTTCTTTCTCTCTCACTCTCTCTCTCTCTCTCTCTCTCTCTCTCTCTCTCCCTCTCTCTCTCTCTCTCCTCTAGCCTACTACTCCACTTACAGCACGAGCCTGTCATAAATCACAGTTTTGTTTTGCAGGACGAGGTTCTGAAACGAGGTAAAATATTTTGCAAACTGCACTGCATAAATACAAATGATAAAGGGCACATTTAGCTGAGAATGCTAACGAACCGAATCAGAACCCAAGAGACCCAAATAAAACGATTGGAATACGTGCGTCACTTTAAAAAAAAAAATTCTGATTCTGACCGCTGACACCTCTTTAGATAAAACGTCTTTTCACATGAGCGTCTTACCTCTGGGTCTCTGATGTTAATTCAATCAACAGTGCTCGGAGTTGCAAAACGAAACACACGCGCGTCTTTCCACTCTCTCGCTCTCTCTCTGGCTGATAGAAACAGTGTGAGGAGAGAGGGATGTTGCGGACAGGAGGAGGAGGAGCAGGGGGAGCGGTGCTGATGCTGCAGCCGACACCTGGCAGAGCATCCTTCTGTTTAGCCACACAGGCCTCTCTCTCTCTCTCTCTCGCTTTTTCCTTAACACTCTCGCGCCCTCTAATGGACCATGTGGGACATGTGATGAAAAGTCTGGCCATGCTATGAAATAAGTGAATAAATAAATATAGATGACAAAAGAGTCTGGATTTTTTAAAGCTTTTTTTTTATTTACAAGAGTGAAGCATGAAAGATATAATGCAGACATGACGAAATGCACACAAAATACAAGCATGGATGACCACCACATGAATGACACACAGAACACCTATATTTTGTTCAATATTTTGACTTTCAATAGTATTTTCTTCTGTGAGAATTCTTTAATTGTTGGAAAAATATAATGTATGATTTGCAATTAGCCCATCAGTTTCCATACTTTTAATAACACCCGATGTCCACAGTAGATGGCGCCAAAGTAAAGAACTGTCACGTTCAACAAATTGGTTTCCAATATGCAATGAACACCCCGACACAAAAATAAAATAAAAAGGTCAGTAATTATATTATTATTGTCACAAACCAGCATTTCAACAAGGAAGTCACATGTATGGCCATTTAACACAGACTGCAGGTGCATAACTGAAAATGTACAAAAAAGTAGAATGGACTCCAGAAAATAAAAGCACGATCCTTACAGAAAGCCACATTAGTAACTTTGTCTTAAGTTTTCAGTTTAAACTAATTGCTTCATGTAAAAGATATCTGTATGAAAAATGCCAAAATCCTACAACTCTTACTACTTGACTATGAGTTGTTTTTACTTTCAAAAACAGACTTTGATGCCCAACAAAAATGCACTCCAAGTTAAGGACAATGTTTTAATGACAATGACGTCAAGCTTTTTCTAAGTGCAGTTTTGTGCGTAAATGCAGCCTGAAGGAAATAATGCTGGTCTTCTATGAGGAATTGTTCAGTGAGGGTAGATTATAAACCACATGATCTTTGATTTTCAGTGACAAATTTGATTAAAAAAGGAAGTTTTGTGCTTTGCCAATATTTACACATTTCACCACTGAAGCAACAATAACCAAGAAAAGGGCAGATTAAGAATAAAACAACTGACAGGCAGATGGGGTTTTTTTACAACAAAAAATCAAACACATGAAGACAGACATCCACATTGCATGGGCATGGATTTCAGAATTTATGCTTTTATCTCTCTATTGTACAAATGTAATATATTGATGGTTAATGTGAGATGTGACATGACGACTAGACTCAGGCATAAGCATTTATTATACCAAAACCTTTTTGAAATACACAGGAATCCCTTTGTAATGATTCTACAGGACTGTTCATGTTCATTTAATTTGGGGAAATATTCACCATCATGGATCATTATAGCTAACAAAGAGATAAACAATAGTTATGCTTGGACTGGGTGTGACTCATGATGAATAAATGTAGATATAGCTTCTGCCTTGTGTTGAACATTCAACAAGGTGAAGACTTTTTTGTACGAACGTCACCAATAATGGCAGTATCAGACCTGAACTGCCAGAAGCAGCTCATTATCACTCCAAGAATCATGTTTCTCCCACAGTGATGCATCCTGTGTCCATAGTTATAAAATGGCATTTATGATAATTAAACAGGAAGGCAGTGAGGATTTACCAGATATGTAAACACGATGTATAAAGCATGTCAGACACAGAGTGACTTAATAAACGCTTTTCTACAATTTACAAATAATTTACTGAGAAATATAAACAATACTTTATGTACACAATCTTGATTACACATTTTGACCTCAAGACAGATTGTATTCATCAATGATAAGGTCTAAAATGATGTATGAAGGGATACAAATTGTGTTGTGCCTTTTAGGCTAGGCCTATGGAGCAAGTTGCACATACTCTAGTAAATGGCCTCAAGTGATGTCATTTCAGTAAGATGAAAACTATAATTGAAAATAGACAAAAATCTAGATGTGCGGTGTTAGAAATGGGTTATTGAATTATGAGTGAGTAAGACCCTCAGGCTCGTAAACCTGATGGAGGCCGGCTGCTTGAGGTTCAATCAGCTGCAACAGGCTGTCAAAACAAACTCTCCAACTGATTGTCAACAATCAAATCTTAATATGGATAATTTAGGTAACAGATGGAGTTAAAGCGCCAAAACACAGATAAGTAAAAGAAAATAAACGTTTAAATCTGTCTGATCAAATTATTTGAAGGTTAATATCTAATTAAAAAATATTTCATCGTCTGAAAGACACAGAAGATGCACTATTTAAGGGTCTGGATGATAAGAACACATTAACAAACATTACAAAGGGAATCATTTAAATGTAGAATAAGAACATTTATCCAGATTGAACATCCGAAAAAAAAAAAAAGCTTGATTTTTTTTTTGAGGAACTGTCACATGCTTCAGATTCAAAAGATGCACAGCAACCAGCACTGTGAAAAAAAAAATCAACTTCCATCTATAGTGACACGATCAGACATTCATCAGCTGTCAATGTCCTCAACTAATGTTTAGCATCTTTACTAAGAGCAAAGGGTAGCTCTTATTATGGAGTGTGATTTAGATAATGTTCATCTATATGTGAAAAACATATCAGGTAACTCTTGAAAACATTATTTGGGGCCTTTCACTCCTTTATTCGGATGGCGGAGGATAGAGTAGGAAACAGGGATGAAAGGATGGGAAGGTTGTCCACTTAGGTGACAATAGCTTCTGTAGAAAGGGCCGTGTGACATAACCCCCTAGGTTATCAAATGTCACAACTGTTGGTCAAATTTGACTTTGCGAATTCTGTCGCGCTTGAAAATCTTCCAGGCAAGCATTAGATCAAATCTCAGTAACTCAGAGTCCAACAGGAGAACAGAAAACTGTATATATACAGCTGTTTCTGCATCATCATTTGCAGTCAAACCCATTGCTGATTATTTCCAAAAATTGCTCGTTGCTAATAAAAAACCCTCAGGGAGAACAAGCTTCCTCTTTTGCAAGAAAAGCCTTGGACCTTAGATGGTATTAAAGCAATCCTTTGGGCTTAATGTTTGACTTATGCTAACTGTAAGCTATAGTTTCCTGTCAGCAGGCCAACGTTCACAGCCATCGGCCATCTAGCCCTGCTGGAAATTATATTAACACAGCAAATATGTTGCGATGTATTGTGAAATCACTTATTAGCCTGTTGGAGATCATTTCAACATAGGTTGCACAAGAATAGGAAAAAGGTTAAGAACAATCTGTATTTAACACTAACCTTTAAATCAGATTTATGAGAATTATGTTGATATATACGTGTTGTAATAGGAAGATAAATGTATTACTGTTGAACCTTCAGGCACCCAGACAAAAGCTCTTACCACATGTGCACATTGTCCCACTGCCAGCAATGTAACCCAGACACTCTCCAGAGAAGTTACTGTGACCCCTCATGAGGACAAACAAATATTAGAGTCTCCCAGAAACACTGACATGATTCATGTGTTGAACCTGAGCTCTCCCACACCAGTTAGCCGGTGATAACATGCCTCTGAAGCTCAAGGGCAACTAAAGGGGTAACACACCTTTCACAAAACACTTATGTAACACGTAGGAGCATTTCAATTATAGCATCAGAAATCCTGTTGTTCTAACCAGCAGTCAAAGGACAACGGGGAGGGGTCACAGGTTTCAGAATTTTCGGTCAAGGTTAGGACTTCCTTCAAAGAGGAGTACTGCCAGTGAGGGACTGGGAGTTGTCCTGTCAAAAATAGTCTTACACAGACAGACTGGCGTCAGAGCAGGTTGAAACGTAAGCAGCGTGTTTTAAGGCTTCCTACAAGTCTCCATCTTCCTCCTCCCTTGCTTCAATCCCATAGTGAAGGAAGGCCTCCTTCTCTGTTGACCTGGCCTCTGAATCACGGTCGCCTCCCATCTCCGTTTCTGGAGACGAGCGGGCTATGGAGCCCTCAGTGCTGTGATGGATGCCGTAGCAGAAGTATATTACAAAACCTGGAAGAGGAGAACAAGACACAACCTTATTATTGCCTTTTCAAACCTACAGTCTGTTTTTTTTCTGTCAAATCACACTCGCTTCAGTTGGTTTCTTTTGTTCTAAAATAACAGATATTACCTCGAGGTCACAAGGCTATGTATTGATGTCTGACTTATATTTGAACCTTTTGATTGCAAGAAATATTTGTGCCTCACCAATATGGGATTTTGGGGGCCGATTCCTATATTGATGTTGCGAAGAAAAAAAAATCCAATACCGGTACAGCGGTCGATTTCTTTCTTTGATCTATGTTTGATCTGTTTTAACACATGGATTGCATTGATCCCTAAAAAGCAGTTATCAAACACTGGTGGAAAAGATATCCAGTATAACGTAGACAAGATGGTATCTCAACTAGAAAGTAACTGTGCATGTACATTCATCACCGCTTGACATTATGGAGAGTGATATTGCTTTTTTGTAATCCACACTGCACACTCCTCTGCTAACAGCCAGAAAAAGATCTGATGGTATAGTTAAACAATACTTAAAATACCGGTAAATGCTATTCAAGTAGAGAATAAATCAAGCAATCATTGTGATGCAATAAGCTGTTACAATAGTCACTTGATAAGCTAATATCCCCCAATATTAGAGACAGGGCGATTTATCTGTCAGGCTATTTTAGAAATGTTTCCCGTAATCACAATAATTTGTTTTAGACGACCATGTATACATTTGCCCACCAAATCTCAAATATTGTGCGTGTGCGTGTGTGTGTGTGTGTGTGTGTGTGTGTGTGTCCTTCCTCTCCTGTTGCTCTGCAGGTTGATGCTCTCCCAACTGCAATTAGTGATTGACCTCACCTGATACCAACCAGCAATTAATGTGACAATAAAAATAAAATATTGTATATAAAAAAAAACATACAAGATACTTCTTCTGTAATCAAAATTATTGTTTTAGAGTTTCCGTGTTACATTTTGGCCACCAACTCTCAAAACTCAATGGTCAGATTCTTCGCTTGATCTCCCACCAAAGTCATGTTTAAAAACAATTCCTGTTTTTATCTGGTTTAACACATGATTTGGAAATAATGCAGCCATGTGAAGCTAAAAAAAATCAAGCAAAAATACTTTACTATTAATTATTAATACTAATAAACTAACTGCATTTGTTGAGGAGTATACAGGTGACGCCCCAGCTTCAAACTTTTTCCCTTTAAGGGATCAATATCATGTCTGCATCTAAAAAGTCAGTTTGAACTTCTCTGTTGACCTACCTATCGTCATCCAAATAGAAAATCGTATCCAAGTGCCTCTGTCAAGCTGCATCATCAGGTAAACATTGACGAACATGCTGATGACTGGAAGGACGGGTAGAAGTGGAACCTAAAGAAACAGGCCAGACACAAATCAGAAGCACAGTTTAACACAAATCTAAATTTTTGTTTTTGGTCCAAAATACCTAACATTTCGAGGTAACGTTTCTCAAATCAAACCTTGAAAGAAAGCTTTGTCTTGCTCTCTGGTTGCCTCCCAATGATAACGGTGAGAGAGAGACACATCATGAAGATGACACTGAGGCTTAGGATGTTCCAGGAAGCAGTGCCACCTTGCACTGCAAGTACACTGAAGGCCAGGATCAATGTTCCTGCAGGAGTTCATTCATATTTTCTATTATTTTCTCGTAGTGACATCTACAATATACTGTAGATTCAGTTAAGATATTAAATGATTTATCTTGGTGGTATCCTTACACAGGTAAAAATACAAACTCTCTATTTCATTTATATTTCTTGTATTTCATCACCTACCCAGCAAGGAGGCGCAGATGTTGACGGCAAAGCCTGAATGTGCTGATGGCTCATTGTTGTCTGGGAACAGGAGGGTCTTGAAGCTGAATCTCTCCTCCATACCGGGCAGGATGCCCATACTTGGGACACTAATGCTGTCACTCAACTCCCCCTCTTCCAGGGTACTGGCCATCTCATACACCTGACTAGGCTGCTCAGGCTGGTACCTGAAAGGAAAACAAAAGAACACCCCATGCTCTTTTTTTAAATGGCATCACAACACTGTATTTACAGTACATCACTTAAAATAGTTGCCAGTCCCCGTGGTATGCAGTGATAAAGAGCACATATTGCAAAACTAGTGCACCGATAATTTTCGAGTTTTGCTTTCTATAGTGGTTGAGAGTCCCTATTTTCTATAATTATTCTACAGAAAGGCTGCTCAAATCAAAATTACTTTTTCTTCTTGCCAGCAGAATTTCAGACTCACGTACATGATAGAATACATGAACTACTGACCTGAGTACGAGAACACATGCAGCCACCAGCGTGTAAGCCAACAGCGTTCCTATTGACATCAGGTCCACCAGGTCCTTCAGGTCAAACAGAAATGCCATGATAGCTTTGGAATGCAAGACAAAGACAGGAAAAATAGTCAAACACAGCTTTTTTTTTGTCATCTTAGCAACCTCTGTGAACAAAACCATAGGCTATTATGTCTATGAATAAAACAACGTTAACAGAAGACATTCCATTTCATACATCTGACATTCCATGTCTGCAGGTTAAATGCCTATTTACATCCCTAGATACATAAGTGGGTCAAAAATGTATTTGCAATTATAAGTTGTTATCACTTCATATTCCAAGTACTTCTCAAAAAAATGTTTCTTATATCATCCCATTTTTCACTTTTTTAAAAATTATTTTTAACGCGGGTTCCTTAGTAAAACTGCTTCATAGCTACTATTTTTTTCAAGGCCTTTTTTACAGATCTGCTACACATTTTTTTTAGCATATTAAGCTAGCTAACATGCTAACTGAGAACTATTTTAACAAACAAAGCACTGGGATGTTCAACTAAAAAAAAATCCTGAAAGGGAACCAGTTCTAACAAAAAAGAAAAAAACAAAAACTACACTACAGGGGTGCTGAGGCTGTAGTCCTCTGAACTGTCGGTCAAGATTCATATCTGACCTGTGGTTTGTTTCCCATATTTCATTCCCCACTCTCTCAATCAGAGAACACTTGAGCTGAAAACATGACCACTTACTACAAAGTTTCAAACATTTAATCATTAAGATAGACGCTAATTTAAAATTTTATTTGTGTAACATCAGCAATGTAGATTGTCAGCATGCTAGCAGGTCTTATGTAGGTACGTGCTGACATTTGGTTTAAATCCCTTCTGGTTAGTATGTAGCCTAGAGCTATGAGTTGCTAGCATGTCTGTAGACTTTTGTGTGCCGATTACAACCTTACACTGCTCCAACATTTTGAAGATGACACCTTTTCTACACTGAGGTTTGAGTCATTTTTTAAGTGTCTACTGAGAAATTATCAAATCAAAGCCTAAACCAATCAAATAACCCAGACCTATCATTTCTGTTTGCTTCCTAATTTTAACACTCCTAATTCATCTTACCAGACATAACCCCAGCGGTCACAGTGGACGTTATGGGGGATTTTCTCTCGCTGACACGGGCCAGGAAGGAGAAGAGCAGGCCATCCCGAGCCATGGCAAAGATGATTCGGGGTAGGGGGAACATTGAACCCAACAGACTTGGGAAGGCATGGGTAGGAAAAGAAATCAGATTGGGATGAAAGTTGTTGGGGGTAGGGTAGGGGGCACAGGTGACGTTAGGATTGAAAGAGGTCAGTAGGAAAGAAAAATAGGATTTGCAAAAGGACACTAATACAGTTGGCAAGACAGAAGGTGTGGATTTGGGTTGGATGACTACAACTAAGGGCAACACTGACAGTCCTACACCCGCAGGGGAACAATACTTTATAAAATATACTCTTAGGCTGGCTGATGCAAAAACAAGCAAATATTTGGTGCACCACATGCTGTTACTCTCCTTTCTAAAGTGAAAACATTGTGTTACTTGAGCATGCAGTTTAGTTTGGTATTTTAGACCTTATAAACACACCAAGATGCAGATAGAAAACCCTCTTTAGTTCAGTAAACACAAACTATACCCCACTGGTTAATGTTAGAAGAAATATAAATTGTAATCTCGACTTTCTGAACTAAGACACCTGATCATGTAAAACAGGATAAGAAACCATTAGGGATGTGCTTTTCATGCTGGAGGGCTGTTTTCTGGCATTTTCATTTAAAAGACAACTAAAATAAGTTCATATATGCAGGCCAGAGCATTAGCACAGCTCAGCCCAGCAGCATGAAAAGCGGCCTCAGTGACCATGGATGCTGTTTTGAAACATGCGTGTTAGTGCCTCACCTGCCCCTATGCCAGCGGTGAGGGTTGCAGTTATTGGGGTTTTGCTGCGGGGGCTGATCCCGGCCATAAACTTGAAAAGCAGCCCATCCTCAGCCATAGCCCAGATCACACGGGGTATAGGGAACATAGCACCCAGCAGGCTACCGGGGGGGGAAGACCAGGATATATAGTATCCACACTTACACCCACAAGAATGCCGTGAAACATTAGTTAAGAGAGAGACACCAGCTCACAAATATAAGGAACACCACACAAAAAACATTAAACAACAGTTATAAAACAACGTTTTAAATTGTGTTCGGAATATGATCAATAGTGGTGAGAAGGAAGATGTTTAAACATCTGTTCACATCCATATTAGAATATCGAGTCATATTCAAGTATAAAGTCATAACGCACAATAAAGAACTTAAAATACTGCCTTTGGTAACCATGTAAAACGTGTGTTTATATTAAAAAACTAGCTTGCTGGGGCTAAAAGAACTTTAGTAAATGAGCATGCATTTATATTTAATAGCAAAAAGTAGCTTACCTAGTGGACAGCGCACATAGAGAGCCTACGGCAACAGCATATTTGGCTCCTCCCCAACCCACATAGTTGAAGGCTACAGGGAGAGGGCTGCTGCTGTCCAACAGGTAGTAAGGCATCATGAGGGTGAGGGCAGCAGAGACACCAAAGTAGGCTACAAAGCAGATGAGCAGGGATGATACGATGCCAATAGGAATGGCTCTCTGGGGGTTCTTCACCTCTTCACCTAGGATGTGGAGAGTCAACAGAGACAGTGAACGAGGGTTAAAAGTTGTTTCTTACTTCACTTATCTAAAACAAGCTTTTGTGGCACTAAGAAGTGTAGAGCCATTTTTACACGAGCTGTACCTAAAAGAATCCTATAAAAACAAACTAGACATGGGTCTTTACATTTTACACACTGTTTGGTTATATATCAATTATTACATCATTAAAAAAACAATCCAATTTTTAATTTGGCTTCATATTTCAAAGTTTGAAGCAGATCCTGAATTGTACAGAGCAGTCACCCGAAGCATATAAAAATGGGCCAAGAGATGCAAAACTTGGCGAACTTTTTTTGGTGTGTTTTGCAACAAATTAAACAAGGACTTTATTTTTGCTTGTGCACCCACAAGACCTAAATAAACCAAACAATTTAGCTACAGGTGATTACGCAACACTGCTACTCAGTCAAACACTCCTGTCCTGTTCTGCAGTGGAACCACATTTCAACGATGGAGCGCATTTGACGCTGTCTTAATCTTTTTTACACCACTTACCATGGCAGGCAACAGAGACCGATTGGCCCGCAATGTTGAAGGGAGTGGGGTGAGTATGAACCCAGTATCAGTTATGAGGGTGCATGTGTGCCTATGTCTGCATATTTGTGTGTGTGGGGGGCGGGGGAATTATGGCCTCATACAAATTTACCTTTAGGTTAGCCAGAATACACACACTCAAACATACAGGGACAGATGATATAATGGCTGTGAGGCAGGCTGAGTGTGTGTGTGAAACTGACAAGCCCCTACAAGCTAAACTCAAGCAATAATTCAGGGTTAACGTCCCACTAACCAATTAGAATTCACGAAAAAGAGGGGTGGGAAAAGCCAGGGGGCCCTGAGGAAGGCTTGCAAAAGAGAAGTTCCTTTTATTTCAACCATGACGGCTTGAATCGATTACACAGAACTACATCAACCATTCACAAGAGCAAATTCTACACAGTGAAGAAAAATGTTGGGGTACAACCAAATCTCGTATCATGATTTGCACCCCTAGCCTGCATCACAGTGCTTGGCATTGTGCCAAGAGAAAAAATAGGCCAAGTGCATAAAACTGCCCTGCCCCACTTATGTAACACTCGTGGAAGTTTAGACAAGCTCAGGATTGAAATGGTTCCAGCTGCTGATTCTGTTACGCCCCCACCCCCAGCCCCCCAAAACTTAAACATACCCATGAGGCAAAGGGAAGGAGATGTATGTATAGAACAGGGCAAACAGAGTAGGGGTTTCAACTGACCTGTGGTGGCGATGCAGTCGAATCCGACAAAGGCGTAGAAGCAGGTCGCTGCTCCTGACAGGACGCCTGAGAAACCAAAGGGCATGAAGCCGCCCACCCCTAAACTCTCTTTGGTTGGCAGGATGTCTGTCAGACTAAAGACAAAAAACAGTCAGAAGTAGTTCCAAAAATATAGTATGTCACTGAGTATCTGAAACCCATTACAATAAAAATAAGATAACCAAACATCTGTGAAAAAGTGAAGTGCATAAGTCCATGTTCTTACTTGAGACTGGAGTCACTGGTATGATTGGCATGTAGGATCTCTTCAGGGTCAACTTGCCAGTTCTTTAAAGTTCCTTTGACCAGGCCAGAGACCACCATGAATAAAAGCACTAGGACGTTAATACAGGTGAAGACCTTGTTCACGATAGCTGACTCTTTGACTCCAAAGGCCAACAGACCTTAGAAACAAAGAAGGCAAAGAAAGAAAAAGTGAAAACTTTATCAGAAAAGAAAGAATAATATAAGATATGTAAGTCTATAGACAGAAAGAAGGATGTTTCCTTACCAGTGAGGGTGATTATGATAAAAACAGCAAACACATCAGGGTATTCTGCTAAAACACCCGGTGCATTCATGTACATGTACTCTCTGCTGAACGCCTCTATACGCCTCCCTACCAACTCATCGAAAGTAGCGCTCCATGCCCGGGCCACACTGGAAGTACCTAAGATAAAGAAAACCCGTATAAGTACATATAACATAGTCTATCTCCAGTATTGACTCCAAGCTTTCAGTTCTGTTTTTATGTGCAGGAAACCAATGAGCTTACCAATGATATAGGAGAGGATGAGGTTCCATCCAGTGATGAAGGCCCAGAGTTCACCTACAGTCACATAGGAGTAAAGGTAAGCTGAGCCTGTCTTGGGAACGCGAGCTCCAAACTCTGCATAGCATAGACCTGCCATCACTGAGGCGAGGGCTGCTATCAGGAAAGACAGAACAATAGCAGGACCTATGGGGGACAACAGAAGCATATGATTAGAAGGTTTAGAATATAGGCCATGGGATACACTGTATTCTAACCATATATAGTCATCTTAACTCACCAGAGTTCTCACGGGCAACAGCACCAGCCAGCACATAGACACCTGCACCAAGTGTGCTGCCCACGCCCAGGGCCACCAGGTCAAAAGTGTTAAGGCATCGGGACAGACGGGAGTCCTCTGAGTTACAGTCCACCACCTTTACCCTCAGCAACTGCTTCCCAAAACCCAGAAGACTCTGCAGTGCCATGGATCTCGGTCTGACCCCGGGAAGGGGATGGGGAGAAGAACGTCTGGGGTTCTAAGGTCACAGGGGAGAGGGGGAGAGGTCACTGACACCCTAATGGGAGGCAAGGGAGAGACAGAACGAGGGACAGTGAGATTAAGTTTCTGACGCTTACAGTTGACTTCAGTGACTTTACATCAGTGGAGAACTTTTTGTTCTCCGTCTTGACCTCCAGTACCTGGAGTCAAGTCAGCCCCGTCCTGTAACAACTGACAGGTTC
Organism: Symphodus melops; assembly: GCF_947650265.1. Taxonomy (NCBI): domain Eukaryota; kingdom Metazoa; phylum Chordata; class Actinopteri; order Labriformes; family Labridae; genus Symphodus; species Symphodus melops. The sequence continues at coordinate 19,112,138 of NC_136701.1, forward strand.
ATCGATTGGCTGACATAATCTGCACTGTGATATTCGTAGCAGCTTATATGGCTACAATAATGCAGCAATATGAAAACTTTATACGCAAGTGTTCAGGGTTAGTTTGAAATGTTTTAATCACTTTTGTTTGCATAGCTGAAAACATTTAAATGCTCAGCCAAACATTGAATGATTACCTTTTCTTGTCATGTTGGTACTTGATCAATCCATAGCCATACTTTTTTGGTCATTCTCAAACTTTTACTGTATCGGCAGCTTTATCCATAATAGGTGAAGTCTTCATCTCTTAAGTCTGTATCATCCTCATAACTCCAACAAACATTAGTGTCCATTTGACTTAGATGTCTGAATCATCCAAATTCAGTAGTCTTAAAACTAGGTTGAATACGAATACACAGAGAGGTTCAGTGCTACATTCATTTGCTGGATGGGATTCACTTGTCTCTGACAAGCTTTTAGTAAGTTGGATAGTCTCATTGGGTGTTATATAACTTAACCGAAACCCACAATGTGCAGCTGCCAGCCAAGAAACAAAGGGCCTATAGGGATCATCCATCTTATTCATGTCACAGACATGTTACATAACACAACTCGCAGGAGAGGAGGCAGGGCTCTCGAACAGACTGTTCAGAACCAAAAAAGAGAATCATAACTCATGACACAGAAACACTTTCTTGAAGGAGGCCATGGAGACTCATCACTGAGTCGAGGATAATCCCTCACACACAGCAGGGAGTGTTAACCCCCCTCCGGCTGAGGGTCATACAGCACTAACAAGAAAATACACCACCTTTTCAGTGCTCAGAGTAAACAGGAAGGAAATAAAATTGGGTGTTGCATGTACACAAACAAAGATGAGAAGGAACATAGTTTAAGAGGCCTCTTCCCTCTGGAGGTCAAATAGAGACGTCTTGTTATTGCTGAGAGGAGTCTTTGGGTCAGTAGTCTGTGAACATTCCCCACTGCTGAGCTCATATACTAAGAGGGAATACTTGATATTTGGGAGAGAACAGACGAGGCGTAGAAAGGGAATTGGGGAAAAAAAGAGGGGAGGGGCTTCTCTCTTTTACTTTATTTTTATTATTTTGGAATGTCCGAAATAAACTTAATATGTGCTTGACTTGTATGGCAGTCTTCCATAGTAGAGAAACTGAGAACTGAGTGAATACCACGCAGAAACAATGAACACTGTGACCCATTTCCACAGTGGCATCTCTCCAGAACCCACTGACACAAGAACATAAACCCAGAGGGGTCATGTAGGCAGTGCCACAGTCAAATCACACCTAATGGAAACTTTCACATGATGGTAAGCTAGGCCAATGACCTTGCATACACTCTTTCCTTCAAGAAAACATTCAGGCTCAGGTACAAGTTTCCAACCAGGCCAGTGTCAATGCCAATGTCCATAGAAAGCACTAATACACAAACAAAGATCACACTCGCAGGACTCCCCAGGCTAAACAGATGGACAGGGGGCAGTCAACCAAAGATGAGTCACAACAGTGACTTGAGTTTTCTCACAGTTAGGTAGGCCCCAGCTGGGAGACATATTACAAATATTTCAATTATTGGGAAGTAGCCTAAACACTGAGATGAAGGAGACAATTTCAACATGCACCAGACTGTTTACATAATGGAAAAGGAATAGCAACACCTTCAGAACACGTTAAATCAAGTCAATCCTGCTTGAAGCTGCCGTCTCGTGTTGTAGAGGTCACTATTGTTTGCACTGCGTCATTAATCATGAATGGTGTCGCATGTCCGCAGTGAAGCTTACTGGGTGTTCTTCAGATATGATGTGGAAAGAATTACACACATGCATGCTCTCCATGTGCATGCTATTGTTGTACTACTGACCATCATCAGCCTACAATGTGATAAAAAGCCTTTTAATTACAGAGGCAAGAATCAGTCCAATAAAGGACTATTACATAGACAAAAATGCATCTTCAACACTCAATACTTTTTTTAAAAGAAAAACAAGGAAAACATGCTTAATCCAAAATCTAAAATCTGAATAATTCTTCTAAAATTACATGACAATATTGATTATATATGTTGTCCCTAGAAGATGGTCATACCCAACTATTTATTTAGTTGCAAGGAGCAGTGCATATTAATGAACAGCTTTGCAAAAATGCATTAAATGGTTAGATCTTAATGCAACTGTGCTAATGAATCCATAAATATGAGTAAATAATTAAAATACATTCTAAAATGTGTCTTTCAAGCATTCTTCTGTTCAAAACAAGCTGCGTTGAAAAAAGTGGTTGGAGAAATTATCTACTGGCTGAAGTGTTTTTTTTTTTTTTAGTATATATTTATTTGTATAGTTTATAGCTGGATAAATAAATAGCTGTTCATAATTGAAAATAATCTTTAAGCAATTATAAAGTGCTTACAGGAATGAACAGACACACACACGCCTCCACATGCTCGCCAAAACAGCAGAAAGTGGCCACATGAACCACATGACCCTGGCCTGACCTGGGCACACGGGTTATGCAACAATTAGGAAAACACATTTTCTCTAAATACAGCTCTTCAAACTAAAAATTAGGATGTTAACAGAAGGAAACCTGAAAATATGAAACAACCACGTTTGCAAATGGACGCATGGTGAAATACACCGTTAGTGTTGCTGAATACAATGTCAACGCTACAGCTCAAAGTCAAATTGGTAACAACCTGTTGCCTCATGGCAAAGTCAGGAAATGGAGTACTTACTTGAACCCACCTGCAGACACCTGTTGATGAAAGCGTTTTACAAAACCAAAGACAGGCACACAGATTCAAATCTGGATTTCTTTTTCTTCAGACTTGCTGTGAAGAGATGCGTGTTTGAAGGCTGCTGCTCCGAAATAGAATCTGGAGGAATCACATGGCTCAGCTATTCCAAGCAGCACACTCGCACACAAGCACGGTCAAAATATAGCAGACCGTTGGCTGACTGTGACAAGTTCAATAAATGTATTTATATAGCATTAACCCTGGATGACATTAAAGTCTTATGTAATCACAGATAAGCAGCTGCATCCACTGAAAAAGTCATAGTGACCCAGTTAATCTGCAAGAGCAACAAAGAATGTACCCCAACAAACTGTGGGATGTGACAGTAACATTATATTGACTAATGAATGCAGTTTTTGGACTTTAATTTAATGATTTGTTTTGGGGTTTTTTTGGCCACAGTCATGAGGGAGGGATGAACGTTTTAGAAATTTTGCATATTTAAGGATTTATAAATGATAACCCCTTTTCAATTTAGTGCACACGACTGTGGGTTTAAAAAGGATTTAGCCGAGAACAGTACAGATGAGATGTGAAGAAAGCAGAGGCAGTGCACTTGAACAGAAGGGAGTTGATGATCAGGAAAAGGGGGTGTGATCCTTAGAACCAATGAAATTAGACCATACATGTGACACTATTAGACATTTAAGCCCTCTTCTATAATAACTGTACTGATGTTGCAGTAACTTAATGAAGAGCTAAATGAGTTCCCTTCAACAAATGCTTATTTTTCCACCTTCATATCAGGACATATGCATTTCATTCTTGGTTCTCAACATACCTGATAGAAAAAACAATGATAGCTCTGCAAACAGCTTTAGTTCTCTGGATTTTTTTTAATTTAACTGTACTGCATAATGTCAGCAGAATAAAAAAAGAAACACAAGGTATGCTGATCAAGGGTTGGTAGATTGCACTCATATTTTGGAGTCATTCAGTGCAGCTACAAGCAAATACAATCATCATGGGTATCCAGCTGACTGTGTTTACTGAGGAGGAAGAATGGTCAGCAACATTGGAGGGTTCAGCGCTACTTGTTGACAATCCCCATCTGTTCCTATTCCAAGTTTCATTGTGGACACATGATGCCACCAAGATCTTATCACTTGGTCTGTGTAAACAGAGTGATGTGTTGCTGTTTAAGATTTGAGCAGAGTCAGAAAGTGACTTTGTGAGCAGCAGTGGCACCGATTCCTCGGATATAAAAACAATGAGAAATTCAATGCGGAAAAAGACCAGGTGATTAATTTTCCATAAAGGCGTATCAACGATCAACTTTAGTTAACTAAACCCTTACTGAGCTGTCATTTATAACCCCTGGCACTAATATTTCTCAGAAAGATATTTTTCAGAATCTGTTTGTTGCACAGTTTGGGTATTATTATAATTACCTAACATCTTAATACGCCCTTGATTTATATTTGGTACACAATGCAGACTACTTATTCATGCATATGCAATCCCTTAGGCAACCTTTTAAACACTTTTTGGAAAAAAATTGCATAAAAAATACCATGTGATTGGTTTCTATTGGTAAACAAAAGCTACACTGTTAAAAGAAAATTAAAATCAATGCTGGTATTATTAGGAATATGTGCAGCCTTATGGGAAGCGTAACTCAGACGGGAGCTGCAGTGACACAGAAACTTGAAGCCTTAGAATGGCAGAGCCTCCCCCAGAATCTCAGTGAACCTGGAAAGCTTCCATGCACAGCCTTCAGTGCATCTGTATAGGCTACATACATCAGTGCAGTCAGCAGCTCGCCTCACTAGTGACCCACTTTTCAGAGGAGCTAAAGTTAGACCCCGACTGGAACTGGTCCGACCTGTTACCACTGAGATCTGGAAAGGTCACATTTTGTCTCAGAATAATTCTCAATATATATGGTCAGATTTTAAATCTCAAAATGTAGACAGTGGGTTGTATTGCTGCTTTAAAGTCAAAGTGGATTTATATCCTGAAACGACCTGTCAGATTAGATAAACTGAAATTTCTTAACCCCGATGATGATTTTCACTGTTCTTGTTAAATGTGTGTATAACTAAAATGCACAACACAGAAATGATCAAACCATCACATAGACTTAATATAATTTTTTCACTATAAACTGAAATCAGTTCTTTTATGCCAAATTCATCTTTAAAACATGGACATCTAAAATGCTGGCGTGTGAGGTTGTAAACAATGCAACGCTGCAGCATGGGTATCATTAACTGCTGAGATTTGGATGATTCCCTCATGTTTTTGTCCTACTATATTAATCCTGCTTTCAGGCAACTGTAAATGCGTACTTTTGATTTGTATGTCCTGCATGCCTGTATGTGAGAACACTTGCTGCTTTCACTCCAGTCGAGACAACAGCCATAAACTTCCTCACATCAACAGCAGCAGTTCAAAGCAAGCATCCAAAGAATCACTTCTCTCAGATTACAGGAGAATTGTTGCGGACTGCAGCTACTGTAGACTACCAACATCGTTGTTAAATTCTAAATCGGGTACAAGGCGCAGGGAATGAAATCTTACAACTCAATGATAGTTCGTCTTCTTCGCTTCAGAATCATTACAGCAGCAGTAACTAAGGAGGAGTTAAAATGGGGTCTGAACTAATGCAACATGCGGTTAACAGCACGGGGGCTTACACTACTGGGTCTACGCACCCATTCAACTTTACGCACGGAAACGCTTTCCCAGTTAGATCTCTAGCGCGCGAGTAACCTCAAAACATATTAGCCAAGGGTGCAGATTCACAGAAGTTTAATTACTCATTACATAATCATTTTTATGCATGTGGTTGTGTAGCACAACATGTTATATTGTATAAATAGTTATTTACCTTGTAAGCCCTGCGGGACCGCATTAATCAGAGATCCCAAAAAGGAAAAATCTTGAAGGAGGTCCAAAACGTAGATAATTGTAAAGAAAGTGAAAGGCAACGACAAGGTTTGGAAAAGTCTTGTCTTTGCAGGTAGTGGAGAGGAATTTAAAGTTTCGGGTTGCTCGGTTGAACGTGCTCAGTTGGGAGGAGGGGATACACAGGCAAACAAGCAGCCCCGCCTGCTCATTAACATGAGCAGTTGCGCAATCGCCATCAAACCCCAAGATGCAATCGTGCCAATTAATCTGCCAAATGAGGCAAATGGACTAATCCAGCACAATTGACTAACATGAATCCACACTAAACAGCATTCATAAAATAGGTTATTTACAAATATTTAACACGTTTTTAAATAAAGGGTAAATACTTTGCTGTATGCCTGAAGAAAATTCCTTTTAAAAAGAAATCAAGCATCAAGACGAAAATCTAAACAAAGTGATAAAATCCTTCAAATACAAGTGCAAGCTCTAATTATTTTTTAGGATATTCGGTATCTGCCTGTTCTGGTCAGAATATGCAAACTAGAAAGCAAGAAAAAATTATGACACTTTATCGTTTTGTTAGTATAGCTGCACTTTCACTGCTGTGTGCAGTTGAATTACCCACCGGGGATAAATCATGTTCTTTGAATTGAGTTGAAACATCCCATGATATAGGTTCCAATTAATTATAAGACAAAACATTCAAATTGTTATTTTATTGACAGGCAAATAAAATACCAAAACAAGATTCTTACAAATCTGAATACAAAACTCTCTTCTCTGGTAAAGTCATCGGGTGAGTCCGTGGGTGGCAGAGGAGAAATTAAGGGTTGAGTGGGTAATCCTACCAGCAGTCCCACAGTACACCGAGAGAAAGAGAGAGAGCGCCTTGTCAGACTGTGAAGGACATTTTGGCCAAGTTCTTTTGACACGAACCAATGACAAAGGTCTGACGGAAATAAAAGGTGGTGAAGCATGTTTTGTTTTTTTTCACACAAAGTTTCATATTAATTTTGTGACATTTTCCAAAAAGATGCCAGTTATCGATGTCAACAGGTGTTTACTCAATAAATTATGCATTAAAACACTGCTAGCATGCAGTGACGGAGCCATATTTTAGAGATTGCAGTACAAGGCCTCATTTCAGCCTCAGTCTTTTGTTGATGAGTTTGTGAGAACACTTTTCTATACATTATTCACAATAATTACACCTTTCCAGCGTATATACAAAGACTGCAGAGTTTTCCAAGAATCCTTTTTTTTGGTGATCCTGTAGTTTCACATGTCCTGATCACGGCAGAGGATTGATAAAAAGTTAGATTTTCCTATATCCTCCTTCATGACTTTGCTTCCAAAAGTTGCTTGATGTCCTTGACGCCGTGCTCTGCTGCCACGGCGACGATGTGGTCGAGGGCGTTCATGTGGCCCAACATCTTCACCAGCTCTTTAATTTGGTCCCTGTTAGCAGAAAAGGGAAATATCAGAACACAGTGCCTAGCTTAAAGTTAAATTTTTAAAGAGGTCATGTCAGAACATCAGTTAGTAAATTGTTATGTAAAATTAAATCTAAATGAAACTTCCTTAACATCCAAGTCGATGGAGCTTTAACTTTATTCAAGTCCTCCCAATTGTGTCAGCAAGTTCAGTACCTCCTCAGATGTCTCAAGTCTAGAAAAGCCTCTTACCTGACCGTGCGTCGCTCCACATCAGACACACCCAAAGTGCCGCGGTGCAGTGAGCTGGCCAGATGGGCGACGTAGCGACAGAACGGCTCCAACTGCGGTAACGTCTGCTGGCCCTTCAGCCCAGAAAACCAGTGCGAGGGTAAACACTCGACCACCTGAAGAATGCAGAGGAACAGAAAAAGAGGGAGTGAAAACCAGCTGCTTTTTTTTTTTTTTTTTTTCTTTCAAGTTAAGCTCGCGGCACAGAGGTGGAGAGCAGCCAACCACAGTGACAGGAGGCTTGTATTAGAAAACAACAACAACCTCGTATCAGTTGTCAGATGCAGGAAAAGAGAAACTTTCCTCTGCTCAGGTGGCTAAAATAAACCTGTATTTATTTTTGGACCATGTTGGCACATTATGTGCTTGGACACACAGGACAACATGTGAACAGTCGTCACAGGCGGTTGGACACAGTTTGGGATTAGAAATGTGGAGAGTCCTTTGAGATGACTTCTTCTTCTTCTTCTTGGAAGTCAGACTTAATGAATGGCTCTGTCTTTCACAATAACGAGAGAATGATAGTGTTTTAAAACACCACTCAGGGAAGACCAGATGTTAATACAGTTTGGAGGTGATAAAATGTCCCTCGTGTCATCGACGCCTCTTTTCAAATCTAAATCAAACATGACACATCCTCTGTGTAGGGGAGAAAAGGAACATAACTGTGTGATCCAAAAATTCAACGGTTTACGTTCCAGCTTTACGTACTCAACGAGACAATAGAGTCTAATCCAATCTAAACAACAGACGGCTGTGTTATGTGTCATGATGAGGAATGGATGTCATGGGACACACATTTGCAAAAACTGTCGAATAAAGTGTGTTTACTATGTCCGTACACACGACCACAACAACACAGTCTTCATTCATATGATTAGTATTTACAGTCTGTGTATGGACCAACCTTCTGGCACTTGAGAACATTGTCCTCGCACAAGTCCGTGGTCTGCAGAGCAGAGAGGATGTATCTGTTCAGAGTGCTGTCCAAAGCAAGATCCCTGAGACAGGAAGTGGACAGGATCCCGTCCCACTGCAGGATGTTGCCCAGCAGCTGTGCATTAAAAGGAAGACAGAGATCAACTAAATATAAAGGGAACTAAACCAGACTGGAGTTCAGGATTAATCAGTCTGAAGGGGGTTCCCTTCTTTTCTTTTTTTTTTCCTTCTCCTTTCTTTCCAACAGTTTCACACGTACCTTCACACAGGACCAGAACTGCCTCTCGTAGAACAAGTACGGTCCGCTGTTCTTGTTCTCCAACACACTGAAGAAAAGAATTTTGACCTCTTACAAAACTTCATCATGCACAAACAGAAAGTGGACGGCCTGCAGAATTGACTGTGACGCCGCTTACTTTTTTGGGTAAAGGGGAAGGAAGACGTCTTCATCCAGAGTCCGCCTGGCCCTCAACACAACGGTTTTTAAAAGCTCCTGGTCGACAAAGAATGGGGGGGGGGGGGGAGAGATTATGCTTTCTGGCAACAGGTGATAACTTTTCTATTACTTGCAGAAAACATTATTTATATGCATGTAATAAGAGAGTGGACATACCTGCGTGTATCTGTTGTCCCCATGCAGCACAGTGGGGTAACTTTTCATTAATCTGTGAGTGAAGCCCACCAGACTGGCAGTCTGACTGCTGGACAGCGGGTCCCACACTTGTTCTGCCAAAACTGACACACAGGCACATAAAAAAACATAAGTGCACACGGCATGTTTTGGTGCTGACCTGAATCGTTCAGCTCAGCAAACCTTAGTATGCTGGGTGCAGCTGTTCACGTTGCTCTTACCTGTCAGTTTGGAGAGGATGACCTTCTCCACAATGGCGGGCAGCAAGCCGATGTCTCCGTCTCCTCTCTGCAAAGTGCTGTGCTCCTCGAAGCCGTAAAACAGCAGCGACTCGAACCAGAGCATGTACTCGAAATTTGCACAATTTGCCTGGAGAGGAAAGGAATGAGAAAATCAAGCTTGTAGAATGCAACCCTCTCATTAAGAAAAAACGAGACACTCCGAGCAAACTTTTTTTTCGTACCCCCAGAGGGTTCCATGTGATCAGCTGCAGGCGCACTAAAGGGTTAAAGAGCTTGGGCAGACAGAGGCCGATGTAAGCATCTCTGTAGCAGTCCGCATAGTCTCTCCTCCACACCTCGAAATGGGATTTGATGCAGTCCAGAGAATGAAAGTCCTCCACCACATCCTCAAACACTTTCTTACATTCCCTGGAGATACGATCTGGATGAAATCAGAACGGTTCATGGTTAGCACGTCTGGTATGCACGCATTTCTTAACACCCGTCAACCACTTATATCCAAATCTCGGAACAACATCGGCGCACCTCTCTCCATGTTGAAGCTCGTTACGTCGGTAGAGGTTTCCTCATCATCGGAGGACAAGCCTTCTTTATGCTCCGCCCTCTTTCCATTCTGCTCTCTTGCTTGCCGCCGCCGAGTTCTGCACCCGACAACAAGCACACAGCCAATCAATAAACACCAAGGACAGCATTCCTTCAACAGTGTAAAAAATGAACTTAGGATCTCCAGCAGGGTACACATCTCTGAAACACATCTGGAGGAGTGAATGAGCGACTTACCGCCGTGCTTCTCTTTCTGCTATCCTCCTTTGGCGACCGTGCTCCTGGTAAGCTGTTCGGTCTCGCCCAAATGAATCCAGACTAGGAGCCATGACAGCTTTATCTGCAAGAGACAGGAGCCATGTAAGAGGCAGTAAAAAGAACCTGAGATGACCTATTACCGTATTCTGGGCATTCAACATCTTATACAATAGCAAGAGGGTTTTTAAGTGTTAGCATTTGAAATTAAATAATCAATTACTGGTAATCCAAAATGCCCAAAAAATAATGAAGTTATTTAAAAGCTGAGATATGCAAAAAGACATTAACAAGCTGTTTGTAAAAAAATATGTTGGGTTCCATTCATCCTCGAGGAACTTACCTTGCTGCGACCCCGCTCATGTTACAGTGAAACTGACAGGTGATAAAGTCACTTTCAAGGCTTTAATCTTTACTTAGTGACTCATTGATGGAGCAGAGTTACAAGCAGCCAGCTGTCTGTCAGATTCAGCCGCTAAAGAGCAGCCCATAATAAACACATTTGGCATGTACATGCTCACTCACTCAAAATAAAAAATAAATAAAAATCACACCTGAATTATAAGCTTCTCAAACATTCGAGGGATAAGGGGGATAGTGGGAAACAGGACTGTGAGCACTCGCACTCACACACACACAAACACTCGCAACCAAAGAACTAACGAGGCTGTTCAAATAAATCATAAAAACCTTCAAGATGGACTGACTTGAAAGGCTTGCAAACTCCGACGATTCATCTTTAATATCATCCTGTCTTCTCTGGACAAGTCGTGAGGCCCGTTGTCTTAGTAACTGGTGCATGGCAGCCTCCAGCTCCAGGACAGCAGGCACCTGAAAGATATGATGCCTTCTGTGACCTCTGACACAAACAAAAGCGGGGCTCCGGCTCACAGGGCTGTCTCACTGGAGGAACAAGATCAGCGTGACGGACGAAACAACACTGGAACTGAGATATTACCAGAGCTGGGTAAATAAAAAAAGATGTACGTAAAGATGATAAAGAAACAACGTTTGTTTGGTGACATTATCGAACACTGAGGACATATCCCCCAATTTCTTAAAGGTCTCATATTGTGCCCTTTTTTGGCGTAATATATCTATTTTATATCAAAGTAGTTCACCATGTTCAGGCTCCCCACGTGTGCCAGGGCCGATCTAATTGGTCTGCAGATCTGCTTTGTTGTAATTGGTCTTTGGCTTTGTTTTTGGAGATGTCCCACCCCTTTTACCATATTGGGAATGCAAACCGCTGCATGAGTTTGTGCCTGCAACAACGAGCCAATGGGCTTGGATCAGTGACATCACACTGATGTGATGTCACACTGGCAATTTTAAAGGGGGGGGGGGGGGGGACTAGGGATCGAAGTAGCATGCAGGTACGGCTAACAGGAGGACGTGGGAGAATTTGATTTTTTGCTCATGGATGTCCCTCAACATGCATGAGACACACTGAAGAGCATCTAAAACCAGAAAATAACAGAATATGGGACCTTAACAGTGAAGATATAAAAGGGTTAAATAGAGAGCCTGCGTTTAATTGCGAAGTTAGTTCATTCCATTTTTTTTTCAATCATTAAGGTTATTACCCAACATTGACAATATTTAGTTCCAGTCTTGGTGTCTATCCACACTAAATGATACTGAGAATGTGGATTAGTTTCCATCACAGAGCTGTGTGCACCTATCAGGGTTCAAACAAACACTAGTGTGGAGGAGGCGTGTCGTCAGCTGACCACGTCGCTGCTGCAGGATCAACACAGTTATGAGGACATGCACATCAAGTCGCAATGTTTTCAAATGTGATAGATTGACACCACTATGCAGACTTCTTGTTCTGCTCAAACTGATTTAGAACAGCTTGAGTTGATTATTATAGGAATAATGGAAAGTGTGGATTCCTTTGAAAACGGCTGTGAATGCAACAGAAGCTGATCACCTTAAAAGAACAAGCACTTTATTTTCTTAGTTGAAAATTCTAATAGTTAAGATAAGATAATCCTTTATTCATCTCGCGAGCGGGGAAATTTACAATCTAAATCTTAAAGGACGTCATAAGACAAAAAAAGTTGGGAGTAGAATAATAGAGAAGACATCAAATGGGAAGTATACGGAGTGTGACTTATAGTCACATAGAAGACTCGCTTCATGCAAGTACAAAAGTATCTGCTTCAATTAACTGCTCAATCAAAACAGTATCAAAAGTCTCCACTTCCAAAGCTTCATAATAAAAGTTTCTTAAGAGATTCTGTCTCTTAAAATCCACATCAAGCAGTCAGTCATCACAAAGACACAGAACAGAAAACAGCCGATCTTTTCTCCCTTACCTTTTCACTGAAACACTCAAGCAAGTCTCCAACATACCCTCGCATCTCTTGCAAGAATTTATATTGTTCTGCATTGTTATTGGCCGAGCCCTCCAGATGCTGAATGCTGCTCTCAGAGGCAGCCAGGTCTTCTTCGATCTGTTTGAAGCGCTTGGCGTTTGCGTTGTGGCCTGCATGCATTTGGCTGAGCCTAAACACACACACACACACACGACATACAGGGAGAGACAGTGAGAATGACTCGGATGGAACTGAGGAACTAGTTAAATCAAAATGACAAACATGCAACTTTAAGTTCAACCATCCGTACACAGAAATTATGAAAACTGTGCTAACATTAGGAAGCCCAGCAGAGTTCTCAGGGGACTAGTAGGACCCCTCTCAGTCCCTCATATAGTCTCTCTGCTCACTGAGTTGTTGGTTACTCTGTTAGGTCTGCAGTGACATCAGCACACAGACATGGCAGCACCTGAGCTCAAGACTGATATTGCTGCAGCCTTTGACTGAACCTACCTATCCTGCAGGCGTTTCTTTACCAGATCAATCGATACCGGGGTCAGATCACTAAAAGGGACCCCGTAGTGAACAGAGCCGTTGTCCGCTCGGCCCGTCGGTTTGCAGGTCTGCGGCGGCGCAGTGCTGTAGGTGAACGGCATGCTGTAGGAGGCGCCATAGGGCTGGCTCTCGTAGCTGTTCTGGTAGTAGACGGTGTTGTCCTCTGGCTGACTGCTTTGGACCTATACAGCCCCAAGAAAAAAAAAAAAAAAAAAAAACCCACAATGCACTTTAAATTAGAACTGGGCTTGTCCAAAGCTAAAAAAACAAGCAGAAAAATTAAAGCAAACTAACGGAAAAGATGGATCAGTGTGGTCACATTTCAATCTGCAAACTACTTCAATGCTGTTTTGATCATTCGCTGCAGCTGACCTGGGGTATGCTGATTCCTTTCCTGATCTGCTCCTGCTCCCAGCGGCTCACCTCCTCATCCTGACCTGTATCCAGCGCCTCGTCATCGCTACCCTCAATACCTGCACACGGGAAAGGGACGCTCACAGGTTAGGAGACGAGTGTGTTTTGGAAAACAGCAGAAAGGTCAGGTCAAGTGCACCACTTTCTCACGGTACCTATCTCTTCAGCGATCTTTTGTCTCTGGCTTTTGTTCTTGACGCCGCTGAAGCTTATCCTCTTCTCTTCGTCATCCTCGTCCTCACTCGCATCTTGATCTTCTCCTCCCAGGTGTTTCTTGGGAGCCTCCGCCTCGACCAGAGGAGCGTCACCGCCGAGCTCTCGAGCCAGTTGTCGCCGCTTTCTGGCAGCATGAATAAATGCAGCGTCGGGGATCTCACCTGGAAGAGAGAAACAGCTCTTTAAATACTCGTCTAATTGATGGTCAAAATACGAAATTCAGGTTTGGATCAGCACACGGCTTAGAACACATATTACTCTTGGTACAAAGTTAATTATCAGACAAGCCGCAGAATATCAAAAAACCTGCTCATATTTCTATACAACTATACGAACTCACAAGAGCTGGCTGTTTACAAGAATGACTATATAATCACAGATGGTAGTAACAACTCTGAACAAGCATATACGTCTAAACTTGATTGTGTAATACCTGGTTTTAGGCTCCCAAGGGAAGAGAGCGTATTGAACGACGTTGCAGCATTGCTCTTTGTTACTTGGCTTTGTGCCTGGCCGCCTTGACTCCTCGCCTCTTCCTCCTGCTCATCAGCACTGTCCACCTCCATTTCTTCCTCCCCGTGTTCACTACCTGCTCTGCTGGTAACTTCCTCTTTGATGGAAACAGAACTATGAATTGGAGCATCTGGAAAAATGGGACACAAATAGACATTAAGACGTTATTAAAAAAAAACATAAAATCAATTGTCAGCCCTGCAAGTGAAGTCATTCCCATGCTGCAGATGTGACAGCACAGATGACCGGGAGAGCTGAGCTTTCTCACCTGACTTGCCGTCCTGTTTGACATTTCCAGACTTCTCCAAGTCCTCTTTGTATTCTTTCTTCAGCTGCTTGACAATCTTCTTGCTGTGAGTGGATTTCTTCACTCGAAACACCTCGGATCCCTCTGTTTACAAACCGGGCCGTGAAAGTCAGTCTCGAGCCGAATTAAAACTCTGCACGTGATCATCAATCATTCATTCATTCACGCGCGAGTTTACGTTGCAAAGGTAAAACCAGAATAAGAGATTACATGTAGACGCTTCAGTCCTTGTAAAACACTTCCACCAACACAAGCAGAGTATAAAGGAGGTTACATTAACACTTTAAAAAAGCAAACACGCTTAATATAGCTTCCCGGCTAGCTGACTTAGCTTACCTTCATCATCGACGAAACTCAACAAACTGGCTTTGGTTGGTACCGGAGCCGTGACGCTGACCGTTTCTTTCATTTTCTTCTCTTTCTTCACAGCTCTCAGAGCACCCACATTAGCCAGGAAGCCATTGCTGTGGAGGTTTTCCGTGCCGCCCGGTGCTCTGGCAGCGCCGTTATTAGACGACTCCATGAAGGGGATTTCTCCCCCGACAGGCCCGAACAGTGTCGGTGCCAGCTGCTGCTGCGGCGGCGGACGATGGTCCTCCGGTTGTTCTTCCTCGTCGGACTCATTTCTCCGTCGAAAGTTAGCTCGTTTCGCCTTCTTAAACATTATTTGTATCTGCTAATTGCATCACTCCATGCACAGACATAAGAAACCCTTAAAACCGCACTTCGAAGCTAAAGGAAATTATCCCCACAATCCCGGTCAGCCATTTTCTGTCAGAAATTGTATTTCTTCTTCGTTTTCAACGTTAGCGGCTGTGGTCATGCATCACCGGCTCATTGTTGCCCCCCACTGGTATAACTGATGAGCTACCGTCACGTCAATTACATGACTAAATGACTAAAATAGACTACGGTAAATACATGTGAAGCAAAAGCCAAAATTAAGGACTCCAGTGACTGACGACCCCCGTTGGTTTGGTTAAAGTAGATAAGCTACAGACACACTAATAGGTCAATGCAAACACTATTAACACATTAAGCACATACATGCATACAACATCCTATTAAAAAAACAGATTTCATCTCACAGATGGAGAAATTTACAGTGTTACATCAGCAAAGGAGAGAAAATAACACCATGCAAAATTAAATTATATAAAAATATTAAAAATATATGCCTGAACAAATAGTTAAAAAAAGCCAGTAACTGCAAGATGTAATAAATAAACACCTTGTATTTGCAATCCATTACATATATCCACAGTTCAGATTTCAGTTGATGCATAGGTAAGCCAAATGAAGTTTCTGTATTTTATGAAAAAAACAAATGCCCTCTTTGAATATTCACCAGTCTTCTCCATGCCTGTTTTTCACTAACCTATTAAAGACAGCATCTTGATAAAACAGTCTGGAGACGGTTGATCTATTTGTAATACAACTTGTTGCTGCAGTATGTATGGTGGCATGTTGAACAGATTATGGACGATGTAAGAGCATATGTCTCTCCTGATGGAAACAGGTAATGTGCATTCTAGACGTGGCCAGTTCCTATAATAGATGCCAAACATGTAAGCTGCAGTTAGTGAGGGTCATTACAAAGCCATTATTTGACACACTCTTTAGTATGGTGTGGCAGTGATAATAACTGCTGAGATTAAAGATTAATCACTTTAGATGAAGCTAAAGTGATGTGTTGTGATTAATTAACATCAAGATGACTTGTTGCCCTTAAAATGATAATTGGAGATAATATCTCCCCATCAACAATAACATTTAGGATTGAAAGTCCCAGGGTGCCCTTTTTCTCTTCAGACACATCTGTAATGAAAGAATGTAGTACTATCCTGTTGTGATGAAATAAGAAGTGAAAGTATCCTGGAACCAATCAAAACGTACTGGCAATGATACTGGTAAGCACTTCCTTGATGGAGTTACTGCACAACCAAGAGCAAAAGATGGGGTAATAATAGAGAGTCAAGAATGTAATGTATGTGGGCATGGATGTTAATCTATTTGGTAATGTTGCTGCTCCTCCTCACACTGTTCTAATAAGAACATTTTGCTATCTATAATTTAATAATCATGAATAAAATATTGGACTTTGCAATAACCTCATTAGTTTGAACGTTCTTGAATATACATCCGGTCAAAAAGCAGAACAGATTGGAACAAACCCTTTTAACGGATCAGGAGATATAAGGGGCAGACCACAAGATGATTATGGGTTTAATTCCTGGCTAAGCAGTGCCCATGTTGAAGTGTCATTGAGTTAGAAATGGAACTCCAAACTGCTCCCATGAAAATGTCTCAAATGTGTGAGTGTTGATGATGAGCTTTGTGTATTTTGAAAGTGATTCAAGGGTTGATTAAAAACAGAGTCTTATTTTCACCCTCTCAAAATATTTATTTATTTATTTTATATAGCGTGTGTGTTTGTGTGCATGTGTGTGTGGTTTCCTGTTCACTCTCCCTCGAATTCTTTATCCAAAGTTAAAGTGCTTTATTCATTTGCAATACATTACCCTGAAAGTCCTTGATTGTCACTGACAGTTAGGCTTACTCATCACCATCAGCCTTGTCTTGGTCCCAAAAAGAACAACTCAAAGATACAGACATGCACATCATCACTGTTTTTTTTTGCTCATGCAGGAGCATGACAGTACCCTCTAAACGCCTCATGGGGGCACTGTATCCCCTTGCAAGTGAGAAGCAGCTTCTTATTTGTGGCCAAGGTACACTCATAGTTCACTCATGAATAAATGCTAATGAAATACAATGACATTTCCTGATCTAGAGAATGTATCTGCAATAAGCCAACATGAATATAGATGACATCAATAGATGACATCAATACTGCTCCTCAAAGGTTCATAAGGCTCATAAAATCACCCCCTGTCATTTTTCAGCGGAGGTTGTTGCTATGTGACTATTTGAGGTGATTATCTGTGTAAGAAAAGCAATGGGATTTGTTTGCGATGTATAATATTGTGTGTATGGTTGTTGTGTGTGTGCAGCGAGGCATGGTAAAAGGGGAGCAAAGTAGGTGGGTAATGTCTCTGTTCTGTGAGTGGTGCAGCTGGAGTGATGCCACTTTAAATAACCCCCGCAGGATACAGTAAGTGCAGAAGAAAAGTTATAGGAGCCAAGGTTTCATCTGCACTGATGGAACAAACATCAGAGGTTTAATAACCCGCCTTATTAAATGCACAGTGTGCATGTCAAGAGGTAATGAAGATGGAATGAGAATTTTTTAAAAAAGAAGGAGGCGCTGTAATTGAAGGACAAGAGGAGCTACACCTTCAACCTCTCACTGAAGACCTCCATTAATGTAAGGCTATTTATATTAGTTTAAACAAAATTGATATGTCAGACTTAATCCAAGAGCAGACATCATATTTGCGTTGTAACCTTTGAGCTTGTGCTAGCATTCGCGAGCATGTTTTTCATAAGAGGAGCTACATTTTCTCAGGAAGACAAAAAAATCTAATTTAAAAATTGGCTCTTGATCGTCCTACTACTCTTAAGGAGTATCATGCTTTGTATACATGAGATTAATGTTTTTATTCAAGCACTCGTGTACAAAATTCAACTCACTAATGCTGCTTATATCTAACACTGGATCAGGATTTTACTCTTTGTGCTCAAGGAATACGTTATTTCTTCTCCACTTGAGGAGGAACAACAAACGTGTGCTTATCTGGCTAAATAGGAAATTTGTACTACATTTTCTGACACTGTCCGTGTGCACTTCATGTATACTGTATAGCAACAACAGCTGAATGTGTTCACTCAGACTTTATGTGAAGATTTTTTTTCCTGCCAGCTCCCAAACGAGGTGTTGGTGTGAAGTTGAGGTGCACTCATGTCAAGTGTGTGAGTCCGTACGGGTTGTCCCACTGTCCAATCATCAAGCAACGATCTAGAAAAGAGTAAACAACATCAGTAAGTGCAAGCAAACAGCTTTAAGTCAGTTGGACACAAAGGTGCTGACAGGCAATGCACAGAGGCAAAGCACGATATTGACGGCTGTTCTTGAGAGCTCCAATCAGCAGAGAAGCCATCAAATCGTTGTTGTCAAAAACAAACAAACCCATCATCATTATCAGTGATATCAAGGTATTCATGAAAGAGCTGGGTCTTTAGGATCATGTGTGAAAGTCCCTGAATGTCCTGAAATCTTCTGGAAAATAAGTGTAAAGGGCTCTACACTCACTCAGGGAAAATCTACTGTAGTAATCAGCTGCTCATTGGGGACACGAGCAGTTTGAACAAAAAAATCCAGAGGCTCCGACAAAAAAACAAGACACGTGGAGAAGACACGTGCAAAATGACGGAAGGGAAAGGGAATCAAAGAGAAGATTAAGTGAATGATTAGATCTCTTGATATCTGCTGAATGTGTTTTTCTGCATGTTCCATATGTGGAGCTGTGCTTATTACAGTGCAGATGTGTAGGTGTTGGATGTGTTTATGAATACTGCAGTGACCTTCAATTGCCTCCTTCACGCATTAGAATAGAAATTGACACAACCCGTTTCGCACTTTTCTTCCTAATCCCCCTTTTCTTTCCCTTCCCTTCGGCTGCAAAACTCTGCCGCCCCCATTTTTCAGTTGATGCTCTTCCCATCTTTAAAGTGAGACAGTTTTTTTTCTGTTGGGAAGAGTTTCAGGAGTGCAGATTGAGAAGTGAGTGAGACTTAAAGTAAAAAAAAAAAATAAATAAATAAAAAAAGCACAGAGGGGAAAGTTGTCTCAAACTACTGTGTCAGCAACAACATCTTCCTCTCCTCCTCCTCCTCCACCTCCTCCTCTCATCTATCACTCAAGGTAACATTAAAGGCTAATCACCAGGAGACTTTGCCATATTACACACCCTACCCATGCGTTAAAAGTTTATCAGGCATTTAACTTTACACACACACACACACACACACACACACACACACACAACACTAACCTCTCCTCCTGTTTTGCATATATCAAACACCGTCTCTCTTTCGAAAAACTTCACTCCACCTTAGCACACCTGGACCTATGGCCGGGGAGAAACAGAAATGTGCTTCCAGAAAGGGCTTCGACAACTTCCCCGCAGCACCTGTGACTGAAGCGTACGGGGGCTTAAGTTGACATGGGAGGGTTGGAGGAGATGATGTGCCTGATTAAAGAGAACAGAGAGAGAAAATGATGATATTTAAACCCACTTTGAAGCCTCAAACGTGTAAATAAATGATGCACTCGCGAAGACTCGCAAAAAGGCTGTGGCTCCTACACCTGCGGCTCCGAGCTTAAATATTCATTTCCTGTCATAGTCTCACACTTGACTGACTATATAGCGTGTAAGGGTGTGCCTGTGTGTGTGTGTGTGTGTGCAAAGAGATGTTGCTATCTTAAGAAGAGAAGAGAGGAGAATTGAGGATTTATTTTCTCCCTAATGATCTACTCAAACACCCTCAAAAAGGCCCTCATCAGCGGACAGCGCAGCAGAAAAAGGAAATAAAAACACCATCGCCGCTTCTCTTCTGCTCCCTTACTGTTCTTTCATCCCTGCAATGCTCATAATGGTCCCGAGATTAGTGCTGGATGTGTTAACTAAACTTCTCATTTGGCAGAGAGGGGTGGGGAGGGCGAGGGGAGTCTTGTTTGAGAGAATCAATGCAGGAAAAAATGAAAAGAGAGAATTTTCAATGCGGATGTTTAGAAGATGAAAGGGGAGCTAATTCAGGGAGGAATTTTCAAAAACATTTTTTTTATAAACTAAAGTAATAAGGGTGTCATTGTGCCCAATTGCAAACATTTAGAAACATTCTGGGTAGCAGATGTTCCCACTTGAAGACGGTCAAACAGAGCACTGAAGAAACGTCACGAGAAAGTTGCGATAATTACAGACAAAATATTTAAACAAAATTGATCACCTTTTTCTCTGATTGACAATCTATGATGAGTTTAAAAAACACTTGACTGCAGCTTAGTAAGTACATGCACTCCTCCACTCCAATCTCCATCACTGTCTTCTGATTAATCATTGTATCTGACTGCTCATTAGACCATCTCTTTTAAAACTACTTGACCTTGCATCGACTTTTCTCCTCTCCTCTCCCCGTTTTACTTTTCTTTCCACCGATTTATCTCTCTTCTCCGTCTCTTCATTTCCAAGCCGGCATATGTTTCAGACACTCCTTCGGGGGCTTTTCTCTTCTTCCGTCAGCCTGAATACAGATTTTTCAGCACCTTGATTTCAGAGTAATTACATGGGGATAAATGATGACTCTCCCTGAATGTGTTTCCCCTCTTACTCTCTCTCTCACTCCTTTTGTCAGCCCATCAGGAAGAGGACCGGGGGGCACGGCAATCACTCACTACAATTCTGCAGGAGGGACTCACAATCTCCCAAAAGTTTACACGAGAAGACAAAAGTCTTTTTTTTTTTTTGTCTCTCCTTGATTTCACAGCAATTACACGAGAATAACTCTCCATGAATACTAGCCCACTTCTTTCCTGTCAAGCTGACAGGATCAGGACCTGCGGCACAGCAATCACTTGCTGGTGCTCTGCAGGAGGGAGTTACAGTCTTTACAGTGTTTACACGTTGAATCAGTTTTTTCTTTTTTCCAGCGCTGTAATTGTTTGTGTTTTTTTTGTTGAAATCTTTATGTTAGAGGAGCCTTTGGCTGAGCGAGCGTCGTCATTTCAGCCTCACACTGTGCCACATTCATAGAGTTATAAAGATTCCAGCCAGGGAGTTGCTGGGGGCAAATTCATTCTGCTGTTTGCCACCCAGATGCTCCACTGGAACAACTGCGGATTGCTCATGTGTATTTCAATAATAGCTGTAGAGGGACAGCTCATTTACGCCTGACCCAGATTTTCTCACCTGCATCTAATTCTCAGTCCTGAAATTGTACTTTCTTAATAAGCTTTAGGGTTCTTGCCTGCTTATGTGGCATCCTAAAAATGGATTTTAAAAAAAAGAGAACTTCTTCAATAAAATCTGGTGTGCGCCTGTAAACATGCAAAGAATATTAATGTTAGGACATCCTCTACAGCGCTTTGACTTGGGATTACCTGTTTGGGATTCCTGCCACTTCTCTAAAGTACCTTTTGTTCTTCAAGACCAAAAAAGCTATGTGAAGTGTATCAGTGAAGAGCATCACAAATCCAGCCTGATCTTATGTTTGATATCCAGCAGGTTAACAATAACAACTTGAGATTCTGAGCAGATATAGGACATCTGTGAGTGATGTATTTGGCTCTGGGTGGAGGGAGGGAGGGAGGGAGGGAGGGAGGGAGGGGGGAGTTCTTTGAGGGGAGCAATGAATTCAGAAAACAAATACCAGGTTCTTTGTAACGTGTCTTCTCAGGGACACATCCAAGCCCCACCGGGGATGGAAGCCCACTGCCGCCCCAGCAGAAGGCCTCACACCAGGGCCTTGATTTAATCATTGCCCAGCTAGGGGAGAGGCCAAGCAGGCAACAAAGCTGCCCTCCAACCTTCCATCCCCCTGCCATCGATGCTCCCCGTAGGTTGACCCAGGAGAGGCCATCCCATAGCCCTCCGCCCCACCGCACGGGGCGTTTGAAGATGAGAGGGAGCTGGGTGTGAGGGGAGGCACGGCCGAGAGGAGGAGAGGTAGATGAAACCCCCGGTTGTTCCCTTTGAACTGCTAATCACTGTGTTTAAAGCTGACCTCGCTTCCTGGCTCTCTTTTCTGTGTTTGGCTCATTAAAATATGTACGCTTATAAAAGGGCCAGATGGGAGTTCACCCAGACTGCAATCCCTACCTCTCTACAAGTCAAACGCAACACATCTCATTTTCTCCCCCAAAGATGAAACAACAGGGTGAGAATTGCATAAGTCATTGGTACTCAGATGTGAGATTCGTTAATAATTTACTTCTTTAGTTGCTATTTTGTCCATTCATACTGTACTACTAACTGGACTGCATCCCTCAGTCTGCTACTGATAAGGGGCAGAGCCTGGATTGTTGGACTATAGGGTGGATACACTAGGGCACATATACATATTGCATGGGTGGCATGAAGTTTATCTGCACACTCAAATTAATAGCATTTATTTACCCTTTCCTTTAATCTCCACTAATCACTACCACTTTTACATGAAAGTATCTGAAAGTTGAAATAAAAGGTCCAAGCAAAAAATGCAGTTGTTTGCGTTCCCATATACAGCTCTTCTGGGAAATATCCTGAGTTTTCCAGGAGATTTCTACAAGTGTGAAAGCCCTAATAGAGTACAATTTGGAGTGGCTCCTGTGAAAGCAAAATTTAGATTTGAACGGTTGCCTGTGCCACCCCCTGGATCCAACCCATACTGATCAAGTGTGTTAGCATATGAGCAACAATTTCCCAAGCATTTCTGATATTGAATTGCAGCTGTTCCATTGCTCTTTCTAAAGACATCCGATTCCACAGAATATTTTTTGCTTTGCTTGTCTTCCACTGCTTGGCCTAGTATGACTTTGTCTTATATGTGGCTGGTTTGGACCCAACACAATACTTGTGCAACACACCATCCACATTATGAACGCTCATATGGTAGAATTATGTCATTCGGCTAATGATAAAACATAGGTTACAAAGTGTAGACCTAATCTGAGATGCATTTTGATGCCTCTTGTAAACTGCAATCTAGGTCTACAACTTGATCTTGATCCATAAAGATACCAGGTCAAAACAAACCAGCATAGACCACAGGGAGAAGGTGGGTGGGGCACAGAAGGAGGGCATTACGAGGCAGAGGGTAGAAGGAGAGTAGGATAGCAGCAGATCAATCAATCATCGCTCCTGTTGGTTTATATTGACCCTGTAGTCCCACTGGGCTTCCACGCTCAATGTGCTTTCAGGCATTTTGCGAGGGTCGATGGAGGAGCGTGCCTGGCTTAACACTCACCTCTTATAGCCACACATGCATTTGTGTTTCTTAATGTATTAGATGTTTTTATGGCGAGGGCAAAGAAATGTTTTCACAAGTGCTTGCTATGTTAAAGTGCATTCAGCGGACTATGACAACAAAGTAATGTTTCAGAAATAACCTAGTCATACCACAGTGAAGATATCACTGATGATTGTGTGTTTTTAAAATTCACCTAGCAACCAAGCTGCATTGGGACCAATAGAAACCTTCCGAAAAAGAGGATAAATAAGAGATCATAAATGGATGATATAATGTTTTTTTATGTCACAGAAAAAAAAAACCCAATCTGTTGGGCCAGCGCACACACACACTGATGTAAATCTGTTCACGTCTTTTTGCTCTATAAAATACAGATATTATATTCCAAGCAACTAACTGGATGCAAGAAAAACGAAAGTGACTATCCACCATATGCTCTGCTGCAATAGATTGATTTTATTTGTGACTGTTAGTGCTTTTTTTTTGCGCAAATGAAACTCTGGATTACAGCCTGTCCTAACATCACATAAGACAAGCGTGCTAGTGTGAAAATCAATGTTCTTACCCCAACATCTCGTTTCTATTTTCCTCTCTGTCGCTCGCGTAGATGGATGAGGAATGAGGAAAGGGGCTCTACAAGGCACTGTCACTCACTTTTATTGCTCAGTAGGCCTAGTGCTTGTTAGGTTTTATTATAAAGTGGAGATTGTGATGTATTATTAATATTCACATTCATGCTTGAGATGTTGAGCTTTGATTTCAGTCACCACAACGGAGAAAAACTTTTTTTTTTTTGATTTTCGAGTGCTTTGATTTGAGTCAACAGCTCATCAGTACAAAACCCCACACTTCAGTTTGTCTACATATGACACCAAAGCACTAGATGTTATAATGTTTGCAAGGGGAACAAAAATTCACGGCGCAAAGAAGGA
Source organism: Symphodus melops (assembly GCF_947650265.1). NCBI lineage: Eukaryota > Metazoa > Chordata > Actinopteri > Labriformes > Labridae > Symphodus > Symphodus melops. Next base: position 19,136,289 of record NC_136701.1, read on the forward strand.
AGTATTTAACAGATGCAGTGTGGGCAGTGAACGTTCGTTGCTGCAGGATGCGACTCGATATCAAACGCTAGCTTGCTGTTTGGAGGCAGTGTTATTTGAAAAAAATAAATATATATTTTTTACCTGGCTGGTCATCAATCATCTAAATGATGTGAAGCCCTGGACACATACTGACAGTCTGCAAGTGATGGATGATTGACACCCGATGATTACCTGAGGTGAGGGGCGTTTCCGGTCCTCATAGTAAACCTCTCCAGGGGATTTTATCTCATCGTTTCAGATTGGAAGATTACCTGAGGTGGTCTGCGAGGAAATAAACATTTACACTCAATTAATCAGAGTCAGCTGTTGAAAATGATCAACAGTGTCTTTCCCTCCTGAGTGGATACATTGAACAACAAAGAGGTGGGTTTTTTTTAAGATTACATTTTTAACAGGTAATCCTAAATAAGCGTGTAATAGATTAAGTCTAAATGGAGAAGTCAGAAATACACTCTGAATGAAAGGCTGCATAATTCCTGAATTCTGAAAAGCTAAATCCATCTAAATGGGATATTAGCAATGGTGCTGTGAAAAGAGGGAATAGGGAAGCATGAGATGTCCCTATTTGCACTTCATGTTCTGTGCACACATCTGTTGCTGACAGCCATTGCAAAAGGTTCACAGTACATTTTTTGACGTTTGACTCTTGTCTGTTTCAAATTAATTGAACATGTTTTAGATTAAATTCCCTCCTTAATTAAGCACAAGATGTTCCAGGATGAATACATTTGATTAAAGCCCCTTACTAACAGGTCATGAATCAAACGTATTCAGTGAGGTAATGTGAGCATAAGCGCTTTACACACTTTGCACCAAATTCCTTAAAATGTCTACGATTTTTCAGGGGCGAAATGCATGTGTTAACAAACAACCAAATTTATCAACATGACTTTTTTCCTGCCACCACTCTAATAACATTCCTTCAATGACTCAAGGTGAGCTAGTAGCATTCAGGAAATACAAATATTGTTAATATTATCTTTTACAATAAAACGTTGTATCTTGCTTCTGGTTCTAGACCACTGCAATATTCATGCACTTATTGAAGCTGCGTCATGCTCTCTTCAGCATCTTCTTCTCACACTTCCAAATGTTTACAATACACTTAGCATTGTAATAAAAGGGGGGGGGGGGAATCAGAAAAGCTTCTGACCCTGTTGCTTCAGTTTAAAGGTTGTGTAAAATGGATCTTTGAAGCTTTGACAATCAGACACATTTTAGAGTTCTGAGAATCAATTTCAAAGTGACAAAAAAAGACTTCAGTCCACGGAATCAAAAGCCAGCAGTGCTTCAAAATGTCGGTATATACGAGGTGGCCCACTTGAGACAAGCAGAACGGCCGTTCGCTTTTTCAGGAGTTAAGTTCATACTCTGTAATGTGAGGTTTTTCCACCAACCAATTTGCTGAGCATCTCTGACACCATGACCCTTCTTTTATTAAGAGTCTGAGCTGTGTAAGAGGGGACAATGTTTCTTTGAGCTGGCAGGTCCACTCAATAGACTGAAGGTAATAAAGTGAGTTTGAGAGAGAGGCTGAAAACAAGCTAGATTGAGTTGAGTTGAGCAGTAACAGACAGGCCAAAAAAAACCTGAAAAAGGCTTTCTATCTGACGGGTTATTGATTGGATTCCCAAAAGAATCCTGGAAGACTTTTAAAGGCAGTAGTGGATGCTTCTCGCTCAAGCAACCCTTTTCTCGCTAATCCAGTCTTCTCTATCTTTTTTTTATCAACCCCTTACAATGTTTGAAATCTTGATGGCATTTGAGATACTTTAAAAAAGAGTAGATCAATGAAGTGAACAAGAGTAAAACACTGGCATTAAAAGGCAACACAGTTTTCCACTTAAATCTTTATTTACACTTTCACAGGCTGTGTAGTAAAAGACAGAGCAGACGGTTGGAAAATGGAGCCTTAAAGGGACTATGTCAATGCCAAGACAATGACTTGTAATGTTCTGTAATGTGATGAGCACTTACCCCACATCTTAATGAATAAGATAACAGTTGGTACAATATGTTAATCTGCCGCAAAGTGCATCTTTATGGTTGTGCCTTGGTTTGTGGGTGCACCCCATAGTCATCGAACATGAGATACATTTTGAAGCCATATCAGATTCTCTGCAACATAAGGCACACTGAACTTTTTTGTTACATTGCGTATACCGTAATTTATACTGTGAGATATTTGTACTCTCCGTTATCTTGCAAAAAAACAAAAAAACAAACAAACAAACCAAAAAAACCCAAACAAATTGCACAGCCCCTCCATTACACCTTGTGGCCAGCACTGCTGCTTTATGGAATTTTATTTTCCATTCTACTTCTTTTAGCATTGATCCTGCATCAAAATAAGTGAACGTTCCCATATTTGTAAATCTATTCTGATAAGAGTAAAACATAACCTTCCAATTTCTGCCCCCTGACATGCCACTTAAAATGTATCTACAGTTCTTCTAATGTGAGGTCTACAAGGTATTTTACGTGTTTATTTTCTAATATCAGAATTGGTTGTCTTGTACTTATTAGTCTTTCACTACGTGTTTATATTTTTACGTAATTTTTAATATTTCATGTTTACACTTGTATAAAGAGGGCACAGCACATGTTAAATTCCTTGTGTTAAAGATACCTCGCCAATAAAACTGATTCTGATTGTTAAAGCCTTCAAAGTTAAACATACTATATATTGGCCTGAAATTAATTTTTGGCTCCTTCTGCAGCCAGATGATGCAACTGAGCTCAAGATTTTACCTCTTCAGACAATCAAAGATCACTTTATGGTTTAGAGCCAAAATACATGAGTGACCTCCAGATTAACTACAAACCATCCAGACTGCTCAGGTCGTCTCGTACAGGTCTGCTGTCTGTCCCCAGAGTCAGAACCAAACATGGAGAAGCAGCCTTCAGTTTCTATGTTCCGTATATCTGGAACAAACTCCCAGAAAACTGCAGGTCAGCTGAAACTCTCAGCTCTTTTAAATCCAGGTTATAGACTCATCTGTTTACTGCTGCCTTTAACAATTTTAATAAAGATTGAAATCTTTCACTCTGCACTGAAACATTTGGTTGTTTTTTTATATTCTTACTTCAGTTAATTTTATCTAAATTCATTTTACTTGAACATAAAACATGAGTTTTAAACATTTCTGTGATTTTTAAATTTTCTGTTTTAATCTTTTCTTTTCTCTGCCATGATGCTTTTGATGTCTTGTGTGAAACACTGAATTGTCTTACAGTTGAAATGTGCTATACAAACAAACTTCCTTGCCTTATTTTGACTCCTAAGCTTTGGCCGTAAGAGCAGTACACTACATGGTACATTTGATGGTCTCTAAAATAAGGGTTAGGGTGGGTTTTATACATAAAACGATATCTGTATTACTTATTAGCCAGGATTAGCTGGAGACTTTTGCCAAAAATTCACATCTTTGAGTCTTTGAAATGATAGATACTTGTTTTGACTGTACTCAGGCTGCTTAATCTACTGGATGGTAAATTAACCTTTTTATATTTGCAATTGCATATTTTTAGCTTGCTTCTCTGCTCATTTTAGAGCATGTACAAAGCCTTTGGAAAGAAAATGCTCATGTTATTTGTAGTGTAATGATCTGTTGGTTCTGTGTGGTCTCCAAAGACTGATGAGAATGACCGATGTTGACCTTTAGGATTTTGACAGAGTCATGAAACTTTATTTCCAAGATGACAGGAGAGGATTCTTGGCCGTCTCAAGCTATGATTTGTCTCAGTACAAACTACTTGATGTATTTTGAAACCGTTTGTTGCAAAAGAGCAAATGGAAAGCTAGCACGCCCTTGACGGTCTGCTTTGTGTGAAATTTGCAAAGCAAAACATATATAAATCAGTCTTTAAAAGCATTTCTCATGAAATGGACTGACCAATGCACGTAAATGGGCAAACATACATATTGCTGTGAGTCCATTAAAATTCCATTACTACCTTTCCTGCAGCCCCCACTCACTTTTCACAAATCCATTTTCCTCTTGACGTATTTCACTTGATCTGCCTTCAATAAAATGTGTGTGAGCATGTGCATTTCATTTTTTAATGTGTTTTTGGAATTAAAAATAGCAGGCCTGAAACCTTTCCACGTTCAAGTGTTTTTAAGAGACGAGTAAGAAAACAGAAATATTTTGACACCTTTGGGAAGCATCAAACGTGACCCCGCCGAGGGTCGTGACCTTCTTTATCATGACGATTTCACACTCGATCGGAAAAATCTTTTAGCTTGTATTTCGGTGCATTTCTGAGTCCTTCGTATGAACATAACAGGCAACCAAGAGAGATGAAAGTAATGAGTTTTCCGAGATGTGAATGCAACTTGGTAGGCAGGAATACGAACTGGGACATCGTTCAATATTAAAAATTCAATTTTTCCTCTGTTTATGCACATATTAAAAATGTGTTTCAATCTCTGTGCTCCTCCTCTGACTGCATCTCCAGGTTTTATTGTGAACTCGCTTTCACACAAGGACTATCCTCCTGGTGATTTCCAAAAATTGTCCAGGAAGGGCTTGGCATCAAGTCGCAAGATTTCAGTAAGAAGTCTGAGTGAGCTGAAGTGTTAATGCAGCAGGTACTGTAACCCTACTGTAACATTCCCCCTCCAGGCTATCAGAAGTCCATATGTTAGAGGGGCTTACAAGATAAGATAATAGGATAGAACTGTATTTATCCTGAATGTCTCTCTGGTACCAGGTTGAGCTTGCATTACAGTTGAAAAACATTGAAATACAAACAAAAAAACCCCAAAAGATTGTATTATAAAGACAAAGGTGGATATAATAAGGTTTTGACTAAAAAGACAACTTAAATCCAGGCTTAGTTATGTCATCCATTATGATCAGGGATTTGGACTGGTGGTGGGACATGACCTTACTGTCACTTTGTGCACAGACAGATGTGAACGGAGGTATGTATTTCTCTGTCTTTTTGCCTCCCTGAACAGAAGTGCTCACTGACATGTCGTTATAAAGGCTGCAACCTGAAACACTCTCCGGTGAAGTCCCAGTGCTACTGACCACACAAAAAAACTCAACAGAAGAAGAGGCTGGAGAGAAGAGTCATATACAAAGGCTTATCTCTGAATGAGAGCAGCAGCTTCTTTCTGACGCTGAGCAGTCTATTGTTTGGCACAAGTCCCAGACCACTGAGGTACTTTCATTCCTGAGACCTCAGACACCAGAAGTCCCAGCTCTTGTTTATTATTGTGCTACACCACAGTATATGATTAAACTTACAATTTCAGAGTTTTGAGCTGCCAAGTAGGCTGTTTTTAAGTCAAACAGGTCAGCCCTCCTTTAGCTTTTGATTAATGGTGCTGTTTGTTTTCTGAGCAACTACCAGCACCAGCAACACGGTTGAAAGTATTGAATGAAATTATGTGAGGTATGCTCCTGCGAAGACAGTTTACTGGTGGTGTAATGTAGTTTGCAGAGTTTAATGCACTTTTTATTGACGCTGAGTGGGGGTGTTTAGTGGCTTGTTTCCAAGGCAGCTGCAGGTGTCAAAGACATGAATCAATAATGAAACATTCGTAAATTCATGTTTTTGAAGAGGAAAATTCAACCTACAGAAACTGTACATGCATAACAATAAAGTGTTTAGAGTTTGAACATGGAAATAAAAACAGAACTTAATTCTGTTTTTTTTAAAATGTACAAACAATGCATAAAGAGGCATATATGTAGAGGAGGAAAAGCTGAGTAATTAATATTTTTTATTGACACTATGTGGATATTGGAAGGTAGAAAAGTAGATCAAAAAAGAATAAACTAGCTGTGCTTAAAACCTTTTAGTACTGTGTTTGTCAGGCACATCTTTTTGTCATGTCTGCATGTGTTCATTTATTTTTGAATGCCCCTGTTTACATGTACATGCTTATTTTCATGATTTTGGTGGAATAATTCATAAACTGATAGAAGAAATGTGACATAGAGGTAGGGATATTATACTTTGGATTTCTTTCCACTCCTTTTTGAAAACTGTTACTTTAGTCTTTTATAAAATAATTTCATATAACTGTTCTCAAAGTCATTTTTTCCTCACACGTCTATTTTGTGTAAATGGTGTAAGCATTCTGCAGAAAGTGTGTATCTCTCAAATGCACAAACATAATTTGAGTGCTTTTCGTGTCTGTGTGAAGCATGTTGAAATGCCGGGTGTCTGAAAGGTGCCTTACTCCTCCAAATGGTTGATCTTGTTGCACTGGCTCACTTTTCATATTAATTTCTTTATTGCGTTTATCTTTCTACATGTTATTTACATGTTCAAAACGGAGACATCAATAATACATTGTTAATTAAATAAATCAGTGGCATGTTGTTGTTAATTAAGTGAACAGATTTGATGAGTCTTTTTTAATGCACTTAAAAAACATCTTCTCTTCTCATCCTCTCTGATTGAAGGTTTGTGTGACAGACATCGATGCATGACATGTTTGCACACAAACCCACTTGCAACAAGTACATACACATTAGTGTACAATCACACACACACACACATGCACGCACACACACACACACACACACACACACACACACACACACACACACACACACACACACACACACTTCTTCCAACCTCACAAAAACATGTCCTCACTCAACTTATCTCACAATTCATCCATAATCAAAACTGACACTCTGTGCCTCTATCTCCCCTCTCCCCCTCCTCCATCTTGATTCCCACCTACTCCCCTTCTGCTCACACATCCCGAAATACCAGGCTACTGAACACCAGACTCCTCCTGTAAGCCGCAGGCCAATTAGTGTGGTGTTGCAGCATTGTTATCTGCCTGTCATTGTGGGTTCCTCCTGCCTGCTCTCTGTTTGTGGCAGCACAAACTGCTGCTTCTGCTGCTGGGCCACAGGCAGCGTGAAAAAGAGAAGAGGAGAGGGGAGGGTCAAGGGAGTGTGAGGTGTGGGGAAAAATCATTCTATTAGTGAAGAGGTGACTTTTAAAAAATGATGACAATTTTGAACAATTATGTTCGCAACGATGTTGAAATTTCTGACTTTGCCACCAAACCTGTAGCTTGAAAAAAGGCACAAAGGGAGGGAAAATTGTACTTCTCTGATTAAGAATTATTAGCTTTTTCACTTTCCTTTTGAATGAATCAACTTGATCAACTTGCTGTGGGGTGCGAAATCGAGAGAAACAGGAGGTGAGAGGGAGGAGGTTAAGGCTGTGAAGTCATTGGAGTAAACCATTTGTCTTGTCATGCACACAGAAAGGCAAGTTAAATGGTGTCAATACATTATACTACATTGATTAAAAAAGGCTAGCAGAACCTCACCATGCTTACGTCTTCGGTCTATGAATGAAAAAATGAGCCGGTCAGTCACTTCCTTAGAAGACTAACCTGGGAATGTAGAATAAAAAACAACAACAACAAAGGTCTTATACATACTTTAACACTCTGTTATTGAGAGACCTGATTCTCCCACACATAGGTCTAAACTACACACATGCACAGACAGAACCCGTGGACATGCATTAATGGAGAGATGTCAAATTGGGGCTGCTACCCACTGCTACGTAAGAAGTGCACGAGAGCTGTCGGGGGGTTTAGTGCCTTGCTTGAGGGCACCTCAGCAGTACTCAGGAAGTACCCTGACACCTCTCCAGCTAGCAGATCAATTTCCATATTTTGCTCTGCCCCTGCACTTGAACCAGCAATCCCCTGCTTCACAACACAAGTCCCTCAGTCTAGGCTACTACACATATTTTATAACATAAAGGGGAAAAAGTGTAAAACAATCTCACTTCTTTAAATTGAGTATTTAAACATAATGGCAGTGCGTTTGAAAGGAAAGGAAACTATTCAAGCGAATGCTACTGTAAAGCAAAAACAGCTTCACTGTTTTCTAGCACTACTCCTCCAGGGAGACAAAGAGAGATCCAAACAGAGCAAATGGAATTATGACTCACAAGCACATTTGATGCGAAAACAGGATGTAAGAACCCGTAATGTGGCTAAAGACACACTACATCAATTCTGACTGGACACTTTGGACAGTTTAAAAGAGATACATTTTGTAAAGGTTTTCAAATGTATTATTTCAGAACTATACCTTTAAGTGAACCAACATACGGTGACATGTTATAATGTAAAATCTGCACAGTACAGCTCCGCATGTGGAGAAATTGCATTAATGTGGGGTGTAAAAATGAAAATATAAGTTAATTCATAGGTGAAACATGAAATGTCTTTGGCACTTTAATGGCTTCTTTCTCAATTTCTTTCATTGAGCACCATAACAATTTTCATGTATATTCCAGTTCTGGGGTTTTGTAATGCAGCAGAGAAAAAGAGCCAAACATACTTACAGGCTAGCATCATTAATTTGCAATACTTTATTAGATTTGTTTTTACTTTCAGGGGAATTTTACCCTCTGAACAAGTTTTGAATAACAAGAAAAGAAAAAAAAACTACTCTGTGGAATATAATTCTGACAAAAAAAGAACTTTGAGTCCCACAGCTTTCACTTGAACTTTGCTTAGTCGAGAGACATTTATGCTGCTTAAATTTCACAGGCATTTTTGCAACATGCACAGAGGGGAGAGAGGAAGAATACAGATTATGGTTTGTGTGTGGATCTGATGTAACTATCTGATGTGATATGAAGAACAAGGGACTTTGGAGGAATCTTCTTTTCATGTTCGCAGTGGGATGAGTGTGATTAAATTAGAGCTGGGACTTTCTGTTGTCACTGATGGTATCAAGAGGGGCAGCTCCTTAAGATTCTTTCATCTTGTGTTTTTATTTTTATGGTAGACCACAAACTCCAAGAGACTTCCTCAAAGAGTCCTGCTTTCTCTATTCCAGGGTCGATTCTAATCAAACTTCATCTGGAGATTGCTATTTAATCAGAATCTTGCAAGACACATGGGATTGCCATAGGACACGTGTCACATAATTGATGTACACCAGGACTGTTTGACCCTGAGGAGAGCATGGAAGTTAAGAAACTATTGACATGCAATAATATCCATCTTTATTATATCAACTAATTAACAGAGAGTGCTATTACTTACTTAACTTCAGTATAGAATTTGTATTGGCTTTCTCCTGATCAGCACAGGTACAGAGTTATAAATGAAAACCCTTAACATGACATAACCTGCACTTTCCTGTTATAGGAAGAAATAAATATAGGAGGACATTCTGGTCATTATAAAATGATAACTAAGGAGAAGAGAAAATGGCCCAGGGCTTTACCTTAAATGAGAGGCATAGGACTAGAAGATCATATTCTGGCAAAATGACAAAAGTTGGATTTCTGCACAAATCTGCGCCAAACTTTCTTGAGTTTTTGAATTACAATACTGGTGGGCCACATTTTTTGTCAAATATTTTATGAGAACTTTACTTTTAAGCTCAATTGTTTTAAAATTTAAGATGAAGCTAAAATGTAATTATGAGAGCAGAAACTGGTGGTGCTAGCACTGCTAACGTTCACCACAATTGGCAAACCAAACTACATCATTTAAGCAGACAATTTAAAATTAAGTTTGCTCAATTTGGATAATTTTCTGAATTATTTGAAGAAATATTGATTAATATGCAACAAATAAAAAAAGGTACGATTCTGGCACAAGAACCGGACTGGTTGAGTTGGGGTCAAGAGGGGTGTAAAGCTATAGGGAATGTGAGGAAGTACAGGACTGAGTGAAGACTGTTTGGAGTTGAAAACTGATTCAACAAAGACAGGTTTGTCAAAGTAACACTAAATGATTGACAACATCCAACAATAAACCACCCTCTCCTGTGGTTAAGGCAGTACAGAGTCTTGGAACTTCATTAAGTCTTTTCTACAAATCCATATAACTACACTTAGAATCACCACATCCTCTCCCTATACAAAACAGCAGCTGATAACACTGACAGAACCACAAAAGCTAGTTTGTGACTTTAACTTTGTTAGTCTAACTTCAAATCTTTTAGAGGTGAAAAACATTTCCACATTTTTTACAACAAGTTCTATTTTTCTCTCAGTCTGAGTCACTGACTGCCCTTTTTAGCCAGGGCCACAAATCCCCAAACTCATATACAAGAGGCTTACAAATCCACAAAGGGTACTCTGCCCTCATCTACCATTCCTGTCAGACCAGGGTGAGCTCTACCATGTAAACAGGCGGCTGAGTGTTGGACTGTAATTCAAATTCAGACCTCAGACTCCTGCCGACAATCTCCTTTGGGACTGCAAGTTACTTTTATTTGTCAGCCTTAATCTTCCATTCCCTCGTCCTCCCTCGGCTCTTCCTAACGTCAGCACACGTTTAAACCACTTTCATTAGCTTTTGTTTCATGGTGGATCACTACCATGGCTAATAGCAGAGAAACTCTTTTTGTGATGAAGTCTCCTGATAGCATGGGTTGGTCTTTTTCACCATTGAACCTGGGGCTGTGGTGTGATGTGTGGGACCCAATGCTGCTAAAAGCAATTTTTGAGCTTTGTGTATCTACCTTTTAATGTCCACTATGTCCAGTGTGTAAAACTTTTAAAAAATATACTGTCAAAACTAAAAGCTCCTCACATTAATTGAAGCTTCCCTTCATTTAATATAATTCTGAGTGTAGCAAGATTAGCTTTAGCAACAGAGCCTGTAGCCTGCTTCAACGTTATGTTTTCCAAGTCATGCTATTATTAAGCACTTATGTTTTATGTAACTAATTGTCACCAAACTTTACAAAATACAAGCTAGCATTTGCAGACTGCTATGTGATGGATAGCTTTTAGGAGTTGAACATGTTTGCTAAATAAAAGAGGTAAGCTAAAAAATATAAAAAAATACAAAATATGTAACTAAGATAATAATGACACTTCCAACTTTAGAGAATTTCTTGTTAATCTGCTAATTATGCTAAATGTAGCTCAGTCACTGCCCAACATCTGCCTCATGGCTGAGGTTTTTAATTTTCCAAGTTCCTACTGTATGCTCTGTATGATCTACCTCATAACTAACACATCTGCTATTTTATTTGTATCTGTCTATTTGTATAAGCCTACATGCTATTTGGCTAATTAAATTGATCTTTTGGACAAAAATAAATATGAATTAACTGGAACGTGTTCTCACTGTTCCATTAAGTGGTGCTCAAGCAAGAAGACAATAATAATTAAACTTTCTTCATTCACGCCTGTTTTACACCTCTTAATTATCATCCAGTCAACTCAGTGGGTTATGTGCACAAGCTTTTCTGTCAACCAATTATTAGCCGATGGGTGCTTTCGCTAGTTTAAATGTCAGTGTCACTATGCTGTCACTACTGTGTGCGTGGTGATATGACCCTCTGCCTCGCCACCTCCACTCATGTCAAGGACCCATCAATAGTCCCACAGGAGGAGCCCTCTCAAGAGTGGATGCAAACAATTGTTGCTGATAGTTATCAGTCCCAGCAGAACATGGTTTCTGTTTACTGTCAGTGGTGGTGCTGCCATGGAAAAGTGCAAGGAGGCAGGAAAGTATTAAGACATTAAAAAAATTTACAAATCCAAGATTTCTATTTGTCTTTTAGGTTATACTAATCGTAATCTTGAATGTTTATTCCCTGCATATTTTTTATTCTCTTACAGCTGTATGAATCTTTTTCTGGCACAAGTTCTTCCCAACTTCATTTGTGGTATTTCCACTTTTCGTTGGGGTCTGTTTTGTTACAGGTGGATGTGCTTGTCCAGCTTCCCTTCTCCAATTCCCTGAAACAGCACCATTTGAGAAACTGTTCCTTCAGGCTTTTTTTTGTTTGCTAAATTGTTGAGGAGCACTCAGTTGTTTTTCAGTCCAGTTTGATTGTGATACAGGAGTTATTTGACTAAGGAAGAGCCAAAGCCAACAAAAACCAACCTTTCCCACATGGTGTGTGGGAGAAAGTGGGGGAGTATTCAGTTTTTTTCAGGTAGAGGAGTAAGAGATCCATGAATAGTAGTAAGCCTCATTACTTTGGTAAATGGGTAAATGCCCCATGGCCTGTACCACCTACAGTATGCCAGCTGCAGAGGAAAATTGGTCTCTAGGGAATCATAGACAGCTGTGTGTGTGCGTGTCAGAGCAAGAGCAAGAGAGAAAAATAACGATTGGCACAAAAGCAGCTACAAGGGACTAAAGCCACATAAACAAACACATTTATTAACTTGCAAACAACAAAACAAAATGACTCTTCCCGTATGACTTGTATTTATGACTTGGTAGCATAAAAAGTAGTTCTGGATAAAAGTTATAATTGTTTTTACTTTCAAACTTATTTGGAAGCATTCAAACTTTCTTCACTTCTGTCAGGAACAGTTTTGGTAAAGAAGAAATGAAACTTATCTGGCATTTAACTAAGCACAACTTTTTACTTACATTTTTATAGCAATGTTAAATTAGTCAATGAGTAAGATCTTCCCTCGATCTTCTGCATAACCTTTCTCTAATAGATATTTTGGGTCATTGCATTACTAATTGACATCTCCCTTTTGCTCAGTTTAATTGTTAAGTAACTCACGTCAAGGACACACCTCTTAACAGCCATTGTTTGTCTTTGTGTAACATATCACAAGATGGTTGTGGTTGTGGCCCAGAACTCAGTGTGGGAACCAATACATTATAGAGAAGTGACTCAGGATGAAACAGATGATTTCCAAAGCCAACATAATTTTCAGTCAAGGGCAGCATTGCTTCACTATGGGTCTGAGGGGGTCAAGATGGCACATTGATAAAAATTACCTGTAGGCTTGCGGTGCCAAAGGTTATTGACTCACCATATTTTTAGTGTTACGACAAAGGTCAACTTTCGTGCTAATTAAGGTGGTGCGTTAAACAAACTCCATAAGGACTAAAATAATCATTAATGTTAAGCTAATCATTTTTCCAGATGGCACAGTTAATTAGGAACAATAAGAGGTTGAACCCATGTTCTCAGAGACACAGGTGAGATGACTACAACCTCATTAAGAAATTATATAATTACATATTGGGTTATTTACTGTCTCAGAACAATGCACCGTGCATCATAAATAAATGCCAAATGAAGTGGCAACTTCAATATTTTTTTTTGCAGCTGCTACAGGAATTATTCAGAAAGTCCTGTGATGTAGTTTGAGAAGTCTCGTCTATTGGATAGCTTGTTGCCTTCCTTGATATCCTGCTATTTCATGGTTTGACCGCCAATGTTTCCGCATCTGTGATTATCTGTGTGTAAACTGTGTCTACTTGTCTCAACTTTCCCTTCTCATTTCAATCCTTCAAAGGACCAGCCCTGCCTACAAAGGATAGCCTGCATTAACTGCTCAGGCCAAAAATGAGACGGTCTGGTCTCGGAAGGATTTCCTGTTTGTGTCATCAACTTTTCTTATGTGTTACTTATATCAAAGTCCAGTTTGTTTGATTAGTACTTCATTTATCTTGGAATATGTTCTGTCATAAAAGATGCACTGGATACATATTTTGTTTGCCAGGAAAGAAGGACACATAAGAAGGAGGCTTTGACACACTCCTGTGATGTAATCTGTCTTCAATGTAAACTCCAAAGGATGCAGCCCCTAAATTGGGACCTACAGTAGTTTCTGTGCTCTCCTCCTGTGCCAGTTCATCCTGTAACGCCATGCAGTGTTTCAGCAATTACCTTGTGTGTTGATAATCTGACCCTGCTGTGACTCTTGTACCAAACCTTAGTCCTGATGACTTGAGCTAGCGATTGACCAAAATATGGAAGTTGGTCTGGTAGCTGGAGAGGTGCCAGACCACTTCTCAAGCACTGCCGAGTTGCCCTTGAGCAAGGCAATACCACTGCCCACCAGCTCAGGGGGCTCCCCCTGTGGGCTGCCACCTCACTTTGACATCTCTCCTATGATGCATGTCCACAGGTCCTACTTGTGCATGTGTGTGATTCAGGCCTGTATGTGTGAGAAGCATGTCTCTAATTGCGAACAGAATTTCCCCTCTGGGATTAATAAAGTATATAAAGTAAAAAAAAAAAAACTGTAGAAAAGATCTGATTTTCTGTCCTTAATCATCCATATTCAACAATACTCCTCCCACTTACCTTTTGGGCATCATTTCAGTCGTGGGGCCAGTAATTTCCCCACACATAGGGCACAACTATGCAATGTTAAGAGCAGTACATTTAATTTTCAATGTATACTGCTTCTTATTTTTTGTCTTATATATAAAAAAAAATCTCTACCCAGACAGAGATTGCAAAGTGCTTAAGAGCATCAAGTTAAGCTTTTATCATTATAATGACTTCTGTATCTATGACAACATCTCAGCAGTCATTCTGATCAGCCCCTTTGTCTGCAGGCTAAAATCATATTATGCGCTGTGACAGCATCACATGGAAGGAAAATAAATCCAATCTCAGTGTGTTGGAACATTGTTAATTGGTCCACTAACAATCTGACAGAGTGTAGCATTCATGTTGGATATCATGTTTACAATTAATGTGTCTGTTTTAATCTTCAGTGCAACATCTATGACAAGTATTGACTTGGCATGCCTGTCTTTTGCAAGGATTCTTTTCCCCTTTCACAGGCAGTAAGCACTGCTACTGTTAAGAGGAGTCTCGTTTAGATCATAGCTGTCTTTCAAGGTGCAGGATTTTGCCCCCAAGGAATTTTTTTTTAATGTGTTTTATTTGGGCTATGTGTGCTGTATTAAGTCTGTGTTGGTGTGTTGAAGAAAGGGTGCTTGGGAAAGTAATTCTTCACCTGCAGTGGTTAAAAGTGGGTGGCTCAGTATTCAGCGGCTTTTTGCTTCCTGTTTTTCCACAGCAGCCTCTAATTCTCAGTCAGTGCTAGAGAGTTCACCTTCAAGGTCAGGTACAGTCAGACTATATTTACAGAGAGCAACAAAGGGGGAGAGAGAAAAAGACAGAGAGTTTGATCCAAAGAGACTTTTTTTTTGGATTGTGTGCTTTTAGAGACTGCTGAACAGACCCTCCCCCCCCTTTTTTCCCCCAGTCCTGTGAGCCAGACAGATCAGACACACAAACACAAAGCAGGACCATCCAAGTAGACATGCCAAGTCTGTGCTTTTGTAAGTGATGAAAGGTGGAGGGAGACATACAAAGAAAAGTGCAAATAAATACTTACCTACTGGGCATCAGACATAAACAGTGACACACACACAAAAACACGTTTTACCTCACCCATGAGGCTTTGGCAGCTCAGGTAGTGTGTCAGGAGTGAAATGACTTTGTGATGTTGAATGAAAGGACGCAGTAAAACCTGACAGCTCAAGTTTGTGTTCATTTCTCCAGTTTTCCACCAAGATGCTTAAGCCTAATAAGTGTTGGCTTCATTTTCAATATTTATACTGTTCCTGTATTTCAATTCCGATTAAGTTTTTTGATTCCCTTGTACTCCAATCTTTGACAAGTTGTTTAAAAATTTAGCTTTAGGAAACTATACTGTTTAGTGTTTCACGAATATCCATTCAGTCGGGTGTTAAAAATGAGGCTATTACATGGTTAATTATAGGCCAACATCTTATTAAGTCAACATTTCTGATATTTATCCTGATAATATTTGATGATTTCTTAAGCTAATTACTGTGATCATGCTTCCAAAATGCTTAATATCTTCCTGCAAAGCACCACAATCCATTACAAGTACTGCCAATTTATGTAATGAGAATTTTATTATCAGGCTTATTATTTCCTTCAGTGGTGATTACATCTACCAGCAGTCAAGTGTAACAAATAAATGATGTATTTATGAAATAGGAACAAATCCTGACAAAGTGGGAACTGTGTGAAGACATGAAATCAACTTTGAGACTGGATGCAAAAGAAAAGGGCATGGCATCTTCCACACCTTTAATAACAGTGTGTGTGCATATGTGGATGTGTGTGTATGTGCATAATATCACTAGGACACCAAACAACACTTTGTTCAGGTGTATTGAGTTTAAAAACACACGTAAATGATTAGCACCTGTTTCTGAGAGAGCGTCAGGGTGTGTTGTCAGGTGTTGGGTGTGAATTCAGGTGAAAAGTAATGTGAGATGTTTCTTTCAGCTGAATGAAAATGTTTGGGTTGATCTGTTGCAGTTGACATGATCAGCAGGCAGACAGCAGTTCTGTAATGGGAACAATTAAGGAGCAAGATTTCCTTGAGAAGTAAACTCAACCTAAATCAATAGGTAGTGCCCAAAGGTAGAACTGCCTCATTTCTTCTCTTCTGATAGACCATTAGTGGTTTCTCTTTCTGTTTGTTAATGTGTTCCATGTGGAACCTGTTTGTACTGATAAAAGTCAACACAGCACATTTGAATCTTGCACACTAAACTTACACGTCAGTCTTTTTAACGTATGAGTTGATCAAAGTAACAAGCGAACAACTGATCATTGTAATGTTCATAACCTTGGAATGCTGGGTTTGTTGCTGTGTTCACCAGTTGTCGGGCTTTTCACGTTTGTGATGCCAAATGGGAAGATATCAAAGCCAACAAAAATTCCCACACACCCAGCTTGTAATTAGCACTAGAAAGCTAACATGCACATGTTTGTTTCACTTGGCTGCTCATATTTATGAGCAAATTGAATGTGAGGTGACGGCAAAATTAAAATAAGAGTAAAGATGTCAGCGGAGTGGATAGTTGCTTGCCAGCTGCCTTCAATTCCACTGAATTATGCTCCTGATGGGATTTTTAGGGGTTTTTATAGAATTCTTGAGCACAGACATACCTGTCATTTTTGAATGCCATTTTTGGTCTGCTCCTTGGGTATAAAAAAAAGTCTTGCTTGCATGGTGAAAAAAAATGAAGAATTTGATTGTTAAGAAGTCTCTAGATTGATAGGGAGGAGGTGTGAAAAAATTGAAAAAATAAACTTGTTTCTATAGGTCTTGTTCCTCCACAGATTTTTGTTCCAGTGCACCTGTCACTTAAAGTTTGGGCTATGCAATAATGTTTTTTTTTGTTTTCATTTTTAACCAGTACAAATGTAAAATTAAGCAATATTTAATGTTACAATGATAAAAGACAACACATGAACAAACATAGTTCATAGTCCATTGAAGCTATTTAGAAGACAAATATCAGAAAAATCCAACCAGGTACGTGGAACGGAGTAATGGGGGCCTGTCTCTGCCTTCCACTGCAAATGATGCATTTCAGTGTTTATGCGTATTCAGCTGGGTGATTTAACAGGAGCAGCCTTTGTTACAGGGCAAGAGATGGTGGCCTCTCCCTCTTTCTCGGTTTCTTTTTCTCCCTCTCTCCCCTTCGAGGCACACACTAACACACACACTCATTCACACACGCACTTTACTAGCTAGTTGTCCTTGATGTGTCTCATAAAGACAGGCGGAGGAGGAGGAGGAGTAGGAGGAGGAGGAGGCCTGGAATAGTTTCAGGCAGTAAAAGCAGCCTGTGAAATCACATCTCATGCAAAAAGTCACAACAGATGGCTACTACTTCTACGTCCTCGCCGAGTGTGACACGGGAAGAGACACAGTGAACGTGAGCAGCACATTCTGCAGCTATATACGCCTCCCCGAATGAGGACATGAAAGCTTGTTAAAGACAAGGTTGCATATTGAGAGCTGTACTCAACAGCTGCTTATTGTGCTGTAAAGTTGAAAATTAGAATAACATTAAATAAAAAGAAAATGTCAAATGTAGATCCAGTAGGGGGCAGAATTAGTCTGGACAAAGAAGATTGTGAGAGAGAATGGACTGATTAAAAGCAGGAATGTCTCATGGTATACTGCTACACAATCATTATTCGAGAATAGGTGGATACTATACATGCAGCTTGTGCAGCTTCTGTCACCATAGTAACCTTATGAGTTTTTTCCAGCCTTCGAAAAGCAACTTAAACATAAATATCTCCTGATGAAGAGAGAATGGGAAGGAATCGGATATTGTGTTCCTGATTGGTCATCCTGAAAAAAAAAAAAAAGAATTAAATTGGGGGCGCTGGTGGTGCAGTGGGTATTGCACGCGTCCCCATGTATGGAGGCCATAGTTCCCAATGCGGGGAACAATGGCCTTTGAACCAGCCAGACTTTGGCTCCTTTCCCGCATGTCAATCCCCACTCTCTCTCCCTGATTTCCTTCTCTGTCCTATCTCTACAAGAAAGGGAAAAAAAATAAAAAACATAAATCTTTAAAAAAAATTCCAAATGGATGGATAGCCCAGGATTTGCTGTTCTCGCTGAATATGCATTGGGTACAAACGTGTTGTGTCGATGAGGAAAACACTGCCTGTTTTCAAGTTCCTTGAACTTTGGACACTCTCAGGGGGAGAGAAGGAGAGCCGCACTTAAGTCCTCGACTTAAATGCATACTGGATATTTATATTAAAGCAAAATTACAAAAAAGAAAACATGATTCTGCCTTTCTCTGGATCATTGTGCAGGCGAATGTGACTGAAAAGTATCTTAGATTTTATTTAATTAAATGTGGTGAATGGTAACAAATATGAGGATTAATAATTAAAATGTGTTTTTTGATGTTCAACGTTCCAAAGAGGATGATTTGAACATTTGTAATCACAACTGTGTTTTTGCTGAATGCAGCCTTCTGATGTTGCTGCTTCTTTTATGTGAGTATGTCAATCAAAAACACAGAGAGAGAGAGAGAAAATACAAACAAACCAAAGGGGGAAAAAAAGAGAATATTTCGGAATTGGTTTGTTTTTATTCTCCTGGAAGATGGGAAACTATGTAAAACAAGTGTGACCAATAACACTTTTTTCAAAAAAGCTGATGGGATGAGTTAAAGGGTGATCGATGAGAATATACAAATGGTTCAGTGAGAGAAATAAGAATAAACTTTGGCATAAAGGAAAATAATAACAATAAGGAAAACATTAGATGTAGCTTCCGTCTCGAAAGTTTGTGGGACTGAAGTGTTGCTTTGTTCGTAAAACTGTGAATGAGATACAATTTAAGAATAAATGAGTAAAGCAGAGGGCTTTTACAGACTGTTGCCTGTGCTACCGTTTCCTATTACATTATTTTCATAATTACTGTATTTAATCACCTCTGCTCTTCTTCCTCTTTCTCTTAGCTCAGGTCTCAGGGAGCTTAGAGAGCAATAAACAGGATAACAACAAAGAAGAGAGAATAGTAATGTACAGTATAAACAAAGAAGAGAGCAAAAAGGTGAAGAAAAAGAAAAGTAACTCTGCTGGCTCTTTTTTCTGTGTGAAAACAACTTCATGGAGACCTTGCTGGAGAAAGAGGCTGTTAAAATCTGTTTTACTTATTAAAGTTGTCGAATGTGGCAAATGCATTTACAGCTGAAGAGTGACAACAGTGAGATTGAGACAAGGGCACAGAAAAAAAATGGCAGAACCTGTAAGAGTACACTTGCTTTAATGGACTAGTCCTTACTACGCCAACACTGTTCTCACTCTTATTTCCTTCCCCCGAGTCCTTGGGTCATGTTATTCAGAGCCACACAATGAATCATACTTCCTTGTATCTCTGTTGCGGAGAGCCTTTTACATTGAAAGCCATTGAAGGGTAAGTGCTTTCAAATGTCAGTGCAAGGAGGGGAGCACTACCCCCTGTTAGAAGAAACAAAAGACAACACAGGCGATCATTTTAACTTTTCAGTCTGGAAGCATCTTCCCTGCTTAAGTGTCCTTGAACTAAACGCTTCATATCCACGATCTCTGAGGTGCAAGCAAACCATTTTGACATCTGCCCTAAAGTTGGACAAAATAATTGACCAATAAACTATGCAGGTACTAAAATTACAAAACGATGACAAAGAAGTTTTGCTTCTGCAGTGACTTAACGCCTTTGCCATCATTCCTGAAGTCACCTTCTGGCTGTTTCAGAAAATGGGCTTCATTAGATGTGTAAAGTACATCATTGAATTCCATAAAAGCAACCAAAGCATTTTTAGTGCCTTTTGGGGAGGCGATCTTAAACTTCAAATGTCTTTTTTTTTTTTCAGAGGTGTTGAGGCTGTTTTTTTTGCAGTTTCTGCATTTTCAGGCGATTAGCTCGGGAGGCATTTTGGTTTTAATTGCACCACCTTATTTGCTCTGAGCCGCAACAATGCAAAGACTTAATGTGTCAACAAACAGATTAGCTTGTTTTGATGTGACCTAACGGTAGCTGGATGCTCACTTTGGGAAGTACAATACTGCTTTCACTCTAGAATGACGATTACTTTTTTACGTGCGCTTGCTTTAAGTGTCACCTGAAGGTGGTGGACATGACGTTGCCTTGCCGCCACTGACTGAACACAGCTAGGCATAGGTTTCTGTTGTCTCTTCCAGTTAGATAAATCTCCTTCAGAGATTCCCTTAAACAAAGTTTCAAAGCCTGAATAAAGAGCTTCTGGCACATTATTTATTGCTTTATCTTGCCTCTTATTTATTCATTCACGAATCACAATTAAATCTAAATATATTATAAGATACTGAAATGTCTCCCTTTTTGTACAGCAAGCTGCCTTCTTTTCACTGAGACCATATAGCAGGAATAAAATGGAAACGTTTAAATAAAGAAATAGCTTTGTAATAAATAAAATTACAACCCTGAAGTTGGGAGCCCCAAAAGGTAAATACATGTATACAGCAGAGAGACTTTAGCCCTGCATCCTTTAAAAATACAAAAAAATATTTCTCTGTATGCACATGGTGGTGATTTCCTCTGAAATTATGCCCGAGTTGGGAAACACCCCTTAAAAAAATTGCAAACGTCTGTGTTGTGGGTTTGCATGTTGAGCATAAGAACTCAGATAATTTCACTCCTTATATGATTTTCTGGTTAATCAGCATCCAAACAAGAAAGTGGGAATTGCAAATCTCCATACGTTTGGCCATATTTCAAGTTACAAATCACATGTGAGCAAAGTCAAACCAGCCATTGTTAGCATTCAAACTAATTTTCAGCATGTTTTACCAGCTAGGAAGTTAAACCCAGCTGCAAAGTTCAGCTTTAATTTAATTTTTCATTGGGAATTTAGGATTTTAGGATTAGGATTTTTTTTCCAATGCAGGTGCAGTGCTATCAAAACACCAGTCAATTTATCTTCATCTTCACTATTTTTGAGAAAACACTAAAGTATCTCACAGAAATTCAGCTTCGCATCCTAAGCATGATGACAGAGGTAAAAAAAAAAAAAAAAAAAAAAAAAATACAGCAATGAGAATATGGTGAAAAAGCATATTGCATTTGGGCAACAAGATAAAAATGGACTTGCATGCCCATGGCCTATCCACAGAGAGAGCGAGAGAGAGTAAGAGGAAGGGAGAGAATGAGAGTGAGAGAGGAGAGCCTGTTGGGATTCAATTAAAGAAACTTAAATGATACTGGGATGACTGCTTCGTAGCCAAATGAGCTGAGCTTAACACATCTTCTCTTCCCAATTATATTTCATAACAGTATTAACACATTGCCTTTTGGGGATGGGGAATCACAAAGGAGCAACAGAAACAAAGTGTGAGTGTAGAACGGAGGGAGGTGTTGAAAACTAAAGTATGAGTAGATGATGTCATGGCTTGTGAAAACAAAATCACTTCACTCGTCACGTGAAGATGAAGCCACGATTTAGGCGACTGAGATTGTCATCATGAAAAGAAGACAAAAAGAGATACATTTATTAAATTCAAGCATGTTTGCATTCATAATATTATATTTATTGTATTTAAAATACACTCTTTGACTGCGCACTGACAAAATAGCTCATAGTTGTCAACGTTGGATAAATAAACATTGTAAAACGACTATAACCCCCAACAGAATTAGCTTCACTTGTGAACTTAATCCATTGCTACAAAATAACCAACAAGACAAAAGAAAAAAATAATCTCTTTTATACCTCACTCAAGCAGTAAACCACTGTTTTGTTTTTTATTGTGATACCCTTGAGAAAAAAAAAACTGTAAGACTGTCTCTCTATTAGTGAGGAGCAGAGAGACATGAGATGAAGGCATAAACATGAGAGGGCTTTATTACAACACTGAGACTTATCTGCCCCCCCCATCTGTAAACCTCTCTACATTCCTCCATTTGTTTTGTAATGAAGTTATCCCACAGAGTTGTACTCAGACGGAATGAATGGGAAGGATAAATATCAGTGAGGAAAAGACAGAAAATGTGTGAGGGCAGTAGGGAGAAGATGGTCATTGAAGTAAAGACGGCGCATAACTTTTATCACTTTAACCAGAGAGACATATTCAACTGTGCCAAAAACACACAAACAATTACTGCCATTTATTTAAGGTGACAGTTATAATGTCCTGGGAAGGGGGACTCGGGAGCATGAGATAGTTTCCCCTGTTGGGGCCTCGGTTTGGTGAGCTTTGCTCTGCTCAGTCGAATATCTGTCAAATCTGTTATGGAATGTGAAAGTGTAATACAAATGTCCTTTTTTAAGTAAATGCAATGACAGGCTGAGCAGAGATGAAGTCTTTCAAAAACACATGTATAGTTTAGAGGGTTTGTATTTTAGGATAGACCGTATTGATTTTCTATCTCATGCTATATCACATCACATTCTGTTTTTGTAAAAATAAGATGCACATTTTAATTTAATATGAATTTTCACACAAACTGTTGAATAACAGTGTGGCAGCGGTAGAAAAAAAAGTAATCAGGACTTCAGCCTATTACTGTAAATCACTATTTCTACATTAATGTTATAAAAAGCATCAAGGAGAAAAAATTGTGGCGATAATTTTGGCTGCCAACGAAAACAATCTGGCAATAAGTGAGTGACCAGGAGAACCATATACTGTACGTTCAGGCTTTATTAGAGATGTAAATCAGCTGGGCGCACAGATGCACAGAATTGTGTACAGAATTAGCTGATGATATAGGAGTGGCTGGTGGGAGGAATGGAACAGAGGCAGGATGAGTGGAAAATTATTTCTAGAAAGGTGTTGGGCAGTGGAGCAGAAATGTGACAAATAGCTTCTTATCTGCAAAAAAAATCCCAACTCCAATATTGGGGACTAGTATTGACATTAAACTGACATTGACATTCATTATTGACATTTATTACCTCAAGGTAATAAAAAAAACCTCATAGTCAGTGACCAATACTGTCCTTTTTTAAAGGCAACTAACAACTACAATTTTGGTAAATTTCAGGTTCTTCAAAGATGCTTAAAGAAATCTGCGATTAAACTGTCTCAACATTCTAGTAGTATTCACATGCTGGGAAGTATTTATCAAATCAAATGGCAATAGGCCTGGGACATCTAAAGTAACTCTTACTAATGCTTTAAAATGATCAAGATCTATTGTCTTTCTAAAATGGATCAAATATTTTAGTCTACCAACAGTAAGTTGGTAATGTAGGCTACATATGCTGAGACCTCTCTGCAGCCAAGGAGTCAAGGGACTACTGTGTGTGTGTGTGTGTGTGTGTGTGTGTGTGTGTGTGTGTGTGTGTGTGCGCATGCGTGTGTGTGTGTGTGTGTGTGTGTGTGTCGGCAGATCTGCTTCAAGCCAACTGGTATGGTGATTGACTGTTTGTGAGGATGGCTAATAGGCAGGGAGCCCAAACTCGCAGATGGAGCAGATCATCTTCGGAAGTTTTCGTGGGGTGACAGGTGTATGGGCACCAATGGGCTGCATGGACTCCACAAATTGTTTCTGAATTATGCTCTGTAGGGAGTTACTGTATGCTCCTTCCACCTCTGCTTAACTTTTGCCCAGGTGGCTTTGAGTGACTTCCCAGATCGACCCACAAGAGAGACTGACTCATCATGGTAAGTGACTTTGTCCCCATCCAATACTGTGTTTCCCCCTGCTGAGGGAGACTGCTGCACAGTGGGGCATGTTGAGAATGTAATCAGTGGAAAACATTGTTGAGTATAGCAGTCAAGTGACTCTCAGGGGGCATCTGTTCCCCAATGATAGTTTGATATACAGTATCGGTCTGCAAGAACCTTGGTTGTGAAAGAAAACTTCTTTTCCACTCTTTGACTGTTGACTTCTGCTTCTTATCTACTTCCTTTACCTCATGGGTACAGTTTGAATTTACATCAGATGAAGAAAAAGAAGCTCAGCAACTCAACATAAAGAATTATAAACCCTGATTTATTAAGACTGTATTATTGATAGTTGTCACATGTATTGTTTTGTTGGCTTTAAATTCAATAAGCTACCAGCCAAATACCTGAGAGAAATGCTGTTTATATTTATCTTGAGCTTAATTCTTCATTTTGTGTCAAGAGTGATTTGTTATGCCTCTGTTTTCTGTGAGCTTGAAGGACAGCTACCTCCAGAAGGAGCTCCAATTATTTTTATGCATGCCTGGTGCTATTAAATGCTGTGCTCAGCGAAATGCGAGAAAATATAAAGACAAATGCACAAGAATTGTTTATGTGATAGAAGTACATGGATTTCAAATTGAAAGTGTCCATAAAGGACAGGTAAAGGGACAATACACATTGTGGTCTGAAATGAAGAAACATACAACACACACACTGAAACACACATGGCGTGAGCAGTCAAAAGTGATTACAGCGTCCATAATTGCACTCTAAAAATGGTGCTTTGCTGTGCCACAAAGCCTTTTTAACGTTATTGCTGAAGAAGCCAATTCTCCCCTGAAGGCATTTGATTCCCTCTCTCTTTATGCTCGCCTTTAAAACTCATTGAAACAAAACTGTTGAACAAAACTGTTGTTACTAAGGCAGCTCTGTGAAACGATGCAATTACTGGTAATGATGTTTTATATCCAACAACGGCAACAACACCTTCAATCAGGTTGTAACTTTAAGATGAGAAAATATGTGCTGGCAGCTTCTTTGCAATCCACAACTTCTAGAAAAAAAATGAAGTGATGAGGAAAGTGTGGAAGTTGAAGTCCAAACAGAACACAAGGAAAATTAGGAAGTAGAGGCATTGGCAACATGTCAACACTTATTGTCACTTATTGTGGAAAATATGGAAACCATTTATTGTTAAGGCAGGATATGTGTGTTATAGCTCAGATTCCATCCATAAAGAAACCACACTACATACATACACTTATATATATACTCAACAAAAATATAAACGCAACACTTTTGTTTTTGCTCCCATTTGTCATGAGATGGACTCAAAGATCTAAAATTCATTCCAGATACACAATATTACCATTTCTCTCAAACATTGTTCATAAATCTGTCTAAATGTGTGATAGTGAGCACTTTTGCTTTGCTGAGACAATCCATCCCACCTCACAGGTGTGCCACATCAAGATGCTCATCAGACACCATGATTAGTGCATAGGTGTACCTTAGACTGTCCACAATAAAAGGCCACCCTGAAATGTGCAGTTTTTGCTTTATTGAGGGTCTGGGGACTCAGAACCAGTCAGTATCTGGTGTGACCACCATTTGCCTCATGCAGTGCAACACATCTTCTTCGCATAGAGTTTATCAGATTGTCAATTGTGGCCTGTGGAATGTTGGTCCACTCCTCTTCAATGGCTGTGCGAAGTTGCTGGATATTAGTGGGAACTGGTACGCGCTGTCGTATACGCCGGTCAAGCACATCCCAAACATGCTCAATGGGTGACATGTCCGGTGAGTATGCTGGCCATGCAAGAACTGGGACATTTTCAGCTTCCAAGAATTGTGTACAGATCCTTGCAACATGGGGCCGTGCATTATCTTGCTGAAACATGAGGTGATGTTCATGGATGTATGGCACAACAATGGGCCTCAGGATCTCATCACGGTATCTCTGTGCATTCAAAATGCCATCAATAAAATGCACCTGTGTTCTTCGTCCATAACAGATGCCTGCCCATACCATAACCCCACCACCACCATGGGCCACTCGATCCACAACATTGACATCAGCAAAGCGCTCACCCACACGACGCCACACACGCTGTCTGCCATCTGCCCTGAACAATGTAAACCGAGATTCATCCGTGAAGAGAACACCTCTCCAACGTGCCAGACGCCATCGAATGTGAGCATTTGCCCACTCAAGTCTGTTACGGCGACGATCTGGAGTCAGGTTAAGACCCCGATGAGGACGACGAGCATGCAGTTGAGCTTCCCTGAGACGGTTTCTGACAGTTTGTGCAGAAATTCTTTGGTTATGCAAACCAATTGTTTCAGCAGCTGTCTGAGTAGCTGGTCTCAGACGATCTTGGAGGTGAACCTGCTGGATGTGGAGGTCCTGGGCTGGTGTGGTTACACGTGGTCTGCGGTTGTGAGGCCGGTTGGATGTACTGCCATATTCTCTGAAACGCCTTTGGAGACGGCTTATGGTGGAGAAATGAACATTCAATGCCCGAGCAACAGATCTGGTTGACATTCCTGCTGTCAGCATGCCAATTGCACGCTCCCTCAATGCTTGCGCCATCTGTGGCATTTTGCTGTGAGACAAAACTGCACATTTCAGAGTGGCCTTTTATTGTGGGCAGTATAAGGTACACCTGTGCACTAATCATGGTGTCTGATGAGCATCTTGATGTGGCACACCTGTGAGGTGGGATGGATTGTCTCAGCAAAGCAAAAGTGCTCACTATCACACATTTAGACAGATTTATGAACAATGTTTGAGAGAAATGGTAATATTGTGTATCTGGAATGAATTTTAGATCTTTGAGTCCATCTCATGACAAATGGGAGCAAAAACAAAAGTGTTGCGTTTATATTTTTGTTGAGTGTATATCGATAAATCTATACAGCTTTGTACAGGTACAAAACAAACAAAGTCCAAACAGAGAAGCGAGGGTTCAGAGTGCATGTTTGAGAGATAGGTTACATTCTTTCGCTTCTTTTTCTATCAAAGACTTTTATTTCGAAAGCCCAAGGCTGTTACAGACTCAAGGTTCCTCCAGTGACACTGGGTAGTGATTGATCAAAACGGCTGCTTGACATTGTATAATAAGTTTGAGGTGATGGGATCATGATCAGGGTAAAGGGACCAAGCAAGGTTTTCCACTCTAGGTGTTTATCACTACAAGTCATATCATCTACAGAGGCAAGAGGCAAAATTCATCCACTGACATCACAACTGATCAAAACATCAAATAGTCTTCTAAGCATGTCACACACTTGATTTTTTAAAACTGCCATTAATTACTGAATTGTAACAGTTGATTGCAATTGATTACATTTTTAATTGCTTGTTTAAAGTTACACTATTTGGCATTTCAAAAGACTTTTTGTTGTGCATTTTTACACATGTTTTACTGTCTTAAGATATGGGAAATTTCGCTTTTTATTTTGAAAGAGAATAAGGAACATCCGGTAGAGTCTAGGTTACAACATTCATTTAACCACAGAAAAAGGAACTACTGGAGGCAAACTTGGCAAGATGCACCTTGAAAGATAAAAGTGTTTTTTAAAAAAAAAATTCCCCTGTAGTCCCTGTAGCTTTGAGTGAATTCCATTTGATTTCTTTAGTAAGTTCAAGTCAATGGGACATTCAATCGTGGCTCATTAAAATGATAAAATAATGACCTTGATTCTTTTTGTGTTTTAAACCAATATTAATATCAGACATATTTTCAAACATAATAAATGATAAATGGATCCTAAAAAACATAAGAAACATAAGAAAAAAAAGTTCAGCATTTGATCAACTACAAATCTCTGGCACCTACACCTCAGTTAAACCTATGTTCAGACAAATCCACATGTTTCTCTGTGAATCAGTTTCTCTTAGTCTGCATCTGACTTTCTGTGTGACATATCTACAAAAGGAAGCCAATTCACAATTCCCTTGGACTAATTTCCACCTGAGCTGCTCTTTAGTTTGAATGATTTAAACAGCTACTTATTAGACATGACTGTGACAGTCAGAGAAAGAGAAGTCAGAATTAAACAATTACCTTGTAGCACAAAGTCTTTCAAGGTACACGTTAGCCTTCCACAGCCTAATATTTTGGCAAGTGGTGGGTTTTTTTTTTTTTTTAACTTAAAGCCAGCCGAAATAGATTTCAAAAAGAGAATAAAAAGTGAAAAACCCGCATTAAACATTAATATATACAAACATGGACATAAAGGTAGAGGAAAAAAGAAAATAATAAACTTTGTATGCAGGTCTTCATCGTGTTGTTAAAATGTTGTTTTGGAGTCTTAATAGATACAGTATATAATTTGTTCCATCTGGTAGATGTCCCAAACTTTCTGGATCCATATATTCTGGTTTCAGCCATCGCATGGTGATGTACTTCAGGGCCACTGTAAATTAGATATTTAACAAGTATCTATATTATATTTACAACCGTTGCAAGTTCATACCTTCCAGTTATGAACCTGGCTGGTTTGATCATGGTGTATAATTTCAGTGATTATCTTAACTCGCCTATAGCCAAGATTGCTGTAAATATGCGCAGATCACTATTTAGCAGTGATATCGGTCTGCAGGACTGGCAATCGGTGGGATCCTTACCTCTGTCCAGGATGATGCCATTGTTTTTGGCATGGTATGCTGAACAGGGGGGATAATATATTTTTTAACGTTTTGTAAAACTTGTCAATTTAGATGCCTGGCCCTGGACTTGTGTTGTTTTTGAGTGTTGAGATAACCTGCTTAATCTCACATTCCTTAATTGGCTCATACAGTTTCTTTGCTGTGGATTTGTATCTGGTTTTGTAACTATGGTAACCTGTGATTTAATCCTGTACCATATTAGATGTCTGCTGTTGTCTTAACCTAAATGCTAGGATCCTACTTGACATGATTCCATATTCATAATATTTTTGATTTGTAAATCTTAGGGTTGTCTCTTGTCTGATAGTAAGCTATTACGTTTTCTACAAGTTGCATTCAAATTGTTTAAAAGGCTGGCTGAGGAGGATTGTTTGTGTTTCTGTTCAAGGTCTTTTATTTTAATTTACTGCTGTTTAGCCTCCTTTTTACTCTATTTAGCAAATGTAAATGAAATCACCCGGCCCTAATATGCTTTAGCACAGTCCCAGAGAACAAGAGGTGATGTTTCAGATAATGAGTTAAAATCAAAGTATTTCTTATTTCTCACGTTGAATCTCCATTGTTTGGAAGCCTGCCAGAGAGAGTTATAGGCATTATCTCAATATCTGTAATCCTGTAACTCTTTCTTATGGGTAAAAACTTTGTCAATCCCTGATTAGGATGAATGTTTATTTGAAAAAAAATGTGAGATCTCTATTTCTTGGAAATGTGCTTCTTCACATATCCATGAGGCCTGACTCTATTACTACACATTGGAGCATTCTGCTCATTTTTGCCAGTGGAACTTTAGAGGAAGGTTGATCCATTAGCAGCAACATGACAAAATTAAAATCTCCACCCAGTAATGACAGTCCGGAGCTATACTGTAGAATCACATTAAAACGTGTTCTGATGAAGCCTGGTTCATCTTGAGTAGGTGCGTAAACATAAAAAAAGGATACTTTCAAACCATCAATTAAACTATTAACTAAAATATATCCCCCCTCGTTATGTAACAGTGTTAGGATGATTTTGATTCGTCTGTGTAGAAGTATAGCTACTCTCCTCCTTTTCCCTGACTTTGCCTGAACATGACTTTTTTAACTTTTAATTTTTCTACAACCTATAAATGAGGTTTTTGTTGAAAGACAATTTGACAATTTATTTGTTTCAGTAGATGAAGGATTTTCTTTCTTGTTACAGATAGATAGATAGATAGATAGATACTTTATTGATCCCGAAGGAAATTCAAGGTTGGTACAAGAGACCGGTTATGCAGCGTTACATTCACGCGCTTATTTGGCTTCATCTCAAACCTTGGGAAGGGTAAGGGGGAGGGTGTGTTACAGGTAGGATGCAGGGGAGGGGGGAGGCATAAAAAACACTACTTCCATTCTGTGCAGCACTATAAAGACCCTTCTTTACATTACAACTCACGCTTGAAGTAAAGAGAGATGGGAAGCGGAACAAAAGCCTACATCTAAACGATGCAATTTAGCACATGAGCCTCACCACAAATAAAATGAAACCCTGAGGAGCAGTAGAAACCAGAATAATTAATACGGCTGCAATGACATTTTTTCAACAAAATGAATAGAATGGGTCAAAAAAGACGATGACATCCTTTTTGTTTTTTTCTCGATGTCCAGACTTCCAGGGGGCGAGGGTACGGTGGGATTGGTTTCTTTAGAAACCGCCTCTGGAGAGCAGGAGCCTGATCGGCTAACCGGATATTACAGTCTTGGATCACACCGGTCTGTCAGAGTGACCACTTGACTTTGAAGATTTGCTACAGAGGTCTGCAGTGACAGCACATTGTCTGTCCAAGTACATCCCGAATGTCAGTTGTCATGTGATCGATTCCTGACTTAGTGAAATGTAAATAGATGGATAGAAAGCATCCAGAGATGAAATAGAATGAATTGGTAAACAGTCAGCGATTGGCAGACTAAGATAGTAGGCAAAGGACTATATAGAGACAGTGGGAGACAAATAAGAGGACAGAATGCCACAAGCATATGTGAGAAAACAGACAGAGCGAAAGAGAGAGGACAGAAACAGAAAGGCAACAAAACGCACAAGACACCCCTCCTCCCTGTCGGGTGAAGAGACCAGTGTAAATGAGATCGACTCATTTCCAACACAACCACCCACCCCCATCTGTCTTTGACAAACACACCCTCATATACACACAAGCGCATGCACACAAACACACATACAGGCAACATCAACAGCAACCAGAGATGAAAGGAATCAATAGATTGTAAGCAGACATCTGAAGAGTCCAGTCCACTCCCCGGAGGATCAACCCTAATTGGTTCAGACAAACAGCCAAAGGACAACAACAAAAACAAAGCGGCCCACGCAAAAACAAATGCAGCAAATAATAAATCAGAACAGGAATAGCAAATTAAATCTATGAGCAAATATCGACAGGCCTTTGAACACATCTCCATTATCTGTGGCCTATTGTTGTGGTCCATTGGTTTCAGAGTGTGTTTGCACCACACATTTGCATATCTAAATGACAAACACATCTGCATATACGCCAAGCTAGGTGTTGGTATTTGGTCTTCATTTGCCTAGATGTGTTGCAGCTCGATAAACAGCTCAGTTGTTTTGTTTTCATATCAGGCTGAAGGAAGGTGATTTAATAAGTACTGAATTTATCCTCAAGAGTCCACAGCGCCAGTCCAGATCTAGATTTGACTTCAACAACGTGTCAACAAACTCCAAGCTCTATATAGCGTATACTTTAAGTAGATGTTTATCAAGTCAAATTAAATTTATTAAGCTAAAAAAATGTTTCATGGTCTAGTAAAATACCAGAAATGTATTTCTTTGAGGAACTTTTAAAGTACTGAATTTTGACAACCCGTGTGGACAAAACATTAGCTCTTATGTCTTTGCTGATGTTTTCCTTTTAATGTCTAAGTAATATTTTCTCACATAAACACTAATGGTGTTTTCTTTTAACACTGAAATGTCCATCATCGACAAAAAAACTGAAAGGAAGGGTGTTTCTGCAGCTTGCTTAATCACCTTGTTTGACACCTGCTATATGCAGATATCCACTCATTTTTCATCCTCCATACCCACTTCTTAATCTCCTCTGATTCACAGTATTGATTTTTTTACAATATTTTTCTAATTTTTAATATGCAGCACTTTTTCCTCCCAGGATGGTGATGGGATGACCCTCCCCACTCTGTCTCTAATTGACTCGTATGCACCAACTAAATATGCAAGACCAGTCTCAAAAGTCACAGACCATTTATACTTACTGGGTGTCGGGCCACTAAATAGAAACATTTTGGGGAAAAACTAAGTATACCCACTTCTTCAAACACCACAACACCATGGCCGCAAATGATAATTGGGCTGCATTATTTTTGTATAAGTCTATATTTTATTTTTTTCGGAAAAAGTGACTGATCATCTTTCATATGAAAACAACTTCAAATGGTCATCATCTTTTTGTTTTTGATATAACACTGGTTTTCATTGGATTTAGTTGATAAATATGTATTTTAATCTCGGTTCCAAGTCCACTTTACTAACAGATTCAACTTCAGTCAAGAGGGAGATTAACATCAGCCACTTTATTTGAATATCTATTCTGTATGTACCACCATTTGTTTGTATGTGGATGAAATATACAGAGGCCCCATTGTGCCCCTTTGGGTGCTGGAAGAATCAAGTATCTGGTCTATCGTATTGATTAGGTCTGTCAGAAGTGTGTTACCGGAGGCGTGACTGAGCACCTCTTCTAACAGCTCTGTGATCCCTTAAGGCTCAGTCAATCTCTTTAAGGTCTCAATGAGCACCAAAACGACTGAATTAAGAGAGGAAAGAGAAAGTCAGAAGGTGGTGGTGTGTGTGAAGGGACAAACTGGGGAGACATGAGGAAGAAGAGTTACTCATGTGGTTGTCTTGAAGACACCTGGTGAACAGCCCGATTGTGTTTTATTTGCATTTAAGTAAAAACAAATGTGTTATAAGTTGAGTGTTGCAAAGTCTTTGAAGAAAAGACTTCAAGGTTAAGTCTCTTTGCATCCCATCCAGTTGTCTTGAAGGTCCTACAAGACAGGGCAAAAACAGAAGGGGACAGAATTCTAGTAACCAGAAGTCAAAATACATCCACACATTGTTACCTTGGTTAGTGAAGTATAGAAAAAGATTCCTTTAAAATTGGCTTAAAAAAAAAGTTCATGAAACTCAACCTTTATTGCACAAATCCTTAATCCTTCAATCCTTCCATCACTTCTAAACTGAATCATTAGTAATGAGCAGTTGGAAGGTTAATGGAAGAGAGGACTTTAAACTATGGTGACAACAAAAGAACGAAATAGGAAGACAAAAGCCTAATTTTTGGCGAGCACATTGCGTGTCCAAGAAATAAGCGCTTCATTCATTTTCAATGGAGCTGCTCAAAACGGTTCTTTGATATGACACAACAGATTAGACTCTTCTGTCATTGGCGCCGTCTCTGGCTTTCTCAGAGCACTGTTCTATTCACACGTAATTCACTGGAATGTCTCAAGCTGTGGGAATGATTCAGAGTGAACCCTTTAGTTGTCTTCAATTCTGACAGTGATTAGAATAATTCTCCAATAGAGTTGGTTAGTCATACCGGTACGTCTTAAAAGCACAACAGCAGTATAACCTGAGATGCCTCTTGGTTGTTTCATTAAAATGTATAAGGAGATTTCTTTAAAACAGGGATAGTTGTTGTTGATTGCTATAAAAATATAGTTTACATGGTTCGCTTTTCATATTAACATTTGCCTGACACTGACGACCAATTCACAATTAACCTAAACCTAAAACCCCCCGTTGTCTTTTCATTGTCAAGTGGCAACCAATCAGAGCATCTAAACATGTGACATTAAATAGTTTATTGCAGGCTTAAGTGATTAAACAAGACAATACACGTCATTGGCAGCCATCTTGGATTTTCCGAGGTTGACCTGGACCAGATCAGCCGAAAATCTGTCTGTATATGTTTAGAATCAGAAGCATCTGCTAAAGTAAAGAGC
This sequence comes from Symphodus melops, assembly GCF_947650265.1. Lineage (NCBI taxonomy): Eukaryota > Metazoa > Chordata > Actinopteri > Labriformes > Labridae > Symphodus > Symphodus melops. The sequence continues at coordinate 19,169,720 of NC_136701.1, forward strand.
TTACAGTAAAGTATGTTTTATAACTTTGGGTCCAAAGACTAAATGAATATCAATATACATTTACAATGAATTTCAAAGCTATCATATTAATTTAAAAAACATAACAGCATTAAGTCATAACCTCTTTAACCAATTTAATGCTCAGCAATGTAAGAAAGTCTGTGCTGAGGATTTTCTTAATATTATAATTACTATAAAATGTGTTTTCTTTGCTTTAATTTGAATTGGTGATGATGTTCGGTTTGTCCAAGTTGACTGTTGCACTTTCACCAGTCCATACAAGATGTGGCTGAGCCCACTTTGAAAGTCAAACACTGTCTGAGACCCTTGTTTGGAGGATATAAGATGATATATTGCAGACATGCTTGGTTTTACATGACCAAGGAGGCTCTGTCCCCCAGTTTTCCACAAGTAGGAGAAGAATTCATCAAAAAAGTACAGCATTTTATTATTAAGATATGGGACTCAGAAAATGCAAATGGAAAGTCATAAAAAGTCTGGCAGTATAAAAGGCAAAGGATGGGAATATAAATACATTCAGTGGCATGTGTTACAAAGGTCCTGTAAGATTCTAATATTCACCTAAGGTTTTCCATTAAAAGTGATATCCTGACGATTAACGTGATTAAGATTTTAACTTTAACATTGACTTATTGGCATTCAATTTAAACCAAGAAAAAACAATAAGGAAAAAAGAACCCACCCAATACATCAGAACATTCAAGCACCTTCTATTCCTCGTGTAGTGGGCAAACTCTGGCATCACACAAGATAAACATGTTTGACTAGAAATTTGGATACATTCCTGATTGATATCTTGTTTTCACATAATGATGAAAATATGAACACAGTTTGCCTCCCACGCCTGTTTTTTTTTGGAAATTATTTATTTCAATGTGTGAAACAGAGTTCTTGTTGATAAGAATTTCTTCTCGAGTGTTCACCGTTGTCAGTCTGCCTATGTATCACCATGCACTATTGTAGACTAATTCATGAGAATAAGACAAAGGGTGAAAGTGTTAGGTAGATCTTTGTATTCACATGAATTATGTAAAGAAAGTGTTGAGTACCGGGGCATCATAAAAGAGTTATATGGGATCTCTCAATATATTTTCTTTATATCACCATCAATGCAAGCAATGCTTTATTTTTCATATAACTTACCAAGGCTATTATTTAAAAGACATTACTTGAGACCTTGTCATCTAATTTTCTCTGACAGTAATTTCTGACATTTGTGAAGTACGAAAGCTAAATCTTGCATAACGTAAGGAAGCAAGGTTATTCCTTTTGAAAAATCAAACATAAGAGCAGAATTAGTGCTGTAATTCGAAATACAGTTTATTTTGTTGGAAAATAAGTTTGTTTCTGGTCAGTAAATTTACGCTTAACCCCTTGACCCCTGAATTTGTTTCCAAGTATTAAAATCTTTTTTTTTTTTTTTCACGTGTTTCTGCTTTCAAGTAGATGCTAAATGAAGTTGAGAAAGTTAATTTGACAATAGCAAATAAAACAGATATACATAAAACGGATGTTGTTCCATCTCCGACTGGTCCTAGAAGAAACTAATGCTTGCAAAAGGTTCCTAGGTCTGTACTGAAAGTGCATCAACCGGCAGTGGAGGAATATGGATGCTATTTTGGCTGCATTTGGAGCGGAAGCGGTTTGATGCAAATTCACAACAGTCAGTGTCAAGTTTAACACCATTGTTTTGCTTTTCCCAAGAATATTCATCTTCAACATCTGATTATAAAACTCTGGGCAAATATAATTTACGCTTAGATTACAACGTCCTCCCCAAAAACATTCATCGTCAACGAGCTACATGAATTATTTCTGACACAAATGATGCTACATGTTCCCTAGTAAATGAAGTAAAACCTTTCTTTTGGCATGCTTTTGTTTTCAGTTCAGATTTCGGTCAAGCACTGAGAAAACTGAACAGTTTTATTTTCACTGTTTAAGTGAACATGGATTCTTTTCATTGAGTGAGCATTTGAGTGTTTTCTCCTGTGTGCATGGTTAAACAAATACTCCAACGCTACATGTGACCTTTGTTTTGATTCACTCCAGACTTGATCTGAAGGTCAGCGAGGCTAATCACTGCGACTAACGGACCATTTCAATGATCATGAAAGATTACTGTGACGCTGTGTGAATATGGGGTTTATAAGCCTTGTCATTACAGCTTTGTTATTATGCCATGATTTGTCCGGTCAGGATAACAGTAAATGCAGCCTATGTAATGGAAAAGAGAGGTTAGCTATAAAACCACTGATCCTTTTAACCTTCCAATCTCTCTCAAATGACATTGATCAAAGGAAAAGACTGTGCGCTTATGCATTCAGAAAGAAACAGGTTGAGAGAAATTCATGTAGACAGAGCTATTTACTCATTACCCCTCAGTTCTGAGACCCTGCAGGCTATTTCATAATATAACTGCCCTTAATACCTCCTTTTTTCTCACTGCTTCAATCCTCCACCTTCGCTCGTTTACTTGCTTTGCCGCCTGTCTTTACCCATCCCTCCCACCCACTCTGCCCTCTGTTCGGGCTTTCTCTCAGGAAGATGTTTAAAGAACTCCTCTGAAATACTAAGCAGTGGACTTAAACGAGGAATATATTACTTTTTGCCATGATGTTCCTTATTAGGCCAGGTCCTCAAGACATGTTCTAGTCTTATTTGATGGCTTGGCTGGGATTTTTCCTTTGGTCTATAGTGAGAAAACGATACACACATTAATTCACACACGCAACCACACAGACCCACCCACATACAATATTCCTTCTATAACACCCCACAAATGCATTTAGATATTTACAGACAAAATTGTGAGGGGAGATGATGCTGTCATGTTACCTTTTGTTTGATTGGGATTCAGTTGTAGTTTTATTATGCTTTTGTTAGTTAGTCCTCATCTTCCCTGCTTCTTTCCACCACATCAATCCTTACAGTCTGTTGATAATCTGTGTTTGTTTTTTCTTTTTGGATATGAAACTCCTTGAACTGATGATTGTTTTGGTTTTCCTTTTTGTTACAATAAATCCTACTTACAGTATTTCTCTGCGGGTTCCTTCTCTGTGTCATGATCCCATCATAGCAGGTCCCTCCTTCCCCTTTGTGTTGTTTGTATTCCCTGTCTGTGATCCTCATGTTTCTTTCCCCCGTTAGTCTGTGTATGGCTGTAGGCGTGGCTACCTGGGTGCTGGCTGCACCAGGTGTACGTAATCTCCTCGTCAACACCTGGCTGTACTTAAACCTGGGATTCCTCTGCCTCGGCGCCAGATCGTTGCGTCTACCAGTGTGGTAGTAGTGTTTTGTGGATCACGGCCTTTTTTGCATGTTTATCTGGCTTGGTTAAGCTGGGAACTAACTCCTTTGTGCTTCCCCACTTTAGATCGTTGTTTTTTTTTGATTCGTGTGTGTTCTTCACTACCTGCTCACTGCCTGCTGATATTCTCAGGAGGAACTGCACCACGGGATTGGAGACTCACATCACACTCGGACCGAGTGTTCACCTCACCATTGGGATTCCTGGATACATCACCCCCTCCCCCTCCCCCTCACTGTCACTTAATTGTTTATTAAATTGGACACTTGCTTGAACTTGTTTTACGAGTGGTGCTTTTGGGTCCGATCCAGTCGGAGATCGTAACACTCTGTGTGTTAACCCCTAATTTGTTAACTTAATATAGAACAAAGAAACGTACATATCAATAGCAACACAAACAGCTTGCTAATATAGAAATACGCTAAAAAAAACACAGTATGACAAACTCAAACCAACTAAGGGGAAAAAAGACAAAATCTTGAATACTGAAAAAGAAAATAAAAACAAAACAAAAGAAACCCCAAAGAAACATTGCTCCCTTGGATCTTTGTGTTTTTGTATTGTATACCATAGCTTGTACAAAACACAGACACATGTGACTAATAAGTTTCTGCATGAACAAATGTGCACTTTAATTCTGCTTAGTGAAATATAAATGAATAAAGGATTATCTTATCATATTTTATCTTATGGGTGGACCAAGTGGATCTGCAAAGGCCTCTGAGTATTTGTGTGTGTGTGTATGTTAGAAGTCATTCTGGTTATTTGAATTAAACTAAACATCCTTTAGCTCTCTGATTCTTCAGAGAGAAATCAGTTTTTTCTTCCCATTACTATTATGTACTTTCTAAGGGCTTTTTTCTGTTTCAGGATTAACAGCAAATGTGTTTACTGTTAGATTAGCTCTCCTGTCACTTTTGCTCTCTGTGATTTAGTGGCTTAGTCTATCGTGTGTGTGTGTGTGTTGTTGTTGTTGTTGTTGTTGTTGTTGTTGTAATAGCCTGTTATTGTGTGTGTTTGTTTGTTCTTTGGAGTGGGTTAAGGTGATTTAGTGGCAGTGGAGCAGAATGCAGACCAGCCAGGACAAGCTGGAGCTCAGACAATCCTGCGGTGGTGACACAATACGATAACCATTTAGTCGTTGCCTCATCCCTTGCTATTGCAAAGCTTTTTAAAAAAACTACAAAAAATTAAACACTGCTTTGGTTTGGGTCTGGACAGTGGAAGGAATGAAGCCTCCTCTTCTCCTGGAGGAGGTTTGAGGGGACAAAGCAGGCGCGATTGAGAGACAACACCACTGACCCTGAGTTAATTGGCAATTAGAGAGCTGCCAGCTTTATTGTTGAAGGCTATAATTAGGATTCTCTGTCTCCCATACATGTGTGAGTTTGTGCTTGTGTCAGGTCTGTGTCCATGACAAGTTTATATACAGAAGGTCAGTATCACTTTCTGTCACGGGCATGGTTATTTTTATTCATCTGTGTGATCTGGCTCTGTATCTCTCTGTCATAGCAACAGCAAAATTGAGTCCTGACACAACTTTCAGGAATGAGAATTGAAGCAAATGCTTTAGCGTTTAAAATGTAGTTCCTCCAATGACCACAAAAGGCTTTCTTCATAACAGCGTCAATACCCATACGAATATAAAAACTTCCAACTTTTCAGCCGAATATGTTTAATTCCTCGTTTAAAAAACAGTCCCATTCTCTTTGGGTACGTTTTCTATAACATTCATGAAAAATGTTGACTGTTTAAAAAAAAACAAAAAAAACGTTTTAAATTATATCAAGCCTAGATGTTAAACATGTAGGGGTGCGATTGCTTCAAAACAACTTGTTGTTGCTAGCTTTTCGACATCAACACGGCCAAGACAGTTTTTGAGCTTCTCGAGAAGTTTTAATTTATTATTTATTCATATTTTAGCATAACTAGCAGTTATGGGAGCCTGAACTTGTTGAACCTAGCTGGCCAGCAAGCTTCTAGGATTCAGCATTGTTGTTGGATTGTCTCTGCAGAGAAGATGCTGGTGCATAGGGATAAGGACAAGGGTTATTATAAGTTATCATTTGATGTTCGTCACATGTCACTCTCTCCCCAAAGATTTGGGCAATTGAGTAAACCACTCACATGCCCTTTAACCTTTTTTTCACCCAATAAAAAACAGATAAATCTGATGAGCGACTAGAATCCCAGTCAGGTAACACATTGACTGGCTAATGAACAAGGTGTGGGTACAAAGTGTTGAGAAAAAGGCAGTTGACAAGCTAACACAGTCTGAAATGGCTGCCTCATTCATATCCAGTTTTTGAATTCTACTTCATGCTTACATCACAATATAAAAAATAGCTTATTTTTGAATGCACAATGAGAAGGCTGAAACTAGCACATGGGTTATGCATGTTATTAGCTATTAGCAGGTGGTAAATGAACCAGACGGAGCAAAAACAACATGTAAGTAAACCTGCATGCGTGTGTAGGTGACTTTTTGCTTGATTGCAGCAGGTAATTTTTTTTATCTTGCAGAGCTGAGAGAGGGATGCAGAAAAAGGAGGAGATGAGGGAAGGAAAGGTAGAAAAAGAGCAGGGTGCCTCCACTTTGAAATCCATCTTTTCAAGGATGGATTCCCTACCGAGACCCTCAGGCTTTGTCCTTCTTTCAGCCCCCTCCTGTGCGTGCACGCATGTGTGTGTATGCCAAGTACAGAGTCAGTGGTTTTTAGTCCTGCTATCAGCCCCTGGTGTCAGTCTGGTCTCCTATCGTCCACCCCTTCCCTCACTCCCCCCTCCCCAACCCCACACTGTCAGAGGGCCCCTCAGGACAGTCCATGAACCTCTCAGCACTGTGTGAAAAAGAGCACAGAGCTAGGAGCTTACCTGTGCCCAAAACGGACAATAAGCCAAAAATAAAAGCACAACTGCCATGTCAGAAAAAAAATCCACAAGTCAAGCAAGTCTCAGACAAAGATATTGCTCTTTTCTTTCTTTAAAAATAGCACACACGCACACACACACACACGCACACCATAAGGTATTAAATGTCAAAATAAGCAGCAACACTATCAGTTCTCCCACTTCTGTCCCTGGTACACTTGTCTGACTTCATATCCTTGACACTTTTAGGGGCTATAAAGCAGCTCCCAGACTAATTGCTGGAAGGATATCTTCAGAATGTACTGAGGTGCCAGTTGCTCTCTTCTGAGCCCCACTAAATCAGCAGCATTTTATACCAAGCAACCTTATTGCAAACCCTTAAAACAGATGTATGCAATTATGAAAGGCTGTTCTAATATGCTACCATATTGTCTCGGAACCACTTTCCTAACTTATTTCAAAGTGTGCTTTTTCTGAGAGGTGTAGTAATACCAGTGCCTGATTAATGTAAAAGCACTGTCTGAAGTTACTCATCAGAGTCATGAAAGGATCTTCTGTTGTGCTGTTTCCTTGAATCTCAAAAGGCTGCGGTGGTGAAATGTTTTGTCCTACCTAACTGCTGTTATGTGGAGATAACATTTCTCTTCTACTTCTCTATCTTGTTCACACAGTCAGAAACAAAAAATGTCATTTTAAGTCTAAATTCACATTATAAACGTTTATACAGGAAAGTGTCGGGTTGGGGTGGGTTGGGGTCACCGGAGGAAAAACATAAAAAATTATAAGATCGTCACATATAGCAAGAACAGTAAGTGTAGGTACGGACACTATTACTTGCACACAAACTCTCACAGTTGAGAAATGAACCGCAACTATCTCAATCAAGAAAGCGTGTAGCAACAGCAATGAAAACACACACACAAACACAGGCGCTCATAAAAAAAACAAGGTAAGCTCATCAGACAAAGGGAATCACAACTGCAAGAAAAGGAAAGGAAATAAAAGTGAAAAGGCCGCAGGAGCTGCATGAACCCGACAACCTTCCAAGACTGACTCTCCCAGCCACGGCAAACAGTCTTTTCTATTTTTTTTTTTTGTAGCCTTTTAGTCTTTAAGTGTATATATGTGCTGTATTCCTTCCCTTTCAATAAAGTTTCTTCTAAGTATTCTGAGAACTCTTTGAAGTCCTTGCAAATTATGCAGGCTCGAGTGCCCACACATGCAAACACACTCTCAATCATAATGCAAAGACACGCTATACAGAATCACGCCTTCACCCAGATTGAAGTGTAAGGAAAAGGGAATAGGAGTGAAAAGCCTCAGATGGGGAATGAACTGAGAAATTGGGCGAAATATTATATTCCACCTTACAACTTCATTCATGTTTTTCTTAACACCTCACTTCCCACAGTATCCCCCTTACAAGGCCTTACACTGAGCCAATTTGTACAGTACAAACATATGGGAAAAAGCAGGGGAAAAAAGGCAGAAAGTTTAAGATTCTTTGAAGTGAGGGAGAATTGGGTGTAGAAGATACCAAACCCTTGCGTCGACCTTCAGGTTACTTCTCCTACCTTCGTTTCCTCATCTTTCCCAAAGAGTATTTTGTCCGTCAGTTTGAAGGAAAAAAAGGTTTATGACATCCCAAGTGCTTATTCCAAACCATGACCCTACTCCACTCTCCCACAAACTATTGCATCCCCACTGATTATACTCATCTCACCGGGGTCTTCTTGAAAGGGGTTTGAAACTTGTGTCCCCCAGCTAACCTCACCAGAGACTTGATTGTATTCAAGTTCAAAACCATGTCTTTTCTTACCGGTCCTGCAACGTGTTATCGCTGCTTTGGCCCTCCCAATTCACTCTTCTGCTCTTGTATCTGATGGAGAATCTTCCAGTAGCTTCCATCCCCCTGTTCATACACACAGGTACCTGGAAACTTTTTCAATACAATGTGAAACTGTAGTGATTCTTTATTGATCTTGCAGGGAACACAAAGAGGTCAAAGTTAGAGGGGGATTTCATGTCTTTGTGAAGGACGCATGAGAAAAATGGAAGCAGGGTTTAAGGGCATTCTGTTTTTCTCTCAATGTCATTTTGTTGCCCTTAATCTCCAGATGTACTTTCAAACTTTGAGATGGGGCAGTATAGTTGGGGCATTCTCACAGTTCAGACTCGGCTGACATGAATTTTCTTAATTGGATTTGTAGTCTGGCACAAAAAATTCCAGTGAGTAAGTAATCCATTGAAAAACCTTCTTCTATTCAATATGTATCAATAACTTTGCTCAGTGTGGAGCCTTGAGATAAAAGATGAAATGTTCAGCGTTATTCATCTCGTCCCTCTTAATTTCAAGCCTTCATGTAGTTTCATCAATAAAAACGCTTTGTTTTCGCTGCTCGCATAGATTTCAATACATTTCTGCAAGTTGTAGCATTCTATCTGGTATCATTCTTTCAAAAAAACTCAATTAATAGCATTTCCACTGCAAACTCAAGATCATTGAGAGAGTTCGGCTGGAAGAATGTAGAGAATTTCTTTTATAACTTTTTTATATCTGAGGCTTCTGTTGGAGACAATGTAGAAACTCTATGGCTAATCACTTACATTTCTTTTTGGGCCTTTCCCAAATTCTGGAGTCATTCTGAAGAGAGGGTGCTAATGAGATCAATAAAATAATTGGGAAGGATTTAGATTTAGATTTTTTTTTTTTTTTTTTACTTTATAGCTTGGTAAAATACCGGAAACAGTCAGAAGGATAAATACTTACTGAAGAAATATTTCTGTTTTAAGACTTCAGTTGGAGAAAATGCCTTGAACGCTGGAAAAAATGGATTCTGTATGCACCTTGAATTGTATATTATACCATGATGTACTGCATGTGTAAAGTAATACTTTGTTGTTTTTTACCTGTAACACCAAAATAAATAACGACTCAACTCTGAGCAGGTGGAGAGAATAACTGTCAGGGTTAATGTGTATGGTAATTTGTAATGGGATTAGCGTCATAAAGTAACACATTTACTATTTTCTACATTGTTAATTACGTGCTACAGTGACAGTGAAGGAAATACATGACATTGCAGCAGCTTTGAATGACACATTTACCTATCAAAAAATTCCTCAATAGCTCAGTTGATGAGTCAAACGCAATATCCACTGTGTGACATCAAACCTTTTATTTTTCGCTTTCACAGTCATGTTCTGATCCCGAGTGAGTTCCTTTTTCTGTGGTCAAGGTAATGTAACTGTCACGACGCATGAAATGTAATAATTATTGAAACCAAGTTCCCTTTAAAGATACCAGATATTAGAATAGTTCTTGTCGTTTTTTGTTATCTGAACCTGATGAAATGTTTGGTAGACTCTGTAGCCTCAGATAAAAAGTTCTTATACTCCATCAAAATGGGATTTGGGTGAAACATTGGTTAGACATAATTACTAAACTACATAACTGAAATCAAACATCAGTATTTGAATTCGAGTTGATTTTGGCTTTAGATATTTACCTAATGTTTCCTGTCATGTGACGTTACAACCTTCATTCCACCTAATATCAAGGTCCTTGGAGGGCAGCTGCAGATTATAGTGTTGGATTCCAGAAGTGACAATAAGTATTGTAGCTTTATGTACAGTAATCAAATGTCTGTATATGATACATTGAAATTATTCATGCTCTGATTAAACATTTACAATTTAAAACCTAGCATGGTTGAAGCTATCAATATTTCATCCCTTTATCCACAGAAATACATGTTCCCTCTATATGTGGCTATGTGTGCTACATAATGAGATTTTTCCCTTCACTCTTCAAACAGTAATATGCAGTACAATAAAGACTTTCTTTCCCAAACAGACAACTGCACACTAGGGCTTCACAGTGAAACATAAAGTCATCTTTATTGCGATTTGAGCCATTACAATAAACACATTGCAAAAGTCTAAATTTAACGTAATGAATAAGAATTTATCTTTTAGAACCAAAGAATTCTTTCTCAGTCATAGATGGGTTAATTAATCACATTAGATGGAGGCCTGGGTAACCAGCATTCTTTTACCCCATTTTTGAAGCAGTCAGACGCTAGCTAGCAGCTACCCTCAGATAAACTGGTGTCAGTTTGGACTATTTATGTTGGATTCCTGATTGATAGTTTACAAACTCAAATATTGTGTAAAAATGATGAAGAGCAGATAAAGAGAACACTGAGGTTATCATAGTGTGTATGCCTACTGCTCACCCATGCCTTTACCCAAACTGAGTGAATGATGGAAGAGGTCTTGTTGGTGGATATCTTCGCTAAAGGAGGGGCTAGAAAATGTACGAGGCCAACACGGGACTTCAGACCTGCATGCTTACTACGTATTTCAAGTAACTTGGTGATGGAGAGAGGAGAGGGAAATAAGGTAAGCTTATTCTGTGAGAGAGCAGAAAAGGCTATTAAACATTCACAAGTCAGAGTTTGCAGAGAAGCTGGAGGGTAGAGATCGGGGAGGTTAGCTTCACTAAACCATGATAGGCCTACTTAACTGAGCAACCAGGGTGAAACACAGAGAAGTGTGGATATAATGAAATAAAATAAAGCATCTTTGGTTTTGATTGTTTTTTCTTCCTCGGCCCCCCCAAAGACGGCGTGTTACACACCTGCAGCAACCATACATCACACAAAGGGGGGAGTGAAAACAACAAGACACAAAGGTATTAGCTAGCTAAAGGAGAACAAATGTCAAGCAGGGGTGAAGTGAGGCTAGAGTTTGGAGAGAATAAGGCACAAGGGTAGGAGGGAGGTTTGCTGGAGGATTTAAAAAAAAAAAGAGGAGCTAGAGGGGAGGAAATGTTAACGTTAGAATGCAAAAGAGGACACAAAAAATACAAAAGGAGATACGGAAGAAACCATGAGGGGTTTGAAATACTTTAACTTAGCCATGATGGGCCTTGACAAGTACAAATGAATTTTTGCTTGGGATCTTGATTGTGCCTATTGTTTTCTTTTATATCATTATGTCGAGCAAAACTCAGTTTCAAAATCTAAAATGAAAAGAAAAGCCTTCTTCATACTGTAATCAGAAATGATGAAATCAAACAATGAAATAAATGGATACACATTGTACAGACAGAAAGATCCGGCATTTTGTTTCAGTACATATTAACTATGCCTCATTATCATCACAATAAGTATTTAGGTTTTGCGTCATCCGCATTTCCACCGAGGAACAACGCAATTCTAAAGAACCCGCTGGTGTCATCATGTTTTGTCACTTTCGAAAGACACCGTTTGATCTAATTAGGTGACTCATGTCTGTCCGTGCCCACATACTCACCACTGAAAGAACGCAAACACTTACATGGTTGTGTGAATAGGACAAGCTGTAGAGAGGAAGGAAAAGAAGCTGAACTTAGAGAGTGGAACTACGGTCCTAAAATATGCATGGAAGTTAGTGGGAGATGCAGACTCTCATGGCCCGTTGACAAAATAGAAGCTCAAGGGAGGCACATTTAACAAGCGGGGAAACAAAGGTGCAACATCTGTCTCCTCTCTGCCACCTGCAAACCCAGGCAATCATATACAGTACATATGCAGCCAAACGTTGGAGAAGCACCAAGAGCGGTTTTGGAGAAGGTCCCAGAGTGTTGGCGTCTGCTGGCTTGTTAACATATCTGGCGTTGGTAGAGAAACAGAGCAGCTCTTGTGTGGTCAACACCAAGGGAAGCTATAAGTAATTCCGGCTTTGACAGGAAATCTTGGACAAAACATCAGACAGTTCAGTCAAATAATGTATCATGTTACAGGAATATAGGCTTTTAGAGGCAATAAAGCACAATGATCTAATCTACTGCTTTTGTACTCAATTATGTTGGCCCACAGAGAGAAAAATAAAGAGTAAGCCATTCCAGTTCAGTGTTATCCACTCGTTCATGACGACAGGTCAGAGAAATACTTTGCCCTCTAAGGTCGTCCATCTATCAGATTGGGCAAAGCAGAAGTACAGATACAAAAGCGATTCAGTTTATTGTTGCAAACTTGGACGCAAAAAATGGACTTCCAGCAAGCATGGGTTTGATAAAATTTGTTTTGAACCCAATCTCCGGATAAACAAACACGTCAACTTACACACAGTGGTTAACCAGTTTTACAGTTAACATTTAAAATACGAGTATTACACTTTTTGACACTCGAAACACTCCAAAAAAATTTAATCCTTGAGGGCCCTCCAGGATTAAATTACAGCGCCGGACACATTCATTTGTGTTACAAATTAAGTTTTAATTTGACTTTATTGTCAGACATGGTCTGAAATGTGTCTTGCATCCCAGCGGCTCCATTTGCGAATTTAAGAATACAGACAATATACAAAGAAACCAACGTTTGGCACGACTTTCAAACACCAAACAAATATTTAGAGTCCTTAAACGTGCTCTGATCTGGGAATCAGTTCTGCATTTTAATTTCTTCAATTACAGAATTATTAAAATTCACAAGTGTGTATCCACACTACATGCACATGTACGAGAAAGAAAGGTACAAACACCACCTCATTCTGAGCCAGGTAAAACCCTGATTAGTCTAATATGGAAACATATTGAACCCATTTCCACAAGTGCACCCTAAACTGCCTCCTAAATATCCCCATGTTAACCAGGGAGCTGCCTCACTCACTTTAACCAAAAATAAACCCACCAAATATTACAGCAAACACATTTGACATGTAAATGTATTAAATCTTTATGAACAAGACACACTATTAAAAAATGTAGACAACAATTGAGAATACATCTAAAAAAAATAATAATTCTCGATTCTTACTTTATTCTACTTTCTGAAAGATTTGTTGTTTTCTTGTGTTTAAAAATGGCCCCTGTTGAATGAATTTAAAGTGGTACTCATAACTAATTGACAGTGGCCTTCCTGTTTAATATAATGAACAATAATGAGAAAAGTAGATAAATATATAAATGACTTGCAGAAGGGAAACTCATTAGATTGGTTAAGTCCCATTTGTCTCCATTAGCCTGTCTCTCTAATGCATTAATTAAACCTTATGAGAGGCTATATCGTGCATTTTCTTTACTCACACACTCTCAGTATTGCACACTGCTAATGTGATCACTGAGTGGGCGCCAAAAGTTTGTGGTCACGTCTGTTGCCTTTGAAAATGAGCTCGCTGAATTTGCCCTAGTTGGAAAATTGCTTAAAAAATGTGCAAGCAGCATGGGAATGATTCATCATTTCTTACCCAAGGCTTCCACTACAAAAGAAATGGCATCTTTCTATTCACTGGATGATTTGAAGTGACAGTCACCATGTCCCCTTAGCATGGCTCTTTGAGTCCCCGGCTGACTCTGAGGGGGCTGACTGTCTGATCGGTCGGCCAAAGTGTGGAGGAGAGCGGGCCAGAGGCAGAGCAGGGAGGCACAGATAACAGGCTTATCACCAGGTGAGACTCACTGAGACCAAGAGCACTTTTTCCCCTGAAACACTGACAAAATTGGCAGCTTATTTGCTGAAATTGTCCACAACATTATTGTACCTGGCACTGGCAAAATGTTTTACAACATAAGGTAATGATGCAGGGTATTTTCAGTAAATACAGTCCATGCCCTTGACAATTTAGTTACTCTAAGTTACAGGTTATTTGGATTTAAGAGTTTTGAAAAAGCGACACAAAGAAGACACTTTTCAGCATTGTAGTTTGTACCTTTTATCGTTTAGTTTATTAATTTTCACGGAGAAAAGATGCTTCGTACCAGATTATAGCAGTTTGCTAATTTCCATCTGCAGTCCTCGGGCAAATCAACATAAAATACGTACACAATACAATAAATCATATACAATACGATTACGATATTACAATACACATATGCTAAGACCTAAGACTGCAACCGAAACAAGGCTACATTTAATAATAATAATAATGATAATAATGATAACGTTTGCGTCGTCAAAGTTAAAATACTGAATACTAAGAGGAAACACTTGCAGGATTCCAAATTTGAACAATTTAAACACGTCTGTTCCCTCTTAAAATACCAATGCAGAACAATGTTGTTCAGCAAAGTAATTATATGGTCTATTGTTTCAATATATTACATTGATCATTTCTGTGGAATATCAATGGCTTTAAACTTTCGACAATATGTTAAAAGATGTCAACTGAAATCCCAGTGAAGCACTTACAGGATAACATACTCCAAGGAGCACTTTGCTGAACTACAAGATCATTTGTAAGGGAAACGGCATCACTCCAGTTCTTCTTCTTAATCTTGATCTTTGTAAACACTTTCCTGGCACTTTCAAAAGGCAATGTCTCCATAATGAAGGCCTAGGATGGGAGGTGGGATTACACACCTATGGTTTCTGACATTCACAAAGGTCAGCACTTCATCCATCAGCCTCTCTATACACCCACCCATCAGCCGAAGTGTCCTTTCCTGTATCGTTCAATCCATGTCAACCTCCCAACATCATGCACTCCATATTTTTTTGTTTCCTCCAGAACTGCAACAGTTATGTGCAAGCAACAAAAATGAGAACAGTGAAAACTTTTTTAAAGAAGCTGATGAAAACTGGATCTCTGTTGTGCAAACCCAGAAAAGCCGCAAGTATAATGATTTTCATACATCAATGTTTGGCGAAAAACAGCCAAATATCTGCTGGCATGTCTTTCCAAAACACTCAAAATTTCTTTGAAGCTTTCATTAAGAACTTGAGAAATTAAACCGCATCCGCACAGCTGTAATGATATTGTAGCCTGGAAACAAAAGCTCTGCATTAATAAACAAAACTGCAAGAGGACATCAGAACAATTCAAATGCTGAGTTGTTCTCTAATTGCAATTTTCTGTGTGATTTGTTTTCAGGAAAGTCACGTTTGCGCCACTGTGAATTTAACCGTAGGATTTAAAGTCCTTGCTTTATATATTTGCCTGCTCAAATACATTTTTTTTTTCACTTTCGACTCTTTGGTCGAATGTATTTGCTGTGTTCCCATTTCCTGTCAACCTGGGTTCTCTTTTTTGTTTTTTTGTTTTTAAACAAAAACTTTTTTGAGGATTCTCTAATTAAGTTTCAAGATAAAGTCAAGAGTCAAGATAGGAAGAGAGAACTGAGTGTTTTCAATCCAAGCTGGGAGTGTGGGCCTGTTATGTCAACAGCGTGTAAGCAATGCACATTTTTTTTCATTCAAAATGCAACACCCTGTGGCAGTATTATGCTTCTGTCAATGAAACAAATGTGAACGTCTGTCTGCTCTTTAAAGTCTGCTCTGTGATTGTTGAAAATCAGTGAAACTGTTTGACTCTTAGAAAGACATTTAGTTCCAGTCAATTCTGTTCCAAGTTTCTATTGAAAACGTATCAATCATACAGAACTGTGATGTCAATCACCTGTAAATAAGATTTCCTACAGTTCCTAAATATCAATATTTTCAGAAATCTGATTAGAGCTCACCCTGTGATTCATATGGCGCAGAAAACTACTACTCCTAAACATAAATGACAACCCAGAAATACACAAATGTGGCTGTTAAAGTTCTAGAGAAAGACGTTTCCAAACACCGATGTAGTCTTCACCCACCTTTAGTTCTGATCTGCGACAGCGAAGCCTTCACATTTTGAACAATTCATCCCACCTTAAAATATTCTTGTTTTGACAGCCGTGTTAAACATAACCCAAGACCTTAAGCCAAAAGCAGAGGGTGTGATGGACAACTTTTAACGGTTACATTCCTGACTTTCTCTCCAAACATTTTAATAATTTACTGTCTTTCCCAGCGGCAGGCAGAATAACAGGCCTAAAGGCAGTAAGTTAACTGTTGCTGTACTTGAATGATGCAACAAGGCGATTTTGCCCTCTGGTGCAACACTGAAAGTCCAGCTGGAGTATCCTGTAAAAGAGGACAGAAATATTTTTTCACACATGCCTGAAGCATCTGGGTCAGGTGCTTCATTTTCATCAGATTGCTATGGTTGTGTATAGATTGCAATGTGAATATTTTGCTCTGTATAAATACCATGAATACTTGATTGCATTTTGATACTTGCACAAAAGAACTGTTAATGGAACTGATGTCAAAGAGTGAACTGTTTGACTCTCAAACTGAGAATCTCGTGAGACAACTTCAAGCCTCTGCAGAACAGAGAAGCTGTTCACGTTGGCTGGCCAACCAGCACTGGAGAACAGTCCTCTCTGGCACTGTAGCTCTGCAGCGTTCTGCCCTCCCTCAGTCTTCCAGAGAGCTGGCCAATTAGAAAAAAAACTGTCGCAGACAGTGGTTGAAATGAGGTCTTAACTTATGCCAAGAATTAAAAAAAATAAATAAAAGAGTTTTTGAAACTGCAAAGCTCCTATCTATAGCTCTCAGCCATCTATAGCAACTTTCTCCTGAAAATTGTGTGTATGTCTAGTCTGAAGTATTTCTGATGTTGGCACTTCTCATTAGTCTTCCACTCTAAATTCCTGGTTTTGTTTGGGAAATGGGGTATGCATGTTTTGTATGCATATGCATTGTTTGTACATCTGGCCCATTGTCTCTGCAGTCAGCCAGACTGAGCCCTTACATTGCTGTATTTCAACAAGATGACAGTGGATGATGTCACTCCAGGTTTAACAAAAAGCACTTGAATTCAACATGCTGCAAACTCTTGTGTTGAATAATGAAGCCAAAGCACATGTGTGAAGGAAAGGCCGTTCCTCCAGTTTCCCCTTCAGGTTGGCTATAAATCTAAGGAGCCATATTAAAATAGCCATTTATCAGCAGAAATAAACATGTTGAAAGGCTGGTTCCATACAGGATTTGCTCATGTTCAGACAATGCTTTCACAAGAGCCAAGTCTCAAATTATAACATAAAATAAATACATAAAATGTACATTTGCATTAAATAGAGGGACATGATGGTGAGATGAAAATGTATTATGCAGTTCAGTGCATACCTGGCTGCAGCCAATAGGATTATCTGTGAACACTCCATGAATGCACTCAGGGGATCACTGTCTGACTTCGTTGCTGTAATAAAGGTAAAAAAGGATGAAAAAATGAAATTCAAGAAGGAGAGACCAACAGTAGAAGTGGTTAACACACAGTTTGTTACTAAAAACATGCTCAACTTATTTCTGATTTTCTTTGCAACAACTGCTGAAGGCTGCAGAATTTGACTTTCTCTCAGGGAACAGACCAGTTTCTCCAACACCCTGCAAAACACAACTGAAAACAACCACTGAGGATGGTGTTCTGTTGCTGAGAGATAATAGAAAAAAAAAAAGTTTATATCAATCACTGGCTAAAGCAATGTACCATGAGCCTTGGTGCTTGTGGGCTCACTGTTCAACCTGAACAGCTGCATGTAGTCGAGTTCTCCTGCCTCACCTTACACTCACCTCTAGTGCGCTATCCGACACTTCTTCATATACCTATGATTAATAATTAACTTCTGAACTCTTCACATTTTCAGGGTTTACTTAAGTTATGAGGATAGTGGGGTGTAAAATCAAATCTCATCTGTGCAGCAAACTAAATCAGAAATTCTAAAAGGTATTTATTTTTTAGACCTTTGAAGATTTCAGTACGTCTTTAGGTGCATGCACTTAATGGAAAAAAAAAGAAGTGAATCCACATCCAATTATACTGGGAGAACAACTTTGGATCAAGAAACAAATCACGCCTTTTAAATGTCTCTCTCATTGTTCTGCCCTCGAATCCCTCCCTTTTCAGTCTTTTACTTCTTTTTCTCGTTCAACATAAAACACCACACTCATTTGAAGGGAAATGTAAAACCTGGGGTTGTGAAAACAAGTGGGCACCTCAGGCAGAGTGTGTTGGGCTGAGTTGCAGAGTGTTAACTCACACTTGAATGCTTTGCTACCATTTGGCTGTTTATGTGTTTCCAGAACAGCCTCAGGGTAAAGGCTATATTGACGTAGTCTACTGATGGCTCCTTTGGTGTTTTCAAGCAACTTCACATTTCTGCCTTTCAACTAGCTATAGAAGATTTTTTAGTGGGATTATAAGAAAACAAAACTGGCGCTCATAAATGATACACACAAATATGAGTGGGCTGCATAACATGTCCATAATGGCGAACGGAGCGGCTTGGTCGCAACTGTAATAAAAGCAATGCTATTGTTTTTGCCAAAGTTACAGTAATGACAACAGCTTTTAATAATTGGCCGGTTTTACTTTTTTTACCACCATTTTCAAAGATTTTTAATTAATATTGGAAAATAAATCAGGAACACTTAGTGTAGCTTAAATTTTGGCAACTGCAGGCTCATTTTGCTGCACTGACAACACCCGACTTTTGCTATTTTAATATATTTAGTTTGCACCTTCACCTGTATTGTTATCAAGATGTAAAAACTGAAACAGATTGTGAAAACTGCCAATTAATTCTGTTTGGAAGAGAATAATTATTTACTGGCTTAAGGTTTGTTCTGGATTTAGAACACAGACTTTAAACTCACAGACACTGAAGGATTTGGACTTGACTTGTGAGTATTGACAAAGGTCTAAACCCTAACCCTACTTAATAAATAAGCCTGTTTAATATAGCGTTCAATAAAGAGCATGTATGTGGTTTTATAAAATATTAGATACTTATCTTCAAGGTGTGTCCCAGAGGTTCTGAATTGTAAGTTTGGTATTGGAGTGTGAAAGACAAGGAGCACCTGGCCAAGCAAAGGTCCATTCTAAAAGTCTTTTTGTTTGACATTGAGCATTGGTTATTGTATGGAGTGTTTTTGAAAGCTATTGAGCCATATTTCACACCATTTTCAGATTGCTGTCCACCCCGTCCTATTGACACTGCCTTTAATCATCTTTAGTCTTTATCCATGAAACCTTATTCCTTCTACCCTGAAGTAGGAGATAGCCTGACTGTCTGGTCACAGGGACTGTGTGAAAATCAAAAGAGATTTTGCTCTTATCTTGTGTGAACACTAAAGTGAGAGACGTGGAAGGGGGATAGGGGTACTTTTTGAAAAAAAAATTCAACACATCAGAGAATGGAGCTCTGCATGAAATCCAATCACAACTAAAGGCAGCTGGCCTCTTGTTGCCAATGAAAGCCCTCCAACTTCACAAGGAATCTGCGCCGCAATGGAAAACTTCCAATGGGAATACAGTTAAATGACATAATAGCTTTTAGTTTACAGGGAGAGATGTAGAAGTGTAACGTTAGCATGCATACTTTGTTACACTTTGATCACACTGTTGTGGACAAACCTATTTATTCCTTAAAAAAACAGTTAGTGCAATTTAGCAAAAGACTATACAACAGTTATTGTTGTATAGTCATGGTTATTTTTGGTACAAAAAGCACTTCATTGTGTATACTTTATATGTTGCTGTCTCTGAAACAGGTGTTTAAACTCTAAACAGACAGAATTTGGCTTACTACCAGCCAATTCCTATCTTTTTTTTTTTTACGCTTATGACACGCTGATGTAAGTCTTTTCCCGTGTTAATCTGAGCCCTAGGTGATCATTTAATAACAGCATCAAAAAGTGGACATCTTGTAATGTTGTCAGAGCTAAGCCTCAGGCAAGTAATAACAACTTGTTAAGACTGTTTGTCTCTGTGGAGCACCACACAGCACAGGAACTTGAGCATCCTTCTTGATGTTTTTCAGGATCACATCAAACCCTCAGGCTTAATTACTTACAGATCGCCTCTAATGTGACGGACTTCATGTCATAGGTGAGTGTTCAATGTCAGAAATGCCGGCTGCTCTTCTTCCTTTGGGCATTCATGTCCTAATTACTTTTTCAAACTTTTTGCTTATATTACTCTGCATTGATTTATTTAAAATATTTTTGTTTGCCAATTTAGTTTCTTGAATTTAGCACATCTGCTGTCACAAGCCTGCAATCTAACACTACTTAGCCACTTCTGCTCTTTGATTTCTCCAGATTTAAATTCGGTTTACCGATGCAACACGAAAAGCTTACATGAAACTTAATACAGACCTACTGTATAGTAAACCAACAGGAAAGGAAAACATTATGTTCATCTTTTCGATGGTGTCTTAGTCCTTAGTCTTAGTTTCAGCAGCCTTTTTAAAATTTCTTGCTTAACAATACTATTGTCCTAAAAAAATGTCATTCGTATTAATTTATTTTTGTTTCAGATTTGCCCCCCTCTTTCCTCCAAGGTGCCACAACCCACCTTGCTCTGCCTAGCAGGACCCCCACTTTGAAAAACACTCAAGGAAAGAATTTCTGCTGACTTGGCGGATATAGTTTGCCAAGTCTTTCACAGGTACAGTTAAAAACTTGGAGTTTAAGCTGTACCTCTCTTACTGCTGAGACCTACCAACTGTGCTGTTATATATATATATAAAAAAAAAAAAACCTGACTTGCAGATAGTTTTCATGATTTTCGGGATATTTTATGTTCTGTTCTGGGGACATAAAAAGTTATTTCATTCTGTTCTATGCACTTTAAGGCTTGGATATATAGTGCTGGATATGATTATCTCTATACTTGGTCTCATCTTGCTCCCCCCTGCTCATACAGGTTGTAGCAGAGAAAGACGGCATTATTTGTTAATGCCTGTCTTCTAATAAGTAATTAAGTGAAACTGTAAAAATTAAAGGAGGAGATCAGCTATAGGTTCTGAAAAAAAGAGAGTACCCGTGATACCGACTGAAATACCAAGAAGGTGGATTTGTCAGCTGCAAATAGAAGACTATGAAGTGACCACTGGAAGAAAAACGGAGACGGAGCGGTAACCTGAGTCGTAGATTGGGGGAAAGTTCGAGGTTGAGAATGAGAGACAGACAGGTGAAGAGGGAGATAAGTGAGAGAGCGACAGAGAGTGCTAGTAGAGGTTAAGCACACAGACTTACACCTGCAGTTAAAGCCTTCACCTTGCCATATTATCCCTGGCCTCACCCCCACCATGCTCACGGATGCCAAGAAATCCGATTTGCCAACTTTGGGAAGCTGTGTGTGACAGCCAATTACTGGGGAGAGGACTCCCAGTGGAGTCACCTCCTCACCTCACAGCCCAAACATCTGCCTGACAGACAGTGAAGAGGGAAAAGGTAGATAGAAAAGCAGAGAGAGCAATGCAAGCAAGGGAGAGCATAGTCAAAAAAAAAAAACAAAACCCAAAAAAACGGAAAAGCCAAATGGTCAATCTTCTTTCAAAGTTTATCTGAATCTGTTGCTGTCAAATCTCTGAAATTAAATCATAAATCATACACTTTCAGTTCACTGTACTGAAGCACAGTGTGGGTGTATTCGTAGGCAGAATTAATTTGCATGCAGTTATGTTAAAAGTTGCTTACATCCCATTTCTGATCAGGCTAAATGTGGTGTTTTTTTTTTTGTTTTTTTTTATCAGAGCGCTCTCATAAACTGCATTTGATGTTTACAGAGAACTCTGAATGTTTTCCCAGAAATCAATGTATTTACATTTATGATCATGAAGAGGATAACTGCGGGGCGTCATTAAACCACACGCAAACAAACACAAACAGCTTGTGTTCATCTTGTTTAAATGCCAGCACTGTTTGGGTTAAGATAGTCTGCTGTGACGGTTTTCCTCTGCAGGAAGACAATCTGATTGAAACAATTAAGATAATTAATACTCATCTATGTGAGGTTTTATGTGCAAGGATGCTGAACTGACGTAAGTACGGCTGTGAGAGTGGGTCTTTGACACACAAAAAAAGGAAATATATTGCCAAACACACAAAAAAAACTTCATGATCACATCAGTCTTTCTTCTTCAGACACTGGACACAAATTGAGACAATATGTCGGCGTTTTGCAGAACAGCTGACATTCGAGAGTTTAATGTAATGGACTGTAGAACAACGAGTGCGTTTCATTCGCCACACTTGCCAGATAGCTGACAGAACTCTTACGATCCTACTCTGGAATCGGGCGGAGGTGACCAGTTTAGAGACGGCTGAGAGAGGACACGCACAAACAGACCTTGGTGTTCTGGTTACATGACGTTCCGAACTGTTCCGTGTTTTGTTCTGTTTAGAAAGGCTGTGACAGAAAAAGGCCAGGGTTCTAATGCAGTCAGGTGTAGGAAATGTTTGGTTTTTTTTGTTTGGTTTTTCTCTGACTCAGCTTTAATTTTTAGGCAAAAGGAGTTTAAATGAAAATAAAACGCTGCTGTCAATACAGAGGTCAGTCTGTTTTTTGAACCCCCAGTGTAATTGGAGGACATGTGACTCTGGAGATGATAGACACCATATGATCAATAGCTTGTACACACATTCGAGGCAGGACGGATGTAACACTGAGCTTAAGTTTTGGTTTGAAAAATGAGATCGCTCGTTCCTCTGTGCAACAGTTCGTCACACAAACGACCTTCCACTGTCTCCTTGCGCCTTACGTCGACTCGCCTCTCCCTTCATGCTGCTGCAAAACGCACTTTTGTTGCACAGAGCCGGGTCAATAAATGAATAAAGAAACATGGGAATTGGAAGGTATAGTGCAATCTGTTCAGCCACTATGCCTTCCCCACCTGCAACACATTATGACAGGAAGATAAGGACGCAGCGCGAGGAAGCGGCGAGGAAGAAGAAAGCCCTCACATTCCTGCGCCGAGCAGCGAAATTGAAGGAGGGAAATAACATGAGGCGTGTCAAATTGCAATATCACCCCAGTTTACCCTGATGTTTAAGCCTCTCTTCCTGACTCGGGTGCTTCCCAAGAGAAGCAGAGAATTAAAAAAGGAGGAGAGAGAGAGCGATCGGCAGTGAAAGAGGGCGAGGTGTGAAAGGAGACGACGGATGGAGAGGAAAAGAATATGAGGTAGAGGGAGAAGCGGGCGAAGTGAGAGAGGAGCCGGTAATAGGGATATAAAGAGTGTAATCTCTGACTCGAGCAATAATATTTAGCTATGGAATGTGTGGAGGGCGTTGCACTCAAAATTACAGCGCTGCAGTAAATAGTTCTGACCTGAACAATTTCACAGACTTTACTGCAGGTCAGTGGAGAATACACACACACACACACACACACACACACATGCACACGAGCGTGGTGCACACGTGTACAGGCAGCCTCAAGCCCCTTTTTCGCTTCCCTGTGCAGACTTGTTAACACAGCTCGAGGGCCGTTGAATATGCTCGATGTGCCTGCAGTGGTCTGCCACACAAACGGACACATAGCTGGAATATTCAGATAGAGAGTTATCGCTCCTTGCCTAAAAATGACACATACACACACACACATCCAGGCATACTCTGAAGCGAGGTGGTGGGAGAAAAAAAAAAAAAAAAGTATTCCCTACCTGATAAGGGAGAGCACACGCTGACAGCAAAGACACGGCTATCTCCAGAGAATCCTTCGTTTGTGTAACCACAACCGCACTCTTTTTTAAAAAAATGTATCCTCTGCTTCCCCAGCTCCTCTATTCCTCCCCTGTCTGTTCCCTGCTGTATTCTGTGCTTATTCCAGACATACAGTAAATGAGACGACACACAGGTCCCCTTGCTCACATGTAAAGATCGAGACAAACACACATGCACAAAGTCTCCTGCGGCATTAGGAGGCAGTAAAGGTGTTACAGTGGCCTGAGGCGCCAGAATCGCTGCTTAATAACTCGCCCGGGGCATCAAGCTGGCAACACAAGGTACTAAACACACAAACACACACACACACACACAAATTGGCAAGGTGTCTGACCGTCACAGTCTCTCTCCTTCTCTCACATCAATAAGCAGGTGTATCACTCAAATGTCCACCTTTAAATAGAACTTCTTTTATCGAAGGGTTGATGTCGCTTTGCTTTTCAACGTTAACTATCACGTGTTACACTTGGATGCATAGACTGTATCTCTCCCAACACGTTCTCAACATTTCCTAATGTATTCAGAGCACACATTTGCAGCACCAAACAGCCGCTGCAGCTCCAAAATTGTTCTGAGTTTTAAGCACTTATTAAAGAACATCTGTTTCTCATTCATCAACATTTCCTTTTTAAAGAAAGAGCAACAGATTTTCTTTTTGGCCAATCTTGTTATCTGATATTTTCCTCTCTTACGAAGTTGATCAATACCTTATCAGATGTTTTTGATCTGGTGTCTCTCCTATTTATCAAATCTGTGTCAATAAGAAGAAAAAAAAAACCCGCTCAACATTGCAACCCTGACTCTCCAGTTACATCGAGACAATCTGCTCAGTTTCCCCCTTAAAATCTGTCTTTTCTATACTTAGGATTATTTTTATTTCCTTGATGAGGATAAACGTGTGCTCTCGGTTTCCTTTCTCAACATTGCTCATGTAGTCCCTCATCAAAAGAAATTTGAATAGGATTTCTGCCCACTTCTCAATAGATTCCAATCAACAACCTCCTTCTACTTATCCAGATAGACAGACTTCCATAGTCGAGACATTAGTGCAATCTAAGTCTTTAATTTGGAGCGAAAAACTTCCAGGAAGTACGTTTAAAGGTAATTTGTGTTTCTATGGCAACAATGAATTGCTTAGACTTGTTCTGATGAAAAAAAGATGAAGTGGATGGTTTGCTGAATGCAATATTCATAGTTGCATTAGCCAGCGTGTGTGTGTTGAGTGCCCTTGGTGTTTGTAAGTAATGCAGAGCAGGTAGTGCTCCACAGGCCTTACAAAGCTGACCTCTGGATGTTGTAGTTGAATTCATGTCTAAAGCTGCCTTCAGACTCTGTACTGTATAATCTATACTCAAATCATTACTGAAGAAATACAGACACAGTGAGAATGTACCATCATTCTATTACACAAATTGCCAGAAAATGAGCCTTCAGAATGAATTCATCTCCTTAATAGGAGGGACCCCCATTGTCAGAATCCTTCAGTTCAAAATGAGCAGTAAGTGGGTTTCCATATGCTTGCCTCTTCTGGGGCTCAATTCAATGAACTCTATTAAACCTTTGGGATAAATTCTTGGCTGATCGGGCAAACCAAATTAAAGAAGAAAAAAAAACTTCAAAACCAGGAAAAGAATAAATATAAATGTTTGGATGTCCCTTTATATCGTCTTTTTCAGTCGTTTTTACGCTAGTTTAAAACTAATATTTAAAAAAGGATTGTCCAGATCAGTTAGGGTTAGTGACTAGCTTCACCATACAGTGATGTCAAATTGGTAACCCTAATAGCTTAATGTTTTTGTAGAGTTTTGGCAAATGTTTTGAAAGTAAAGGTATAGAAAAGGTTGTGGAATGGAAACCCAGAGAGAAATCTTCTTAAGACGGTAATCAGAGTTTGTCTACGCAGTCACTAAAGAGCCCATGTAATACATGGAATCACACACACATACACACACGCTGGGGCTTCTGACGAGTGGGGCGAGATGACGAAGGGCTGCTTGAAAAAAATACAAAAGACTTGCACAGACGATCCCATGATACTTTGAGAAAATTCAAGTCCACGCTTGCTTTCATTTCACACACAGACACAGAGACAGTAGACAAAAAGTTGAGCAAACTTTGCTGAAAGCCTAAGGCATGAGACGAAGAAAAAAACACACACACACTGCAGCAGCTTGAGCAAGTGAACTTTTCACATGAGGATAGATGGGAAAATTATATTGCTTCCCCATATTTGAGTAGAACTAAATCAAACACAAAATTACTTGAGCAGTCCATGTGCTTTGAAGTTATGCATGTCTTAGAGCGGAGCGTTGACTTCAGGAGCTGCTGCTAGCACCTAAAAATGGAGTCAGTTTGGACTGATAATCAACATCACGACGATCCGATTTTAAGAATGCGATATATCAATCCAAAAGCTTTATCTTTTTCTCTACAGAAGCAAAAATAACAATTCAACTTCAAATGATTTACAGATGTGGATTTTTTTATTTTTTTTGAAAACCCCAAGCGTACGCTGAAGCGCAGAACATAAAAAAAAAAATCCCCTTTTTCCCCCCATTGTTTTTATGCTCATTTTTTTCTATAAGTATCAGTCTCAATGGATCCCAAGAGTGTAAAATTACCTCTCCGCTTCAAATCTCCATCTGTCTGAAGCAGTGTCTCTTCACACTCCTCCCACGCCTCTGAACCAAACAATATGTCTGAATGCGCTGATGTACAGGGGTACAATATGAGCGAGTTTTTTTTTTTTTTTTTCAATCAAATTGTGTTTTATTTTTGTTAATGGCTCCAATTTGTAATCCCAAACTTTAATTTAAGACCTCAAAATGCAGCACAACAAACAGAACTTGCCAATATATGCATTTTAAATATTAATAACCAACTCAAACCCGCCTGCTTTTGGTAGAAAGAAATTTTAAATGATCCAAAAAGCATCCGCAAAGTTTGACACTGACACCGCAGTGCCCCATGTACCCTAAAAGTTAATTAAAGTTGTTGCAAAAACTTGTGCCGAAAATATTTTCTTTCTCATGTACGCCCCTCCTCAATTTCACACAACAATCCTTATAGACTTATAGTGGAATTAATTAATCCTCAGTGAAGATCTGCTGACAGCAGCTCAGCCTTCCCTTACACTCTAATTGTTCCGGAGAGACTGAGACTCAAACCGATGCTCATGTTGAAGGCTGCGTGAGTTTGTGTCGGTGGGTTGGTCCCCCTTAACAGCCGTTTGCTTGTATTATTCTTGCTTTGATCCTTTGTTCCACTTTGTTGCCACTTTGTCCTGAGTTACTGTGCATGCTCAGGTAAAAGCAAAAACTAATTTTTTTTTTTTTTTTTTGAAAATAAATAAATTAGGGAATGAGATAAAAAGCAAATTAACTGCAGTGTTTCCCACAGAATGACGAGATACCCGAGTACTCGCTCTCTCTATCTTTGAAGCTGATGTGATGTGCTCTCTGGGTTTTGCTCTGTCTGGACCTCACCTATCGCGCTTAAGCTTGCTCTCTGTCTTTCTTGCTCACTGTCTCACGCGCACAGCAATTTAATGAATAAATGAAAAATTAAATAAAAAACAGGTCAGAATTATGCTGAAGCCTTTTTTTGGAAGTGCAGAATAGATTTAAAATCTCAGCAGAGAAGGATTCTTGATTTTTATATAAAATGATTTTTCTCCTACTTCGAGACTGTATACACAAGTTTCTCCTCCTTTTAAAGGACGCCTCTTTTTTACCACTCACATCCAATTCTCTAACTTTATTAATGGAGCTGTCAGGTTGTGAAGCACCATGCAATCCCATAAAACGAAAGGCTCAGATTTCAATGTTTTTAAGCACAACAATGACTATTGTGACTGTTTGCTACATGCAGATTCAGCCTAGCCTGTGACGTCCTACACTCAGAAATCCTTGAAACCGCACGCACTATAAACTCAGTACATTTCAACAATTCTTCTTATATTCATCCATTCTCGCCCGGCACAAGCTCTATATCCCTAAATTAGAAAGCGATGACTGTCAAACTGTGCGTCTGAACCCAGCCGCCAGCTCTAAATCCATTAGACAGCGCCCCTATTGCTCTGTGCACTCTCGTTCAGCCGTACCTGTGCTCACCAGATCACACTGCAGTCACCTCAGATATATGCGCGCACACACACACGGACACACAAATATGAACACGGTCATTCACACACAGTGAACATATTCAGGAGTGGCAGTTTTAAAAACCCATTTTCCCCTTGGTTAAGCAAGCAGCAACAACACTTGACTAATGGAAAACCCTGCTCCTAAATGAGGTCGGAGAAATTCTATCTTACACACACTGGTTGTTGTGAATTCTAATAAAGTCGCGTTTTCATCTCCTGTAGGCTGAATTCTTACACTGCCGACAAGGCCGTACCAAACAGCCTCCACAAACAGACACGTTTTGTGAGTCCATCTAAAAACAGGCTGAATCCCTGAGGTAGAACTAAAAGGGTGTGCAGCCCATTTTTTTAGTTTTTGGAAGTTTACAGTGAAATGATGCGACTCAGCAGAAATGATGTCCCAGAGTTTTGCACATCAACCAAACCTTATGTTTTCTCTAACTTTTATCAATTGTAATGCAGTGTGCCTGAGATCTTTTGTCTTGAAGTTG
Organism: Symphodus melops; assembly: GCF_947650265.1. Taxonomy (NCBI): domain Eukaryota; kingdom Metazoa; phylum Chordata; class Actinopteri; order Labriformes; family Labridae; genus Symphodus; species Symphodus melops. The sequence goes on from NC_136701.1 coordinate 19,197,869, forward strand.
ATTCCTATTGCGATCTGTAGTATTTATTGTCTCTTTTCTATAACCTCAGATGAGTGTCTGTCCCAAAATCTATCATTTTGTGGATAAGTGTATGAATACTATTAAAGCACATTTCATCTTTGAAGATGTTACAATAATTGATCATGAGTCGTATATGGGTGCGACAAATACAATACGGCACTATACGTATCTTTGTCAGGGAGCAGCATAGCTTTAAAGATGAAAGAGATACTTTACAACATGTCATTAATGGTGACATGTTAAACTTGAATTTCCCTCGGGATCAATCAAGTATCTGTCTTTCTGTCATTTTTACCTAAATAAATAACCCATGGTATCATTTTATAATGTAAAATAAGAACAACTCGATATCAACTCACTCACGTATTGTATTCAACCAGTATAAAATCAATACAATTCTGCATCTTTTACACACACACACACGCATGCACACACAGACCACACAAACCAAAGTACAATGTGTGTCTTCATCATGCCTGTTAGTCCCTGCACACTTTCTCATAATTGGGCTCTATCCACTCCCACCTGTCACATTGCGGCTCCCACTGCCACTGGCATTATCATCTATTTTTCTGCTGCCACTGCGTGTTTGGACGCTGTGGCGGCTCTCTTCTCTCCTTAATGTCTGTCTCACTGGCTCTGAAGGTCTCTGCAGAGTCCCTCCCATGACACGGCTCAATGAAGGAACGAGTAATGTCTTTGTCGAGCTTGTCAGCATCAACAGCTGCGGTAGTGACCTGACATTGACCCCACTATGGCCGTCTTCTTCTGAAGGAAAACGTGCTCATTGGTAATAAAGTTTGCAAAACACAGCAGTGATGCTTGATTGTAACTCTTGTCTTTTTTGCACTGACTTATTTCTTATTTCTTGTCTCATGCTATTCTCTTCACTCCTGAAGAGAATTCAAAACTTCAGTCAAGTCAGTAAAACTCCTGCAGCACACACACTGTACGCACACACAGACACACAGCATGGATCTCCTTTCCTGGATGTAATGGATTTGATTGTATACAACAGATTGCGGGAGTGACAGAAAGCAGCTCCAAAACAGGCAGCTATCAGATTTATAGCAACGTGCTTCAAATTTCTGTACACTGTACATGACAGAGCGCTGCAGTGCAGGTTACAGCAAACTCGAGAGATTGTGAAAATGATGTGAGTTGACATAGAGGTTGTTGACCAATTTATTGGCCTGGCGAAGAATTGGCATCCCGAGTCCAACATAAAATCAGATGCTATGGGCAGCATAACAGAGCAGTTACTGTTCCTTAAACAGAAAGTAATGGTTTCACTAAATCACTGAAATAGATTAGTGTAGGCATGACAACTCTGAAAACTAAAAAACTCCTCAGCTTTCACATTTCAAATTTCAGCATTGATTGCTTAGGGTAAACTTTAAAATACACTGCTCATTTTTTTTCAGATTCCTTTTTTAGCTATGGTACAAATCTGATCTAATAATGGTAACAGGCTCGATATTGACTAAGTTCACAGATTGAATATCTAAGTCACCGATAAAGAACAATTGATGTGTTGGGCACTTTAAACATTCTCAAATATGGCTGTATATAGTGAAGTAGATGCCAACCTTCTTTGGCTGGTGACCCCATTTTGCCCTAAAAAAAAAACCCCTAACAAACCCTGACATCCAAAACACATGCAGATCTGTTTTCAAGCATGTAAAGGTTTTTTTTACTGTGTTGCAAATAAATCTTCATATTAGACCATGTTTAGGATTTTTCGTGGGCAGAGAAAGAAAGGCTGGGATGACATTTCTGCACAATGTATGACAGAGACAGATACTCTCTTTTGTTGGCATTGGCAATGGCCCACAATAGGCCTTGTTCAATATAATATACAGTAGGCTATAGTTTTTTTTATTGATCATAAATACAAATTTCAGCCGACCCCATTTGAATCTTATGGGCTTTACATTAAATACCTTTATGTACACATTACAAAGTACAAACACTACCAAAGTTAGTGCATGTACATCTGTTACCTAGACATGTTGAAAGTATCCTCTTTGCCAACAACTTTTAGTTGGTGCTCAATGCTCATTAGCTGAGGTCAAAAAGTTCAGATTTTTCAGCTGCGATTCATTCTCATAGCATTTGTGTCTCAACTTTTACAACCCTCTTGTTGAGAGCCTGCTTGCTTGTGAACTGTCCATGCGTGAATAAAGAGCTAACTATTACCCCTGGAGTTTGGCTTGCCAAAGATGTTTGATTCTTTCAACAACTATTTGAAATGTATTTCTTCCTTAATTTTACCGCTACATTCCTACTCCATGCTTTGTGTAATCGCCTAAATTAATGCTTGAATATCCTCTTTATATTTCATTCCTGCAATTTTTCTGCTTGCACTGATTGACTCTCTAATGTTATGGTTAGATAAATTGTTTAAGGAAACTTTCAATCACTTTATTTGCCTTGTTAAAAAGGTGAAAGTACGTATAAAGTGTTTTCAGATTCATTCATAGATCGATGATGTTACATTTGGTCTTGAAAGAAAGAACATTTACATTGTTACTGTGCACTATCTTGACTGTAAAGTTCATTTAATACATTGTTAAGCAACTGACGTGATTAAGCAGCAAAGCAAGTTAGGAAATAGGGACGAGAGTAAGGAGAGAAAAGAACATCTGACAGCTAACTCATTATCTATGTCGTTATCCTCCAGTAGCCAGCTCTTTCCCCCTCTCCCTCTTTCTGTCTCTATCTGTCAGTGGAAGGATAAAATCCCTCTCTCATGAAGGCTTAGCAGAGATTATGCTGCTGTCCCAAGGGAGGGTGGAAGGGGTGCTGAGATGCCACATTACAGATGTAGCAGAGGTTATAGTAAATTTAATGGGCCTGAGGTTGAGCAGGAGGAGCAGGGAACAGAGCGATGCCAATAAAGATGATAAAAGGATCGTCTTTTTTTATTTTTTATTATTAAAAACTAGTAAAACTAATAATAATAGTAACTAATAGTAAAAATAATAATAATTATAAATATTATGAATTGTTCTCATGGTAGTCACAGGGGTATTTAAATATATAAATACACTTTTATAATTTAAAATAACTTCATATCTTTAATATAGAAAACAATAAGGAAAAATACATCCAAAATTGTTACTGCTAGCTTGCGCTCTGCTAGCATAAAGACTCCACCAGCACTTCGTGAAGAGGAGTAAAGCACATTCTACTTTGGATAGAGGAGAAAACAAGCAGACTGGTTTCCAGCACACTTTAAAAGAGAACCTCTTATCAGCAGCAACACACTGGTGGCTCGACCATCTCCCTTCTTTCTTGTTTATGAGTGTCGCACATTGCTAGCGTGCTGTGGTTAAATGTTTTTTAATACTACGCTGTATGCCGTGTTGTTTAAGCAGCCTACAGATTCATAAAGGTCTTGTTGGTATGCCATTGTACCTGCTCTGTTAGTTGTCCCAGCCCTAACCTGATTAAATAAATATGATTAATGAGATGTATTTAATAAGCTGCAACTAGTAACAACTCAAACACTACATTTATAAAAAATTATTACATTTACTATTTTAGGAGCTATAGCTGCTCAGATGGCTTAAACATCAGAGAAGATCATGGTTGCAACATGTCTTACCTTCTAATCTACTGTATAACCCTACTGTAGTCACTCGGGATGTATTGATTCACTCAACTCTTTACGATTAATTTTTACATCCCTAGTAGTCAAACAGCAGACTGTCAGGCAATGCATGACTGTCATTTATAAGTTTTTAATGACCATTGAGCAAGTGCAACTTGCTTATTTTTTCATTTCCTTTTCCATTCAGTCAGAGCCACTTATGCATGCCTACTGAGACCCAGCACATCTTTAATTGGCTTGTTCTATTCATATTCTAAATATCATTATGTTGTTGTTTTTTTCTTCTTCCTATTAAAGTTGTGTGTTGAATAAACCCCTGAGAGACAGGACCCCTAAATGGCAGTGTACCTTATCGTAAACACAACGGATGAGGAGAATACTAAAGAGGGCCTGTGAGATGAAGCAAGACTGTTGTAAGTATCCTATCAGTGATGTTTACTGGATTCAGTACAACTTCTCTTATATTCACCTCTTTCTTTCTTTTGCTAATATTTACGGACACCTTACTGTTTTGCTAAACTGAATTTAAATGACGCATTTTAAGGCGGGTGAGCCATGCGTTTCAACAGTGGGTCAATATGTCCCATAATCAGAGAGTCAGTTTTCTACTGTGCTGCTGTTATTAGAGAAACAGTCATAACAATGCCTGTAGGCCCACAGTCTAGCCTACCAAAGAAACAACAACTATGAAAATACAGTCGTTGTATATTTGCACATTTTTGTAAACTAAATTTGGCATGCATGACGTGTGATATCGTTTTCTTTGGCCAGCTTTCATATTGAAAAGATAAATAGCAAAATCTGTAAGAGTATCAAAACTTTTGCAGCAGCATGTGCACCTCAGAGCCAGTCTTCTTTATCTCCAGCCAGTCTTACCGAGTGACAGCGGGAACAAATGGCTCGTAAAACAATATGAATAAAAGCAATGCTCATTAACAATGAAACTTATTGAAACCAAAAAATACCAAACCATCCCACATAATAGTGCAAATACACATATTTGTGCAGTAGCTCACACCAGGTGCCCAAAATGATTACATGTTTTAGAAATGGCATGTGTAGACTGGGCGTATACCTTCAAGCTGGAACATCTAAGGTTTCATAGCATCCTCTAGAATTATTGTCAGGAACTGCTTCATGCTGCAGTGGTGTTGTGCAGAAGATGAATAGAGCAAAACTGATAATGGATTCAGGAAGTAGGTGGAGGCTGAATTTAATGTTCGACTGCTGTAGGGGTAGAGGTGGAAGAAGAGCGATCATACTGTTAGGGTGTGACTGCTTCTGCATTCATTCAGTGCCGTCCCACACTGTGGCAGTGTGTTTGCAAGCTGAGAGGAAACTGGCCCAGCACTGCTCTGGCGTTTACCTCCATACAGATTTCTGTTCGGAATTCTGCTGCACAGATCAGATTTTTTCAGGCACAACTGGAGCGAGGGGAGCCTCCAAACTTGATACACAGCCATACACTTTCAGGGAATTCATTCAAGAAGGAAAATCATTTCAAATATGTTCTCGACGTTAACCACACACCAGCTTCATGCAGTATAGAAAAACTCACACTCTGTTCAGCCCACAGTCTAGCCTGCAAATTACCTGCCGTTTGCTATCATGACTGACATGTTGCTAAGATACCTTGACAGGGTTGTTAAGATGAGGGACAGGAGCCCACCGAGCACACATGATTCTTCCACAAATGAGACGCAAGAGAAAGATGGTATCAGAGCAGAAATGTCATGCTTTCAGTAATGTCTCCATCAATAACAGTAAATCAGAAGGTGTTGGCTGCGGTTTGATAAGCCCAGTAATAGGAGAGCACACTTTTTTTTTTTTTTGATTCATCTCTGTTAATTGGTTGTTACTTTTGTCACAGCTGTCAACAAACCAAGATTAAGAGACGGCTGATGATGATAACTATTACTTTTTAAAAGAAAAGAAAAAAAAGCAGGTGTCAAGAAAGATACGCCTTTAATTGTGTATTTGCGTGATTACTTATGTGGAAGAAAGGGAATTAAAGGACGGAGGGAAAAGAAACGTGAGACAGCACATTCAAAGGAACAGATTTAAATGAGCTTGAAGGCATAAATATTTTAGCCTCCTTTATTTTTTCACTACTTTATGTGACTTACGAGTCACTGTGCAGCAGACGAGTTTGTCTGTGCAGAACTTTCTTTCAAAGTTAGAAATACATAAATTTCCACATTCATGAGGGACCATGTTGAAGTAGTATTGAAGAAAAGCAAAGCATCAGCTCCCTGATGGCAGGTAGGGTAGGCTTGTGCTGACAATGCATGGCTAAAACACACAAACACACTCACAGCATCTCTTCTTTGCTAGTTTTTTTTCTCCCACAGGGTGGCTTTAGGTGGGAGATGCTGACTCTTAACAAGCAGGAGATATCATGTATGTTGTTATGTTTTTGCACTTTCACTTTATATAACACTTCTCCTTGCACTCTTTCTCTTGCAGAAACGCACACAATATCCATCCAGAATATACACTCACCTCTATGACCCTTAATATATATAATGAGATTTTAGTGCTGTAGTACAGCCGTCTTCGAATCTAAGCATTTTTATTCAGTCTTGTCTCGGTCTCAGATGGGATGGGATTTTATATCAAGAACAGTCAATACCACCACTGTAGGCTGTTTTTCTTTGTCTTTTCTGTGACTAGTAGAAAAACTCACCTTTCTAAAACAACAATAATGGTCTAAGCAAGTGACACGCCCCCTTGTCATTGACATTTGCGATCTTGGTCTCGGTCTCGCCCTGCCTTGGTCTTGGTCTTGACCTGGTCTCAACCGCTTAATGTCTTGGTCTTGTCTTGGTCTCAGAGCTCTTTCTTGGGTCTTGGGTATATCTCTGTCTTGGTCAGTATTGTCTTAACAACAACACTTTATGGCATACCCAAGAATAACATGTTAGTCATCTGTTTTTAAAAGGAAATATTTCATGTAACATATGTGCATCCTGAAAGCTGAAAAACCACACAAAAAGACAATACAAAAGAAAATGAAGAAACATTTCTCCTTAATGTGACAATACAAACGCTGCTCTAAGAAAATGTTTAAAGCAATTTGTCTAAACCTGACGAAACGACCGAAAACAAAACTTTCTGCAAGAAAAGGATAAACACAAACAAAAGAAACAACAAGCGTAGAGCACAGAGCACAAATGAAATTAGCTACAAACAACAAGAGTCTCGAGGGGAGAACAAAAAGTGACAAACACACACGCTCTGTTTAGTATTCCCTGTCTGGGGTTGTGTTTTCTGTTATGTGATTCAGTGTAAGGATGTGTTTTCTAACATTGCACTGTTTTTTTTTTTTAAATGCTAAGTGTCACTTTGGGGAAGATACTTCCTTCATTTGCTGTTGTTTCATCCATTTGAATTACTTTTCACAAGCGACACAACAAAAGCAAGAATTAGACACATCATTCGAATTAAGCACATCAATTCACAGCACAAGAACATGTCATGGCATGAAGAAAAAACAACTTAAAAACTAACTTCTACACTGTCTCCATATGGCCTTACAGCCCACAATCTCGTTCACTGTTGCAACAGCACAGGGAGATCTGTATCAAAGCAGTGAAATGAAATCTGGTGATATGTGGCTGGCCTAAATTACCGCCAACTATTAATAATCAGCCATGACATGAAGATATTAAGACTGTGACAAGACCATTTATGTCAAATCCTTTGTCTAACCCCAATTACAAGCCACATTATCATTAATTTACTTCAATCAAACGCCTTCACAGATGAGAAGAGATTTTATTTCTAGGAAAAAAAAGGAAACATTTTTAAAGCCTACACCTTTTCTTGGCATCATACCGTTTTTACCATTTCAAGTTTTACAATCTTAATATAATCAGCCTGACAGGTTAACATTGTAATTGTTTAATGAAAAATATGGTTTGGCTGTTAATAAGATTGTCAGTTACCCATCAACAAACATAATTTATCATACATTTGTCTTGATCTGGCTAAAACACATCAGAAAAGGCCAAGACAGATCTTTCGAACCGGTCAGGTGTTCAGTCCCTGGCTTCCTGAAGCCATGCGTCTGTGAGGTCCATCGACAGGTTTTGCGGCACATCAGCCATCATTTATATCATAATGCAATTCATTACTGATTGTAGTGATGATGATAGTGGCAATAATGATGCTATTGTAGATGAATGGTATCATCGCTATAACAAGTAAAACCAGTTTTAAGTGTTTTTTTTTGTTTTTCTATTCCTTTTTGTTACCCCTCTCATTTTTTCGCACGACCTGTTCAAAACCTGACTGCCTCCCACATTTATTTTCCCTCTTTCCCTCCCTTAATGGGGAAAAAAATGCTTTTTAAATTATTTTTCAAAATATTTATACAATTATAACTAAAACTAGACAATTCCAGCAGAAATTGTGAGGGTGGTTGCCGTCTGTGTTTCTGAGTTATACTGCAGTAAAACTGTTTAACTGTGTGTGGCGCAAACGCTGTGGGAGGAGTAGCGCGCCAAAATTTTAGGATATAATAAGAATAAGAATATTTACAATAGTAGTAGTGTGTTTGCCTTTCAGGCAACCACCCTAATAAAATTGCCCAAAGGTAATATGTTTACACTATTTAAATTAGACACATGCAGCATGTAGACTTCTATATACTCATGCAATGAATAAAATTGGACATTTTTAAATTCCCTATTTTCACAAACTCGTAATTATTAGATATCAGATCTTGAACTTGTAAGAGCAGCAAAACAATGTGCTGTAAAATCTAAACCAACATCCACCTAACATCACTGCTAATCAAAACAAGAGCTACTTGAGCAGCCAAATGTCATACAGTCTCTCCTCATGAACATGCAAATTTATGCAACCTGGTACTCCAAAGCTAATCTACTCTTTAAATGTAAACCTGCGGTGTAAGTGCTTGATTGTGTGTTGTTGTTGAATTAGGGCATTTGGAGGAAGGAAACTACAAACACAGAATATCACAATAATCAAATCTGCTGGTGCTGTGAAGAGATTTTATTAGAGGAGATCCAAACTGTTTCCCTGGTTTTATATTCCAGGGTTGGTATGCAAGTGGGAATGCTGGAATAGTTTATGGAACATCTGAATAGAAAATCAGTTTGTAGATTATTAAATCGACCCCAACATTACTGTTGATATTCAAATAAGCCTGAGAGCAACTCACTGATCATAGTTATAAAAGAAACAGGAAAACAGCTTACTGATTAAATGTATATGTTCAAGTACAGTGGTTAATTAATCAGAGTAACAACAGCTGATGGCCACCAGCAACATCAACTTTATGGATGCAGAGGAACACTGCAGAGAAACTTTATATTCACTGAAGAAACCAGTGTGGTTTTCAGGATGGGTGCATTTTATGTCCACCAAGAAAGACCAGGGTGTTGTTCCAGGCAACGGTGCCCGAGTTGTCTGCTGCTAGCTTGCTGAAACTTGAGGCCTAAAATGAAATACGCAAAAATGCAAACTCCCTGAAAAAATGTTGCGTGAGCCATCAATGTGATTTTCAATTTCTTCAATTTCAATTTCTGCACATTGTTTTTTTTTTTTTTTTTTTTTTTACACAATCCTGCACCTAATAAAAGGCTGGCGGAGTATTGAAAGCTTTTGAATAGACCACTTTGAATTTCTGTTAAAGGTAAAAAGGGACCATGTTTAGCTTCTTAAGTACTTTACATTCCCATCAGACCGGAATGAGCTTTCATCTTTGTCAATGTCTTCCTCAAAGTTTGGCCATGATCTAGTTTAATTCACTGCACATTTAATGGAATATTTTTCATGCAGTAAGACAGTTCATAAAAAGTGCAAGGCTTTAAAAGTGTCTGTCTAAGGAAACATTGACATATGTGAAGCTGAAATGAGAAGAATTTGTTAATAGAAGCACATATTGACAGCTGCTGAGAAGGGACATTTCATCGTCTTTAGGTTGTTGACTTTGAGTTTTAGGTGGTTCTTTTTAGCTTTTATTCCCTGAATTCAGCAATATACCCTGGCTGATGCACTCGTGCCTCTTCATATTGGCCAAAAAGAATGGTGCTTGCTGGAAATTAAAAAGCCACTTCTCCAGGCAGTCACTTTCAGCTGTGCATGCTTTGAATGAGCAACAAAACCTAGTTTCATCTTGGTGACCTTTGGTCAATCGTCTTCTATCTGAACTGGGATATGGGGGTGTGGCTGTCCCAAGGTTGTTGTTTTTTTTGTTTTTTTTTGTATCTCTGCAGCTCTCAAGACTTAGTGCTGTAATTTATGGCAGACTTTGCAGCTGTAGGTGAAATTGAAAAGGCCAGAAGTGCAGGCCAAATTGCAAAGTTGACCTACAATATCAAGATAATGAGATTTCACAGCGCTGAAACAAAGAGACAGTACGCGACAAAAGCCAAAAGACATTTGGTAGAATTTTCACCTGCTTTCTCTCAAGCAAAAACATCTGTATATTTCATGCATGTATTTTTTTATTATGCAGCTATGCACAGTTTCAATTAAAAAAAAGAGCATAAGGACAAATAAGAACAATTATTCATCCTCAATCAAAAAGTTATTTTCTAGACAAAGGTTTTGAGTGTCTTTCATGAAAGTAGAGGTGTGGAGCAGCTGAGTGTAAAGCCTGATCCCTAATAGAGTGGAGGTTTGTCCTTGGGAATGGAGACCTGTGTGAGCAGAGGTTTCTTTTTGTCACTGACCAGAACTGAACTGTGATCAATTGCAAAACTAGTTTAAAGGGCAATTTTATATTCAGTCCCGAGGTGGACATAATAATGTAGTGAATGAAGAATGTGTGTGTCGTTTTCATGCTTTCAAATTCTCATAAAGACCCGAGCAGACTGGGCTTTTTTTTTGGCTATATTTGACCTTCAGGAGATTATAATCCTAAAAGAAAGATCTGGATCATCCTGAGTGTTGTTTCTGGAAATAATACTATTTTGAGTATTCATGTAATTGTTTGAAAAATGCCTTGACAAGAAAAATGAACACTCGCTTCAAGCATAGTTTGTCCCTGTAGGCCATTGTGACACTTAACACATTTCCAGTGCATAAGGTTATATCTGAAAGATTCCTTCCTATCTGAAAATTATATTTCTAACTCAACACTCAATGCACTTCTCATACAAATTAATGTTTCATAAAGCTCTGCTGCTCAGCATTCATTCAGTGTAACACAACTTCTCATCCTATTCTGCAGAAAAGGTCAACAGTTAGCTGGTTCTGAGAGTCAACATCCAACTCCACAGTGTCATCCAATAGCTGCCCAGGTCTTTTTGTTTTAATGTCTGTATTCATTGGTCAGAATCATCGCATTTTAGAGTTTCAAGACTGTTTGCCTTAGTACAAAAATGTTACAAATAAAATATCATTGTAATATACTTGGACTATTAAGTTGTATTCACGATGACAATTTGATGAAAAGCTCAGTTATGTTTTGCCTCCATCTCATTGACAACATGTATTTGTTGAAAAGTAGAGGGTGGCGAAGCGGGTGCGTTGTGCAGGAGAATTATTTCATAGAATATCAAAACGTACTTCCTGTTTACTTGCTGTGCAAAAGCAAGTAGTGGTGTGGTGTGAGATGCCACTATTTAAACAATATATGGTAAACACTGGAAACACTTGCAAATATGTTGCGAGAAGCAAATCAACGATGTCACTGACAAGGTCCCCTATTTACTCCATTCCGGCTTCTTTCTGGGTAACACTCACACTTTTTCTCTTCCTAGCTTCATCTGTCACCATCTTCCATCTATTATCCTCCGTCATTGCAGGAGACAGTGCCAAGATGGTCTAACTGGCTTCATTTTAATTGAGAGATAGTGTCTGAACTTGTGCTGGAAAGCCACAATTCTCACAGGAGAACTGTGTCCCAACTGCCAAAGTTGCATAGTGCTGAAGCAGGCGACAGGGGCACTCGAGAATTATTGTGCTATTAGAATGACTTTCAAACTACAACTTTGTGGATTGAAAGTTTGAAAATCTAAAAATTATTTGGATGGAGTTCAGTAAAACACTTTGAAAAGACCAGACTTTTCCTCGAAGAACATAGTAAGGTTGAAACTTCATTTTTTGAATTTAAAAATCTTGTGAGAAGTATTTGGCAGAAATGGAAAAGGGATGTCTGTGCCTCAAGTCTGGTCTGTAACACTGTATGTTGAGTATGCTTTACTAATTTGGCATTAATATACAACTTGTAATTAATCATTTTAATAGCCTTTTCATTTCATCAGCACCAGGAAATGAAGACCAATCAAGTGAAGGGAAAAGCTATATTAAACAATGGCTCTAGTAAGATTACAACAGGAGAACTCACCATAACGGCACATTTACAGGATGGATGCGCCACGAAAGAAGTCCTTTATATGTGTTTATCAGAGCATGTGTGATTTCAAAAGCATTCTCTGAAGGCTGATCTAACAAGTCCTTGAAGGCTAAAGACAGTGGATATTGTCCACTAATTAGTCCACTGTGGATGGCATTGTTTGCTTGTATGGATAAAAAAAAATGCTTAAATGAGTTGCCAAATGTACCTTAGTGCTTCATCCAATTGGATTCTATATCCAGGAAACATATCACTTAGATTGGTATGATTCATGCTGGGCCCACACAATGCACCCTCTTCCACCTACTGCCCTGTTTGTGCCATATAACTTATTAAAGTTGAATGGACACGCTCTAAATTTACTCAGGTTAACTATATGCTATTGATTGTTTAAGATGAGCTGTAATAAAATATCAAATAGTCTGATATTCAATACTTGGGGAAATTGTTGAAATTAAGTAGTTGTAATAGGTTCACAAAATCGTACACCTGACTTATATTAATGTTTAAATAATCATCTGCTGTAATTTAAATCACCTAGACCATGTTCAGGTGTGGCCCACATGTGCCTCAGGCTTGGCCTTTAAGAGGGTTGGTTCTGAATTTGAAATAATCAAGAAGACACTTGGGTTGTCCATTGTTGTTTGTGTAGGTCATTCCAGATGTGTTTGTTCACCACCTTATTTGCCTCTGTGAAGGTTTATTCTCTGATGGGCCCACTGCCCAACAGAAATGTAGTTTTGCTTATGTAAATTATGTAATCTGAATTAGTGGGAATGTCATTCCTGGATAGTGAAGCAACAGATCATGGTTGGGATCTGTTCGGCTCACTCTCTACAGTATGGAACACTGTTATGATCTCTACTGGATTGGACCCCAAAGCACAACTCAGACGCCACTAACAGTCAAGTGTAATTTAATGAAAGTCAGAGCAAAAAGTGTCAGTGAGGGGGAAGGGGTGATGTGTCCAGGAATCCCAGTGGTGAAGAGTGTTTCAAAAATCTTGCAGCAAAGTTCCTCCTTAATCCTAGAGCAGTGAGCAGGCAGTGAGCAGGCAGGCTGAAGGCTTCCACAGGAGTCCACGAACAATAGTAATCTGGGGTAAAAGCACAAAGAAGTTAACTACACAACTTAACGAAGCTGGATAAAACCAACTGCCACGATCTGATAAACATCTACCACACTGGTGTGATCGATCTGGCAGTGAGTGAAGAGAAGACCGGGGTTCTATACTGTGAGGGTTGATTACTGGATTAGGTTCACCTGGTCCTGCTTGTGAAAGAAAACCACACCCATGCACTCACACGGAACAGACAGGGGAGGAGACACAGGAGGGTCAGACAACAAAAAGAGGAAAGGAGGCACAGATCCTGACAAACACATCTGATCCATGGATTGCTCCATGGACACCTTGTGGCCGCTTGTTGGAGTGCTTACCTGAAATGTCATAACTGTGGTGGGGAAAGGGCCATGAAAAATTGTTATGCGGAAATGAAAAAGGACACACAATAATATTAAGGCTGAAAAATAAAAGACATGGCAAACCTAAAAAGTACAGATTTCACACAGTCAAGTTTTGTAATGAGTGTACCAGGGATTCTTGCATGCTACAATAAATACTGTGTGGCTAATGAATGAGGATTGAAGAGACATTGTGTGATAGACGCTGGTTTAAAAGCAATATCGACTCCGATTTCATTGATTACCTGTTTGCTGGACTTCGAGCAAATGATGAAAAGCATCTGTGCAAATTTGCGTCTCTTAAAAACCGAGTACGATTTGAAAGGAAAAACGATCGCTATTGTGGATGCATCCCCTCCCCAAAGCATCAGTCACGTGGAAAGAAGTGGAGAAGGAGACTTGCAACTACGCTGAGCTGTCTGTGGACATTGATATGTTGTTAAGGGTCAAAATGGGCATGTTAACATCTTGTTAAGTCCTCAAGAATGGAGCTCTTTGTCGTGTTTGTTGTTGGAGAGGAGAGTATTTTGCAGTCCCTTCGCAAAAGCATGTTGCAGAAATTTCATTGAGGCCAAAGTAGAACATTGCAAATACAGGAAATTGCTTGGAACTTATTTTGGTGGCCTTGCGTTGATAAACAGATTCAAATGAGGGCTAGCAGCTGTTCACCTTATCATACATTCCAAAACAATCCACCACAAGCTTCGCTGCACCACTGGGAGTTACCACATGAGCCACTGACCATTTGAGGACAGAATGGTTCTGTTGCTGTCAATGCACAAAGCAATGGGCTGAAGCGGCTATCACGGGAGCAACCAATACAGAAAAGACAAAAGAGAAACTGGGAGAAATGTTTTAGTTGCTTTGGATCTCCTGAACAATTAGTATACGACAATAGACCGAAACTTGTGTCACAGAAAATGTCTGAATTTCTACAAGTTGATGGAGTACAACAAAACAAGTCCAAACCATCATGCAAAAAATGGTCTGGCAGAAAGGTGTTTCTGGACTGCTCAGGGAGTTTGGAGAAGGTAATTTGATCAGCTCCAACATACCAAATGGTTGCCTAGAGAGTTTTCTCTTTTGGAGTCTTCAGATATAGTTTTCAACAAACTAGTCCAACAACACCAGACAAAAGTTGCTCCACTTTTTGTTTCCACTGCAGTCTGCTCGATCGTGTCATTTTGATGAATTTCAATTGCTGTTTATGTTTTTCAACCTGATTGTTTTTGATAATGCTGCTCTGACACAAATCACATTTCATTCTGATAGAGCCCAGTGATTTGAGTTCAATGTCGGATTGAACCCATAATTGAACACACGCTTGGCTAGAAAACTTGACAGGGAATGTGATCAGCTGCGAAAGTTTGCAAATCATTTACACTGATGAGTTCTTGTTCCTTATAACATGACTGCTGTGGTGCCTTGAAACACAATATTTCATGCCTGCTGTTGCAGTCAGTGTTGCTTTTCGCAAGAAATGCTCTCACACATATCGTACCCTGATATGTTTGTCTGAAAACTTGATTTGTCTTCTTATTCAACATTTGTTTTTTTTGTCTCCTAAATGAATGAGACCACTTTCCTTATCACAGAGTCCTAGATCCACCTTGATGTGTGTCCTGCTGTGTGTTGGATTTGGGCAATGACAGATTTGTGCTTATGAGTATACAATTGGTAGCAAGCAAAACAAGGAGAAGATTTGTCTGGTGGCCCCATGGCTCCAATCACTGATTTTCTTCATCCAGCTGAATGCAGCATACCATGAGAATATAAGAGCCAAAATTGTCATCAACCTACATAGGGAAGAATCACACAGCCGTTTACTCCTAAGTAGCATTACCATTAATTATCTCATCATCAGTGTCTCCTGATAGCATGCTGAATGCTTTCTACAGTAACATTTGAATAAAAATGGTTCGCCTGCCATTTAGGGGGCAGAGGATACAAATTGTGTAAAGTAATTTTTTTGGTGACTGCAACTGAAAATGTCTACTTTCTTAGTAGAGTTGGCCAAAACACCAAAGAATTGAGTAAAAAAAGCATTAAAAAGCCCCACAGAGCTAAAGTGTAGTGCAGGGTAGGTTAACCTTTTATTTAAGGTCCGTTACTGTCAAGTAATTTCTCTTTCTTTTTTACTACATTTGCTGCCCCCTGAAAGTAAAAGTTTCTACAATGTAGTTGGTAGTTTGTTTGATACATTGGTATTGTCCAAGCAGAAGGAGATTACTTGAAAAACTAATGATGAGTTGCACTGAAGACTTGATTTTCTGAGGCGCTGGTAGGACAAGGGTGGCATTGAGAGGCTTGCAGAGAATGGTCTTGATGCTGAAGGATGGCTGGTGGCAATGAGGTGGCAGATGTGGAAAGCTGTGTGGCTAAGGCGTCAGAGGTGAAGGTTGAGCTGTGTGTCTTGCCGCTCAGGAGAGAAACCGGGTGGTGTGGCTGAAGAGCTTGAAGGTGGAAGGTACTCTAAGCAAAAATCATTAAAAAGAGTTGCACAAAAAGTTTCCAGGATAAAAACTGAGTGAAAACAAATCTGGCAACATGGGAGAGATGAATCATCAAGGTTCTTTTTAGTTTTGTCTTTTGTCAGAAATTGCAGAGAGAGTGGGAAATTACATGCAGAGAAGCCCATTCAAACCCCAGAGAACCTGCCTGGGATTATGGGTTGAGCACCAACCACTAAGCCACCAGCACCCTAACCGTGGTTCTTAAACAGACACTGATGAGGGTCAAACAGGTGAGTGGATCACAAATTCCAGCATTAGGAAGTCATGATCTGCCTCTGCAGCACAGGGTGAAAAAAGCAGCTCAGGAGGAAAAAAACAAAAGCAGTGCGCCATCAAAACAAACCATTGGCCGGACTTGAACCAGAGCTTCCCGGTTGGAGGACGATAGTGTTTATATTAATTTGACCCTACAGGTAAAACTACATTGGTTTGAGTGAACTTTCTTAATGCAAGGTCAGACGGGTTTTGGGGTTTTTTTTTAAACAGAATAAGAATAAAATGAATAATCTCTGTATAATGTCTCACAAAACCTTTTGTATGGTTAGGAGAGCGACAGATCTAAGTGGTATTACTTGACTTGATTTGGACGATCTATACTTATTGGCTTTTCGTCCCCTTGTCTTTCACATTCTTTGATTATTATAGCCAATGTCATATACCTCATGAATATAGTACAGCAAAATCTGCAAATGTTATACAAATTGCAGGCAGTCTGATAATGATTTTTCTGTCCTTAATCCTGTTCAAACCCACAGGCAGCTGAATTATTATTGTTACTGTAGTACAAGGCTGCACTAATTAAATTTCATGAAGGTTATTCTGTGAGGTAGTACTACAATAGAAAAGGAGGTTGACTGTGCTTGTTCTTTGTTCCTGTGTGTGTGTGTGTGTGTGTGTGTGTGTGTGTGTTGGATTGTTTACATATGAGTTATTGGAGGGTGGTGTTGGGTTGGAAGTAGGATTGGTATTTTCCTATCATCATGCACAGTGAGAGAAATACGAAGCAGATATCGGTGAAGGGCCGAAACAATGGATCGATGGATGGTGGAGAATTAAATTAATGGACAGACCTCCTTTTTTCCATGTTTTTTATTTTGTTGTATTCTCTTGTCCTGGACATGTGGAAGGCGACATCAATAATCCATCCACTAGTAATAGTCATGGAATGATTATGTATCTGAGTTACACTCCTGAATAGTTCTGTCTTTCATTCACAAATGTTTGAGGACACACACAGTGAATGGGCTGTTAAATTGGCAGAGGTGAAGGACAGACACGATGATAACACAAGTCTTGACTAAGGCTTCCCGTTAAGATAGCTGTTATCACACAATCTCGGCCTCTGAAGTCTTTTTCTGAGGGAGTGGAGGGCTCTAAGGTATCTTAGCTTGTGAGGTGAAGAGCCGGATTTTCACATAATTAGCACTCCAGTTAGGTATATTAAACGCACATGCATGATCACACACCTACATACACCTTTATACATCCTCATTTCTCCATGAAAATCAAATCACAGAAAGACTGACTTGAAGGCCTGAGTGGTTAAATTCTCTGGTTCAATCATTTTTAACCCCTCTAGCTCACTCGCATTCATTGACGCTCCAATTTTTTCTCATCATATTCTTTAAATAGACAACACAAAAGAACAGAAGCACACATTATATGTGTGGTAGTTACTGTCCTGTGCCACCTATCCATTTATAATATATAATATTCAGCCATTTATATCTAAATTGGCCGAGAAAAATTAGTTTGCGAGGTTCAGTTCCAGTACAAATGTTATTGATTTTTTTTTTTTAAAGATTTATTTTTGGCCTTTTTTTATTATAGAGAGAGGAAGGTGGATAGAGGCGGGAATCGGGGAGAGACATGCGGGAAAGAAGCCACAGGCCAGATGCGAACCCGGGCCGTCTGCGCGAGGACAATAGCCTCGCTACATGGGACACGCGCGCTGCCACTGCGCCATCAGCGCCCCAATGTTATCAACACACGTGCCATTTTTAAAATGTAAAACAAAGGGAGGCTTACAAAGCTTTAGAGAATCATATTTAATAAAGTCACTTGAAAACGTGTTTTTTTTTTTTTAATTGTACATTTAAACAAAATGAAATCACATTTAACTTAAGAATACTTTGAGAATATTTCTGGAAATCTTCATGGATCTTTTTGAGAAATTAAAACAAAACTTTAAACTAAGCTTTTACTGGAACAAAACATCCATACAGCCTACATCCTTTTTAGTCTGATATAATTATGGAATCCCTGTTGTCGAATATCGATGGAAAAAAAACAAAAAAAAAACACTTACTACTCGATCCCTCATGGTGGCATTTGTGACGTGAAGGAAGATAACAAGGATAAACATAATTTGGCCAAAAACGTTGACAGCTGGATCAGATCAGAAGAAGAGAGCTAGATATTGTTGGACAGCAGTGAAAAGAAGTTAAAGGATAAAGCACGATAATAAATTAATCTGACAGCAAATTCTCTGTCAGTTAGTTGCTCTTTGATTTATTCAGATTGAGAAACTGAAAAACATTCAAACGAAGGCTCATCCATTGAAGAGAATCCATCGAGTCTCTTTTGTGGGTAAAAAAGGCCAGGAAATATACTTGGGCTGCTGTTAATATACCTGTGTTCCACCCAAGTACAGTTTCGCTTATGTGTGGGAAACACTGAAGTTATATATATTTATAGATGTTGGCAGGACTCTCTGTTGTCTTCTGTAGCGGAAGGGACAAACACATCTGTGTATATATAGCTGTATTTACCTGCATTGTGTCCAGAGCAATGGCACACACATATATGACGTAGAAAAAGCTTGTGAGGGAAGTGAAGCAGTGAGTGATTCTGTTCTTCGCTCAATACACTGTTTGTTCCCTCTGCTCCCCTGCTTAAAGCTGCTCCAGGCCGCTACACTCAATATCGCTTGGCGTTTGACTCAGACTTCACCCCGTTTGACTCGCTTTGCTTTTTGAAACATACTATATCTATCTGTAGTCTGTTAGTTTTATGGGAAAAGTAGGCCGCTCAACCGTCTCAATTTTTGTTTTCTAAAGCTTTGTAAAGTTGTAAGTTATCAAGATTAAAAATGTAATTGTCACATTAAATGTCATATATATACATATATATATATATATATATATATATATATATATATATATATATATATATTTTTAATTCAAAGGCTGACGCCTGAGTGAAAGTTGACGAAATCATACGGTTCATTGTGGTTTAACCATTCTTTGTCTGAATCAAACTATACTTGAACAGAGGAACATTTCACCATGATAAGCTCAGTGCTCTGTGCTGGAAATAACTGATATAAGGTGATATGGAGTTTGCTGCTCGGTAGAACCGCTTGCTTGCTGAGGGTCCACTAACACTTGTTTGGGACGTTTGGTCCTTTTTTTCATTTTAATGTGTTCTAATGGGTCATGTTTCAAATGATGAAAAGGGATTGTGTTATTGCCTGTTTTAGCTTCACGTCTTCGGGTGTTAATGTAAGCTCATCAAAAATTGTTCGCCCCTTTTCTTCCCAGAACATCTCTGGGTGGGGCCGCAGTATATTTGTAATGAGACAAAAAAAATGATTTTCAATTTATTGCCCAGGCTTAGTTAAAAGGGGGTTCATTTGTTAGAAGCAACTAACATGGGGAGAAAATACAGGTCCTTCCAACTTGGGTTGAGTGCATTATTCCCAATGCATTTTGGTTTCCTATCTTCTGTTTATATCTCTAAGCAAAAGGTACATTTTTATTTTGATAAAGAAAATGTTGATGTGGTATAAATCTGGCAGAAATGAAATAGACACCAGGGAACTCTCTCTATCTCTAGCTCTCTTGCCCTCTTTTACTCACATGCTCGCTAATACAAAAAAAACAACAACTGTTCAACAAATTTGTAATGGAAAATTGTTCAGATAAAAAGAAAGTTCCTAACCCCCTCAGCCTTCCTCCCTCATCTTACAATTAGGTAACAAATAGACCAGCATTTGTTGAGAGGCCTGCATTCAGCAATGAACCTTATTACCAGTAAACAATCACTTTGTATCAGTGAGGCTGAGGGTCCATTGATAAGGCCATTTATCTTCTTTCACAATAGAAATATTCATTTGCATAAATTCAAGATGAAATCATTTTCATTGACAATAATGATTACACTCATTATTGCCACTCAAATAAGCATATCATTGAAGTAAATAGACTCATAATTTATTGTATTTAAGCCATCAGGGCTCTTCTTCGCCACTTGTCTGCAATTGAATATTTTGTTGGCATTTTGCTCTTATGAAATTGCAGCTTGCATGACACACTTGCATTGCAATCATAGTCACAGTCATTGTCACATGCTTCCTGCAGCCTTGACCCACCGACATGGTTTGTACTAACATAATGGCTCTCGTGTCAAATGACTCGCAGATGAAGGTTGAGTACATTAGCACTCACACAATGATGGTGGTTATTAAAATAGCTCTTTCACAAAGTACATGATTAAGGGATTGAAGGAATTTAAATCTGGTTTGTGTCAAGAATTTAAGGGCTTTAGATTTTGCATCAGAAATTTAAAGAACACATATTTACATATCTTTATATAAACAGGGATTCCACACGCTCTTGTACTGGTTCCCTTGGGGTTTGTTTTCTTTTTGATACTTGTGGCACTCTTATTAAAATAGAAAATAAATATATGGTGTATTGGATTAATTTAAATTAATTGACAACATTACGGTCAATGTTTCCATTGAATTGCGTTGATTTACTGAATAAATGCTGTCTTTGATGTCTTACAATTTAGTGACTAGCCTTTGCTTTTAACAAGGTGTCCTCTCTCCTCTTTTAACAGGAAGAATAAGATAAAGTGGTGTTAAATCCTGCCACGAAAAAAGGTCCTCCTTACTTTAATGCTGTTTCTCTTGTCTTAAAAAAAAAGAAAAAAAATCTGAATCAGGAATCATTTGTGTTAGAAGTAGGGGGATGTGTGAATTTAAATGCTTCACTGAGGACCAATCTTTCTAATGTGATGTGCCGTCTCCAGGGCAACAGTAAACTAACTTTTAACGAAGATCAGCTGCGATTGAAACATTTCTCCATCAGTTTTCACACGTTAAGTATAGGATGTGTGACTTGTGGGTGAGGAATCTTCTGAGTTGTTTATAAGCATTAGAAAAAGTTAAGTTTAAAATGACTCCTTCAGTGATAAATTATGATAAAAGATTTCATTTAAAAATGGCTTGGGTTGCCTTGTTTAGATCTGTTTTCTTTTGCTACAGAATTAAAGACAGATCCACTATGTTTCCACACTTGTCTGAGAAAAGTTTCCAGCTGTTTTAGGATAAATGTATAAACTATCCATTCATTATTATCCACAGGAATACAAGGCAATTGATTTATCTCACTGTGCTTGCAACTGTGACATCCTGCTCACTTGCAAGATGACCGACATGGACATTTTGGGGTGTGTGTGTCTGTGCATGCATGTGCGGGTGCTGTGTGTGTGTTTGAGTCCACACAGTTTGTTTTAGCACTTGTGCATTTGCGCGGGCTGGTAGAGTAAGAAGCCATTGAGAGTTTCCGTCTGCTTTCTGCCATCACACTGTAAATGTCTGAGCCACAATTCCACAGGTCATCTCTTACAGATGGCTCCCCATCCTACAAGCCCTCTGTCTGGCTAAAAGACCACAGTTTCCCCCCCCCCCGGTGCCCTGGTATAGAGGCTTGGAGCTGATTGGTGGCCAGATGGTAGACAGAGTGTGCTATCAGCTGTCATATGCATCCATCCATATACACAGTCATGCACAATAACACACATTAAGACAGAAGCAAGTACATTGCACAAGCCTTGTGTTCTCAAAATTTCCTGCCCTACTACCTAGGAAGTTATGACCTCATTTTGTCTTAAATTCAACCTATCCACCTTCTGTTGTCTCTCCTGTAACACGGATCTGCACAGCAGGTCTCCTCTCCATCCGTGTTGTGAGTTTAGGTAAGATAATCAGATCAGGCTTCCTGTGCTTCATGCTTAAAAAAAGAGCCTGACATGAACTCTCAAATAGCTGCCAAATTGCCAATACAACACACTTATTATTTCACTACTTTTTATAACATTTATCTATGAACTGTCTCTTTTCTGCTGGTTTTGCTCCAATTTTCTAATTTTGGCTCAGACATACTGCTTCGCATCATATTTTCTGTTTTAGCCTCTTCATGCTGGTACTTGGATGCCAAACTGCCATGAGACTTTTCACTGTGATTCTTATCTTCACTTTGAGAGAAAGAATAAAGAGGGATATTGACTCATAAAGAAAAGCTATGCATTGAGCTGACACTATCTAAGGACGGCTTTTCTATTATTCAGCAGAGAGTTGGGTGGAAAGTCTCTAAGTGCAGACTTTCTCTTTCAAATTTAAAATCTACTATAGTGTAACAGCGGTATACAAACGGCTCAAGCTCGGTTGGTTAAGAAACGTATGGTAAGTACCTTTTCTCCAAGGGTCTTTCAAGGGTTTGGGCTTTGTTTGTATCATTATGGTAAAACTGCAAGGTTGGATAGCTTCGCTTCAAAGACGAATGCCTCACTAATTAATAATTCACCAGGCAAACAAACAGACATTGATCTCAGAGAGTATACTTTTTAAAGTAGATAAAAAAAACACATTACCATCAGCTGTGTGTGCACGTGCATCAAAATAAACACACACACTCACTCACACTTGAGAGGGACATGCAACCTAACCAGGGAGGGCTTAAAGCAAATTTATTACATTTTCTCTGATTCTTTGCTTTTCCGTTTCCCTTTTATCACAATCCAGAGACACACGCCTATAGCAAAGTTATTTTTGCCCTTTTAGACAGACACTACAAAGGTGCCCTCCAATACAAATCAATTGAATGGCTCTCATGAGAGAGCTGCGACATTTGCAGTTAGCCTTCCTCAACCAAGCAAACCAACCAAGAGATTTCAACAACACACCCTGTCGGCTCCACCAACTCTCTCATTCTGTCTGTGTACAGGAATTCACTCCGACCCCCACAACAACAAACAACGTTAATGAAAAGGGAAGGTATAAACTGGATTTTTTCCCCCTCAATGTCATTCCATTAAAGCTTCAATTAGGCAAATGATCAGTATGACTGACTAGCTGTTATAGGGAGATGTTGGAATTGCTGTAATCCAAGATCCTGGAGAACTTTTAACTAACTGAAAAAAGAGGCAAGCATTTTAGCCAGCTGTGTATGCCTTAAACAGGGATTATTGTAGCTGCTTCAATCATTGAATTAACAATTGTCCACTGAATCCATCGTCTCTATCGGAGCTAATGCTAACATTTTGCTAAAATTATACGTGTGCAATGTGAAGGAAAAGAGTACATTATCCTTTTTGAGACCCCTGAACCCCTTGTTTTAAATGCATCCAGCTCCCCCAGTTCTCCACTAATGACCAATATTTCCCCCTTCCCCCTTTCACACCCATAGCTGGAAATAAATGAAAATCCGTCTCTTTCTCACATCTATCAGACTACATACTGCTCACAAAAGAGAAGGCACTACCATCCGCCAAACCTCCCTCTCTCCAGCCCCAGTTCACACATGTATATAAGCCAATCACGTTTGGCAGCAAACACAAATAAATAACAGATGAATGGTTCCATTCACACAGGCTTTGACCTCATAAATCCGCTATGGACTGTATAAAACATGGACAAAGGCTCAGGGATGTCACCCATTGGTTTCTGAAGAGGTCTCATGTTCTTTAATTCACTGCCCCCTTTACGTTTTGATCCCAAAAAAAATCCCCATTTAGCTTAAATAACATTCTTCCATTGGACACACTCACGTCAGGTTTGTAGTAAATTGAATACTTCCCCTTACATTCAGTGTGAGTGTTGGCCCGCCACTCCAACACAACCTCGCCTTCATGCTTTTCGCTGTTATGAGCGATGGCTCTGTTTTTCTCTGTTCCAGTGTTCTTATACCGAGAGCGAGTTCTTGACTTTCACACAATCAGGCTGACACATATCTTTAATGTTTTGCTTCAGACATAACGACGGGATATGAGTTTTGGCTGTGCCTGTAAAAGTTAGAACATATTCCTTCTCATTCACCATATTCCACTGGTTTTTTTTTTGGTTTTTTTTAAAGAAAGTAATTCACTGAACATTAAAGATTCAGATACAGCTTTTTTCCACTTGCAGACTTTAGATAGTTTAATTGCACCACTAAAGCAATGTGCTATTTAAGTAAACAAAAAAAACAGTCTGTTTGTGCTTTCCAGACAGTTTACAGACAATCAGAGTAGGCTGTAATTTTCACAAATAGTGTAAAAATCACAAATAAATATCCCTTATATCCTACAAGCATCCTCACCTTTGCTGGTTTATTTCTGTGGTTATAGAACTGAGAAAGAACATTGTATTTCCAGAATGACCATTCCTAGCATTTACAGGGGCAAGAGAGACTGTCCAATGCGGGGGAGAGAGAGTGATGGATTGACAGACAACCGGAGACAGATGTGGAGTGAATGGCATGAAGAGAGCCAGTGATTGAAAGGTCTAAAAATGTAACTGATAGCCATGACGTTGATGTTGGAGGAATGTGTGTGAGGAGGTTGTAGCTATAGTCACTTGACAATCCGTCACAAGTACAGCAGCACTATTTGCTCACTCAGCCCCCTGCTGACCCAGTAACACAACCTTACGCACACACACAGACAGACGTAAAATACAAAAATGTATTTCCTTCTACCTCTACAAACTCTGTCTCCACTCGCTGCCCTACTCTGCCTAACCAATTACAGTGGACCTGCTGCTCCTTTGTGTCTAAATATAAGTAGCACTTGTACCAATTGCAACACTTATACCAATTAGTCGAGCATAAGGAATGGGCTGGAGCTGCATGATATCATCCACAAATACCAATTCATGTGGCCATTAAAGACTGGCATCAGCAAAAGAATTAAAAGTTGGAATTTCTTTTCTTTTTTAAAGTGCTTGTTAAAGACTTTCTGAACAGATTCCATCTGATTAGCTGTTTATTTGCTCTAATCTGACACTAGTGCCCAAAATAGTCAAAAAGAAAGACTTGCTGTGATGCAAACAGGATTAACCAGATACAAATCTCCATTTCCTGAATCACAATTACAAGAATCTATTGCTATGGGAATTGGAAAAGAGAGGTACTTATTTTGGGCACACAATTTTGGCAGAAAGAAAGTGCAAGAATACAGAACAAAGAGTGAAATTCTCATTTGTGTGAATGTCAGATGTGTGTGTGTGTGTGTGTGTGTGTGTCTCTGAGCGAAGTGTTCGTATTTCTGTCAGAATTCTTCTCCATCTCAGTAAACCTCTGTAATTACATCCCAACAGAGGGAGGAATTAAACCCAGTTTCATCTATTGGGATGATGAATATGACAGCACACTGTTATATAGACTTCATATCTGCAGACAAACACACATAAATCTCCGCCTGTGATGGTGCTGCTCTGAAGGCTGTGTAATTAAACATTGTTATATGAGAAAGTGAATTAATCTATAGTCTGTGAATGTGCCATCGGGATACGCTTGATGGCAGGCTGTGTTAGAGAGAGGATGATTTAGCTGACGAGGCTGCTCGTATAAAACCTGGGGGACTCAGACGACGGTGAGCAGAAATGGAGTATAATTTGCAAGGTTCTTAAATGATGCCACTTTCGTCGTTTTTCAGGGACATGTGTCATATTGATGGAACAAAGAAAGTTATAAAGACAAGATGAAGAAAGTCAAAGAACATGCAAAACAGATATTCTTAGACTGCAGGTGTTTCTCACTGGCTTATGATTTGATTCATCGGTGGATGCATTTAATTAGTTCTACCTGGAAATAGATTCCCTGTCACTAATCACAATAACATTTAACCCTAGAACTCTATCAGCGGGTGATTTTCCCTCAGCAAATATATTTACATGACTTTCATTATGCTGCGTCCTTGGGTAGTTTCAGCATTGTGTTTGACGTCTTTGATGGCGTGGGTGTTTCCCTTCTCCAAAACATGCTTTTCCTACAGGCACATGTTCTGATGATTTTCACCAGGCATTACTTTCTCTCTCTCCTGCAGTTGTTCATGCGTGCCTTCAACAGGGACGTCTCACATGTAACAGGAGTATGTGGACCAAAAACCAAGTTTCCAGTTTCATTATTTATTTATTTATTTATTTTTGGGATTTTTTATTCTCGAATTCCTAATTTTCTGTAATTTTTGAGAATTTTTATAGAGTCCCCCCCATGATCTTTTTTTTTTCATTTTGTTAGACATGGCACACTTGGAAAATAAAAGAACACTAGTCATGTTTTGTGATTTGATGACAAGTATTTTTATTGATATTACATCGGGTAAAAATCACCTATTTAGATGACCATTTGTTCATTTCTAGATGTCTTAGCGAGAGTGTAATCTAAATATGTATGAATATAGCTTGTTTTAGCATTTTTATGACCCATTTATAACAGATCTTTAAGGAAGCTGTTGTGTTCCTGCATACACAAAGACCTGAAACCAGTCATAAAGATCAAAGTCACATTACCTACATGCCTGTCTACACACTCATTCTCTTGTGCTTACCATTCAAAAACAAGTTGCAACCGAAATGACCTTGTCATTAAAACGTGGTTTCAAAACAGCCATAATGAAAAAAAACTCCACAGGGTACAATTAAGAACTGCTGCTTATTTTTGCTTACATCCTTACATCAGAACTCAACACATTTTTCAACACAGTGGGTTTTACTTGCCAGAATCGCTGGCTAATTATTCAGAGCCATAGGTGAAATATTTTTACAGAAATGTAGGTTACCAGAGGCAATTTGAAATTATTTAATTTTATTGGATGTAAAAGGAAAGTTTATAAAATATATAAAATGGGCCCTTCCAACTTCACAGGACACCTATTGAGTCTTGACTATGAAAAATGGACATAGTCCCTCACCATATTGGAACTGCTGATTCCGACGAACTTCCAGCTATGAGGCAAGTTTATTTATATTGCACATTTCAACAACAAGGCAATTCAAAGTGCTTTAAACAAGACATCAAAAAGCATCATGATAGAAAAGAAAAGAAACATTAAAATAGAAAATTAATAATGTAGAAGCAGGCTAAGTGGTAAAGTTGAGACAGGCTTATCTAAAACAAGTTGAGACAGGCTTATCTAAAACAAGCCTATCAAACTTTTCTAGATTTTCATCAAACTATTATATTCAACATTATGAAAATGACATAAACAAAGCTGAGAGTCTCATCAGTGAAGCCCAGCCTCCTGGCAATGACTACAACTCCCTGCCTGTCAGTCAAATCAGCCTCCACCCTTGTTATGCCTTATACAGCTCGTGGCTTGACATAAAATTAAATTATTTCTAAAAATCTACATGTGGACTGCTTTTACTATATAAAATTATTAACTAAGGAGACAAAACCATTAATTGTACCAGACTGTAAACATCTTCTGGTGTATCAAATGTGCATTTTAGCCTGAGCTCTAATGGGGGTTTCTTGGTTTTGGAACTGGTGGAAACACCTTTGTTTTTAATGGGTAGAGTGAGTTTGCAGCAGAATGTGGCCGCCTGGATGAAAAGTGCACTGCCCAGTGTCTTTTGAACAAACGCTCTTTCATTTTTGTGGAACCGCTCCAAGTGCTCAATTTGAAAATCGTTAAATTTTTCATATTTTTTGTATATTCGCCTCATGTGGATCGTATCTTGTACCCGCTTCCTCTTTCCTTTGTCTGCTGGGGTAAAAAATTATTTAAAATATAAAACATGTAGTAAAATGTAACGAAGTTGCATCGGTCATACAGCGGCCGTTGTCAACAAACTGTGGTGATAGAGACTTAAATGACGTGCAGCGCTTTTCCTCTTAGCAAACAAATGCTTAATGTACACACTCCTGAGCGCACAGCCAGTGCTTTTCAGACCAGTAAAAAATGCTAGGTAGACACGGAGCCTAAAGCTGTGTCCCCGGGCATCCCTGAACAAAGACACACATGCTAAACAAGAAGTATATTATAAGTGGATCACACAGTATTCATGTTGACCTAAAATGGTTTTATTGTTCGCACCAGCATGTGGCACACTCACTAAGCCTGTTATTGTATACAGGCTGGAGCTGTTTTCGGCCCATTGACGTTTGTGGTTGAGTGGACTCTGAAAGTTGGATTGTAAATAACTTCGGGTGACACATCAAATCCAAGACTGCCATTGTTGGGCTGTTTGACGAAATACCAAACTTTTCAAAACATAAAATCTTTTTGTTAACTGACAATGTTTGTGACTTATCATTCTTAACTTTTAATACTCAAATTAAATATGTTTTGAGACTGTTTTTACAACTGTATACTGTAACATACTGTGTGTGTGTGTGTGTGTGTGTGTGTGTGTGTGTGTGTGTGTCTGTGCATAAGTGGGTGTGAATGTTTGTGCACATTCTATTTCATAGGGCTTAAGACCTATGGGAGCCAATTAGAGTGTAATGCTGGAAATGACAAAAGGCACTCAGTTTGGTTGAGCCCACCCATCTCTGCCTTGCTCCCCTCGGGTTGATAGCCACACAGAGGTTTAATAAGAGAGGTGTCTGGCACTCTCATCTCCTCTCAGACACACAGGAAGCCCAGCGGTCACACAGTTTGGGTTTAGATGAGGTCACTGCCCCTGTGGGCTCAGCTGGAAGAAAGGAGACAGTGAAATAAATGGACAAGAGACTGGAGAGCAGAAGAACCCGTTACTGAGATGAAGCCGGGTGTGTGTCTCAGAGATATTATATAACAGAATATTGAATGAGATCGCAGATCAAATGTGTCCTATATAACTGGAAACCAGAACCATCTCTCCTGGGGAGAAATAGGATAGAACAAGTTCACCTTTCTACCTTTATTTAGGGGGTGTTTTGATGACTCAGGAAGAAGATCAGCAGGAAGAAGATCAGCAGTGGCTGAAACAAACTCACACACACACACACACATTTGGTTCATGATGAAATTGTAACGTTAAATGCTTGTGCTGAGATGGCTGAAGCAGGTATGTATGACATTTAACTGAACCAGAAGCTGGCAAGCAAAAGTGATGTAACATAACTATCTCACTACTGAACACAAATATGTTTTGTTATATGATTACGCATTTTATTTTCTTACCTCACGTACAGCAGCATCAATACACAATCACACAAGACCACTTTAATGATTGGAATTGGGAGTAATGTCCACCATGTCTTTATCTCATTTTTATTTGAGAGCCAAAATTGATTGCATTTTTAATAACAAAAGCCTTATCAACAAACTGCACTACAATAAGTCATAATATATTTAAAGCTAAAGGCATATTGCATGTTCTGTTTTTTGTAGAATGCTGATGGGGTTCGACACCCGAGTACCTTTAGTCGTCCATTTATGGTGCCTTTAATTTCCTGTGATCTTTTCATAGATCTGTTCATAAATTGTTTTTCCATTGCCACCATTGTGCCTGAGGCTTCAAATGATGCGAAACTTTAAGTTTCAAATTTGAAACTTTCCTTCCTAATGCGTTTTTAAATAAGAATCTGTAAGGTTTTTCAATACCATTGACATTATATATACAGATGGACAACACATGTCCACCTCTTTCTGTTTAAAAAAGTGAAGGCTAAATGGCCCCAGAATGGCCAGTGTCAGTGATGTTATTTGGATACATCGTTTAGCAAGAAGCTGTGGAATATTTGACTTTCTTTCCCATTTCTTTGTAAGCAAACCAAACATCTAACACACAAATAAAACAGCAAAGATGCTTCAGGTTGGCAATCCGCAGCAGAATAGATTACTGTGTTGGTTTCAGTGTTAGTAGACACTAACACTCGTGGAAAACTTCAATGGCTATTGTCATAATGTTTATTATGCCTTGCCTTGCTCTGCAAATCTGATGCACACATCACCTTGGGAGCTGCAAAATCCAACAGAGCTTGAAAGTGCTATTATTTTACCACACACAACTATACTTCTTAGAAAAATTAAACATTTAGACGTAAATTGGCACCAATACAAACAACTGTAAAGAGATAAACCATTTTGATTAAAAACAAAAAAAAACAGCATATGCGCTTATGTATACTTATGTGTACCCATGTCCCATTTTTTTTAGGTTAAGAAGGTGACTTTCACTGCAGCCAGTTCAGATGTTTCACCCTCATTTCTGTCATTTCTATTTTTTGTTATGCAGTGTATTCAAATTCAAAAAACTTTATTTTTCCCCGGGGGGCAATTCAAGGGCAATACATGGTCAATGTTACATACACATGTCAATGCAGCAACAAACAACTGGTGCCATATTTTTTTATGTTTTTGCCAGCAGCCCTTCACTTGTAAGCTACTTTTCTTTTTGAGGCACATCAGCATTCCCCGACACATCGCTTAACATCTCTCTTGCATTACCAACAGCTGTGAGACACACAATCCTCTGTTCTTCAACTGGCAGAGTGAAGGTCTCCGGCAGTCAGGCCAGTTGGGAAGCAGCTAAAGTCTTTCCATCAACCAGTGTGTGGCTGAAGGTTCCTGCTGTGTCATTCTAAGCTCCCTCAACTTGGATTTCTGACTTAGGTTTTCTCTTTTTTAAGAATCACATCACTTTTTTTCTCCTTTTTTTTTTACCATTTTGTGCCTTTTATCTCTTTTCAGAAAATATCTGCGTGTTTTGTTGATGGTTCAGGTCCTTAAATCCCATGGGCCACACATGCTGTAAAAATCATATACCTCTTCACACACTGTTGAATTTCAGTGGAGGTTTGTTGTTGTTGTGTTTTGTAGAAATGCAGGTTGTAATTTGGATATTTTGGTTGTCCAGGAAAAAAGCAAACTTTTGTTTTTAGATATTCCCCTTTTTTTCTTGCACAAAGCTGTGGTCTGGAGAGAAATGCCTGAAAATGTTTGAAATGGAAACCTGATGCCAACATTCATGTCTTCCTCAGGATACATTTTGATCACTGATATAATACTGTGGCTTTTCAATTATTGCTAAAATAAGTTAGAATTAATTTTGAAGTTAGCTGGTAGTTTGTACTGTTCCAGACGTCTTATGGGCACTAAGAAGGTGCACCATGTTCTTAGTTTTTTTAAGTAGGGTTTAATGACACCAGGAGACACTGCTGCCGTCACATACCAGGCATGACGCTTGAGACTGATGTTCAATTTCACCATGCAACTTTTAAAAAAGAAAATTCCCGCTACCAGCTATTGGCTGGTTAATGCTATGGCCACATATAAGGGCTGTTAAGGACTGTTAACAGAGCAGATGTGTCTTTGAGCGGCTACATCTAAAGCGCACACAGTGAGGTGTTGTATGAGTCACAGGCAGCCCAAAACTGATATCTCATGTTTCCTCAGAAGTTATACCCTGTCATACAAACTGAATATTAATTTAAATACCAGTAAACATTGTAGATGACAAACAAACAATAACAAGCCACATGTTCATTTGTTGTTTTTTACAGCAATAATAAGACAGATCATAAATCTCCAACACATTTCCTATGTAATATATTTGTAGTTTTTTTTTTATCACAAAGTACCCCCCCCTTTACTCTATTGAATAAATAAACTTTGTTTTAAACTGTGAAAGTATTTGCCTAGCATCAAAATAAACCCTGTAAAAGTTTCCCCTCCCCTCCTTGCTCATCATCTTTATGTGGAGAAAACCGCTCCATCAGCTTTAAGTGCCGCTCCCCGCAGAGCCAAGGTGCAGACGGCTTTTCTCCACATCAAGACTCAAAACAAAAGCAAACTGCACAGAGCAGGACAACTGTGTTGTTGTGCTCGCTCCAGCATATAATTAGTGCAAATTATTCTGCTGATGGGGTAGCTAAAACGGGACAAACTGTCAGTGCCATTTCTGTAGAATTCCTTGTGCTATTAGCAGGCGTAATCCATTCTGAAATTTGTTCGATTAATTTGTCTTTGATTAACCATGATGGATTTAAAAGAATCCAACCTGCATCCACATTTACAGGATTAGATTCTAAGTCTTGGAGTTGACACATAAACATCTCCTCTTAAATCACCATTATTGTACGGTGGATAAGTCATTTAAGAGCACAGCATGGGCTACGCTAAACAGTAAATTATCCTAATTCCATCCATCTTACCTGCCATGTCTCCTGCCAAACATACTGAACATTGTGGCGGGGGTTATTGGCTAGCATTTTGTCCTATACTTCCCAAACTATTTCCATTATCTTAAGGTCAGAGGCTGGCTGTGCCTGCCGGCTGCAATATTTATCAATCAAACAGGTCTGAGACAACAGAGAAAAGTGGAGCGGTGCAGCAAAGAGCACTTAGCCTGGATAAACAGGCGGCTAGTACCATGGATCACTGCACTGCTAAGCCTGTCACTAGGAGAGGGGCTAGAGGGAGACAGAGAGGGGAGAAACTCCGGACCCAGTGAGTGTGTGTGTTGATGTGTGTGTGTGTGTGTGACTGAGGAGTGAAGCTTTGAGGAGAAACACAAGCATGGTCAAAATGTCATCAGCGTGCCAGCTTATAGCAGCTTGAAAGGCTTAGAGTTGTGATATTTATCCTGTGGGCTTTGGCAGGGAGGTGGACTGGGAGAGAAAATATCTGTAATTTCATGGTGTCTTCAGGGGAAATTTGATTTCAGATGGCTGGCAGTCTGATAAATAGGAGCCGCTGCCTGCAATCTTTTCCGAAAGGGATAGAAAAAAAGGGTTTCAAGCCCCCCTTTTGTCTGAGTCCGTATGAGCGTGGATGTGTTTTGTTACGTGTGTTGTTAATCATGTACATTTGTAAGATCATGAAAACCTGATCTTTGCTGAATGTCATAACAGACAGAAGTTTCGAAGAGTTACGTTCTATATTGATTGACTGGATTGCTTTGGATTACACTGCACTGGTGTTTACTGTATATCAATTGTACATTAAGAGCACTTGTTCAGGAGTTAAATAAGGTCAGAAGATTTCTTATCATTTTTCATGTGACTGTATTTTATCCAGTTCCTCTGTGCCTCAGCAGGCTCGCACAGAATTAAAACCAACACTCACTATCTCATCATGAATCTTTAACGATGAAATCATATCGTATTAATTCAATAAAGACCTCTAAAATTCAATATAGTGTATAAACAATTAGATATCCCTGCCCATCACTTCTCTCTATTTATATTTAATGCAACTCTCTACACAGTTTGAGAGCTGGGATGTGGAGATAATGGGAGTGAAACAAGAGCAGACAGCAGCTAAGAGGATGGGAAAAGAAGAGAAACGGACTCTGTTAGTTAGCCTTAAAAAAAAGTACGACCGATAAATCCTATAAATACATAAACAGCAAAGTACTCCAAAACAGCTCTGAATTATGAAGGCTTCGAGACGTCTCTGTTTAACAAATGTTTCTAAATTAGCACAGCACATTTTATACAAGCCATGAGCTGAATCCCGTCTCAACAGGTTGTTAAACATCAGAAAAAAACCCCATCCAGGATTGTAACAGAGGTGAAGCGCTTTTGAAGCATTCGTCTCCAATTAGATCAGGGATCTTGCAAACTGTGAACGCCAACTCTGGAAGAGATTCAAAAGTAGCATGACCTTATTTCCACTGAAAGAGGCAGTGGGAGGCAGAAAGGATGGATTTAGCAGCTCTCGAGTACAAACAGCTGACTTGGGTGCCCAATAACAGGTCTATTTCCCTCATCTGCCAACAGCTTCAATTGCTCGTGAAAGTGCTGCCGATGTTTGTCAGGAGTTAGGCCCAATGGCTTTCTTATTTGGCACTAAGAGTCTGTCTTGCTCTTTCTTTCTATCCCCCTTGTGTGATTGTGTGTGTGCGCATGTGTTTGTGTGTGTGTGTTTCTAAAAGTCAAAATCACAATTGTTTTGACTGATATCGACATCTATGATTAAAGCTGATGGGGGCCATTCGATGAGCTGTTTCATGTGAGAGACTTGTGAGGGTTTATCGCTTTGTCTTGTTCATTATGTCAAACATGAATTTTGAATATTCATTCTTAAAAAAAAAAAAAATTAGGTTCCAACTATTTAAATTTCCATTTTTACTCAAATGTGTGCACAAGAGGGCAAACCAACACTACCACACAAGTAGTATAGATATGGGTATATTTATTTAATCTGTTTTAAATTAACAAATAAAATACTAATCTTAAACCAAAATTAACACAGGCTAACGTGTTTGAGTGTATGTGTGTGTGGTTTATCTCAGGGAGAGAAACAAAAACGTGACTGGAGCTCCGCCTGTTACACAGAGACACTGTTGACAACATGTTAGTACCGTTTAGACTCTGGTTACTTTAAATTAGTGAAGACACGCTTAGAAACTTCCGTAATTGAATATGTGTAATTATAAAGCTAGCACACACCGCATTTTAGGCCACAGCTGTGTAGGTGAGTTCTCCAATTGGGCCACCCCAGTCAACAAAAATCTGGATATTCCCCTGAATGTTTTAGAACAAGCATAACACATGTAGAGTTTGACAGACATAATGCATACTATCACCTCTATTATCATTAGCTTCATATAATTCCAGCATATCATTTTCTTTGCTGTTATCTCGAGGTAAATCATGCAAAATGACTGAGTGTGAATTGGCAAAGATACACACAGGCATAGGCACACATTAGTAGGCTTTGATGTAAGCCATTTCAGTAATGATCAGGGCTTTGCTCATCTCATTTCCTTGATTGAAGTTGAACAGCAGCATACATAATTCATCCTCATGTATATTGCAGTGTTTCCAAATCATGTTTTCAGTTTGATCAGTCAATTCGGAACACATGTACACCTTTGCCAAGCTGTCTGTTCTAAATGTAATACAATACTAGATTGATTCCTGGGTGAAACCAGTGATTCCTGCCTCCAAAGATCAGCCTCATAACTGCTGTGTGTCTGGACTAGCCATGAATCGGAAATGTATGCAAGGTTGACGCAGAGTCACTTTTAGCCTTTAGCCACCTCTTCTGGCTTAAGGAGCCAACCTTACTTCACCTGAGTCTAGGCCAGTACTTCTTAAAGTGTGGGTGTGTGTGTTTTCCACCACCAGGCGGGCTGTACGTCCAGATATATTAAGGGCCACCAGGGCATATTTTCCACCCATGTGATTTGTATTTCATACCAATGAACTAGTAGGTGATCGATCTCCTTAACTTCGTACCCCTCACATACATATTACAGGTCTGTATACTCTGTAGGTGAGTAGAGACAGAGAGACAGAAAAAGAAAGTTGTCCGCTTTTAAGGCTCTTTGACAGCAAAGTTAACCTGATGTGATAACAAACTTAGAAGTTGAACTTTCTTAAGAGGCAGTTTTGTTATGTTACATGGAGCCTCTGAATACTCAGCAAAACAATTTGCTCATCCAAGGGTTGATTTGGGCGCATGATGTAAACGATTAAGAACCACTTCTCTAGGCTAACTAGCTAAACTGCTCTCAGACTGGAGCTTACAGCTTTGTTGTCGAGTGCTAGCTGATTACATTTTTCCTGCTTTGGCCTTTAGCTTCGAACAGCAAGCTAGCTAAACTAAATGTCAAACAAAGACACACACCAGGTGTGTTGGGCTACCTAGGGCTTGGACATTTCTACTGTAGCTTGCCTAGACAGCAGCTGTGGCTCAACTCTTGATGGAAAATGAGCCCTTAATTTTGAATTACGATGAATGTCCTCTGCTATAGACTGCACAGC
The DNA here is from genome assembly GCF_947650265.1 of Symphodus melops. Taxonomy (NCBI): domain Eukaryota; kingdom Metazoa; phylum Chordata; class Actinopteri; order Labriformes; family Labridae; genus Symphodus; species Symphodus melops. The sequence continues at coordinate 19,233,506 of NC_136701.1, forward strand.
CCGCTGTTCCATATTTTCAGCCATTCTGTATTTTTACATTGTTGATATTCCTATTAAACATGGGCACGGTTTCAAATCAGTAGGTAATTGTTTGTCTCTCCCAGTTTTCAGTGCTCAGTTTTGGGACAAAATCTGTGAATTTACCTGGCATCCTCGTGGAGAGCTGGCCAATCAGATAGATGTAGGCTAGTAAGGAGGAGGGCTTTAACATTAGCACTGTATTGATTTGTAAAATGTGCAAAGCTGTGTTTCACAGAGTGAAAATTCAAAACTGGAAATGAAGAAAATGTTGATACTTTAACATGCTTCAATTGAATCATGCTTGAACATTTCTATATTAACTAACAAATGAATAAGCCCTTGGAGATAGATTTGGTATAGTACCTTTTTTTCTCTTGCTTGGCTCCCTGTCAATGTGTTTTGTAATATCTCCATATAAAGTATTTGAAGTGGAGATGAAATGCGTCCAGGCAGCTTAAGTAAGTATACTTGTGAAAGTGTATCATGTCTATAGTAGGAAATAAATGTTAATTGTAGATGACAGTAACAACATTGAAAAACATTAAATCATATTTATCTAGACAGAATTTCCACAGCATCAGTCATACGCTTCCACATTATACTTACTTTTTTTTTTTTTTTTTTGGACTGCATCTTCTTTTTCTACTTCAACAACAACAACAGCAGCACAACAACATTTGCATGAGTCCATCTGCTGCAGATTGCACAGATGAAAAGTGGAAACATGAGAATATCAAAGCTTTTGTCAGCAGTACCCTTCACAAAAAGTTCACTTTTTATGTTTCACATCAATTATAATGAAGGGCATAGGTGTTTCCAGCTCAAAGTGTCACTGAGTTTGCTGCAGCAATGCTTGTTTGTTTGGACGGCTGGAATGCTGTCAATTAGACAAACAAGATTCACGCTGCTTTTTTTCTGCAGGGTGGTGGCGGGTTTCTGTTGGGTCTTCCTGTATGCGTGTGGTTCTACATGGCTCTGCTCAATTGGTAGGGGGCAGAGTGGTCATTCTGTCACCACAGATGGACAGGAAAAAACCCAGGGGGCATCTGAAAAGCCACAGGCAATGTAGTTTGCATAGCGTGTGTGTGTGTGTGTGGCATGTATGTGTGTGTGTGTACTCTAGCATTATGTGTGTTGTTGCTGACAGAAGCAGAACAACCCCCCTCTAATGCAACAAATGCCATCCCTGTCTGCTCGGGTTGCCCTCCAAATCATCAGATCAGTCACACATTAACACACACATACACATTAACTCTCACAAGGCCACACGCATGCATTCACTGGACACAATATGGCCTCACAGAAACAAACATGTCTGGGACCAGATTCTATTCAGAAAGGCCAGTTTAGCGGCACTTGAACTAATGGCTTATTCATTTCCCTGGGTGGTAAACTGTGCTGTCCTGCACAACAACAACAACACACTGATAAACATGGATACAGCAGAGATGTTATTAAGGAAATGATAAGGAAGGAACATCACCCCATGAAACATGGGGTGAGGGGTCTGCATTCTGTTAATCCTCATAAAGAGCAAGTAGATGAACGACAAAGTGTATCCTCCTTCAAATTTACCCATTAAAGTTGATTGAAAGTCCCAAAAGTGAAAGAAAACAAAATAATGGTTTTGATATTTATAATTACTTCACTGCTGCCTTTTACCCCTTTTTAATTGGAATTCAGATTAGTTGGCTAGCTCGGTCTGTGTCCCATTCATAGGCCACATAAAACATAGACATGCGCTTGCCAGTTGGCTCTGACAGTTGGTAATAAATAAATCAACACTGCACACAGATTGGAATAGTCAATACGTCCCTTACCAGGAATGAAATAGAGTAGTGATGAATTGGAGGAGAAAAATGTTACATTTAGAATTTAAAGCTACTTTTGATGATTTATCTGGTTTTGAAATAGACGTCAAATAAAGGCACGGCTGTTTATTTTCAAAAACTAGCATGATTTTGAAAGTAGCATTCCTTCCATGCTCCATCTTGAACCACCCCCTCCTCTCTGTGCTCCTTCAAAAGCCACGCCCCTCACTTACTCTACGTGCAGATTTCAGCTCATGCTTTGAGTGTGGGTTCATACATGGGAGACAGGAAGGCGTGAATGTTCTTTAAACTCAAGAAGAGTGCACGCATTGGACAAAGTTTTTACAGGCTTACATCTACTAGCGATGACAGATTTTCTTTGTTTGTTTTTCAGAGCACATGAATTATTAATAACTGTCAGGATCCAAAGACAATTTCAACCAAAGTCTTAAAAAGCGTATCCAGAGAAAATTACCTACCCTGCCTTTACTAGTGATTCCTCTTTATGATTTATAAAATAATTGAAACCATTAGGAAAGAGGTTGATTACCTCTCTATATTTATTTTTAATGCTGGAAACTGCTGCTGTAAGTCAAGTGTCAGATTAAGTAGTTTCCACCCTGCTGAAGAAGAAAATTGAGTTTATAATGAGTAATACTTGAATGTTAAAAATAGAATAGGTCACATTTATTGGTCAGAAAACTTCTTATCTATACAACAAGATAAGCAAAGAGATCAAATGACAAATCAAAAAGCGGCATTCTACTTTCTATGACATAATGCAGTGATTTGACATTCACATCAAAAAATTGTATATTACTTACAAAACAAATTCTCATTAATATATGGACAGAAAACATGACAAAAATATGGAAGAAGCAAACTATGGCCAAGCTTCTCTAATACCATTAAACTTACTGCGGTCAGAAATACCAGAGTGGAAGACAATAAGTGTCCTGGTGTTGATATGATCTTTGTTGATGATCTCATTTCAATTTTAACAGAGTTGGTTTTCTTTTGAGAAAAAATAATTCATAAAATCAAATATTCCACCTTGGGAATCCGAACTTAATTGGTTCATGCACTATTTAGTATTTCCTATTAAATGTATAGATCTTTTTGATGTTAGGAAATAGAGGGGTTTATAGAATTTTGCCTATGCCATTTCATCTACAATCTAAAGTAATGGCGTCCCATGCACAGAAACTTTGTGTCATGGTTTGGTTCTGTTTCGTCTTGTTTTAGTTTTCATTCTTTCCTTAGTTTTCTGTTTGTTTCCTAGTGTTGATTATTTCCCTTGTGTGTTTTAATGTTTCATAGTCTTGTGTTTACTTTAGTCTTGAGTGTGTTTCCCTGTGTCCTCCTATGTTGCCTGTAAGTTTATTTCCTGTGTTGTGTTTTAAGTCTAGTCTTCTAGTCTTTGTAATATGTGGTTTAGGTGGTGCTGTCAGTTTTGGGTTTTAATTTTTACTTGTCCTCAAGTGTTTTGGTCTTGTGTTCTTTGTTCCTTGTGTTTCCTGCTGTGTGATTGCCCTGATTGTCCTCACCTGTGTCATTGGTCTCACCTGTGTCTACATACCTCATGTCTATTTAGTCTCTGCCTTTGTTAACCTCTATGTCGGTTTATTGTTGTTTGTAGTCGGTAGTTTGTCATGAGTGTCAGTCTTAGCCTGTCGTTTGTTCCCTCCTCTCCCTAGATTTACTTTGTTTTTTCTCTACTTGGTTTTTGGAATTCTGGATTTATTATTTAAGTAAGTTTTGGTTTTTCCTTTTGTTTGAATAAATCTTTTGTTTTTTTCTGCACTTGGGTCCTCCTCCCTGTGTTTCTGTCAGTATTTGTGACACTTGAAAGTGTTTTTTTTTATTTTATTTTTTTTTATCAGAACTCTTGTTTTTAAGCCTCCACAGGGAGAGAACATTTATATAATGTAAGTGACTTTTAAAATACTGCGATATATGTTCCTATTCAGAGTCAACCTTGAAGCACTCCAGACCTCTTTACTTTGTATGATGGCTCGCCTTGCTAAGAGGCATGCTATTGGAAAAGCTCTGTAAAATATATATTTTTTTTTACCTTTACAAAGCTCCATTAAATTTGTGCACTTTATGAAAAACAAGCCTTTTGATAAAAACTCACACGTATACCATAACTTATGAAACAATAAACAGACAAAGAGAGAGAAAAAATAAAGTATCTAAAGCTATCGCTGTTATTATAGTCGTATATTTCCTCCTATATATTCCATTATGTGGCTGTAGTCAGTGGTTACCATATATAAACTAACTTCACAATCAGCCTACTTGACTTATAATATTCACTTTAACCCTGCCATGTTTTAAGTTGATTCATAAAGAGTTATGCAATAACTGCAACAGTACAAAGGATTATTCTTTATCAGGCTGGTGCAAAATGTAGTCCTTAAACACAAGTGCATTGTGTATTTATTCTTCATATTCATAAAACAGTCATTGAACTCTAACTGATAACTTACACAATACTTAAACTGTGCAGGTTCTAGGTTACAAACACTCGACACAGAAGTATCGGTAATGCCAACTCACATCAGGAGACAGAGAAAAGAGTTTGTGTGAACCTACAAATTGTTCAACTTTATACCATAGATGATTCATATTTTGAACAGTTTAAGCTGTGTATCTGCTGCTGGGCAGACAACCAGCAGGTGGTTCAGGTCAAATAATGCTTGGGGGCTGCAGTTGCCTGAGGCAGCTGAATGTAACCTGGGTTATTTCCATCATTTTATCCCATAAATGTGTGGTATAATCAGTATTGCAGAGCATTAATAGTCTGATTCAATATATTTGTAAAATGTAGCAAGTGAAATCCTTAAAAGGCTAAACGTTGGCATCTGTTCATAAGAGAGTGAGCAGGACGAAGTACGATGATTGATGCTGATTGCTGTAGTTCAAACACTTAAGCAGTGTAGTTATGCATTGCAGCTACTTCAGTGGTTATATAGTCAGATCCATGGGGAACACTTCATTCCTTAGACGTTTGAGGAATTAAAAAAGGACTGTTTCTTTGTTGTTTTTTTATTTAGCGCAGTATTGTCAACTATTGTCTTATATTTGGTTTTATGTAACTTATGTCGTTAAAAAATAAAGCCAATGCAAAAGTGCAAAAAACTGCTGTTCCTTAACTGTCCGCTTGATTCTGGCTCAAAGAGACCCGGAGGTCACATACACACCCCATTCAAAAATGCTAACGAAAATGTTGTGATCATCAAGTGTGGGATGACGTGCAGCACAGATCTGAGACCCAAACCCTGCAACATAACTGCTAGGCTATACGATAATGCATGAGGCATGAGGCGGCCCTCATTGACTGATGGGCACACTGTCACAGTTTGTCAACAACCTTAACACTCGCCTCATCTACAGCTCTAAGCCTGTTGTTAGGTCAACTGAAAGTAAGGTTGAGACATCATTTCTAACATGGCGACAGCCATCGATGGGTGACATCACAAAGGCTGCTTCCAAATACAAATTTAAATGTGAATTATCAAAGTTTAAGCAGATTTGTGTTAGCTTAGCAGCCTTTGGTAAAGTTAGCACCTACACTGGATAAGCAACATGAATCAATCTGTAATTCACAGTACACCCTGAACCTACAGAAGATGACTTCCTTGAAGACTTTGAGGAGTCACAGAAGCAGCTATATGACACCATGCGTTCCTGTGATAAAGCCTTCCCTTTATCTCCTTGAGACTGACAGTGGTATACTCCTGCCATCTCTCTGTGTTTTTTTGTTTTTTTTTCACAGGACCCTGAACTACACAAAAGTCACCGGATCCCCAGAGAGCATTTCTCACAACTTTGCAAACACGCTCTGTTTTGATGTGTCTGTTTTTTGATGACGCGGTACGTTTCAGTGATCAAGGGCAGTTCAGAAGAGGACAGTAAAGGTGAGTGGGAAAAGCACACACACACATACACACATACACACAGTCGCACATTCACTTTGAGTTGTTTGCCAGAACACCTGTGCGTTTGAAAAAGAGAGCAACACAAAGCACCTCTCTTTTTTTATTCTGCAGCCATGAGGTGACACACCATTGTTTCCCCCCGTATTCCTCCCTTGTGCATTTTGATTCCTGCCAGAGGAAGGATGGGCCCATTGAAGTGCAATATGAGAGAGGCCGTTAGACACCGAGCTGGTCATCACTCTACTGTGAAAGGCATTCCACTGATGGGCTGTCCTTCATCCAAGTTAACTTTTGCCAAATATGTATGCGTTTGGGTGTCTTCTGGGTTCTATCTGTAGTGCCAATAACAGAGAATATAGAACTATAGACTTGAAACTTCAACCATGCCAAGTAAGAAACATATCCTGACTGCATAATATTCAAATGTCAAACACTGTCTTCACATATTACCTTCTCTTTTCTTGGAAGACTGTTATGAGCTCGATATGACAAGCTTGTTAACTCCTAACAAAGACAGAAACAATCAATCTCAAATCAGTTGAGTTGATACTTCAGGGAATAGATCTCCAGCCTTGGTCATTCAAGGCTTTTGATGTTTAAACTCAGAGCTTAAGTCAATTCCACTCAGCAAACAGAAACTAGAAGTTACAATTATTTCCAATATTATCATAGTACAGTCCGGCTACAAGAAAATAGTCCAAATGTAATACCAAATGGGGACAGGAAAGGCAGTGAAAGGCCATGACAGCAGTTTGTTCTTGCAGCTTCAAACATGAGAAGTACTTTTGTTTCAATTTGGACATGTATATGTGTGTATCTATACAGTTTGTGTCTTTACATGTTCTCATGTATGTGGGGTGTAGCCATCAGTGTAAACATATTGACATTTCAATGGGGTGTCTGGTTCATTGCATTACTCTGCCACTGGTGACTAGTTCCAAATTAATCACACGTGATGAGATGATGAATCTGGTTTATGTTTCTCTGTACATCCACTGTATCATCCATCTGTCCTCCTCCCTGCCACAGTGACTGGCTGACTGCTGGGCATTCGGTCCTGTATTACATCATTGACTAGACTGTGCTCCTGTCACATTATATACACTAAGATGAAGGCTTAAAAAGAGTTCAGCCCTGCTCTCTTGAGCTGATAAATCTCAAACAGCGCAGCCCAGCTTGTTGTTATTACAGTAAGCTCTATCGGTTTCTTGAGCTTGAGCATCAATGTTCAACTAGCTAAATGCAAGGGTCTTGGCTCCTTCTCGTTTAAAAAAAAAAATAAATAGATATTGTATATACTTCATCTGAAATTGTTGAGTCCCAGTGAGCATCAACCATCATCTCAACATGATTTCATGTGTAAAATAAGGATCCAATAAAGTCGGAACCTGCAAGACAATTTCCAAAAAGTTTTCAATCAGTTATAACAAAAGTTACATACACAAAAGTCACATGTCACAAAACACAGTGTTGCTTTATTATTTTTATTATTAGTGTAACTAGTTTTCAACCATGCAACAGCAACAGGTCAAGCTGGGAGTCAGGCTAACAGCCAACTGTTGTCATGATACTCCCACTACCATGTAAAATTCCTTTATAAAATATATTTAATTCATTCTCTTCTTAGTGTAATCTGTCACTGTCGTCTCCCATCTCTGAGCTTCAGCCATCGCAATGGCCTAACTGGTTGCTTTGTAGATGAACGTTGTTCTGACGAGATGGTCGTGTCCAATGCAACAAACTGGGGACCGGGGTATTCAAATTCAAATTTAAAAAACTTTATTTATCCCCTCGGGGCAATTAAAGGAATTGGGTATGGGGTCGTACTTTTAGACCAACCTTTTGAAACTATTGTTTTAAAGTTAAATATTGTTTCTTTCATGTGTCAAATCTTGTCCCAGTAGCAGATTTCCCAGTGAAAGCTTAATCAAGGTATCTAAATAGTTGAGTGGTTTATAATGTGTTCAAAGGTGCCCAAAGACATTTTTAAGAAGTCTTTTCAACTGAAAAATGCTCACTGGTATTTGTCAAGCTTTTGGACCAGATCGCAAGAATCTGCTATTAGCAATGACACACCCTTTGCTGTCAATAGCATAGAAATCTGATAGCACAATACTAAAAATAGTAGAATAAAGCAGGAACAGTTCTGTGTCATTCTGTGTGGGATTTAGCAACACCAGCCATGCTAATTAAGTCAGTGGTGTTTGTAGATATCCGGTGCCTGTATTGTCTCTCTCCAAGGTGCTGAAACATTCATATCCAGTCTCTCTGCCTGTTCCTCCATCAGAGTATTAACAGTATAAATATTCAGTGTTTCTCTCTGTCCGTCACTCTCTCTATGGTGCCAAAACAATCAAACCCACTCTGTTTTGGCTCTCACTCCAAGCTACACAAACATTCGCTGCTCCTTTTCTGCAGTTCTGGTAACACATACTATATAATACATGTAAGACATGTAAAACATCCCAGAAATGGCCAGCATACAGCCAGTGGCACCTCTGTTTTAACCACAAAGAACACCAGCCACCTGTCGTCTGAATGATCATGTCTCATCTCGTAGTAGTCAATTAAAGGGATACTTCACCCATTTACATGAAGCTGTGTATCATTAGAAACATGGTAGTAGTGTTGAATGGTCGTGAATCCAACCCTCATGTTGCCCTGAGACGAGAAATGTGTTTTTCTTTGCTTGAAAGTTTTCTTCATGTGATGCAAAAGGCGTCATATTGTAGTATTGTATTGAAGTATCCCTTTAAGATCCACTGCATGCTGAGAGGCTCAAGACAGAATGATGTTAATGAAGAAAAAATTAGTTTTACAGCAAACTCATGAGCAGAGTGTTTGTAGTTAACTCCATTTTTGTTGGAATCTGTGGTCATTAACATGGCAGAGTGGATTGTGGGTCCCCCCCCTGCCCTCACTGGAGGACACCTTTAGAACAAGCTGTCTCCCCAGAGCCAGTTTCATCATGAAGGATGTAACTCACCCTGTCAACTATCTTCTTACTCTGCTGCCACCTAGAAGACGTTTAAGGGCCCTTAAGACTTGTACACTGAGGTTTGAAAAAACACATTTCTTCCCCAGAGCCGTCACCGAACTGAACTCGACAGCAACACTGCCATAAACACCGAAAATCCCCCCCCCCCCCCCCCCCCCAAAACATCACTGAACACTGACAGTACTTAGATTAGACACTATTCATGCTGCATGGTGTGTGCCATAACATTAATGTGGGATATCATAATATTTATGGTGCGTTAACATTTAATTTACAATAATATTCAGCTTTCAAATGTCCAATATTTTTTATGGTACCATTACAATGTATGGCAAACCATGTTGCATAACATTTATAGTGTAAATTAATTACATTTTTTCTATAGGTTACTTTTGCATCATTGCTGCTTACATTTCATGTACAATGTGACTGATGGTTATATCCCATACTGAACACAATCTCATACAGCGTTTCTTTTATCCCTGTAATGAGTTTCTATTCAGAGGTCCAATTCAACTGGTAGACTGCAGTCAATGTACTATATTCTCTTACAGCAGAAAATATTTGTTCTTGTTTCTAAAGGCACTTATTTTACATTTGAATAAAAAAGAACTGACCTGGATAAAATAAATGCAAAAAAGATTAGTCAAACCAAAATAACCAAATGAAGTCTAAAAACAAATAAACTAAACTTAAATTTAAAAAGGTGGAAAGGTTTTTTTTTTTTTGTGGATGACAGTTTAACCTTTTTAACTTTCAATATCAATATCTTCACACTTGTCACTATAATGTAAAGACTTAGACCAAATCATTCTCTAAAGAAAGATGGATTTTATATATAATTTCATAAATTAATATCTGACAACATAAGTTAAATATATAGTATTTGATCAGAACAATAATGCCAAATTAAAGAAGTAAACGCCTGACAACCCAGACAAGAATTTTAACACAGCTTTAACACCACAGATTTAGCACTGAAAATTCCACTTCAATTTTGACACTTCTATAAATGTGACTCTGCTGTGATGTGCACACATTTGTAACTGATGATTTGACTGTGTGTTTCTCAACTTATCATGTTAGCACAGTGAGACACCAACAATGATTTCATTCATTCATACTGAACTAGTATGCTGTATATGAACATACATCAAACAATAGCATTCAATAATCTACGTCCAGAAATGTGCGCAGTACAATGTTAGACCGTTCTCTGAAGACAGTATTTGCCTTAACTGGTGAGACAAACTGGTCAAGACTACTTATCGAGCCAAGAACATTGGTTTCCCACTACAATTTCTAACTTTTAAGTTTGGCAATTCTTGCACAAAGTTCTTTCTCTGGGATTTTTTTTATTGGATACAATTTGCTTCTGATTGACGCATTGAACTGTGCATTTCATCTATCATAGCAAAACAGACAGTGAGATGTTTTTGAAAGGTCACAACATCAATTTCTGATTCTAAAGTCTTGTGATTGTTGTTTGATTGTTTGATGAAAAAGAGAATTTGGATTATTCTGCGTGCTTTATGTATACTGTACCAATTGACTCATTTTACATTTTTGGCATTAACACAATCTCTCTTTTTTCACTACAAAATGAAAGTTTAGCTTACTTTTTTTGATTTGGTTGCAGCAGAAAAAAGCCCTTTGGTTTGTTCAAAACATCTATTATCCAAGATTTTTAAATGATTGCTGATAACTCTAATCAAAACAAGTAATTTGAAGTTAACTCATCTAAATATAAATGTATCCGGATTGTTCATTGTGTTAGGACTTCTAGTTTTTCTGGCCATAGCAATCTATTACACATAAATGAGTTGTAGAGGATATAACGAGAGGATAGCATTACCAGTTCCTGCAGGTCGAGTCATATATTTGTGTAACTTTACCTGTAAAAAAGGTATCATGTTAATGTTACTGTAGCAGTGTAAGACGTTATCAGTTATTTTAAGTCTGGGGTCAGGGTCTACATATATACCACCTCTAAAAATACCTTCATATTCAATTCAATATATATATTTTAATCTGGTAAAATCTGACAAAGTTAATTATAATAATAGTTTTCTCTTTACAAAGCTTAACAAAGCCTTTCATGATTAATATACAACTTTATTTTACAACACTGCCAAGATGACTGACTGAACCAGAGACACAGCAATTAAATGTGTCTGCTATCAGGGGACTGGAACACGCTCCTCTAACCTTTTATTATATCGCTTCTGTCAAAGTACATACATTAACATGAATGCCTCTGATGTAATTAACTTTTCTATTAGCACACTGGCCTCAGAGGCAGCCAATGCCACATTTTAAAAAGGAGTTGTTCATTCAGAGCGCGCGGTTTCAGATGACTCATTAATGATCCGGCCCTAATTAAAATGTAAAAAAGACTTTATAGGCATGCTGAGCTTTCTGAAATTCTAATGCCTTTTTCACTGGTGCATTAGCCTTCCCGGTTTTTGAGTTAAAGAGGTGTAGCGGCTAGTTATAAGATAATACGGCACAATCAGGAGAGATAAACAAGCTGCAGCTGAAATATGTCTGTCATCAATGATACAACACAATACTAAGTTTCCCCTAATTAATATAAATTAAAGACAATAATTAAAGGCAGAGAGATGAGCCCATGTAAACACTTTGAGGCGGAACATTCTGAAATGATTTTCAATGTTTCATTAAGTTTAATTACGCATTGGTTTGCTTTGTGGGTTTACTCACCAAACAAGGATAACTTCCCTCAACTTTTTTTTGTTTGTAAAACAATAAATCTTTATTTATATAACAGATTTAAAACAACCTTGGTTGACCCAAGTGCTGTAAAAACAAGTAAGATGACAGTAAATATATAGGGTAGGTTTGTGACTGTCCATCTTGCTCCTGAATTAATCAACCTTACAGAGTAGCACATTGAGACTACCGGATAACTCCATAAAACACTTAACGCTTAATATCTAACACTATATCAATGTTGAGCCAAGTGGAGAAACAGAGGACAAATCTCAACAAATTTTAGGGGTTTCAAGAGGTTAGGTAAATGAGGATGTGCTGTAGAGACTGTAAGAACATAAAAACCATTACATATTCAAAAGTGCAAGCATGTTTTTCCTCCTAACATCCTATATCCCAGCAGTAGAATCTTAGACTGGTTTTAGTGGCTGCAAACCTTTTAAGAGAGGTTGATCAACCCACATATCATCTTTAAGTGTCTGGTGTCTCCCCGTTTATGGAGCGGGTCATGAGATATGACGTCAGCATCTCTCAGCTCCCCCCCCCACCAAATAAAACCTCCATGCAACTATAAGACAGCCCAAGTTGCATTCTTACAGTTTAGTCCAGAATCGGCTTGAATTTCATCACTGAATGTCAAATGAAAAATAAGTATTTTACTGCTAATTCCCAAGGGCATGGAGTATTAAAGCTGAGTTTCTACCCCACTGGGTTTTTAAAGGAGCATGAGCGCAGCCGAGAGCAGCTGTACTGACCGGCTCACATGATCACATGACAACAACAAGATCACACAGGAATATAAAGCACAACATGCAAACAACACTTGACTTTAATTTGCTGTGTGTTTGGTGCCTGCTTTGATGTAATGTAGATGAATTGATGTGGAGTCTTTTGATTGTGTTTTATTTTGAAATTGACCGCATGATCTGTGTTTTACTTCTCTCTGACTTCCTGTTCCAGTCCATCTTCTCTTTTCAGCTTGTCAGTACTTGTCGAGGGTTCCTTTCGAAATAGTCTTGGTGTGTATTTGAAACAGTGCTGTTAAAACACGAGTATTGAGTGGGAAGTGATCAGCTCCATAGTGCACAGTGCTGATGAATGTGGCGCATGGACTGTGTGAAAATGTGAGTAAATTAAATAAATAATGGTTAAATTAGTGCATGTGTTTCCAGTTTTGCCAAACATTTGGGGATCCTCTGACTCTTGTTATAAGTTTCATGCACATTTGCTCCTCTGCGACACAAGAGACAGGAGCTTCCATGTGTGCAGCAAGAAAAAAAGTGAAATTCTGGAGGGGTCTTCCAGGAGGTTTTTCTTCCATTGCTTTTCTTGTTACCTATCAAACCCTCGTGAGTTTTTTTTCAAAACGTTGACAGGAAACACATTTATTAGATAAGCCTAATAAAATCTAAGAATCTCAGACATCAGAAGGTCAGCTGTAATGCTATTGGCTAAATTCAGGGTGTACTGGTGTGTGAGGGTCTATCTGTTATTTTCCATATAATGACATGTTGTATTCTACACACATGAACTCAATCATGAGCCTCTGTCTCGCTGATTACCACTCAATAACTCCACACCAAGAGGCTACATTTATTTGTATTTCATTCCTCCTTCAAAATAAAATCCATTTCTCTCACTATTGATATGATCACATCTGCCACAGTCCAGGCTTGGCACCATCTATCTTCCTTTGTCAATTTTATCCTCATCACTGTCTTCCTCTTCTTTCTTTCCTCTAACTCCGTATGGTGTTGGTAATCCTGCCATTGTTGTTGCGATCATGTTTGTATTCCCAACATAATTGGATGAAGTGCCGCTGTCTAGACGGGATTGGCACATCAATTGTTTGCCATCAGTCTCCTTTACAGATGTCTTTACTGTTCCAGATGACTTTGTGTCTATTAAAGGAAGGAGGATAAAAGGAAAGAGGTTTTGGAGGAATTGATGAATTAAATCCAAATTTAAAGCCATTTAAAATAAAAAAAATAAATAAAAAAAAGAATAACAGGTATTCTTGTCAGTGCGTGTCAGTGTATCGTTTATATGTTTGATTTTTACCAATGTCTAGCTTGCGTATAGAAGTGCTCTAACTTGGGGACAAATTGACTGCTTCATGTTGTAAACTTGAGGCCACTGTTAGCCACTGGGTGGTGCAGCTCATCAGCGGCTGTATTGGTGACCCATTGTAAAAATGATTCAACAGATCATTGAATGAAACAAGAGGAGGACTGTCCTCACTGAACATTCAAGTCCAGTTCATTTGACCGGTGGGAACAGAAACGTACTGTACTCGGGTACAGTGCCCTGGTCTGCTGGAAGAGCTGGTCGAGAGGGCGATTCATGTGAACTTGAGAACGCAATTGTGCTCAAACAAGAAAGTAGTGTCATTCTAAACAGCGTCTATCACTTCAAAAAAGGTCAAATGCGTGCAGCTCGGGCCGTTTCATTCTCTGAGCGGTACGGTAGAGGGTTAGGGTTAGGGTATGAGGTAAGTATGAGGGTCTTTGTTCGCGTGTTAGAAATATCAATAGCAGAATGGACTCAGCGTGCGAGTGATTGCCATGGTTGCTCCTTTTTGTTTCTTGCTGGTTTGTGGCGGACTTGCTGACGAACTATGTGCGTACTGCCACCTGCTGTTTGGACTCGCTCACGAGAGAACGTTCCTAATGTGAACACAACGGAGGGTAGAGCAATCGTACCGATGATCTTTTCATGAAACCTCCCGAAGAAAGGGAACAAGTAGCTTGGTCAGTTCCTTCTACAAATTTCCGTTCCAGTTAAAACTTTCTGGATCTTTTTTTAAAATGTACATTCCAGGCTTCTGTTAATATAATTGTATGACTTGTTGCTGCAGTGGACCTGCTGTACTGAGAGGATCATTAAATTGTCATCTAATCTTTTTGAACCTGAAATAAGAACTCCGTTAAGGAATAGGTTAGACTTGAGGATTTATTGAATGGCATTTGAAATGTCATCTCGCAGCACAAGAAGGGCTCTTCATCTTTAGTAATTAGATGAATATTTAACAAGGACATTATCTGTTCCCTGGCAGCAAAAACAGCCTAAAAAGATGAGCTCACAGTGTTTATCACAGACACAATGAGGCATTATGGGTATTGTTTCTCGCTCACTGAAAAGGTGACACTGCTTCTCTCTGTCACTTACACACTATTGATGACACAATTTGGACATTTTGCTTTCCAGTTTAATGGGATTCAAACAACAGCAAGGGTGATACATTTTAAATAACATTTATTCTTCTTCAGCACTTCTCATGTCACTATTTGGCAGGCGGCTTCAATGTCTTTGGATATATTTGGTCAACTGCGCGTGTGAGTCTCGGTGCCATGGTAATGTAAGGCATATAAACTTGTGTAAGAGAAGTGTGTAGTATCTGTTTAACACTGTTTTCTGGCTCACAGGTCTGCAAGGTTAACTTTTGGACTACAACAGGCATGTGACCTTAGTGTCAGAGAAGTGTAGATTCCTCTCTGTAAGCGGGGAAGCTGTAGCTGCTTGGTGTGCTGAAAGAAACTAGAACAACAGACTGCATTGGATGATGTTAGTAGAGTGGTCGATTAATCGGACAGTCGATAATATCGGCCGATAATAACATTTTACCTTACTCCGCAGATGAGCCCCGGTATTACTAGATTTATTCACCAATCAAAAAGCATTTCACTTGAGTTTCAATACGTTAGACTAGCAGTTCTTTCCCCAGCAGAGTGTCCTGGTTAGTGGTTAGTGTGTACGCCATGTACACACTAACCACTGTGCCACCAGTGCCCCAACGAGAATATATTTCTTTAAATGAATTCTTAATATTCCAAAATCATATACATATCTACTTTAAGTTGCTACAGATAACTTGATGATGGTAACAAAGAAAAGCAAAAAAAAACCCAGTGCGCTACACTGAGCGCATGCAAGCACAGCACATTTATCACATTTTATAAATCGACTTAAAATAGATAAATAGATAAAGCAACACCCTAGGTCAGTACGGTTATTGGTTATTTATCAGGTTATTTAATTTCAGGATTCAAGATTCATTGTTTATATTTAGAAATGAGCTCTTGACCTAATATTGCATTTTCCACCGTATTCATTATCCAATCCATTATCTATTAATGGATTCAACATGTTTCGAGCATTCTTCTTTTATTCTTACTGCAATTACATATAAATTCTGTAAGAACAATGTTTTGTCCTGAAACACCTATGATGATAAAGACAGTGGTAAACTTGGCGAGTTTCAGTTTCACTTCAGTTTGGCAGGATGTAACCACCTTGTGAGTGTAACAGCCTGCAGCGAATGCAAACAATGTAGTCAAAAGTGAACCAGTGTTTTTTTGTTTTTAGTTTTTTTTCTAATTTGTGACTGAGATCACATTTTTTATGACAATTGGACAGAATAAAATACATGAAATGTCAGATTTTCCAATTAGTTTTGGGACTCCTTAATGTGGTCTTCGATTGGAAACAGGCCAGACCTTTTGTCACTCTAACACTGGTTTCAGTGTCATGGTGGCCAATCGAACAAGAGGGGCTTTTACTACAAACTCAGCCCAACATACCCAACCTGTCACGATCATGGACAAGTCAACCGGAGTGCAACATTTAATATTAAAAAATATGAAGAAGTTAAACAGAGACTTTACTTAATTCATATTTTATTTTAGAGCCACAGGTCCATAGGCCTAAGGACTAAAATGAACCGTGACACGTGCATGAAGAACTGATAAAAAATAAATAAATCAGTGAATGTACAAATGAAGGCTTATAATGTAACTCAACCATCACTAGTGCACAATAGATCTAAATATTATTCCTGCCACTTCTCCCCTTGGATAAATCATTTACTAATGTCTGAAAGTTTGGGACGTAATATTTCCGGTGCTGCTTTGCCATATACACTGCGTTATGAAAATGTTGTTCAAAGCTTCGTTTGCTCAAATAGAAAAAACAGCTAATGGTTAAGAGCTGAAAAGTCATGAGTGTGACTCATTCATCAGCAGCATAACCAAAACTTTAACACCACATTCCATTAAGGAAAAAAAAAACATACTGTATGAGAATAACTTTATCAGATGTAAGAGTTTCTTTTCAAAGAGAAGAGTAATGAATTATTTCTATGATGTGATGTTCTATCCCTGAAGCTGCTTATTCCAAGAGACGGAATGAATGGTTGTGAGCTTGGGTCAGTCACAACGTATTTCACGGCCCCATGATGAGACTCTGGCGGGAGGGCGCAGTCATTTAGCTCAGTGTGGCAGCTGCATTGGACGGCTATCATCTTTGCTTATTCACACATGGATATGCAAAAACACACACACACTTATACACAGCAGGATTAGAAACATCCATGCGTGATTTTGATTCAGATCGCTCTCTTTTGAATGCTCCATATGACACTGTAAGGAGGGCTGTTTCAGTCATTCACAGACAGCTCAGAAAATGGCCTGTTTTTGAAAGGGGGGAGGTTATTTTTTTTATAACCATGGAGGTGTATGAGCACTTGAGTTTTAGTAAATAGGCACAGCAGTATGTGTGTTTTCATTTGACCTTTTCTCCTAAAACAACATGTGTTGTTGCAGGGAGCAGTGGAAACAGTATAAAAAGTGGCTACAAACAAACCCTGTCACACCAACATCTATGCTAATTAGCTTGATTGTGTCTGGCTCTGCTTTTTCCTGCTTCGCTTTCCTCTTTTTTTACACTTCTATTCAGCATGCTACGGCTAAGACCGCTCATGCTTTCATGTCTCAAAATGTAGAGTAAAGACACTTGTAAAAAGAAAAGAAAAAGCCTTCTGATGTAGCATGCTGTAGCATGTGCATAACCCAAGTCCCTGCCTCAGTCCCAAACCATTGCCCCTGGAATTGGCATTAATTGCTTGAGAGAGGAAAGTAATTATCTCAGGTAATTATTACTCTGGGTAGAGTGAGAAACCAGACGAGCCTTCTTTGGCGGTTCCCTGTGGAGAGGAGTTAAGAGAATTCTGCCTTTAACGTGATATAATTGTAGGGGCTGGGCCCTCAAAGCTATAAGCTCTCACAGCTCAAGGGTTTATAGCACACACACACACACACACACACACACACACACACACACACACACACACAAACACACACACACTTATGCTCATCAGGACACACACATACACAAGCAGCAACACAGACACCATCCACTTCACAGTCATACATTTAGCAGCAAGACTTTTAGGCACTAGCTGATGTGAAATAAAGCACTTTGCAGATCTAAAGATTACATCAATGTCCTCTTAATAGGGGTGAGCCAAAATATAGATATCGCAACATATCGACATCCTGACTCATGAACAATTTGATTCAATTAAAAAAAAACGTTGTTATTGTTAATTGTCTTGCAATATATTAATTATCAGAGAATCAATGTTTTATGATGAAAAGCACAGGATGTGATTCACAGTTACCACTCTGATTATCAGAAAACTAAATTATGGGATATTACACAGTTGTCTTTGTATGTTCTCTAAAGACACTTGTGCACAAAAGTCCCCATCAATTCTGCTAGATAAAGTCCTTAACTGTCAGAAACAAACAACACTTGAAGGTAGCCATGACACCTGAAAAAGAAACAAGGTTGTGTAATGATGCCTAGACAAACTCACACTACCTGCTGTGCAGCAAACATGCCAGTCAAACACCAGGTGGTCAGTGCCTTGCTTTGCCCTCACTGCAAACACACACACACGCACACACGCACACACACACACACACACACACACACACACACACACACACACACACACACACACACACTGATACACACAAGGCTGCCCCTAAAACACTCCAGACAGACAAAACCAGACAGACACAACTAAATGTACAAGAACAGAGTTGAAGACAGAAGAAGGTCCAAACATCCTTGATGTCCTTGTCCCACAGCATCCTGTCAAGGTTAGACTTGAGGATTCACATAAAGTACTTAACTCATGTAATAAAGGACATTTGGATGTAAACAACTAATACATTATATAAAGAGGTTTAGGGTTCTTTAGATATTAACTTGAATAAAAATACTTGGAAAAGCTATTTTCATCAGACTATCACAGCATCTATCTGTCAAAAAAGATAGAACATTTAAAAGTCGATTGCAGAGGAGATGAACATTTTACAACATAGACTTACAATCAAAAATGTATCATAAAAGTAACACTCTGATAGCAAATAAGGAAAATGAAATGCAGGGACATGCACTCAGCCACAAAATCAAGCTTTCAAAAAAAAGTTATCTCTTAGCTTGTGTGCATTCCAATCTGTTGGTTGACCTTGAATGTGACAGCACTGCCTCTTAAATGCACTCGTTGTTCACACTTAAAACCTCTTCCAAGAACTAAGGGAGAGTGTTCTCTGATTTGCTAATCATCCAACGACTTAGCTGCATCTCTGTGGTTGAAATTATGTTGATGATTCAACTCCAAAGAAACCAGCAGACTATTTAACCTCTGAGGTAGTTATCTGCTGGAGCATGTGCAGATTGAATGAAGACATCAGTGTACCTGTAGCTAAAAATAAACCTCATAGTGCATCATAGCCTGTGCATGATGAAATATGAGTGACTCTGTGGTCTAAATGAAACATCTGTGCTGTGCTTTGGTCAAAATATAACATGAATCAAGCACCATTTTGGGTTTGTGATGCTGTATAATCTAGCTCTCTCATAACGCTCCGTTTTTGTGTGTGTCTCTTTAAATGCAATAAACACCCCTGAGTTTTCCTATAGATATCACTCCTATTTAGCAAGAATAAAAATGGCAGACCTGCGCAAAAGTTTTGCTCGAGGCCGGAGGTGGAGTCGATGGGTAAAAATAATTGGGATGGGAGAGGTTTTTTTGTTGTTGTTTTTTTTTTTTACCAGAATCCAACTTGTAATGTCACAAGATGAGAAAATATGAGGCATTTAATGGAGAATTTTTCTCTGTGTTGTAAGACTTAAGCTGACCACAAACACATGACTGGATGGGTTTATTTCACATTTTGTGGGTTGTAGACACTCAGGTCACTGAAATTATGTAAGAAAACAGTGTAAAAGGGGATTTGTCATAATATTTCCCCCTTAAATCAGGTAATCAACTCTTCTTTCTGTGAATGCCAGTAGCATGTAAGCATCAGACAGCTGTTCTGTAAATGGCCAGGAATTTGTAAATAGTTTTATGAAATCATTTTAGGAATGCTTTCAATATTTTTCTCAAAAGTCATCATTGTAAACCACTGAAAGTCAATCACTGCACACCATGCTCGCTGTCAGAAACACTCAAGTAATGCAAGTGAGAAAGAAATATTGATTTTAAAAGTAACACTTACCTGCTAGGGCCTGCAGTGTTTTTGCCTCTTGCAGAGCATTTACTGTATGATTTCTAAAGCTTTTGTGACAGATTGCAGTTTGGATGGATTACAACATACAAAAACATCCAGCATTCAAGGTCTCTTTAAATAGTGGCATTAAACAAACTATACTGTGTAGGCTCTTAACGCTTAAAAGCAAAAGAATGTATTATGTAAACACCGGCATCATCTTAAAGATTTACAGTTTTTAAAACACTTCTAGAAATTGGAGTCTTATTGACTATAGTCAGTGGAGGAATGAGTATTTGACCAAATTGATAAATGGAGGGTTGCTATAGAGAATGGATTGCAAACCTCCAGCAGCTGTAGAACATGGTGTGCAATAGAAGAGGGATGCTGGATCATATTCTGGTGATGGCAGGAAATTGCTACCTTTGTATCATATGGAGTAGAGTCTGGCATTGACCATCCTGAAAAATAGATGGAAGTTTGTAGGAACAGTATATTTGTGCAAGTCGGTCTGTGCAGGTGTGAAAAAAAATGTCTCACACATTTTTGCTCACAGAAATATATTTCTATGTAACTCATTTGATATTTAAAAGGAATATTTCAGTGGTCAGTTCTTTTTAAAACAGGAATCTTTAGAGCAGTGCTGTCAGTGATTATTCAGCCTGATTGTCTGCCTTTATGAGAGAAAATAAGCAGAATGTAAGAAATACATTTTGAAGGAACATTTTGCCAACAGCTCAGTTCAATTTGTATTCAGACCATGGACACTTTTGGGTAATTCTAAGACCACTAAAAGGTACATGGTGTTTTTGCTTTTATTGCATTTCCAGATGAAAATGATGGCTGCGTTTAAAAAGCCATTTATTTTAAACCTTACTCTCGGTTCCTGCTCACTGCCAAGGTGCCCTTGAGCAAAGCACTGAACCTTGGACCCAGGATGCATTCGTGTGCAATCCCTCACTCTGATGAGTCTCTGTACATAGGTTCTTGTTTGTCTATGTGTTTGTAATCTTGGCCTATGTGTATAGTCTCAGGTGTTAATTAAGTGTCTTTCAAGCATGTTACAGTTCAAACATTCAAATTCATAATGCCTCTTGAAAAACCAACGAGTGACATCATTGAGACAATGTCCACGTTTTATACAGTTCAATGAGCTAGCCAATCTTTTTTAACCATGAAAAGAGATTATAACACACTAGATCGTCTCATTTTCAACTTTATTATCATAAAGCCCTCATGATAACGAATACATGCGGAGGGTTCAGCCGTCATCTCACATTGTTCCCAGAACTGTTTTGTCCAAACAACCTTTTGATCCCGTATTAATGAATACAATTACAACTTAGCTTTTCCTTTCATCAGGAATCGATAATTATATTATTTTATTTGTCTTGTCCCGTTAAAATTGACATATAGAACAAAGATGCTTTATTTTATCCGACAGCCGCTGTGCTTTTTGATTACTGCTTTGCATTCATCCTCTTTTTTTTTTACCATCTGTCAGTGAGAATATTTAGTGCGGACTAAATATAACCTGTCATTTGTTTTATCTGGGATTTATTGACGCAGAAACCCTTTCAACATCACCAAGCTTGAATAGATAATTATACGATTAGATTATTATCAGTGGGACAATATATATAATAAAAAAGTTGAATTTACCTTGTGTAATTTACTTTTGCTTACCAAATTCTAGTGTTGTGGTACATGAAATTGTTCTTGGTCTCAAGAGACCACTTTTCAAAGGTCTCGGTCTCACCTCGGAATCGAAAGCATTTTAGTTGTCTCGCTCTCAGATGGGACGGATTCCGGATTTTAAATCAAGACCACCACAGATCTGTCTGTTTAACTGCTGTGTTTTTTTGTCCTCTGCTGTTAATCCCTTCCATGGACAATAAAACTGAACTGATGGGCTATTTTTCTATTACTGTGATGTAAATAAAAATGCCCCTTTCTCAAAAAAAAAAAAAACTTGAAACCTTTCAATTCATTTCAAGTTTGATATTTATCCCCCAGTTACAGCACAACCATCCAGGTGTTGCAGTCTGAGTGAGGGAAACAAAATGATGATTTTTCAGTGATATTCATGATCTTGGTCTAGCCTCATTCTCGCCCTGCCTTAGTTTTGGTCTTGTCTCATTCTCGATCTATAAATGTCTTGGTCTTATTTCGATATCAGAGCACTTCCACATTACTTCCAGAATCTGTATTGCAGTACTCTTGTCTTTGCACCTTTTATGTTCCCACTTTATTCCGTCCCTCCTGTTTGCTGGTCATCCTTCATAATATGTGTTCAAAAACAGATACACAGTAAGGTAAATGGACTTGAGCTTATAGCGTTTCACTATAGTCGTCTTTTCTAGACTTTTCTAGTCGTCTAATGACTCAAAGCACTTCAACACAGCATGTCCAACCTACCCATTCATACCCTTTCACACACTAATGGCAGTGGTTGTTATAGTAACTAATCCATTCATACACTCCCACCGTAGCAGTGGGACCAATATGGAGTGTCTTGCCCAAGGACACATTGAAATGTTGCTCAGGTGGGGATCGAACCCTGGAGCTTCCAGTTTAGAGACGACGACTGACCCACAGCTGCCCAGGTAGTGCAATGATGTCATTTACTTGTTTATTTGAACTATTTAGATTTCCAAAAGTGAAGCTGTTCTTTCATGAAGCATTAGAGAGAAGACTCAAAGAAAAATATTTCTTTAATATTCAATTCATTAACCTGAGCAAAGGCTCCAGTCACATTTTAAATGGGATGATTCATTCCTTTATTTATTTAGAGAAACAGACAGAGCAGTTTGTTCAGTTCATGCCTGCAGATGACTAAGGTAAAAAAATAAACCAATCTTTACTCTGGGTTTGGGTTTGTGTTTCATTCAGTCTACTGATATGAACTCATAAAAGCTTTTCTGTGAATTCAACAGGAAGTCTCAGAGCCCGGTCACTTATTCTTGAGAGTAGATACAAGTGGAAACCTTGAAATTTAGATTTGATGTTTAGGCAACAAACATTTGTTCATCAACATTTTTTTCAATTTTTTTCTGCTTTGATCCGCTCAAATCGTACGGTAAATGTCTACATCACTTTCAAATGACTCTTCACGGACGTATTAAAGGCTGTATTTTAATATCTTCTCTTCCTGGATTCCCCATAACTCCACCTTTAGCTGCAGTACATCAAATTCCAATCAGGTATCGGCATCTGCTTAGAATTCACTAAACAACCCTTCATATTTACACGGAGGGTGAAAAAAATTAAGCTTTCCAGGATATTGCTCATTTTCTCCTTCTGCTGTTTGGGATAAGAGCTATGATTTATTCATTTCCAACCATTTTGGGCTTGAGATGGTATTCAGGGCCAGTTTTCCCTTTTAATCAATGTTGAGATAAGCAAGAGTTGCATTTTGTTATTTACAGCACCAGTGCTGCCTGACTCTATCTGAAGCACTGAATGTGTGTGAGCATCTCGATATGATTGTTTTTCTTCAGAGAGAAACAAAGACAAATGAAGTGGCGACATATTTGTGTTTTTCTTCCTATCTTTCTATGAATCTCAGGACTTGTTTACATGTGCATCAGCATGCATGCTCATGTGCACGCCTTTCATTATCATGTGTGTAAAATGTGATGTATATCTGATATTAGCTGTGGCGCTGAAATGAATTTATATCCAGAACAGTATGTAAATGAGACATTGTAATGCATGCCTGAGGTTGTGAAGTAGATGGTGATTAAACTAATTTAAAAATAGCACCGTGCCTGTGATCAGGAACCAATGCTCAAACAAACACACGCATACACACACTCACAGATTAATGTGTACAAATATACCAACATAGTCTTTTCACCTAGTTGGCATGATTTTACTTAACTCTCCACTGTGTGACATTATTTTTATCATTCAACTGATATGGTGACTTATTATAGATACGACTCTCCACCCTAGCTAACAGTTGCATTTTGACATGCTCATTAAATCCTTCAAGTGTGTGTCGAAGTGCATGATGTGCTTTTACTCATGCTTCTGGGCTCTGTTTTTTTTTTTTTTTTTTCTGCGGGGATGGCTGTGACAGATGCTCCTAAATGTCCCTCAGCCTGCCTCTATTGGCCCTGATTGTATTATTACACTTGTGATAAAAAAACACGAATATGGAGGAAGAATTAGGGTTTATCTGCGTTCTTTGTTTGGAAAGCATGACTTTGGGTGAGAGTCACGTTGCGTAGAAAAAGGGATGGGAATTTGGAGCGTGGAGCTATTTGAGCAGTTGTGAATAGAATGTTAGATAAGCGCATTTGCAACAGGCTGTGGAGGGTTTGTGTACGTGTGTGTTTGGAGGGGGGGGTCGTTGCATTACTAACTGATTATTTCTTGGTTTGACCAACAGTAATACACACATTAAACAGCTGTCACTAAAACTGTGTTGTTCTTCTAATACATATACCACTAGACTGAAATCAAATTAAAATGACTAGTATTGAATTGATAAAATGTCCCCTCTGGGATTAATAAAGTATGTCTTGAAATACCTCTGACGCTGATTAAAATAGAACAACAGTATATCCAACTACCTAATCCAATTCTGTTTTTTATAAACCTTTATAAAAATATTCTTATTCTATTATATTATTTAGTGTAAAAAATATGAAATTATGTGTTCTCTGCTGATACTAAACACAAACCTTCAAAACAAGCAATGCTGCTATGTTGCCACACAGCTGTTGTTGCCAATGGTAACTGGTCTTTGGATACATCCTGTTAGAAAGAAGAGAGCAAGGATAGAATGTTCCATTGATTACATCTACTTTTACCGATAAAGCAGTGTCATGTTAAAACTCTGTTTCTCTAATGTATCAGGGGACAGCGAGGGTCAGAAGGGACGTAAGCATAACTACTGCTAAGACTACTGTATCTTGTTATCGGCTCATTATAAGGTTAGGATTTATAAGTCAGAACTTTTTCTTACACTTTTAAATTGGAGCCAAGTTATATACTTGGAGTTGAACCGGTTCTAAATTTAGATTTGTGAGGCATATTAATTCCCATTACGTCTGTTCTTTATAGCAACATAGATATAGACATATAGAATGTTCAAGGTTAAACTTCAGTGAGAATTTTGCAACAACAGTTTTTGAAGCGGCAGGAGCCTTTTTGCATCATATAGTATCGTCCACTTCCTTAATTGACCACCTCAGACACAATGCCTAAATATGGTTTGCGTTCACACTGATCAAATGAATCAAACTTTGGCATCAGCTTGCAAATCAGTCGCTTCAAATCTACCTACTCAGATATCGTAATCTGTATTGGAAAAAGTGTATCTGAACATTAGACATTGTTTTCCTACAGGCAGCACCATGCTTTATTTTTAATTCAGCACCTTTGGACTTGCATATGCTCAGTGGCCCTGGGGAGTTCCCTTCTGTGTCCTCAATAACAACTAAAGGGAGAATGTTGTTCTTTAGACCGAAAGAAGACGCACTCTTTTATATATCGGGCACAAAACAAGGGGAGTGCGGTTCAACAGCTTGCCTCTCTTTATACTTTACATTATGAGAAACAACAAAAAGAACTTTTCCATCCCAGGACACATGACACGGTGGATAATTAAACTGATATTCTCCGATCAAACAAAGCTGGACTAACGAAACACACTCACACACATAAGCCCCTGCAGTTCCTCTTCAATGCAAGGCTCCAAAATTTAATAAGCTCGGAAAATGGAATATGATCAAACTGCAAACACAGTGTTTGCTGATGATTATCTACAGTTTGCATATGTCAATATACATGAAGTCGTGGACATTTTGGACAGGAAAGAGATTTAAAAAAAACTAAAAAAAAACTGGATCAAATCAAGATGGAATAAGAGATTTTATCATTACATTTTGAAACAATTCCCGTCTCTTTCCTTGAAAATGATTTTTCAATCAGACTTCAGTCGTATGATCCACACTGGACCGTTGGTCTTTGCTCCTTTTTGGATGTGATAATCACTTTCCCTGTGGATACGAAAGCTTGATTTTTATCAGTCACAGTCGGAGTAAACCCATGTGGTTACCACCAGAGCTATTCAGGACCGTCTAGTGACTAAGAATGTGTAATTGGGTAGAGACAATCCAGTCTGGGCTGAATTAAATTTGAACACAATGCCCTCTGCTTTGGCATCATTACAAACGTTTCACACTGAATAATGGAGCCGAGTGCAGTGCTAATTCAGGATGAGTGTCGGACCAACAATACTCACCCTAAGAGAACATTTCCATGTTATCATTAATTATGAAACAAGAGCCCTCGGGTGGGATGAGGGGGTAAAAAGTCTGGGATCTGAGGGACAATGCCATATTACACTCAGACAATTGAAAGCCAGCCTTGATTTTCTTGCACTGTAAAGGAAACTGACGCTTTCTACTCAACTGGTTACCTCTGATTTCATTTTTAGGACAATGTACCCCCACATACCAAACAGAAAATTGCTCAGACTGGTATGTAAAAGTACATCAAAAATGCCAATATGTGTTTTAAGGAAAAACTGGAGATTAGGCCATATTTTTATAAATATTGTGGTCACAGATCTAGCACCCACACTTTGTGTAATTAGAAACTGATAAGTGCTAGTAATAGAGTTTTCTGGCGGAAAGTAGAAATTGTGTTTTTCAGTTGATCAGAGAAGTCAGGACTGCATGATGAGCCACAAGTGCTACAGTCAGTGAAGACAAAAAAACATCCTGAGGCACTTTGTGCAGACCTGCAGCTGTACCGCTGTGAACCTCAGTGTGTGTGCAGGTGTACGTGCGTGTGTGCGTTTTGAGGCATATTTATCTGTCAAATAATGTACATTCATATGGGGTATCATTTTTGAATCAACATATTAATAATTCCCTTTTTCACACATGCATTACATTCCTGATAAACTTCCAAACAGCCAAAGAATATTTCATGTGTGAGCGCAAACTGATGAAATCTTTCATGCAGACGTTTCGCAGGTGTGGAACAGCTACAGCGATTGAGTGGGCGTGCTAATTAATTCATGTTGAGCAGAATTTCACTGTTTCATACTTTGACAGCTCCCTTCAGTTGCCTTTATTCTGTTTTGCACTGTTGTTTGTGTTGCAGGGATATTCAATCAGAAACATTCACCATTACTATAGAATGATCATTCTCCTTTGAGATTTCTTTACCCAGCCGCCCCTTTCACTTTAACCAATTTTTGTTTTTCATTTAACTGTCATTTAACCAGGTTGGTCCCATTGAGATTACGAGCCTCTTTTCCAAGGGTTCAGCACTTTGTTTTTGTAGGACAGCCGTCTTGTGAATGAAATGACCAGTGATGGTAACACATGACTCCTCGGTGGGAGCGGTGCCATATTTGTTGACATGTTGCAAATCAGCCCTCACTTCTGCGCTTTCCTGATGTGTCTCTCAACAAACGGCATCAGCTGGTGGAAACCTTTTCCTTCCCAAAAACTGAACAGGAACATGTCTCCAGTCACCATTTGTGTTATGAACTAGCTATTATTCTCTGTTCTGGTATTGCCACAATGAAATTTTCTAACAGTTTCATCGAATGAAATGACACAAAACTGCCTGTTGACGGTCTCTGCTGTTCTCTCCTTGTGGTTTTAGCTCGTGGGTTTAAGCATATATAATACCCAAGTTTAACATGGTTTGCACTACACATTGTTTCTTTTTCATCAAACTACTTTCAGTCATTACTTTTCCTGGTCACGGTTGACATGGTGCATGTCTTTCAGACCGTTCTGTGTTTGTCATGTACTCTTGCCTTTTGGAATAATGTGTCCCTTGAGAGTTAGCGTAGCTGCCTTAAACAGTTGTCGCTCTAATCCAGTCTGCTGTGCACATGTGTGTATCTTAAATAAAGCTGGAGCTGTGGCTGGAGTTTGTATCTCTCCCCCACTGTCTGTGGGAAAGGTGGGTGCTACATTTGTCTTTTTCCTATTAAGTGCCACGCGTAGCCCAGAAATGCTAACTGAGTTGAACTACTGTAACCTGGAGCAGCTAACTGGAGGTTTAGTACACAGTTCTGAAAGTCAGTTTAAAGAAAAAACTCTAACTCTGAGCCAAATAGCTATGACATCCTTTGCTCAGGAGCATTGGGTCGAGTATTTACCAATCTCTGCGCTGCTTGTTTTGTTGAATGTGCTGTCAGAATCCACAGGCTACGATTGAGCAGAGCCTAATGGTCTTCGGCAGTCCCACTTCATTTTGGTTTGAAGTGATACATGGAAATTATGGCACTGTTTACTTGTACAAATTTAGTAAACCTCTCGTCTGCTCTCCTATCAATTTACAGCAAGCCAGCTTAGCTCAGGCTACCTCAAGCATGGCCCGGAAAGTAGAACACAATGGAGTCAATCCTGCACAAAAAGACAGCTGTGAACAAATGCACACACACACACACACACACTCACACACACACACACACACACACACACACACACACACACGCATGAACACGCACACACACACACACACACACACACACACACACACACCTACACACACACACAGCAAACTCAATAAGGCAGTGACGGTGCTGTAAATTACAAAAAGCAATTGATTCTGCTACCCACACACACACACACACACACGCACACACACACACACACACACACACACACACACAGTCACACATCCATTCTGTATATAAACACTTTTTTTTTTAACCTGTAGGTACAGTATTGGCAAACATTTATTTTATGGACATGTTGGTAATTATTGTGCCTCACCATTCCCTCTTTAATCTTAATCCCCACCTTATCACTCAGGTAAATCTAATTAAAACTCCTATCATTACCATTAAAATGCCTTGAAAACAATCTGTGCAAGTGATTACTTTTTGAATTTATTTTCCCTGTTTCACTTTATCAAGTCTATCTCGGCAATCCACAGTATTTGGTGCAAAATTATGTGGATAAATTAAACAAATATTGTAACTTGTTTTTACCGATAAGCTTTAGGATATAGACGTTTATGAAGGTAGGAACAAATTAGTTGTCAATAAAAGACAGGTCCTTCAAGAATTTGAAGCAAGTGGGTTTTTTTTATTCAAATGAGTATAATTGTTATTCAAGCAATGTGGTGTGGGGAAAATGAATGTCTGTTGGTTGCCACCCAGAGCTGAATGAAAGATTCTGGGCTGTATGCTCTTGACTTAAAATCCATGTCATGTTTTAGTGCTGCTGGCGACATTAAAAAGAGCTCCACTACATCAACATAAGCCCGTCGACAGCTCAACCATCTTATTCAGCAGGACTTTTTTTTTCACCAGACGGAAATGCATTGCCCAAGGGTTAATATCTATCGCTTATCCAAGAACAGATCAAAAGTGCCTGATTAATATTTAATCAATCAAACTAGATTTGAATAACACCTTAAAGAAGAATTCAAATCCAGTTCAAAGTGGTTTACAAAGTGATTGACACAAAGGCAGTTTGTAAAAAATCTTTTAGATATTAACATTATGCATTGCATTGCAAATCATGTCCTTACCTTTATTTTTTTTCTACATAAACACACTCTGATTATAGTAGAATCACAAAAATGACTATCCATTTTGTGAGTTTCCAATTATTTTTATAATTTATACACGATATTCCAGTAAAGAGTTGATTTCCCGTAAAAAAACATAAAAAACTTCTGACATGGTGATTTAGTTTGTGTAGGGAGACGGCCTATTTAAAGACATTTCTCTTTACAGAGATTGAAATGTTCAAATATAGTCAAAAGATAGCTAAGTGCTTCTGCAATTACATTATGACCAATGTAGTCATCCTCAAATGTTCCCTACATGGACTGTTTCACTTGCCTCGAACCAAAGCTTGCTAAAAATTGGATTGGATTGGATAATACTACTTGATCTTTGAACATAATCACACTCCCATCCCTGAAGATTCTGCTTTCATATGTCGTGAACCGTATCATGGGTTTAGTGAATCGTTACAGATTTCATGCAAGTGCACTTGAAAATCTATGCTATTTGCTAATCACATGTACGTAGCACACTGCTTACTACAAGGCTCTTTTTGATTATTGGAGCCACACATTTTAGCCTGTGTACGACATAAAGGGAAGTAGATTTGGATGATATTATAAGGTAATATATTTTATAAATATATATTTGATGTAAAACTGTTGAAATGTTTGGATGTCTGCGGAGGACAAAATAAAATGTTTAAGATATACTGTTCGATTACATTACCCTCAATTTCCAGTTAATGCTCGTATATTTCCATAATTCCCATAATTCTCTTGGAAAGCTTCCGATTTGGAGTATTTCCTTAATTCCCATCCTTAACTTCCCATGGAAAGTTTCCAGAAATGTACGTTCCCCCCCTTTTTAAACCTTTTTCTAAATGACAAGAGTATAGTCATTGTTTTTTCATAGTCATTTATGAAATCAGCCGGTCATCAAGAAGGGTTAGGGTCCAGATGTGTGCAGACTAATGAAGGCTGATGAGTGGATGGATGATAAAGAAACAGCTCCTGAGACATGCAGTGCTACATTGGGGGCGGAGGTCTGTCTCAGCTTGAAATCTCCAGAGAACAGGGTGTAGAAGTCACCGGAGGACTGATTGTGTTACCTTGCTGCCTGTTCCTGGTAATTTCATTGTGGTGTGTCTTTGGTAGCGCCTCTAACAGGCTGGGACATTGGCCAGATGTGTGAATTGATGAGCAGCTAGCCAACTCCTCCTTCCATTTTTTTGTGCCATTATCCCCTCAGTTTACCCATATACAGTCCATCTATTAAAGTGGATTCCAGGTAATTAGTTGTTTGTTTGGGTATTCAAGTGTCCCGGTTTAACCTCAGCATTAAATCCTCTAAGCAGATATTGAAACCTCTTTACAACCAACTCTACTGAAACAATTTGTTTGGTTTGCTATCAAGCACCCTCCATTATTTTGGGACATTTAAGTAAAGAATTACTTGCAGTAACTAAATTAAAAGTAAACTATTGGTCATTCAAAACACACAGTGGACGTCTCATACAGACATTTCCGCTGACAGATTGCTTGACCTGTGGGTGGCTCACTCCAAGTGGGCTGAAAGATTCTGTTTATTGCTCTACCCTCTGCATTAGGGAGCGTCGATTCATGTGTATCAACATCACCTGCGAGCTGCTACGTTCCATAAAACCTCAGTCCGACTGTGGCTTGGATTATATGCAAATGAAGCCGCTGGCGCAAGAGATGGATGCTGCGAGCCTTCCCATTTCGCATCAGGGAAAATATCCTAATGAAGCAGAATCCATCCAATATTGACTTCTTAATGTGCCAAATGCATTCTTATCTGAATTTACAGGGTTTCAGTTGCACATAATAGTGAGGGAATTTAAATGTTATTCAGATTTTCTGCAGTTAATGACATCCTGTTTTTTTAGGTTAGAAGCTAACCTACAGAAAACCACCATAAATATAGATGACTGCTAAAGACTGATGCACTGATGCCATTCGGCGTCCTCAGATTACTTTGTGCGCCTCTGGGAACGTTGGTTACCTTTTTGTTCTTCCAAATGTGGATTTTTTGAGGCACTTGCATGCAGATACCCATTTAAATACCATGAGATACACTCTAATTAAAAAATGCTCATATAGAAGACTGAGTTTCAATATGGAACATTTTGTTCTGCCTCTTTTGCCCTACACATGAACCGATTTCCTGCAAATGGCCAATGCCCTCTGTAATGCTATAGAGCAATACCAAAACAAACTATAATCTGCCCACAACTAAACTAATAATAGCACAAGTATGATTGGTGATCATCATTGTTTCCATTGGAGTAAAGCAGCTGAATGGCTGCATGCAGTCAAGAACAACAATCCAAGGGGATCTGCTGGACAAGGCGCAACAGGATACAGAGTTAGCAACATGCATTGACTAAACTGAATGAAACAGATCATAGTTTAGTGTGTCCTAATGTTGTGACTTTGGGTTCATACAGTTTGTGTTAACAGGAGTTGATTGCCATTCTTTTGCTTTTTTTAGTCATGTTTGTGATTTTTTTTTGATAATGTCCTTTTTCAACACTACAGTTCAGATAAGGCTGCATGTAAAACTCTGGGTAAAACCAATTTATTCGGGCACTGCTTTCCCTCCATGCCCCTGCAATTCCCATCATAATAACTGTAAATGTTTATGAGGCACTTTCAGCATATGTGTGTCTGACCGTGTGTGTCTGCTCCCAGATGACCACTAAACTAAACATAGAGCTGCAAAAGTCAAAGGATTTACAGCTGAGGCTTGGACTTTCAGGAGACATGAGTCACACAGGAACATTAAATATTGCAGCATCTCTACCACGCGCGTGCCTCAGTCTCGGTTTGTAAGAGTTCTTCTTCCTTTACCCTTAATGGGCTTTTTGGCCTCTTCCGAGCAACTTGTCATTAGCAAGTGACCACAGCAGCCACAATGTTTTTCTGATCTGCTCTGCTCAGCCCGAGACAGAGGATCTAAGCAGCAAATAGTGGGGAAGGGAGGATGAAGACTTAAAAGGATGGGAAGATAGAAAAGAGAGGGGGTGATGGATGAGAGAGGCGTGATTTAGGAGGGTTGGGAACAGGTGATCGCTGAGAGCCAACGAGTGAAATGGGGCGCAGAGGGTAAGAATAGGTGAGGGGAGATGAATGGGTGTCATATAGGAGGATATTGATAATAAACGGCATAAGATGAAAGTGTGCTAGTGGGGAAATGTGGATAACAAAGTGTGCTGAAGGCATATAGGGAAAGATCAAACCTCCTTCCAAAGGACAACAGTGATATATGAATACACCATTATATTATTAGACCCTCTTCATCGCTCTCCTCTGTCTCTGTCTCCCTTCCTTTGTCTCAATACTCATTTTAGAATATTTTATATTCCCCTTTCTCTTTTCTTATACCTGTTATCTATCAGCCTACTTCCATCGGTCTAACAGTACATCGCAGACCAGTGTATCATTGCCTCTATCTGTGTTACAGTAACTGCATGTCCAGAGACAACAGGTATTAATTACATCTCATCTCAGTGTGCCATTAAGCACTGCAGCAGACATTACGTTAACACACTTCCCTTGTCTTTGCACTTTTCTTCTGTCGTTTTAAAAGTCCTCTTCAATCCGCTCCAACACCTTTTTTCTCATCCCTTTTGTTTCTTACATCCATCCATGAGGTGGTCTCATTTATTTTTTGGATCCAATGCTCCAGAGCTTGACCATGTACCAAAGAGACAACATGTACACTGTGCAGTGTCCTGTTACTAGAAACAGATACTCCCTGTGATGTTACCAAGCAGAACTCATCTGGTATCTAATATTAAAAGACACATGGGCACAAAAAAATTCAACATTCTAGATGCAGCATTTTTAGATATTTTTTTTTTTACTGCAGGGAACACTTCTATGTATTTTTTTTCTAAACCAATCTTTACAAATAACAAGGTACATGTTTATAGTAAAAGCAATGGTTCCTTATTCCTTTTTTTTGTTTTATTTCTTTTACAGATCGGCTGGAACAATAGTATTTGTAAAACAGTTTGAACTGTAATGCTTGCACTCTGTTCTTTCAGAGTAATTTGAGTCTACCGTAGCTTCTGCATCCCCTCAAAAAAAAAATCACTTTAAGCCAAAAACATAATTAGTTATAGGATAATAGCTGCAGTGGCAGTGGGATCACAGATGAGCTCTTTACTTAAGGACACAAAGTCTCAAGAGATTTAGTCCTACCAAATGCCAAATTCTCCATCTTTCTCACTGTTGATGGTTCTGAAACTCAATTTCATTCACAGCTGAGTTCCAAAATGTCATCAGTGAGCTGATGTGCATGCTGTTGGATGCTATGGTATAAGAAACTCTTGATCTGATTTTTTACAGAGCACACGCTATTACAAATGTAGTTGTTCCCACTTCATACCCAAACGTCCTAATCCTCTCGTCTAACAGTTGCAGGTAGTCGATCTCAAAAGAACAACTCGTAACGGAGAAGACAATGCAGGCTTAGCTGCTTGACAACATGTTAACAGTAATCATCATCAGGATCACAGAGAGACATTGGAGTTGTGATGTCATTGGTTCAGCATTTTCTTGCTTTATTGGGGGGGGGGGGGGTCCAAGATTATCATATGGTGACTTTTCTTTTGTCATGCATCACACTTCAGTAATAATAATGATAAAAAAATAAATATAAAAAAAAAAACGTAATTCAGCACTTCATGGTGTCTCACCCACGTGCAGGATGCTGTGATATAAATGGGACCAATATTTCTTGAAATGGAGGTAAGTGAGCATAACACATTAGACATTGTGTTTTTGCAAAGTAAGAAAGCTGTTTCTTTGAATTAGAGGCATTCCAGCTATGATAAATTTCCCTGAGTGAAAAAAAAACACAGTAGAGGTAAGGCTTATTGTAATTTTATGCTGATTTCCAATGACCCGTGG
Source organism: Symphodus melops (assembly GCF_947650265.1). Classification (NCBI taxonomy): domain Eukaryota; kingdom Metazoa; phylum Chordata; class Actinopteri; order Labriformes; family Labridae; genus Symphodus; species Symphodus melops. Next base: position 19,267,797 of record NC_136701.1, read on the forward strand.
CTTCATTTCCCTTCGCCTGCTGGGTCAAACATGGCTCACCTCACTAAGAACAGCTCTCCAACAGAAGGTTAATGACCAAGCAATACCAAAGACGGCAAGCAGGTGTGTTTTTATTCAATAATAAAGCTTGTGGGTTACTCAAGTAAGGACAATTAAAATATCTGTGGCAGTTACCAAAATGACCCTGTGACATAAAATGATGCATGCCGTTTCATAACCCTGAAAATTATTATTTAATTACTTTTTGTTTTACCTCTTATGTCAGTGGTTTCTTTTCATCTGAAAAGTGGATTTTATGGTTTATAGTTAATTGTTTTTTAAAGCGGTTTTGTGTCCAATGCGGCAAAGCTATCAGAAAAAAAAGGAGCCTTTTTTTAATTCTCAATCTGCATTAAAGCAGCAGCTGGTTAAAAACTCACTAGACAAATTTTGCTGTTTTCCACCCTCTGTGCCCGTGTGTGTTTGTGTGTGTGTGTAGGGGAGTTGGTGGGTGTGTGTGTGTGTGTGTGTGTGTGTGTGTGTGTGTGTGTGTGTGAGTTGGTGTGTGTGTGTGTGTGTGTGTGTGTGTGTGTGTGTGTGTGTGTGCGCGCACGTGTGTGTGTGTGGGTGAGTTGGTGTGTGTGTGTGTGTGTGTGTGTGTGTGTGTGTGTGTGTGTGTGTGTGTGTGTTAATAGTGCATCCAGGGCCTGTAAACTCAGTGAGCCTGATGATCAGAAAGTTTGTCTGCACCCAGGAACCCTTCAAGCCCATCATCATCTGGCCCTCTGTCATAAACCTCAGCTTTTATTGTATATTTGGGTCCAGACATTCTCACTTACACCTCAGCCTTAACAGAAAGTTATGGAGGACATTTGATGTGACAGTAAAGTTGAAGGAACCGGAAATGAGAAAACTTGTATGTCAAAGGTTGCAGCCTTAAAACTGCTGGAATGATGTATTTTCCCAATGTCCATGCAGTTTCTGTATCTGATTCCCTCCAAATGAGCAGTCATAGTGTGCGATTATGCACTTTTGTAACTAGATAGATATGGCTACTAGATAGATAGATAGATAGATAGATAGATAGATAGATAGATAGATAGATAGATAGATAGATAGATAGATAGATAGATAGATAGATAGATAGATAGATAGATAGATAGATAGATAGATAGATAGATAGATAGATAGATAGATAGATAGATAGATAGAAATTCAAAAAAATCACATTGGAACTCATCTGAAAGTATTAAAAGAAAACAAAAACAAACACTCATAACCATCTGCTTGTTCTTTCAAAAGCTGATCGAAGGAGTTGAAAACATAAAATTACAACCAAAAAGAAAAGTGTTTCTAAGCATCTTGGAACAAATATGTATTTTTGGTTTAACCCACATGCATCTCTTTTTGAATGATTAGAGGAGAAAAAAGTTGTGATGTGTGGTTGTGTGTGCATATCTTAAAGTATGCTGCAACGAATGAGCTGCTGCAAGTAGGCTCCATATTTGTTCTGCTCATGAATTTGGCACAAAATGCAAAGTGCATCTGCAATCACAGATAATGGTGTGTTGTTTTTGGACAGTGTTCATATGCAAAGAAAACAACAACAACACTTGTACCCGATACTAGTTGGATTAGATCAAGACTGTCATAAGACTGTCAGCTTCTTACGATTCTGATGCCTGCTCTCTGGATTTGTTTTAAATTGACCCTGGGAAAGACATGTTGTTGTTGTTTTTTTGTTAAGCTGCGAGGCTTTGATTACGTCTGACATCATTCTAATGGTTCTCCGGACCATATCAGGACCAAATGAGCAAACTTAACTTTTTTTTTTTTTAAAGTTATTATTTGGCTTTTGCCTGTATTAGAGAGAAGGTGGTTAGGGTTGGAAATCAGGGAGAGAGAGGGGGGGGATGGCATGTGGGAGGGAGGTCATGGGCTGGAGCCTGCATGGGGACTGTGGCCTCGATACATGCTGCGTGCGCTGCCACCGCTCTACCTGCGCAGTCCTTTTGTCTTGACTTTTAACAGAAAGTGTCCTGGTGGATTTGCACAAATTGTAGTCCTAGTTTGATTCAGAAAAAAACGGTAGTTTTGCAAACATATTATGAGCTTCTTTGTATGAGAAAAAAACATGCTTCTTAAAATGACGCAGCGGTTAGTGTGCGCGCCCCTCCAAGCAAGCGGCTCAAGTTTGGGTCCAACCTGTAGCTCCTTTCCCGCAGATCATTCTCCACTCTTTCTCCCTGGTTTCCAATTCTGTCCTATCGCTCCAATAAAGTCAAAATCAAATATATCATGACCAGACACTTTGGTGGCTTTAACACAACTACTTATACAATTGTGACATGATTTCTGTGCAAGGTGAAAAATAGGAATGCATGAATAAAAACATAGCGAGCATTTAATGGTAACGACAAGGAAATAATTCAGGAAATAGGCTGTACGTTTAGATTAAGAATGAAAAGTCTCCTCGTGTGGACTCTCATAATAACAACTCAACAGTCAGCAAAGAAGCATCAATGCACTGAAAGAGCTGATACTGTATACTCTTTTTATGAATGCATTACATTTTTCAAACACTTCAAACAACGAGTACATAAAATCCCACACAATGAGTTAAAAGTTGTTGAAAACGAATTCATGTATTTCATTATCACAACATCTTTAAATGATCAAAGTGGAGCCTGAGGCAAGTACTCGCCTTGTTTAAACATTGGTAAGCAACGTCATAATGGCCCTGCAGCAGCCTAAAATAAATTCAAAGCTTTTATTTTTTTTTTGATGAATGCAGCTCAGGAGTTTGTATTTTCTGTGCAGGGTTTGTTGTGTTAAAGTTCTTTGAAAAACGGTGCCACTGGGGATCCAGTGAAGCTCAGTGGTACATGTGGCTCAGTTGAGTGGTTTAATGTGTCAAACCTGACCAGGTGAATATCTTTGGATGATTGTTGATCAGTGGTAGACGTTTATGATTGGAAGGAGGGGCTGCAGATCTTGAAAACACAGACTGACTTTGGCTTCAGCTCACTTAAATTGTCAAAATATATTTTGCTATAAGGAAAGAAAGATAACAGAGGACAAGAGTGCTGAACATTGCTGCATTGTGTGAATCATAGATTTTTATGAAAAAAGTGTTTGAAGTTTGACAGAATAGATGACATTGTTTAAAGTTCCCGTGTTATTTGGGATTGGGGAGGTTAGCACATTTTTTAACAGGTATTTCCCCCCCTGGGAGTTTCACATTCTGACATTCATGTAATCACACCACGGTTGGATTGTCTTTCAAACAGTCACCCTACTTGTCCTTGCACAAGACAAGAACCAATAACTGCGGCTCAAGACTTAAGCATTTAAGTCTTCAGCGACGGATCTTGTCTTGAGAGTACATTTTCCTGAACACAATCTTATAATAATGTAGTGGGTCCTTGATGGTTAGAAGAAAGGGAACAGAACAACTTTAATATTCTAAAGTTTTTAAGTGGACATCTCCAATCATACATGGCTCAATCATTAGATGTAATTGCCTGAAGACGGTTAAAAGTTATACTGAAGGGTTCTCATCCAACACCCCCATACACCTGCCTAGAGGTACTGAATCCCCATTAATCCACACTGGACGATCATCAGTTCAACACCCCTCATCAGTTTTACACATGCAGACATGAGCACCCTTCTTTGTTAAGTGCACTTAAAGACTCAAGAGAAGTCTGTCATTGACCTCAGCTTTTTATGTTATTTTAAAACCGAATAACCTTAAGATTCCATTTTAGTTGAGTTTAGTGTGAAGGTTACGAGAAGAAAGAAGTGACTTTAGGATTGACCACATAAGGATTAAAGTGTGTATGTTTTATTTTTGCCCTTTTTTGTTGCGACTGTGTTACCTGATGGCGCTGAATGAGTGTTCCTTTAGTTCTTGTTTTTAAAGCAACTTTAGACACGTTGGTTTAAAAAAAAAAAAAAAAAAAAAAAAGAAGATAGTGCTAGAGCCATGACCAGCATTACAATGTGGTCCTGGTGTTTGAAGACGCACAATGACTATTAAAATGTTTAGCTTCTTTGTCCAATGGAATAGCAAAGCAAGAGTACAGAATACCAAACTCTGGCCTTGACTGATTTATGTGATTGAAAAAGTATGAATCTTCTCTCTATTTTTTCTTTTGTACGTTTTTTTGGCCTTTCATATTAATATACAGTATAAACACATATACTCCAGGGACATGAAGTAATATAAACACTATGGTTAAGGTTGAACCAGTAAATGTCTGAAACCCAGTTACTGACATCTCATCGTCAGAACAATACAATTTAAGTTTATATATTTGATATTTAAATTAAATCAACCAGGAGCTTGTTTAAGATATGTTATATATGACTTAACATGCACTACACACTTCTTGCAGAGTCACACTTTTATCTTTTCTTTTCCCTGCCAAACTCATTTGTTACAAGAACAGAAATTATAATCAGGAAGGACAGTTCCCAGATACTGTACATTTCGTCCTGTTACACCACTCTATGATCTGGCTACACAATTGTCTACAGGGCTTTTAGGTTACTTATATAGATATTTTGAGATGAATTAGACATTGCCCCATGGATCAGATGTTCTGGTATGGGTAGCCTATTTGGGATGAGGGTTCAGCTTATTATTATTAAATTGCATTCTGGCTTTATCTTTGTGTGAGATACAGTCATGTCACTCATTTTTTAAAGATACTGAAACTCTTTTCATAAGAAGGTTCAAATATGTCTTCAGAAAAAAAATGACCTTGATTTAGTTTCAGATACATTATTTATCATGCTCACATGGTGGCTATTTTCCTCTACATTAATACAGATGGTTGAAAGCTGTAATATGTGGTCCAAGGTATATTTTAACACTTTGGAAAAATCCACAACTGTAAAGTCAAGAGGTAATTGAAAAAATCTGGGTATATATTGAATTAAGTGTGAAGGTAAAACATCAAGTCACAAAAACTAGCTTTCGCATTCAGCGCAATGTTAGCTAAGATTACTGTTAGCTAACATCTTTTAGGGGCAACTGTGGCTCAGTTGGAAGAGTTTGCAGTCTCTCAATAGGAAGGTCGGGGGTTCAGGGGGGTTTCGATTCTGCAGACATACATGTCAAGTCCTATAGATATATGTCAGATGTGCCCCAAGTTGCTCCAGCTGCTTTGTCAGAGGCGTAATAATGTGTGTAAGGTGGATTAGTTCACTTTACATAGCAGCCTCTGCCATCAGTGTGTGAATGGTTAGGTGTGACCTGTGGCGTAAAAGCACTTGGAGTCGTCAAACAACGAAAAGCTTAACACATTAGCTTTTGCCTAACAGTAGCTAAGGAGTCATCAAAAATGTTCTTTAATTTTACATTCATGGCTCGGTGTCCCTTTTCATTCTCAATTTGTTAGATTCCCTACAGGTGTATAATATATGAAAACCTGCAATATACCAGTAGCTAATATTATATCAGAAATGTTTAAAATGATCGGGCTGAAAACAAAATGCACATTGTTAAAACTATTAATCTTGAAGAATGATAAGCATACATGTTTTAAATAGCCTGGTTTATACTTTACTCATGTCATGTTCATAAAGGTTTGTGTAATGCTTCAGTTATATACTGAATACAAGGTGAGGCCTTCTTCTTGTCACAGATAGTTGAGGTTCAGCTATGACTCACACTTACATAATGGTGCAGATGCAGGATTTACTAAAGGGGCAAGACAAATCCATAGATCCATCTCTTTATGAATGAATGATTCAGTTATTCAAGACTGGAGAAATAAGAGGTTTTGTTGATATGTGATGAAAGTGATTGATCCTATTTCCATGAACTTTCATGTCCCTTTCAAAAGTTGTGGACCAGTATGTTATAGATATGTTCATCGAGCAAAATAAAGACTCAAATCAATGTAAACGAATTGAAGTGTATGGTAAAGTGTTAAAATCAAAGTTATTGAAACAAATTTCCAAAGAAGATCTGCTACCCACTGCAAAGCTGTCTTTTAGCTCTTATAGATCTCACTGAGGGTTTCAAAGCCAAGAAAATCAAATAGTGCAGTTAGCATGAGTTTGATCCTTTTGGAGCAGGTCAGGCGCTGTCTCTTTCCAACTTTCTTTTTTCCTGATCACAGACGATAACAAAATGGTTCTCTGCTGAAGAGAGGCTTTTCAGGATGTTTAGGGTCTGTGACACCTTCAGACACCTTAAAATCGCAGGTATCACTCTTATAAAGTGTGATGAGCTCGCTGTCAGTTTTCCCCCCAAGGAGCTAACTTTGGAACAATACCTGTGATTTAGGCTAGCCATCACTCTCTCTCTCTCTCTCTCTCTCTATCTCTCTCTCTCTCTCTCTCTTGCTTTCTTCTGCACGCTCTGTCTGTCTTTTTCTCTTTCACGCTCAACACACATACATGCTGGAGCTGTTGCCCATGGGGATATTTTTCTTTTGGCTGGGGGATCAGAAGGATGTGGAGCTGTGAATGCTTCAGCCCCACTCTCCTCTTGTGTGCGCTCTCGCTCACACTGTGTTGGGAATTAATGACTTCTCTGTGGCCCATCAACAGCAGCGAACACGTGGGGAGAAAACAGAAGAGATGGAGTGGGGTGGGGAAAGCAACAAGGGGAGTAGAAAATAACCGATAACCGCGCAGGACCTTAGCTTGGCCGTGCACAGTCTACTGCAGCATGAAGAGGGGGGAGAGGATAATACTAAAAGGCGACTAGAGAGCAGTAGGACAGAAGGGGAAAAAGAACAATAAGTTGATGCTGAGTCAGATCAGTGATTTTGGAGGAAGAGGTAATTTCATTTCGGCTTCCCACCGGAGACCAAAGAGAAGAGAGTACGTTTTAACACTTCCTGCCCTTCACCTCCTCACATTCAAGTTGAGACATATTCCCACTGATTTCATTTTCTTCTCAGTTACACACACCTAGAGTTCTTGTCAACACATGTATCCAGAGAGTAAGGATAAAAAAAGAATGTGTCTCAAAAGGGAATAAAAGAGAGTCAGAAATCAGGGAACGAAAAGGTTGGGGTTGAGAATTTTGCTTTAAGTCATCCACTGATAACAAAATACTCCAATGTCTTTAACCTTTACCTTATCGAGCAATTAAAATGCGATGTGCACAATTCAAATTATCTGCTAAAATGAATGGAATTGCATTGACAGGCTTATAAAGAATATGATGAACATATTTTGCCCACAGCCCCAGTGAAGCCACTAACCCACCCACTAATGCAAGTTCCTGCAAGGCAAAGCAAGTCTATTTATAAAACACCTTTTATCAACACAGCAATTCCTTAAGTGCTTTACATAAGGCATTATGAAAGAATCACTAGGGAAAGTAAAAAGACGAGAAGAAACATTTAAATACGAATTCTAAGAGGTTGAGGGACGAACGTGATGACATTGTCTTAAGGTGATGTCGTCCAGAGGATCTTGAAGTCTTATCAGAAAGATTTATGGGAGATTTTGAGCGAGAAATCCAATTTTCTTGGGTCTTATATAGTGCAAACTCTCCTTGAGCTACCCTAATGTTTAAAGGGAACATCTCCAAATTAAGAAAGACATAAAGATATGGTGGCTGGGGCTGTGGATGATGGAGTTTTTACAGGGGTATGTGACTTCTGAGTTTTGTCTGTTTAGATGTATTTTGTCCTGTGGTAGTCTTTCTTCCCGTCCCCCTATGTCTTTGTGGCTCAAATTCCCAATTTAATATGGTGAGCTGAGGGCACAGTGACTTGAAAAAGGTGCTGACAGCGTGATGGGTCTCAGCAGGCAAGCCTGAGCATGAAGCCATCCCCTGAGTTCCCCTGCCTGCCTCTGCATTTTTTGTCTCATTCAGGACTCTCTGGGCCTTCACTACAGCCAGCTCCCACCTTCTCCAATGTTCAATCAACGAAAACTGTCATATGCTGTCCCTTGTTCCAGCAGCTTATAAATTAGCTTTGGCTTCTTACTTACAACTTCTTTCGAGCTAAAATGTGTCTGTGCAGGAGTGAATGTCCCCATAATTAAGAGATATACTGAAATATATTGTTCCTTATACCTATTACTCCGCGTTCTATTATACTGTTTAATGACCAAAACTAATGAAAAGTCTTATAGTGTGTGAATAAAACTTTGGCATACATGGTTTTTGAAAAAAAAAAAAAAAAAGTTTTGGAAAATGTATCAAAATCTTAATAAGAGGCCACAAGAACAGAAACAGCACGTTTATTTTATTTATTAATAATGACAATGATCAATAAAAACTTGTTAATGTGCCAATATTTGCCAGCCGGCTCATTTTTTTAACTGCTGTCCTCTGTCCAGATGTTGAAAACCAATTAAGCGGACTTCTGTAAAATGAAAGTAGGATTGATGGAAATTCTTGTATTTCTTGGCATAAAATAAACCTCATAAGCCAATACATCAAGTGCTTTGAATATTAATTGTGTGCTGCAAGGAGAGAGATCCAAAGGCGTGTTCAGAGGCCGCTTTTTCTGCAGTACAGAGGAAAAGTTTTCTGCTGCAACAACTTGAACGAGAACACACTTGACAAAGATCCTGAGGGACCGAAACGTTGTGATTTTCTCTAATAAATTGGTGATGCGGTAGTAGTAGTGTGCAGGATTTTTTTCTCTTCAGTGTGACTGCTAATAGTCACACATCTAAGGGTGGTGGGAAGTGGGGTCGGGTTGTAGGGTTCGCAGAACGAGATATCTTTGACCTAAGTTTTTACAGATGAAATGACCTCAACATCATTGCCTGTGTATGTGTTTGTATCAGAATGATATAATTATCATTGAAAGTAATCATTGTATCTGCTATCCTTATTAACATGAAAAGTTCATTCTAAACCTTTATAATATGGTCAATTAATAATTAGCTTATTGATAGCACAAATAGGTCACATAGGTGAAGTCGCTGAAATACGCTATTATTTGGTGTGTGTCAGTATGAAAATTAGAAACTTACGGACATGCAGTTTTAGGGGGTTGGATGATTGTAATAATGAGTCTGCAGTTAGATTTTGTATTCAGGCAAAAAAACAAACTCTTATTACTGAACAAACAAAAGAACTCCCTTAAAGGATTCCGAAACTTTTTCAAACATTCAAGGCTGATCGGCTTTATCAGAAGACAAGGACACGTGCACATGTGAAAGCATAATGAGAGCATTACAAACAAAATAACAAGTACAACAACACATCAAAGGCAACAGTCGTATTAAATGAAGCGCCGCAAAGGAAAGCAAAGAGAAAAGGAATTAGAATATGGAGAATATGCTTGTGGGTTGATAATGTTTCAGCTGGAATAATATGTTGAATGCATTTCAATAGGTGCCATCTGGAAACCTCTCTGACCTCTGTTTTAGATGTATAATACGAAAGTTTCCTTTGTGTTGCAATCCTGTTTTCAGCTGCCGATGTTGAAGTGAAAGATCAAAGCTCGGATGGTTGTTTAAAAAAAAACTTCCATCTTCTGATGATATATAATAATATGCTAAAAGATGACAAATTATATATCTTTTATATTTCAACATTATAGGACTAGTGTAATGTTCCTTTTTGGTAAAATAACACAACATGCTACTAATGTAGAAAATTCACTCATAAGGTATTATACCATGTTAAACCTGTAAATCTCTGTGTCCCAAGAACATGTGAATAGGGTGCATAGGCCGTATACTGACAGAAATGAATAAATAGAGGTGGGGAAAAAAATATTTACGTAAAATATACATTCTTACCTTCTGAGATTTTAAATAGATTCATAACTTCCAAGAATGTATTCTTTTTTGTTGGCTATCAGTCACTCCCTGCTAAGTGCTAATGCTAGTTCTTTAACCGAGTAAAACGCCAGATGGAGCCCAGAGAAATTCAGCCAGTCTCACAGATGACTGGGATAGATCCTGACGTATGTACTAATTCAAACATAGACTTTGAATCATGAATCCAGAATTATTTTGAATCCAAAATAGATTCTGAATCAAACCGTGACCCCAAGAATCAAAATAGAATCTAATCGAGAGACACCCAAAGGCTCCAAGCCCGATGAATAATACATTGCACTCCAATGTGTGCAGAATCAGGATTCATCAATAATTCTACAAGTTATGCTCAGGAACAAACCTTGATAACACTTTTCTTTTCACTTAAAAACAATAGTAAAGGATCAATTATACACGTATAGTTACGGTTAAAAGAGATCTACAGAATAATCTTTTACCTTGCTTGTTTTACTGTATTTGAGAAGGAAGTGCTGATACGATGATATTTTAAGTACAGTAGCCCGCAGAGAAAGAACATTTGACCTTAACAAAACTGACAAAACAGCCTTGACTTCATACGCTCCTCAGTGTAAGTGGAGTTTTAGAACTGTATAAAATGTTATCAGAAAACTCAAAACTGAGCAGCACTTTTCAGCTGAACTGACTTCTGACTCAAATAAAACATGTTGTAGATCCTCTGGGACACGAAAACATTTTTTTAAAATCTTTTGCTTCTTTTTGAGAGTTTAGCACACAGAGTTTAACCTCTTCTGTTTTTGTTCTCTGGATTCACAGTCCTGAGTTGGATTGATCGGAGAATTGACTCGAGCTTGCCTCAAGTACTGGAATAACACCAGTGTTGACTTTAGCTTTCTTCGTAAGAATTTATGGCCCCAGCACTCATGGCCAGTGAAGCCAACTTGCTTAGCTTAGCAAGGCTTAAGATTTTCATCTCTACCTTCTTTCCCTACCTGTAGTGAGGACTCACTTTGGGGATATACTTTGAACAGACTTAAATGTTGTAACTCTCATGTAGCGCTTTAAATGAGTACTGCGGTCCAAATTGAAAACATTACAGAGAGTTTTTTCTCTCTGCCCTCCTCCTCCCGAGAGCAAACGCTCATGCGGGTCCCCATGTTGCGGACACTGAATCCTCCGTGTTAAATCAGCTCTGCGTCGGTCTAGAATCCTTTCTGCGCTCCAGCCTGTCTCCATTTTTCGAAAACATCTCTAATATTTATCCTAGTGTTGTTACCATGTTTCTGTTCATGGAGCTTTTAAAGTCGGGTAGAATCAGCTATATCTGATGCAGTTCACTTGCCCGCTTGCATCACTGCAACACCTGTTGGTTTGCTATCTGCCTGGCAAAAGCAACAGAGATTTTAGATTTTTTTTGGAGGACTTTGGTGAGATTTGCGAAACAAAGATACACATCTTACTTTTCTAATCCTATTCTGTGCATTAACAGTAATATTCTCAGAAGAAAGATCTCCCCATACTCTGTTCATAGTTAAAAAGTAATAGAAGTGTAAACCAATGCATGCTGTCAGCAGCTTCTTGGCAGTCTGACCAGATGTATACTGTAGATAAGGTCAATGTTAAAGCTGAGTGTTTTGTGTGTTTTTTGTGGTATAAATGAAGAATGTTTGTTTAACTGATGTGATCTTATAACCAGTTGAATAATCCTGTTAAGTTAATGGTTGGTTTCCTGTCATGGAAAAGTTAGAAGGAACTTCCTGACAAGAAGGGCACACAGAGATCTTTCATTTAAATGGGATTATGTCATGACTGTCATTGGTTAAAAAATTTAATTCTGCCATTATTGATAGAAATATGCATGATAACATTTTACAACAACTGCATTAATATAAGTTTATAATCACTCAATAAGCAATAATGAATTATTAAGTGTGTGTGATAACGCTCCAACCCCACAAACTTCAGGAAACTACCAGTGAACCAGAAAAGGAGCCAAGCATCAAGGTTGTACTTAATTCTGAACTGCTGAGAGCCGGAATTTAACTTAGCAATCACTTCTCTGTTATCAAACAGTAATATTAATGCTGCTTTTGTTAAAGAGGATGTGCTATCGAGCACAGCAGGGCATAGATCAGCAGTGTGTTAGCTCTAATGGGGTGAAGGCGCCCACGCAGAAAAACGCTGGCATCTTTTAAGGTATGCTCATACAGTCTGTTTTAGCGCTTTCTGGTCTAAAGAAAGGTCTCTGGATCAATTTTGGGTAGACCCTGGCTCCTTCAGCAGTCTGTGTGGGCGGCAGGATTGGTGTGGATCAATTGGCTGGAGTTCACACGCATGGAGTGAGACTGGTTCACTTCAAATCCACAACAAGAGGAGGCTGAATTAAAAATAGTGGCTAGCAATGACAGGTATTTTGGCATAACCAGGTGTGTCGTTTGGTATAAACAAACCAGAGAGGAAGAATAACTGTGAGGAAATCTGGCAGCCTTTAGAAGTCTAAATCCTGATTGAAGCAGAGATGAATGAACCATAGTTCTGTCACAGCAAATGATCACTGTCCAACTGATGACAGCTACGTCCTTGAATCTAGAACAAAATGGGATAAAAGGCCAAAAAAATATAGACAATGAAATGCTTTTTTCACTCTTCAACCAATCAGAAATCTTTATGACAAACAATAGTGGATTTCAAACTGTGCCTTAAAGTTGGCTTTTAGAATTCTGACTCTGTCAACTCAGATTGTACGGTTTAGTCAGTCTAACCTCTATACAGGAGATGCATTAGTTATACAATGTAAAATATTATCTTTATTTAAAATATGCGACAAGTGTTAATATTCCATACGAATTAAATATTCTATTTGAACTTCTATATTCTGCACGCTGCTAGTAAAATAGTCATGCCTATGATCTGACCTCGAGCCTGTCAGCAGAGCCAATCATTGGTTGATTCTTTTACACAACAGTATCCTTGTTATTTTCCTTGTTTTTTGTGTATTACATGTATATGTTGTGTGTAGGACATTCTTACAGGAGTCACCCAATAGAATTTGTGGCATATTTTTCCACAATTTCCCATCTTGGGATCAATAAACTACATCTATTTATCTATCTATATAAAGTGAATATGTGCTTATCCAAGTGTCTGATCAGTTTTTGTATGAACAAAAAAAACTGTTACTAAGCTAATGGCAACTCACACAAATGATCAGAAACCTACATGCAGTACTGACATGATCCTTTATACATGAATATAGATTACATCTTATGCACAATAATAATAAGAATCAACAAACCAGCCATCAAGCCCTTGTTTTATTACTCATTGATGCATCGAATATCAACTGAAAATAAACAGTGTCTGTATTTTTGTTGGTGCCTTTTAAAAACGGTGAAAAGATTTCAAAAGTGTTGACCACAACAACTTTAAAAGGGGTTGAAGCACCAATCCACACCGACGCACACAAAAGGAGGTTGCTGTTTGAAAGAACCTGCCCGATGTATACATGTATGTTGTTTCTGATGCTAACTCTTATCAGGGGCCAGTGGTGTATTGCATTGCAAGTTAAAAACCCCTCTCACCCTGCCTTCACCTTCAGCTTTTTATATGATAATATTGCTGCTGCCAGCCAAAGCTTATTGCTATTCAGTGGCTAAATATTGTCATTTATTGCAAGCTTAGATGCATTACTCACAGCCTGCACCAATGAGCGTTGCCAGGTTACTAAGTGTAAGTAATCACAGATGAGGTTGCATCAGATTAAATGAGGTCGGGACAGAAAGTTGCCGTCTTTTCCTTGTTGCTAAGAGTAGTGCCTTGGCCATGTTGTGAAATACAGACAGATATAGCAGCATTTCATGTTCTCTATCAACACTGAACTGCAAGAGTGCATGTTTTCATTGTATCTATCTCAGACTGCAATATTACAAAAGCTCAAGTTGTGGTCAAAATGCTAGCTTAGCCTTGAGTAGAGGGTCAATACAGAGAGAGAGAAATGTGTTTTCAAATTCATCCGAACAAGTGTGGACAGTTTTATAAAACTAAGTGTGAGGCTGCATTGAGTTGATAAAGATAGTTAAAGTCAGTCTCTGAGGAAGGATTTTGAGATGTGAACACACAGTTGAAGTAAGCAAAACACCCAGTCTTTTTTTTTTTTTTGTTCCTGCACATTGAACTTGGCAATAAATGCAATAGTAATGGAGGCTTGTCGGTGTTGTTCTACATGGTTGTTTGGACAAAGTATTCCCCATCAAGGGATGCAGTCGAATAAGCATAAGAGGAGCGAGACATCTGGATCGGTTGGAGCCAAGTTTTCTCACAGCCTCTAGCAGTAATAAACACACACACACACACACACACATACACACACACACACACACACACACACACACACACACACACACACACACACCTACACACCTGTGTGTGTACCTGTGTTAAACCTGAGCTACAAATTGAATTGCTCTGCACATAGAACTTCCTTTTGGCAGATTTTGTGAAGGTGACATTTGGGAGAAAACGGTAATTTAGAAACGACTGTACATTTAGCCAAGAATTTAACAGATGTATACCGAGCTATTCCCCCACAAGCTGAGAAAAAGAAATCAAACTATGAGATGAAGAAGAACTAGATGAGCAGCCCAATTAGCAATTTTCCTACATGTACCTCTGTCGCAGGAAGATCAAATGAATTGAAACTAGAAAATGGTAGGAAGGTGCTGAAAGTGAGGTGCAGAAAATGGTATCTGCTAATTAGCTACACACACCCTTTGGCTTAACAACTGTGTGAGTGTTTCTTTGCAAATATGCATTCTTTTGTGACCCAGTTTGACTTTTTTTTTCCTTCAACTAACACATCATAACATAAGTTTGTTCTTCATCTTTGTTTTACTGTTTCAATAAAAGATAGAACTTGATTTAACCCTGAAGTAAATTCTTGTGTAAGACTTCTAAAGAGAAAGTAAAGGTCAGATAAGAGTTGCACATGAGAATACAAAAATACATGTAATGTAAACTGCACATTGTTTAATGGATGAATACAAAGTATTATAAAGTAACAATGGAAGATCCTATGAGTTGAAAAAAGACTAAATCCGGCTACCCGCTTGAAGGACTACAGCCTCCATACATGGGGAGAAACTTATCTGTGCCCCTTGACTTCATTTTTCTGAGGTGGACAACAGTAAATCACTTTTGTCAATCTCAAAGATACACGTAAGACAATTCGTGAGCCACTAACGAGAGAGGAGAGAGGACGTAGAGAGTTGTTGTTGAGTGGTTCATAAAACATGGTTGTCAACATTGGTCGAAGTTTTTACGTGTTTAGGTGTTTATCTACAGATGACGGAATTTTTTTGTTTCTTTTTCAGAGCACATGAATTATTATTTACTGTCAGGACCTCAAAACTATTTTAACCAAAATCTTAAAAAGTGTATCTGGAGGAAATTACTAACCCTGCCTTTAATCTCTTTCTAGGTTGTCAATAAGAAAGTGATTATTTTTGTCATGCAAACTAATTCCGATTATTTTCCTTTAAAGACAAATCATCTTTATGTCTTTTTGTCCATGATTCTTTCATGTGAAGATCCTGATACATTCTCACTTTCTGCCTTTTATTTTCCCCTTCCTCCTTCCTAAATGTCAGCACGGTCTGATCACTGTGCCGTCGTTCCACCCCTGAACACTCAAACGGAATTGAGGGGAGCCAAGAGGAACCGGAACAATTTGGCCTGATAGCACAGCCTCTCTGCTCAACATCACTAAGCGACCACCGTGAACTCAATTTCGTGAGCCTTCCCTTACCTACAGGCTAGAGCTGGTGAGTGAAGAAGAGTGTGCGGTGAGTGTGTGTTTGTGTGAGCTGAAGGCTAACCTTTTGCACTGAATCATCCCAAAATCTGTGCAAGTTCTGCTCCGCTGGTTTACAGTCCCCACTTGGTCTCAGTCTATGTTCATGTGTGTTCAGTGCTTGCATGTGCGTGTGTGCTCACTTGGCATTTGTGTGGGTCTGCATGAGTGAGGAGTCTTTGGCCCAACTAGTTACCTCAGCTGTGGACAGTCACACTCCTATTACAAACAAATGACAAATGATGGAGCGTGTAACTGTGTGTGTGCGCGAGAGGGAGTGTGTTTTGTGTGTTGTGTGACGTAAAAAAAACATGAGCCCCAAAGAGCTGAATAAATCATACTATTCTAAAAACATTTGCTAATATTCTAATACAATAATATTCTTTAAGTATGAATAAATATTTACATTTTGAACAGTACAAAGGCGGTTTCCATAGAAATCCACAACATGCTTGAATTTTGTTCAACAACCCAAATAGCTGGCATGTCTGTTCATTTTTAATTGAGTTAATTACTCATTAATCCCCCACATGTCTACTGTGTGAATGTTCTCTTTTGTCCATCGTATATGCCTCAATAGGCTATTTCGATTATGTACATAGACTATATGTATGTCATACTGTACATTCAGAAAGTCCTCTTAAGCTGCCTTGATAGATACACATTCTGCCACCATCACAGAGTGTGGTTGGGAAAGTGAAGCATCAGGAGCCTCTTTTTAGCACTTGATCTTAGCTTTCCTCCCACTGATTTTGGCATCACCGGCGCTGCTTAGCTGAATATGGCAATCAAACACGGAAATGTAACTTAAATGGACTGGCTAATAATTTTTCTCCTGCTGCCAGGGAACAGTTGGTGTATTCAGCTCGGGCTACTTCCCTCAAGACCAGTGCTGGATCTGATTGAATGAAATGTTGTATTGTGTCCAAGCTCATAGATAGACTTACAGGCAGGCTGAAGGATGAGACATAAAACAAGACAGACCGAGGCAGACAAAGATACAGCTTTGTCTAATGGACACAACAGACTTTGTCCTTCATCACTTACAATGCGTAAACCAATAAAACTCAGTCTTGCTACATTTCTCTCTCCAGAAAACACAGATGGTACAAAAGGTCTCAGGATGGAGGCTGGTCGGTAGTGCTAAGATGGAAAAAAAAAAAAAAAAGCAAAGTTTGATAATATATTATTCTGTACTTTGAATAACAGAGTCATTTGTGTCAGGTTTGTATTTATCACCTGCAATGAGGATTCATACTACCTCTGTCACTGCCAATATACAAAGATTGGGTTAAAAAAAAAAATCCTGCTGGTTCAGGTGTTGTTTCTGAAATTACTGTGGCACACAAGCCATGTTGCACAACCAGCAAGACATAATGTGACATTTCACAGGCAACAAAACATGCAGGAAGAGGATTCTGACCTTTTGAATTTCCAATTTCCAATTGATAACCGCACACACAAACACGCATACATAAACACACCCACACACACAAACATGCGCACTTACACACAGACTTTCACACTTTCTACTCATTTATGATCCATTAATTACATTATTCTGAGACTACGAGTGAATAAAACAACAAAAAACACAATGTTGATAATTGTTTAGCATCTGTTATGAAGTCACATGCCACTTTTAGTTAAAGAAAAAAAAATGACCAAGGAGCGCAGATTGAGATAATACTGCTGTGGACACAGGGTCCATTATTCACAACCGGGGGCTTACGCATGCAAAACCATTAGTATGATATTTAAAAGAAAGGACCCAAATAGCACACAGCTTTGGAGCCACCAAAGCTAACTGGTCTGTTTCTGAATATGCCCGGATATGAACTTGACCTTAGTTACTAAGCAACACAAGCAACGCAAGCAGCACAAGCAACACATTGTTTATTTCCTGTCCCAATGCCTGAAAGCTACCACAAATCAGAAAGTGACATTCACACTTGAACCCGACCAGTACAGGCTCGTACATTTATTTTTAAGTATTTGTGAGAACAAACGTTATTCACAAGGTGCGTCTGCATTCTTCTACACTTGTGAATGGATGTGGAATGCAGCCATTCACATTTACAAAAGAGCAGTCCCAACCGACTTTGTATTCAGAGTTTGGTGTAGGAACACTTTTCCAGTGAGTGGTACTGAAACAATCGGTGTGCCACTCTAATCTCGGCTCTGCTGCTGAGCGTTGGATCTGGTTGTGTTTGGCAGACTGTCTCCCCTTGTGGTGTGGCATCCTGCGATGGCTCTGGTCTCAGTGGCACTGCATGGCCGCCAAAATTCTGAGGGAAAGGTCATTTATACTGCAGGCACAGTTGGTGGAAAACACTCAGGTGTCTGCAGGAGAAACTGCCTGTATAATCCTGAACTTATCCATTCAGGGCCGTTTCTTTCCTCACAGCTTCCCATCTGTGCAGGAGCACAACTTAGCAATGTGCTTTCTCCTTCCCTGCCTGGACCGGATCTAACTAATTTTCCAGTTTTCTCATGCGTGAGTGAGTGACGACATGGTATGTGTGTTGACAGGCATTCTGCACTGTGGATAACTTCGCTAAAAACAAGTTATCACACATAATGTGATACGCTTTGGCAGTCCTCAGAAAGCTGCAATTTGAAATCCCTTCCTCATTTCATACTCATGAGCTGTTCCAGATTACTGTTACCTCGTCTACCCGGCAACGACTCCCAAAAAGTGCATAGTCATAAGCAGGAGACAGGAAAATGAAAAATTGATGGCAGGAGAAGACTGCTGAGGAAAAAACGGAGGGCTCTATATTCTACAAAAATCCTGGCAACAGCAGCCACACCATTCCTCATTTCACACCACGATATTCAAAATTGTATGTTGTTAAAAGATGTGAAGAAGAGTGTGGAGCTGTCAAATGTGTAATCAAAACTTTTTCTTTGCTTAAGTTCATCTCCATATTCACCAGGTCTTCAATTCACTGTTGGTGTTTGTGAGTAGAATTCCAACCAGGATTTTTGAGTCATCTGCAGATGCACCAATTTCAATTGTTGGCATTTCAAGATCATGCATTCGTTTTATGAACATGCACTCTAGAATGTTTGCTAAATGTGTCCCCAAGTACCTAAAATATACGTCATTTTGATTTTAGGCATCGAATATGAACAATCAAGTAAAATGAAAAAAAAAACACGTGACAGGCCTGTGTATCTCTCTTTTGGCTGTCATTTTTGTTTTATCTTTTCATTATTTATTCATCAATCTTACATTTCCTTTTGTTTGAAGGGCTTTTTAAAGAACTGACAAAGCAGAGGTAATTCAATTGGACACGCACACACACACACACACACACACACACACACACAAGAATGAAAGAAAAATTTCAATATAAAAGCTGAGGTGATTTATGTCGTGCCCCGCCTTGTTCCATCCAAGCCAAAGTGCTCGGCCCTCAGCCTGGCAACATGTGTCAGCCCACATTAGGTGGACCAGTGAACAATGGTCTCAGCCAGGAGCAGGTGGTGCTTACTTCAAACTCTGAGAGGAGGCTGTACATTCGTGGCTGTGTGTGTGTGTGTGTGAGACAGAGAGAGACCCGTCTATCTGCCATCTGGAGCGCTGGGACAATCCCAGGTGAGGCGGAAACTTGAATGTGCTGTTTTCTATCAGTTCACTGACCGGCCTCTCTCCTGGATCCAAACGCTTTTCAAAGAGGCCCCAGTGGTTCCTCGCTACGCCTCTATTGATGGCACACACCAATTTTAAGAGTGTGAAATGAGCCATTACAAGGTGTGCAGTCCCACACTTTTCGCCACTTCCCCCGACTTTTTAAAGTGGACTGACCCAAACTTAGATTGGTGGGCCAGATCAAGTCGAGTTTATTTATAGTGTCGCCTCAAATAGAAACAGGTTTCAATATTTTGGGTGACACACAGGACTGTGTAATTTGGTGTGTGTGTGTGTGTGTGTGTGTGTGTGTGTGTGTGTGTGTGTGTGTGTGTGTGTGTGTGCTTCTGCTTATGTTGTATAATGTGTTTATATGAGAGACCTCAAAAAAAAAAAAAATGTTATCAAGATAATAACTACCTCGAAAATTAACAGGTGATATTCTACCACTAAAGTCAGTCAGCTTTTGTTGCTTGACTCACATAGTGTGTTGTTATTAGCATAGGCTCATAACATAAAACAAGCAAAGCTAATTAAATAAATAATGCATGGGTTGTTTAGAAGCTGTGGTGTAATGAAGGTAAAGATGCCCTTTAATGTAGAGACCTTATGCCTTTGCTGTGGAGGTATGACATGAAGACATACTGTCATAGAGTTTGGGATTACCAAATACATTTGTTGGATAAAAAATGTCATGGATTTACAACTAAATGTTCTTTTCATTAGTTCTACTTCCAAACACTGTCTTCAATCAAAGTGCACTGATTGCAGAGTTTCTGGTGTTCCACCTGAAAGCAGTGTTTAAATGACTGACTTCCCTTCATGCACTCTGTGATTATAGTTTAAGGCTTTTCAATGACTTCGAGTATGCAATCATCATTAATTATTCTTTTTTTTTTCAATTTGAGAGGAATATATCCAAGAGGTCATGTGCACAAGTTTTGTCGGTTGCCATGTTGAATTTTGAAACGAGACTTCTCATAATCATCTTGTTGATTATTGATGTTCAGGTTTCACTGTTGATGTTCATGTTGCATAACAAAACTGCCTTCCTGTCCTTTCTCTGAAATCTCAAAAATAACCTGAAGGGACATGCAGGCATCGAGAATTGGCAGCTCTAAATGCTGTGGTGCAGGTCATTGGGATATTGTTGTTCAGTTCTGCATGTACACTGCATCCATACCTGCCAAGGCAAAACACAAATGAATAAAACAAGTTTTTTTCTCTATATGTTGAACAAACCATTGTCATATGAAATTTAAAAAAGAATGAGTTCCAGTATGTCTGACTGATAGGCAGAACGATTATGTTGAATGTCACTGCTATCTATATCTCTGCTCTGTCCCTCAGCCCATTGTGTCTCACTACTCAGAGAAGCTACATCCAGAAACACTGCCCAATAATGGAGACAAACATTGCATACCTCATCCATAGACTGCGCACCTGTCAGCCTTTCTGTCTCATCAACGCAAGGAAAACCTGCTCTTTTCCCTCTATTTCAGTCCAAACAGCTTTTCCTGCACCATCTGTATAGGCCCTTCCACCCTCTTGTCCCGCCCTGTCCCCATCTCTTCCCACCTCACCTCTCCACCCCTCTGATTGTCCCTCTGCAGGACAATCTTCAAAGCTCTGTCAGTTGTCAACGTTAATACTTCACAGCCCTCTAACTTGGATTGTTGCAGGCAACAGAGCGAAAAGAGCCATGAAACCTTTAAGTTCAATGGGGGGGTGGGGGGGGGGGGGGGGAGACAGCACAGCTCACACCCAGACACACGTGTGCATGCTCTTTCTCTGTTTTGAATTCTGAGCGCATCAACACGTTCGCTGCAAAAAATGATCATCAGAGTGTCTTTGGTTTTACCATGATCTGACTTCAATAGACAGAGAAGCAAACTCCTGTAGGATGTGCTTTTCACGCTGTTTTTACATGCACTACATTCAAAGTAATCACAGGTAAATTGACTAATGTTTTTAGCTGATTCGGAGCCATTTAAGTGATCTTTATATACTCTTTATTTGCTGCTTCTTGCAAAGAAGCCACAGTGCAAAGAGCTGAGAATTTATCTTTAACAACAAACTCTTCTTTTAAAGAATTAATGAATGTGTACTTTAATTTACTGAATAGATATTTGCACATTTCCTCTTATCTTCCTATCTCTCCACGTTAATGTTTTGTGTTTGGCAGTTTGTAAATGTGTTTATTAAAGAGTTATACCTTTGTTTATTTTATTTAAATTACATTTAGTTTATGATGTTTTTTTTGCAAACATGGCATAAAGAAAAATTCAAAAGCAAATTCCTTATTACTAAACTACAAAAAAAAAATCCAACATGAAAGCAAAATTCAAAAAATAAACAATACATTATTTCACAAGTGCTTTACAAGTACCTTTTCTTGGAAAAGAAGGATAATGTCATCCCACTGACATCTGTACTAAGTATTTTTATGGTCACTAAACGTAAAAAACAAGATGATTTCGATATTTTTTGCAGTGTGTCTCACGCGCTGACCCCCCCCTCCTCGCCTCTTCCCCCCCCAATTCGCTTAGACTCGCGTCCTCGTGATTGGTTCACCTTTTGTGTCCGTCAAAGCTGCGTGGGCGGGACTCAAACAGTCCACTCGTGTTCGCTGCTCTGTGGATTGTGCGCCACAGCAGACCGGGACCGGGGCTGACAGTAGCACTAAAAGCAGCAGCAGCATATTGTGTGATACCAGTGGACTACTCGACCCACTCCCTGAGGTTTACTGCAGTTGTGTGCAGACACAAAAAAAAGAACTGCGCGTGCACCTTTGCGCCGGTGCATCTCTTTAATTACCCAGACAGTTGTTTGGTTCAAGGAGCGATATTATTTCCGCGTGCAAAGTCGGACCGTGAAGTCGGTTGTTATCCCCCCCCCTTTCCCAGAGACGCACAAAAGACTCGCACTCCAAAGTCCACCTGGATAGCTGAGGAAGCGGTCCGGTCCGGCTCGAGGTCCAGAGGGGAGAGACGGAGAGGAGAAGTTAGCGCAGAAGGAAAGAGGAAGAAAGAGCGAAAGGAGGCAGGATGAATCTCAAGAGCAATTTGATTTTCACCCTCTACACCATTTACGGGATTCTACTTAAAGGTGAGCCTGAGACGACTTGTGCTTTACGCGTGTTTCTGCGGGTGCTTTGTGTTTGTGTACAGGCCAACAGCAGGTTCAGGTCCACGCGGGTCCTGCCTGGAGGATGCGGAGTCCCCCCCCCTTTTCTCTGTCTCTCTCTCTCTCTCTCTCTCTCTCTCTCTCTTTCTTCCTTTTTGAGGCTCCCATTCTCATGTAGATGCGCGTCTGTGCCCTCGCGTGTGTGTACGTGCGTTGAATCGACTTGCGTTTGCAAACGTGCGTGAATCCAAGAGGAGAGAGAGAGAGAGCGAGCGAGAGAGAGAGAGAGGGTGTTTTTTTTGTCCCGTTTTACTCGGGACCTTTTGGATGTGAATGTCCAGGAATGAAGGGAAGCCTATTTTTATAATTGCGTGATCAGGACACGACCTAAAGCCATGCAGGCTGGCGTGCTCCTGCGTCTACATCCCAATTTCAGTCCCATGCACGAGGAGGTAGTAAAAAAAAAAAAAAAGCCCGCTAGGAAGACACACCTCAACGTCAAAGAACCAAACCCCGAGGTTGTTTTTGACTCGCAGCACTTGGATGAGTCACGGGAGACTGGCAGCGTTTACGCACAGAGCTGATTGATGCTTTTAAGTAAGACAGAATCACACAGACACATCAATTTATATCTTTTTATTTTTGTTGTGTAATATATCTCTCTTCTGTTGAGGTGTGGCGCTTGTAAATCGCACAATCTGCCCAGGTGTGCCTGCTGGGGGCGTCTAATAAGAAGTTGTAACAGATGTACATGCCTGATTTGAATAAAATAAAGGATATTGTTTTCATTTAAAAGTTCCTCTTTAGCTGACTATGTTCAGATCCGAGCTCCTCCGCCTCACTTGGCACATATCTTCAGCTTGATGATTCTTGTGCCTGGGCTCCAGTTTGCTAAAAGAAAATGAATTTGGTGAAAGGTGATCAAAAATCCTTCTTTTTTTTTTTAACGGAAGATCACAGAAGACTGCGAAGGTGGCTTTAGGTTACATGAGGGCCTGACTGTAAACAAGAGATTAAGGTGACATTGGGGGTCAAGGTCACAGTGGCTGTGTGTGCCTCTTCATAGGAAGCTTCAGTGTGTTTTTTACGGTGATGCAATAGTGTAGAGATATAATCGATACCTATTAAAGTCATACATTTTCTAATAGAAAAGCATCTCGTGCACTGAAGTAAAAAAAGTCTGATCTTTCAAGCAGACACTTTGCAGCCTTGCTCTAAAGTCGTGTGCATTCATTTCTCTCTCAGAACCGCTTCACTTTAACAAATCTGATAGAAAGTGGCATGAGCACAACCCAGTGGTATTTTTTTTGTTGTATTTCACTCTCTGCACGCCGAACACAGTGCATAACACATTAGGAACTAATGCATGGTATCCAAGCCCTGCGATGGAGCCGAGAAAAGGAAGCACAGTACAGATTTATGTTAAAAGTTGTGAAGGGTGGCCACATCTTCTCGAGTTGCCTTCACCCCTGCTGTGCGACAATAGCGGGAGGGTGATGGATTCACTCTGAAACAACTGTCTGCCTAACAGCAGGGGCACATATGCCACACTGAGCTTCGGTTTTGCGACATAAAGTCCAATTCATCCCCCTTGAATCATATGAAGCAACAGACTGCAAATTTATCCACATGAAAACTTGGCTTTG
Organism: Symphodus melops; assembly: GCF_947650265.1. Lineage (NCBI taxonomy): Eukaryota > Metazoa > Chordata > Actinopteri > Labriformes > Labridae > Symphodus > Symphodus melops. Next base: position 19,291,771 of record NC_136701.1, read on the forward strand.
ACAGCCGTTTTGCACACGAGTATGTACGATGAGAAATCCCAGATGAGGGACCCGCTGCACTCGAGTCTCTTGAGTATTCCTTTATTATTTTATTAGAGATCGGTGTGTGTGTGTGTGTGTGTGTGTTAGAGAGTAGCTATTTCTTAATACCCAGACATGATTAAGGCTATTCTTATCATAATGAATTGCTATGTAATGAGGTATCTCAGGGTATCTGATCTATCCTATAGCAAGCACTGCAGCGTTTATTGATGTTCCTCAGCCTGCCTCTTCCTCTGTATCCTCCTAAGGGCGGCACACTCATTATATGAGGGTGTGTGTGCATGTGTGTGTTTGCATATATCCCTGCAAAATGTGTGACCTGTTTGTAGAGCTTATGTTTGAAGAGGCCTCAGCAAAGACATAACAGCAGAGCACACTTCAGGCCTCTTTTGATGTGTGTTTTCCCGTCTACACACACACACACACACACACACACACACCATACGCACACATCAGACTCTTCCTCTCTCTCCCTCGCACTGAAGAGGATAATGCTAGGCTGCTTGATTTGAACAGTCATTTCTCGGTGCAAGACCTATTATTGTATAGGTTCCACACAGCAGGCAGGTCAGCCTCCTCCTGAATGAAGTCTACCTCGCTGAAGCCATATCCTCGCGCTCTGTAAATGACAGCTGTTTCAGCCCCTCTGGCCCGCCGCCAGCTGGCATCAAGACATCCAGAGACACTGAATCTCTGTCACCAACGAGACCTGCCCGCGCTATATAGTGTTACTGTGAAGTGTTGTGATGGAGGTTGTTGTTTACCAAACAGCCCGAGTTGTTAACATATTATCCGGTGTGTCTCATGTGCTCGTGCCGGAGCCGGAGAAAACAGCCTGTTATGCAAATGTCCCCTCTTACGTAAGAGCTCGGGGCTGAGCGCGAGGCGAGGAGGGGGAGATGCAGGCAGAGAGAGAGAGAGAGAGAGAGAGAGAGAGAGAGAGAGAGAGAGAGAGAGAGAGAGGAGAGAGAGAGAGAGAGAGAGAGAGAGAGAGAGAGAGAGAGAGAGAGAGAGAGAGAGAGAGAGAGAGAGAGAGAGAGAGAGAGAGAGAGAGAGAGAGAGAGAGAGAGAGAGAGAGAGAGAGAGAGAGAGAGAGAGAGAGAGAGAGAGAGAGAGAGAGATGTTCTAGAAAAGAGGAGTTGATGTAAGAGTAAATGTGGGTGGAGAGGTGTGGAGGAGGAATGTGCAATCTCCTTAGCTGAAGTGTGCGATATGTGCCCATGCCTGTTTATCTCCGCCGCTTTCTGTGTGTCGTCTGTGTCCTGTCACTCTGACCGCCCGCTAGCCCGCCTGTTTTGAACTCTGATCTTGCTTGCCTAAATACAAACCCCTGCTGAGGGATGTGTTTATCCCCGCAGTGAGTCTAAGCCCTCTGGAGGCTGACCCTCCATCCCTCTGTACTTCCGTCCATTCCTCCCTCGCTTCATCCTCCCATCCTGGTGTGGAAGCTTTGTAGCACAGCAGCGTGGGAAAGCTTCTGATAACAAGCAGCCTTGTGTGTGTGTGTGTGTGTGTGTGTGTGTAAAAGTGTGTGTGGTGTTTGTAGAGACACTGATTACACAGGAGAAAACAAGATGTTCTCTCTCTTTCCTGGTCCTTTGCTCTCTCCCTCCTGCTTCTGTGTGTGTGAGAGATCGTCTGTTGACATTACCACGCTCTGACAGGTAGAACATGTGAGGATCTACGCACCTCAAACCAATGCCATGCTGAGAATCTTTAGTAGAGCACGAGCACTGGCTCAATGTGCATCATATACACGCACACACACGCACACACAAACACATGAAGCTCCACTGTGGATTCATGGCTGCTCTGCCAAGGGATTTCCCATGATCAAAGCCGGTCTTTTGTTAGTCCAGGTGTTAAAAAAAAAGTTGACAGAGAGGAGGAGGCTTAAAGGGGAACATTATTTGAAGCTTACAAGCTCTTTACGGCAGAACTACTCCAGGAACAGTTAGTGTACGGTGAACCCACAACCACCCGCTCTCAAATCCTTTATCGAATCACTTCACTGCTGCACATGTAGCTTGGAAACGTGAAATAAACAGTGGCACGCTTAATACAAATATGGTGGGCTGATACACATTTCGACAGAAGGAGGAAGAAGGTCAGTACATGATGAGCTTAGTACACGTGTGTAGTCACAGATGGCAGTGAATCACAGGTGGCAAAAAACTTAACCGAGCAAGAAAACATGGAGGGGTTAAAAACTTTTAAGCTTCATGCAAATGTCCTCCTTTGTCTCCCAGTGAGCCTGTGGAAATCTCCTATGAGCCTTTAAAGCAAGACTAATTCAAATACATGGCACAGACTGCAATACTCATAAAAAAACAAAACAAAAAATAAACAAAAAAAACCCCACAGCATTTTGTCAAGAAATCTTTTTAGAACGTTGGATTAGAAGGGTTGAAAATGTGTTGTCAACACATGACATCAATTAGTTTATTTTGCAACTTTTTAATTTGTAGCCATGTGTCATACAGACATCATTGGATGAAGAATTTTCCCAAGCATACCAACATTTTTTTAGATGAAGTGTTTGTGGGTTCCCAACTATAAGTGTTCAATTTGTGGTTAAACTATGTTGTAGTCAAGACCACACGGACCAAGACCAAGGCTTACCCAAGACCAGAGTTCTCCGAGACCAAAAAAAGACCAAGGCAGGGTGAGACCGAGCCGAGACCAGGACCCTAAATATCACTGAAAAATCATTATCGAGGTCAGCAGTCGTGTTAGGCTTTAACAGCAGGAAGGTTGTGGTCGTAACCGGGGGATACAAATCTAGTTATGAATGAAGTTATTTGGTTTTTTTTAGAAAGGGGCGTTTTTTAATCAAAAGTAATTACATGGAAAATAATATCATTTGTGGTCTTGACTGGTCTTGATATAAAGTCCACTCCGTCTGAGACAAGACACAAAAAAAAAAGCTTTTGATTCTGAGACGAGGACGAGGCCTTCAAAAAGTGTTACTGAGACCAAGACCAGTTTGAAGTACAGCCCAAGGTTGAACTTAGTGTTCACTTATAGGTAGTAACTAACAGTGATGGATGGAAGTTGTGCTTTTAATTTCACCACCATTTTTGTGGATACAAAAATGTCAGCACAACTTTATGGGTCCAGGAAGAATGTTCTTTGTAATTTACACGTTACTATTGCTTCATTCTTCTACCGCCTTTTGCCTTTCATTATGTGATGATGAGCCCTGACATTAGATTAGACCAGAGGGACTTAGTTTAACACTCTCTTCATAATTTGTTGATGTATTTCAAAGAAGAAAAAGGCACAAATGTGACTTTAGCTCAATAAACGAGAGCTCTCTCTCTCTCTCTCTCTCTCTCTCTCTCTCTCTCTCTCGTCGCTTCTCTGCAGTTCAGTGTCGTCTCGTCAAGTAATAGGTAGCTGGCAAATCCATGAACTCAAAATTGCTTCCCTAAAATTGAAAACAGAAATCAATTGAACAATTTGTCAAGCACCAGTATTCTAATATTAAAGCCCTTCAATTTCAGCCTCATTATGGGAAGCTTAGAAATCATCTCCCAAATCTGAGCCTGTGTTTAAGTTTTAGGATGTGCTAAAACATTCAGGCGAGGCAAGGTAGCTTTTGTTTTGGGAGAGCACATTTCATACACCGATACAATTCAGCCTTCCAAAGTAATAGAACACGTATTAAAACTGTATCTCATGGCTCATGGCTGATAACCTAGCTCTCGTGACGAAATCCTCATGCGCATCTTCTGCTGCACGTCACCCCTCACTCCATAAAATCTGTTAAAAGAAAAACATGTATCTTGTGGTTCAACTCATCATTTATTGGTCTTTATGTAAGAAAAGAAACATAGAATCATTAAAAAAAATACCAGTGAATCGTTTAAAACATTAAATCAGTGCTTACAAATACATTTGCAGCCTTAAGATAGCAGACAAGGCTCAGGCAAATAAAAAAAAATGTTTTTAGCGTGGACTTAACAGTGGTTAGAGGCTGAGCTCGTTTTACATCAGCTGAAATATTATTCCAGGTCTGAGCTGTATGATAAAATTCTGCTTCATCCTGTTTTGTTCTTACTCTTGGGACAGGCAGTAGACCAGCTCCAGATGTCCTCAGGGTCCGAGACGTCTCATATGTCACAAGCATGTCAGAGAGGTTTTTGAGACAAGCTGCAGAGAGACTTATGAAGTAGCAGTTGGAGGAGAGGTTCATGCTGCCTGTATTTCAGAACACAATGACACGAAGACTGTGTCCTAGGAGAATATGGTCTTACTGTAAAATACCCATTTCATACATATTTTGCAGCACATCCCCCGAGCTTTAAAGCAGCCATTCAGTTGGCTTTACAGATCCTGGCAAGAAATCTCCTGAAAATAAAATAAATACTCTCAAGTAATTGGCTGTATGATGATGACGCACCACCACGGGTGGTTGTGGTAATAACTGCATGTTTCAAGCCAACACTTAAAAAAAAGCATCCCTAATTATGTTATCAGGCTTAAATTCAAGAACATGTCACATTTATAACATAGCAGTTTAATTCAGATCAATAGCGCATTATTTGAGCTTAAGTGATAGGTATTATCTAATAGAATCATATGTTAGTGAGGATGTTTGCTAATAGCTTCCTGGTTCCAAGTACAGAGCATGAGTCAACCTTGTTTCTAATCCACAGATAAAACGCTTTGGTACAGAATCAATGCAGAATAAATGTAGTTTTTCTTTTTTTTTTTTTTTTTTTTTGGCATCCATGCTGTGTTTCATATCCCTACTGTGGATGGTAATTCAAAGCCAGCCCAAATCGAGAAAAGGGAGAGATCAAATGAAGCCTCACATGTAGAACATTGAGAATCGGAGCCCACAGGTGGATTTGGCTGCTACAACAGTCGAGGCAGACAGCGAGTTAGCACCCTAAATAAACCTCCCAGTAGGGAGCTCAGCTAACGTATCAGCTGATGGGGCTGTTATTCAGAGTTCAACTGATTCTTACTGGAATTTAAACATACAGATATATGAATATATATGAATTACCAAATGGCTCATCTGCACAAATACAAAGAAAACTTAAAAAATGTCTATAAGTTCCAACATTAAATCCTAGTCAAGTTTTTTTTCTGGCAGCGCTCACAAGCTTAGATTCAGGGCAGTTCTTATTTGTGCTTGCTGTTGCTAGCTTAGGACAGTTGACTTCCGCTTCCCTCTGAAGTGACCGAGTGAGCGCTCGGTCAGTTGTCTTTGTAGATGCTTTAAATCAACGAAATGTCACCAAGAAAACTTGAAAACAATGTCAAAGAATCTTGTTGTGGTGTTAGCAGCATCTTTAGACAGTCAGTTTGGGTTCTCATTCGCCATTGTTGTTTACAAAGCTGATATCGGAGGTCCTGCCCTTTCTTGGTCCTGAATCATCGGTAGCGGAGAAGTAACATTAATGAGCACATTGTAGTTCTGAACTCAAGCTGTTTGTATTTGTCACACAATTAGAGCCGTGTTGATTTTTTAGTATAAAAGCACAACCATGATGTCTAGACTCATAATGTGAGACTTATTATGATCTGACCACTCAAGGTTCAAAGTTTTGTCAAACTTAGCTGGTAAAAAAAACACATTCCTGTAAAGTATCACTTTATTGTTTCAGTCAGACTTCAGTTATTAGATATAATCTACCCATACACATTGAACGCCAGCACATATCCACAGAAGCATAGACAGTGTTGGGTGCTAGTCGGTGTGTACGCCTGTATGCATATGTGATGTCTGCATTAGCATTGAATTCCAAAGGATTAGCGAAGGGGCTAATCTGAAGCTCCAGTCTTTGACAAGCCATGTGTCACTAATCTCAAACCCTCTGGAACAAAGAGACACAAACACAATCACCTTTAGGATTAAAACCCTCCATGCAGAGGGTGTTCTAATCTTTCACTCAAAGAAGGAAAATGTGCAAGAAGAAATTTAAGAAGAGAAATTACAGGGAAACACAAGATAATGAAATTATTTTCTGCCCAAAACGCACACGTCTGCAAATAGGCAAATCAATAGGCCGTGGGTTGCTTTGACATGTACTTTCAGTTGAACCAAACACGCTTTTCAAGTTCATGTCTCGCCCCTCGTCTTAACAACTCTTAGTCAAAGATAATGTTCTTTTTATGTCGTGTGCCCTTTCATCTGACAGCTCCTTTTCATACACCTCCCTCTGGGCCCGCTTCTGGAGACTCTGAAGTACATGTTACAGTAATCATTTTCTTCAACAGAGATAAAGATATGGACAGCCGTGACTCTGCCGTCTCCTCACAGCTCTCCTGTTCCAACTCTGATATTGTTCTGGGACTCTGTGTCTGTGTTCTTGACAGAAATGAATTCCGCCAAAGCAAAGTCAGCCCATATTGTGTACAGAAACATTCGCACGCACCGAGCCATATTTTTGTGTACACCAAAAACAATGCACACTCCCGCAAACAGACACACACACACACACACACACACACACACACACACACACACACACACACACACACACACAGACTTATACCCAGAGGGGTAAAGACACAGCAGTGAGGAAACAGCAGACCATTTGCTTGTTTTAGTGACTGCATTTTCAAGACTGAACATCAAATGAAGCTGAAAATAAAGGAGTGGTTGGACTGTTTTTTGACTGCCCCTTTTAGGGATACGCACTTTTAATACGTGTTATACTCTAGAACTCTCAATAACCTATGAATAAGTAATACATCACTTATCCTGGTCATGGCTTGATGTACATGGTGAGCAACACTAACTGGGTTGGGCTGGCCTAAAATGTCACGTTCACAGCTGTGCGACTAGTGAAATGTTACAAGGAGTACTTGAGTTCTCAATAAATAAACCCACCTCTGTCCCACATAGGCGCACATGTCTATACAAATCAGGGTTAACAGGAAGAATTATGCACAAGAAAATCTTCAAAAATGTAATCAACACTACAGTACCTATAGAGAAGAAGAAGAGTAAGTGAAGACGGATGTTCATCTTCTCACTCTGTTGGAACTATCGTCTACAGTATGTAGCTAAAGGTCCATTAAAGGGAGAGTCCATTCACTTCACAAACAGGAAATGAACCACAGAGAATCCCACAGATCGATTGACATTTTTCCGAATCACCACTTCTATTCCATAAAGTGATCCCTCAAATGAGTTGCAACCCTTCTTTAATGACGGTGCTCATTTCCTTCTGATGTCTGTGAGACGTTTTAAATGGAAACTCTGACTCGTTCATTTCTCATTTACCATAATATTGTTTTTAATCAGCTTCAAAATGCAGCTGCAGCTAATGATAGGGTTCTTTAATATCGTGCAAAACATTGATTTATTAGGCTACTTAATTGCTTTCCTTGTACTTGTACAATAACAATATGGAGTTATGTCATGATTCTAATTGAAAAGCGGGATTTTCTATTTCCACAAATACACATCTGTACTCTTGTTTTAGCTTTGTGGTCTCAAAGGAAGCCTAGAAGTAGCAAAAGCTAATTGAAATATAATTCCCCGGAGACACTTGTTCGTGTTAATTGACTTTCTGTGTGTGTGTATGTGTGCTCTTAAGTGTGTATGTTTTTGAATTTATAGTATGCCAGAAGTCACTTTCTGGTCCCTTGTCGAATCATCGCTCAAGGGTCCCCCCCGACAACGTCTTAATTTGTTTTTTGAAAGTTATTAGTCTGTTTTACACATTCCCCATTTGTATACTCGTCTAATGTAGTAAAATGATTCATTCAGAGTGATATTACTGAAATGGTCCTTCTCATAAATCAAAGCAGGTCTGTTATCCTGTTTTCTTTCAGTTCTTATAGCTTAGGCGAGTGGTAAAGTGCTGAACAAATGGGATTCACAAGGGTGTGTGTCTGTGCGTGCAGGTTTCTGCGTGTGTTCTCATGTGAAACCAGAGAGGACACATATAAAAGCCTGCAATTACATGATTACTTCAGAGAACTTCAGATGTGTATTGTATTTCATCCTATTGAAAAGGTTTCACACCCATACCTTTATGAACACACACAGGTACCCACACAGGTACTCGTTCACTAATAACAGAGCGTTGATATACAGTACAATTCAATTCACTATACAATTCAGTTCTTTGAATTGCCCTCCAGGGATAAATAAAGTTTTATTGAATTGAATTGAGACATTTAAGTACTGTACATTCGATTGTCAAAATCAATCACGATTCAGAGCGCTGTTCCCAAAACGGAGATGTGCACAGCTCAAACATAATTACGACTGCTTTAACTACTGTTTTACAGCTGCTTTAAAAAGCAGTCCACCGCAGGTGCACAGCGGATGGTTTGTCAAAGCTAGCCAATTGTTAGCAGTAAGGCTTTTTTTTAAGTTAAAGATGATTCAGACCTGTCAGAGCCCAAAATAAAGCAGTTTGAAGTGAAACAAATCAGTTCCTCTGACACTTTTAAGAGCAGTGGTTCAAAACCTGTTTTTATTTGGTGCTTCCCCTACTTCTAAAAAAACCGCTGTTGAAAGACAAATGTTTTTTTAATATTCTTGTATTTAAAGGTTACTTCGTCCTGGTCAATGCTCAAGTGTAATATCTTAGTAACTACAAGAAGAAAAAAAAAAGTGATCAGCTCCGACATGATAATTGTAACGCCCTTTAATCCTTAAAATGTTGCTGTTTCTCTATGACTCTGCTCTCACACTGTTGCTTATATCTTTCTAATATTATTTCAATGGAGCCTGTCTTTGAGTTCTCTGAGTTTTCCAAAATCTAACACTGGTCCAAGGCTTGGAGTGTGGCCGCTACCTGTGTCGAGATCGCTGCAGGCCTGTTGTAGAGAGGAGGGAAGATGGAGTCAAGTGAGACAATTTATAACAGTTAAAAACCAAATGAACTGAGACCCTTGGCTTGGTTGAGCGAGCGGCAGCACACATAATGCGCCTTAGGGATTCCTTCTCCACACTCATTGTGCTGCTCAGTGTGTGTATGTGCGTGAGTCCAGGCTAGCGAACACATAACACAGAAACTCACAGCCCCCTCCACCATCTGTCTCTGTTTGCCACATTGCAAATCCATTAAATGCTACACAACATTATTCCCCCCATCCTAAGTGGCACACACCCCTGAGCTTTCTCCCACTATCCCACTCAGTGGAACGACGACAATTTGCTACCACATGCACGTCTTTGTTAAAGATGCTGTGGCATGTTTCCAGCTGGATTTAATACACATTTATTTTCATGCTCCATTTGCATTTTTTTGTGAGTTGGTGTTTAGCATCGAGATTTTACGAGCCTGTTTGCTTGTCCCTGCAGCTTCATGCACTTGTGTGATAAGATATTTTCTACTGGCCACTGGACTTTAATAATCCCGTTGCCTCAGAAATAATATTTGTGTTTTGGCAGACTGATTTAACACATACATTTGCACACTGCATGAAGGTTTGGCTGAGTAGTTTTATGGCAAACTCATCTCCAGTTCTAATCAAAAAAGCTTCCCCGGCCTTGAACCTCCTGCTGGGGAAACAAAGAAGTTATTATGTTTTTTAAATGGTCTCCAATTACGAGTAATCCCACTGCCTATCTTAAAGCTATTTGTTTTTTCTCTCTCACTTTGCTCCAGTTGGAAGAAAACACATTTTGCTTTGCAAAAACAACCAGTGAGAGAAGTTAGACATGCGGCCCATCTTCTTGTTGGACAGCAGAAGAGTCTGTCTTTCTTTGCGCTCCCTCTCTGGCTGTCTTCATCTCTTATCATTAGAAACGGGGAACACAGTTTACTCAATTCCTCCTTTATCTTCCTCATTAGTGTTTGTCTCACAGTGCACTCAATTACTCAGTCCATCACTCTCCTTATACCCACAAGTCAAAAGCTTCCACAGGCTGAAGTGAGTCAAAAGCATTGAGTTGTTAGAATCCACTAAGACTCATTAGTGAGTAGATTGTGATGCCAAAATTGTGCATTTATGTGTTTAAGATTATGCTTTCGTGCACTGAATACAGCTAGTAAGAGGCTTTCTACTGTGGCATGTAATCACTTTGAAATGTCAGTCTATGGCCCTTGTGGGAAGTGAACCCAACACAGCTGGATTAGTTTGGATGGAGTGGATTTCAAATGTGACCTTGGCTGTGTTTTTTTTTTTTTTTTTTTGGCGTAAGCAGCACTAATTTATTTCTTGATTGTATGGCATTTCAGTAATAACAGCGTCTTACACCGGGGGGATTTGTCTACATAATTGTTTTGGAGAACTGTTATTGCTGCTGGTAGCTTTCTTTGAAAAGCTTATATCATCTGACCCTTTCACATCCACGCAGGAGGAGTATGGGTTTGTGTATTTCCGAAAAGAAACCTACACGAAATGTGGAACACAAGGTCAATTTATCGATATGAATCATTAGACATGGGTGCCTCAAAGCATTTATTTTGCATTCCTTTAAAACTTACTTCTACAAGAGACTCAGATAGCTGTGATAATGTTTTTCTCTCTCTTCTTTCCATACTAAACATTGCAAATTTATGCTATGGCTACATTTCCACACTAGCTCGCCAACATGCTGATGGTGCTGTAGGCCTATGTGAATCCGGTTCAAACGGACCAGCTAATGCTAATCTCTGCTAATCCTCTAAGACGCACCCTCAGAGCAACATTATCATGCTACTCTGTGGTTGAGATGGATAGCGGAGACGGGAGGCGACAGCACAGTGGTGAATGGAGATATCAGCGGAGCAAATATTAAATCATAACAGCTGACACGCACAAATCCTCACACCAGTGGTCACCTTCCAATGCCCGCTCCTCCACGCACGCACACAGAGCTGCAGACATGAGCTATTACTGGCGAGATAGTCCCAAAATCTCCAGGCACGGCAGTAATAATGAGACAGTGTTAACCACAGTTGCACTGAGCTGGTAAATGGCATCCTTCTCTCCAGGACTGAGCACTGATCCTAAGCCCCCCTTCTTAATGCACTGGTCACCATAATCCTGACCTTACTAAAAGTGAGCCTCAAACCAAAAATGGAGCAGTATCTTTTAACTGTGGTGAATCCTGTATTCAGCTGGTCCCAGTCGAGCCAGCTGAATAGTGGGGGGAGGTGACCTTCACATGACATAATCCTGGAGCCACCTTTCACCCCCATAGGCATTATAATCACAGAGCTGACACCAGCTCAGAGGCACTTTTTTTTTATTTTTTTAACTTTTTCGATGAATCTGACAATGATTTTCTGAGACGAGCACGGAGCGCTACTGCGTCCAAAAAAGCCCAAATTGGCTGCATGAGAGATTTTCCGTTGGATATGTATTTCGATGTTCCAAGGCAACGCTAGATCAGGACTTAATTTCACTTTGCACATAACAGCAATGAAAGAGAAAAAAAAAAAAAAAAAAAAAAAACTCGACTGTGATATGAAATAATCAATTATTTTCTGACAGCTACATGCACATTTATACATGGCAGCCCTTTTTGTTATCTGCTATCTTTAATAAAAGCTGTGGTTTGAATTCTGACATCAAGGCGCACGCTAGACTTGATATCCTCTCATGTGTTTGGTAATGTAGCTGTACTTTTCATTTTGAATAACATTCATAAATGATACACAGTATATTTCTTAAACTGATAAATTGCAGCTCGCCCTGTCCTCTCATATAACTACACGGTTGTGTGACGCTGTTTTACTCCATGGTAGAGTCACACTTGGGGTTCATTATGTCTAAAAAAAGATATAGCTGCTTGAAGTAAGTCTGCCACTTCTATCGACAGAAATGTGACATCTAAAATGCCCTTTTTCACTTTAAAATAATCTATATATTGAAATCGCTGACAGTGGTGCATTATTTCTGTGCACAGACATTAAATCAAGAAAGCACACTCCAGAGATGACTGCTGAATGTTCTTGTGAAACATCTAAGTAGAAATGTATTTGCTAATCGGTATTAAAATAGGCCTTTTAAGCTCTACCAAAAAAGGAATGTTGCGTGAACTGCTTGCTGTGCTTGCATCCTGTTCCAGCTTGATTTCAAAATTAATAGCATGATCCATGAAGTCTACAGCGATACTTTTTGTTTAAAGGAGATCCTCTTTGATAGGAGAGATAACAGAAAAAGAAAGAAAGGGAGGTTGAACGAAAAAAAAAAAAAAGTGAAGGTGGAGAAATAGCAGAAAATGAAGCAGGTGAAGGTGACGACTTGTTTTCAGATGTTATGCGTGAGTGTATGTTGTGCCTGTGGCTCGGCTGGGATCCTGATTGACATGTCACCGGCCACTGCTGTGCCAGCGCTCTATGAAAGCCCCGCTGTGATAAGATGAAATGAGACAGAGATCAGGGTTACAGCAAAGCATTGTGTTTGTGTGTCATAAATGGGTTCAGGGTATAGGGGGATGAAAGAATTAGAGATGTGGGGGGAACAGGGTGGATGGATTGGGGGGGGGGGGGGGGGGGGGAGAGGAATTCCTACAACACATCTGCTCCTTTGTCATACACAGACAGGAATTAGGAGCAGGGACAGATTAACCTGGCAAGTTTTAAGGGGTAAAAAGAGAATTTTGCACCATATATAGGTGAAATGCAGCAATGCATAAGATATGCAGGAAATGAGCTTTAACAAAGCGTCAATTTTGTTCTTAACTACCTAAGGTTTACTACCTAAACAAACAAACACTAAAACACACACTCATACACAATCACATTTCAGCGTATAGGCACGGGGGCAGAGAAACAATAACAAGGAAAGGTGGTATTTTTACAAGGGCCTCGTAGTCCTGGTGAAGCATGTGAATTGAGTTTACAAGCACACACACGGCGGTGATTTTTCATTTGACTCTAGACGTAGGGTTTTAGGCTCAAATTCAGCGGTTGTACTTCTGTTATCAAGGTTTCGAGTGGTATAAAGGAAGGTTACTCATCATTATCACTATCATTTCCTATCTCAATGATTGATCCACGACTGAAAAAACAATTAACAGCAAATCTAGCTGTATTTCTCTATAGGACATGATAACCAATTAGCCACTACCCAGGAAACAGCTAACTTAAACATTCAGCTCTATTGTCACCTGGAGTTTCAAAGGGCAAATATCAGAGTTTTCTAGTGTTTAACCAAAAGTAGGAAATGTATAAACGTATAGCAAACACTAAGTTTGGTAAGTTAAAAGCTAACCTAAGCAAGGAAGCCGTTGAATGCTAACATGAGCAGTTGTCTAACTCATGAGGCTCTGACCAACGAATTATTGAGTATTCAGCTATTCTTCCGAGTATTGTTAAGTATTGCAATAAAAACATTTGATTCTTCTTGATTTGATTTGCAATTCTTGAGGTTGCTTTTTCCTGAACTCCACTTTTTTTCTGTCCGATCTGAATGTTTTATTTCTCCCTTACCCTCGACACCTCACTCTCCAGCGTCACCCGGGGCTTTCATCTTGGCAGGGTGCTTCCTTTATGAGAATACTGCAATTGGCAGACAAGCGCCCTTGTCAGACACCATTCATTGCACTTGCATAGATATGAAAAGTGTTTTAACAAGCTCTGCTGCATTTAGCAGTGCAGCAGAAACGGCATACCAATGGGAGATGCAGATCCTGTGACCAAATTAAAGACTTAGAGAAGTTTGGAGACTGTTATGTTGATGTCCTTGTCAGACAAAAGTTTCAATGCAGCAGCCCCAAGGTGGTGAGAAGTTTTATTTTGCTGATATCCATGGAGAATTTGGACTTAAAAAAGCAGCAATGAAGTTATTGAACCAGATACTGTATCATATTTTCTGAATTTGATTTGCATGTATTAAATCTGGCAAAATATATATCCACTTAATCTCAGCTGTTTTAACAATAACTTTCATTTGGCATGCTGGTACAAAGGCATTACTGTATAATCAGGTTTATGTTGATTTACTTTCTACTTTGAAACTTTGTTCTGGAAGTAGTCCAGGTGAAGAGAGAGAAGCAAAGTAGCCATGTTTTCATCAGATTAGGAACAAGGAAAAATATTGAATCAAAATTAACAGTTCAAGAACGTCATTTTTAAATGACTTCTTGGCAAATACACAGATTCTGAAGAGATTGTAGATGGTGCTGTGGTTGTTGGTGTTAGGATGTACAAGTGTAAAACCTTTACATGATCATGCACATGCACCAAGTATATTTCACATTGACTACAACAAAATAGATCAATAAATAGTTGATGCCCGAGGACATCGGCCCACAGATCTCTGGGGGCGGCAGCGAGGCTTTGTCTGCTCTGAGGTTGTCAAATGAGATGTACACGTATTAAGTAAAATCATGATGATTTTTTTATAGGTCTTATGGTTGGAGCAATTGAGTTCCAGCCATGTTAGATCTTTTAAACATTTTTGACACCAATCTATCACTTTTTTGGGGCTCAAAGGGGCTCTGAACTTTTCTTCCATACAACAAGGCATGGCTCCATGGAAGTTGTTATCATTGTGTTAGTCTCTGCATTTTAATGATCGGTCTTTAGTTAATAACAAAGGCCTATTTACATACAGTAGATCTAGTAGCCTACATATCAGTTGATTAAAAATATGTTTGGCATGTAGTACTTTCCAGTTCATATCATCAGTGCATACTAACAATTATTCCATCTATTTAACCAATTCATAATATGTTCGATGTTTTACCAAGACACTTTGCAAAAGAGCAGGTCAAGGACTTTACTCTTAGTTGTTATGTGTTTACAAAGACCCCAAATTAATCCATCATGAGCACAGCAAAGTTATAGTGGCAAAGAAAAACGGCCTTTTAACAGGCAGACACCTCGAACAGCACCTCACTCAGATTGATGAGTCAGCAACGGATCACTGCTGAGCGGTCCAACACTTCTCCAAGTCTGGCCCATATTCAGTCAGCTTTGGTGAGAAACAAATGGCACTTGTTGAGTGTTAAAGGTCTGTCTTATCATTATGTTGCTCCAGTTCTTCTTTGGCTCTCTGCATTGGTCAAATGTATGAGAGGAAAAGTCCATCTTTAAAGTCTGTTGATCTTCAACAGTCAGCTACAGCAGAGAGACTAAACGGCTGTAAAGGCGCTGATGACATCATAACTGATTGTTCAACAGCCGCCGAACAATGATCTAAGCCACAAGGAGAGTGTCTCTGAAAATATATAAAGTGCCTGCTTTATAGACCATGACATATAATTTCCTCTCTTCACAGCGATTCTTACAGTGCTCTGTTTCCATCAGAATGCAGCCAGGCTGTGCTGATGAAACTGTTACACTAGCAGACTTTGGTCTTTTTGTTTTATTCTCTCAGTCCTTTCCACTCTCTTTCTCTCTCTCTGTCGGTCTCTGGATGAACTGAGACTCTAGCTTTTTTATCAGTACGAAAGCAATTCAGCTGCGTAAAGGTTATGTGCATCCAAATGACAGCTAATATGCAGCGTCTGTCAGAGGGCTTGGATCATTTCTGACCTAAGCATGTCTGCGTCTTGTCCTGTTTAATGTTAAGTGCATAGCACAGAGAATTCCTCTAATGGAGTAAAGATATTGGTGCTAGTGGAAGATGTGGATTCTCGTTTGAAGGGGTTAATGGATTTGATTTGGCGGTGGATTTCCTGAGAGGCATGTTAAACATGACCTGGAGCTGTTTCCTGTTCTGAGAGCTGCCTATTGTGGAGTGCAGAAGATGCAACATGAAATATGACTGGCTGGTAAGGAGCAGATGAGGTCAAATCTAATTGGTTGAGAATAAGCAGTTGGAACATCAAAAGGCAGCTGACAGAGTGTAAAATCCATGTATACAGTCTTTGTGACTAAACTTTTGCTAACCTCCATTTGTTTCATAATGAAAATCTATCCATACATAAATAATCACTTAAGCTTGTAGGATGTAAAAAAAAAAAAAAAATTACTTTACGTAATTATCCCACAAATAGAATTTATGCGACTGAGAAGTAATTATCCAATCGTTGAACTTTTAAACCATGGCACGGCAATGTGTTTTTGATTTAATAAAATACTATAAAAAAATGAAATGCCTCTCACTCATATGAAGAAAAGTCATAAATGGTCCTGGTTGTTACATCTCTGCACTCCAAAGTGCATTCAGATTGTACAATGAAACATTTAAAAGAACAGGAATTAGTGTTATCTGGACTACAAATGAAACGAGAACTTGCTAGCTAACTAGCAGGTTGTACTTATTATGGTTTAAGAACATGTTTTTTGTGTTTCTCTTTTTTATTTCCCACACTTTATCTAGGAAAATGAAATACTCTTCTTGGAATTCTTGTTTTTACTTACTTTCCCTGTCAGTGACATATGCTATAACTATAGATTGTTACCAAATTCTTACATTTTTGTCCTCATCTTGTTACAGAAAATTACAACATAACTTCCAGCGCTAGTCGCTGCACTTTGAAGGCCACTTAATAGCTATAAAGCAAATATTAGAAGCATGGCCACTGCACCGGAGACAAAGTGACTCAGCTCTTAACAGCCATGCTAATCTAAATGTGATCGAAGCTGGTCACAGGTTCTGTGGTTTTCTCTTCTTTCTGCTGCTGTTAATATAACATTCGCATAATGTTCGAGGAAGAATAAAAAAGTTTGAGTCTGACGAATCAAAGGTTCCTTCTATATTCTACCTCCAGTTGTTTTAGGTTGGAGGCAGTGCCATCAATGTAACACAGTGGCCTCACGGGAATGGGTGCCACAGGTGTTGGACACATCTAACATAATGAGAATGCATACAACTTTCAGGGCAGACAATGATGTACATATTGAAAGCTACCGAGCTGCTGAAAGGACACACACTTCTCTCTTTCTCTCTAGCTCTAGCTTTTCATGTTGGTGTGTATGTCTGTCTTTTGCTCTGTCTCCAGGATAGGAAACATGACTTGTTTACAGTTTCTGTACCGACAACTTAATGAAATCACATTTCCCATCAGTCAGTGGGCTAATTGAGGCTAGCTCTTCTATTAGCTGTCTGCTCACATCTTCTTTGTAGGGAGCCAGACCGATCAATGCTCTGCCAGAGTTGGGTATTTGGGTGCGTACACACGCACCACCTTTCACACATTCATTTATACCCTGCTCAAAATATATGACTTACAGGTGCAATAATTTTGCATCATTTTCTCTGTGCCGTTTCTGAAAATAATACTCTCATTTCAGACATGTCCCTTTTTTTACGAGCATTTTCTTGTTTTACATGCATTCAAATTGGAAAATGCTTTTATTGCTGCTGCATCAGACTAAAAACAATGATGATACAATCATGTATAATTCTTTGAGTTCTCTGGATGTATGTATTAGTGAAATAGAGAGAATAGAGCTGCTCTCCCTGCATCGTTTGTGGTTTAAGACAGAATCTGGCTGTTCCCACAGTCTTGGCAAATCCTGCCTTCCTAAATCCTTTACTCAGTAATTCTGTTGTCCTGCCAACGGTGAGTGAAAGAGCAGAAGTGTATTATGGACCAGTCATGCATGAGTAACGAGGGGCCCCTCTGAATCTGTGTTCGTTTTTTCTACCTTTTTTTTTTTTTGCCCAATACAAACCTAGTTATAATGCATTTGCCCAAAGTGGCCCTCTGCTAGTTCTGCACATACACACTCACTGCTGTTAGAAAAAAAAACACACACACACACACCTCAGCATTCATTAGTTTGCTTCTGTAGATCACTGTAATGAATACTCCCACATTTTCCTCACCTACCCCCTTGCGCCTTTCCAAACATAATCCATCTGTGGCAGCGAGGCATTAACAGTAAAACTCATTGAGTGTGATTTCATATGGGAACAGGTTGCCGTGAGCGACTTTCACTGTGGACAAACGGAGCCGAGCCAAGACAAACCTGACTCTGCTGGTGGAAATGAAAACGTAATGATTTTCCGCACGCAGACGAGAGAGATCATTTTGCTGTTGGACGAGGAGACAGTTCGGATTCAGTGTTGTGAGGATTATGGTGATACATTAGTCCAATCTGTGTTGATCTAGCAAAGCAGGAGATGAACAGCCCGTATGTCAGATAGTCATTTGGATTGGGTTGGGGTTTTTATCACGTCTGCTTTGGTCCAGTGTGTGTTGGCAGAGCTTTCCAAAGCTGTACCGTGTTTGCTTTTCAATATATCACTCATGCCAGTGCAGAAAACTGTCATCAGCAGAAACATGCACTGCAAATACCTGATTCAGCCATAGAGATAGATATGTTTGAATCAATGATGCTGTTTGTTTAACAGCATTTTTCGAATGCTCGCTGCAGGAGCTAGGAAAAGTAACTATTTGTGCAGGTGAGAAACCTACTAAAAAAACAGGAGTGTTACACTTTGTTAGATCTTTTATCAGATCATCACTTTTAGGAAATGTTTCGAACCAAAGCGGCAGGATCTGCATTTGAAACTTTTAATAATGTTGCACACTTCACCTACAGACTTTGTGCTGCCTGGGAAATACCTCCCACTGTAAGAGTTGCTCTGTGACAGAACCTGACATACTTTCAGTATCGTCTGAAAAAGGCTGTTAGCTATCAGGGAGTTTAACATGTCCAAGATGTTTAGCCCCTCTAAAGTCAACTTGTATTTTCTCCACAAATACAGCCTACACAACAATAATCGATGATATGGCAACTGCTTGCAACTATCAAAGTCAAGTCTCAGTTAAAGCTAGTCAAGCACTTTTTCAGAACTGTAAAGCGGGTTTAAAAAAAAGACAAATCATTTGCACATCCTTTTCATAAGAATGTGTCCAAAAAACTTCAAGTTAAACTCCCACAAAAGTGGCTGAAAGTCTGCAACCAATCATCGATTGCAGGCTTGTATCCGCTTCTTTTTAAAGATGTCCTGCCCTTTTATAACAAAGTGTTTGCCACAAAAAAAAAAAAAGAAAAAAAAAAAAGTACTTTGATGTTACAAAATTTCTCTAACCACGCTTTGGCAGAAACAGGATGTCAGGAGATGCATTTGCTGAACTAACAACCTGAGCTCATATTAGCTCAGCTTGTTTCCAAGTGCTCAGGTTAGAATGTGGTTTACTGAGCCAGGCCATATAACAATGTTATCCTCTCATATCCATAGAGGTTTACTTATATAGTCTACATATGTTTTATAATGATATGCATATATTTCTAAAGGTAGGACTTTGTTTCTGCCATAATGCCACATTTAGTATCAGTATCAGTAGCCTTCTATGGATTCCCTTTCTAAATCAGCTCCTTAACACAAAGTATCTTTGCTTTCATTACATCTCTGTATACTTGTATTGATTCTGCCATGTCCTCATGTTGGTGTCCTCGTCTGTGAATTGAAATTGCGGGAATGTGCCTCTTTGAAATTCACATTAAAGGCAAGATGTCGCAGAGCGGCATACGGTAAATATCACACCTTAAACAGGAATGTATGGGGCTCATCGGAACGTAGCATTTTGATTCTTCTTCTGCAATGTCATAGAGACCGTTGTCCCATCTTTTCCTTTTCTTCTCTGCGCTTCTTGCCATCAAGACGTTATAGACTTGTCATCACAAGCGATTGCACTTACAGAAATGGAGGCTGCACAATGAGTCGCGTGGAATGGTAGCTGGCTTTAGCTTAGTTTGTTTTGCTGACTGGTGACAGTTTCCTGTCATATGTAAAGTGCATTCATAATAAAAGATTGATACAGCTCCATGATAGCAAATCATTTCAGTCCAAAGAGCGGATATTGACTTTACTGAATGATGGAGAGGTAACAGCCACAAAGCATTCTGCCTTACATATAGGATTTCTCACATACAACCCATCTCTCACACACACACACACACACACTCATCAGCGACTGTTGTATCCCTGATCTCAGTCTCATGCAGGTCAGATGTAATCAGTGTCGCTCTTTTACACAAACACAGTCCCACACCTTTAACCAAGGTCGTGTGTTACTCATTCTACATGCTGAGTTGGATTTGCTGATGATGCTTCCAACTCCACACCCCGCCCTCCTCCTGTCGCCTTGCTGTTCTCATGGTTTGTTTGGTGCGGGGGTGTCGCGCACATGTAAGTGCTCAGACATGCTGTCACTTTCCCTTCGCTACAGGCACAGTTGTGGTTGGAGGTTGGCATTGTTGGGCTTTTCTTTTAGTCACATTCTATTTTTGTTGTGCCTCAAATGCGGCATGACTTCTAGCCTAGGGCACTGTATAGTGCAGAGTAACAAGAATGCCAGCGCATGGGATTTGTGTTCAGTCTTTGTTTGTGTTTGTTTATTTGTCGGTGTCTCCAATCAGTGAAAAAGCCAATGGTTGACGAGATGTGTAAATACATGATTCAGAGGAGGTAGAAAGCTCCTGTCTGCACATTTTCTGCTCTTTATGTTTGTGTGACTTTTGAGTTTATGCACAAGTGCGTGCCAATGTCTGTGGATGATGTGGAAACTGCCAAGGAATGGTTAAATAATCACCATTAGTGACAGAAACCGAAGTTTAGTAACATTGGATTTTTCCGGGTTTTTTTTGACAGCAAGCAGCCACACACAGAGCCAAAAGGGCTGTACGGGGTCAGTTTTGGCCCCCCTGACAGACTGTTGAAGCGAGCGCTGTCTGTCAGGGGCCAGGCCTATTAAACGATCAAAGAGTACGATCCCCCCGACGCCGCTCTGGCTGAGAGGCCTCAGCTCCCTGCTGGAGGCAGGCCCAGAGGTTTGTGTTTGTGTGCATGCATGCATGAGAAATGTATGCATGGGCATGTTTGACTTCACTTACAGTCGCTCGTCTTGCGTAGAGACCTTAATACGTTTTGATCCTTCAGTGGACAAAATGATACAAAGCACCGACATTGCATGCATTCCGAATGTATGTTAGAGAGAAGCAGGCAGAGCAGTGTGTGTGAGCTCAACCTACAGGCTGTTTTGTTGTATTTAGTGAAGCCTAGGAGCTACATTTATCCCTACTGAGACATTCTTTTTTAAGCAGACATGGTTGTGCCTACTTGTTTACATGCTGTGAGACGGAGAAGAAATCATTTCAGACCTTCAAATGCTCCTTTTTGTCAATGCTAGCTATTATTTGACCATATGCTCTACTGTATCTGAACAGCAGCAATGAAAACATAATATCCACAGTTAATAACATAAAAAACATAAAGGCAAACACACACACAGACTGCTGCTGGTATAAATATATATGTGTGTTTATATACATCTATAGATGTTATTTACTCCAATTTTCTGTGTTACAAGGAATTTGTGGGAGGTTTTTCTCGAGTTGTTTATCTCATTAGCTTGAGATAACAACTAAATAAATAAGCAGAGAGCTTGAGAGAACGATCAGGCGCTGCTCGTTATCACAAGAAAACTCAAGCAAAATGTACGGATGCATGTCTGCTTGCGGCTTCTGGAGGATTAGCAGTGGCTTCTTTAGAATCAGCCGAGTGTTTCTACGAGACGCTCAGTCGGAATAACAGGGATCACACCAGAAAACCAGGAAGACGTTGCATTCAGGTTGATCAAGCAAAAGCATTGTCGCACCTTTTAAAGGTCAAAATAAGTTGTTTTTTTTCTCTCTCTCTTTTTTAAAAAGAAAAAAAACTTGTGTCAAAAAAACCCCACCTCATTCAGTCCTTAGCCAATTTATTAGTGTTTTTTCCGGCTTTGTCACACATGACTTGCGTGATGTTTTTGCTCTATTGTGGCTACCCTGCTGGATTTGTTATTCCAAACTACAGTTTCTATGATGTGTGTCATGGTGCGGGAAACCAATAGACGCCATAAGTCAGTAATTTTCCTTTATTTATTCATCAAAACCTCTCCCAACTCCTCTTTCTCTCCTCCTTTTCTGCTTTTGTTTTGTTTTGTTTGCACCCACTCCGTCTTTGTGGTTGGAAAGCATGAGTTGCATATGGCAGGCTGACAGACAGCTCCACATTTCATTAAAAAAAAAAAAAAAAAACATCTGCAACAACACTGCATAATGCCATCTCCAGGCCCATTGTGTGGCTTTGTAGCATTGTCTGTGTGTTTGTATTCATGTAGCTCCCTCTTTTTCTCCGCATTGATGAAGTTTTTTCTGATAATGTGTTTACTTACTTTTCAAAGGTAAAGCTGGATTTTAATTACACTGAAGAAATTCGCACATTTTCAATACATCTTCTTCTACATTTAAACATTATGAACACAGTTTCATACAATATCCTTCACAGTAACATACACCAAAGTAGATCTACAATGTATTTAGACAACCAGCTTTCTCTCACATTACCACCTGACATACAATCAATTTAGAATCGTCTACAAAAAGTTGAAACGCTGTTGTAACGCAAACCAGAGCTGTACCCACTTTTTAATTGTATCTTAAATCTGTCATTTGAACTGGTCGACAGAATTTTGTATTGTTGTTAGGGCCTGATTGATACAGGAATTTTTGGGCCGATGTATGTTTGAGCTGTAGAGAATAGAGATACTGGAGATAGATTCAGATATATACTGTACATGTTTGCCTTCATTTCTTAAATGTAGTTGTCAAACACGTGTTGAAAAGATGTATAATAAATAAAACATCTACGTTCATGTTTTCTCATAGATCACATATCTGGTCGAAGAGAACTGCTCGTGCAATAAAAGTTTGCTCAAAGAAATGCTATTTGACTGGATAATACATCTTGTACTATTGGCTAATATTATCGGTCAGGCTCTAAGTGTTGTACATGTATTTTAATGTATCCTCCTTATGTGTGCTTATGTGATCACATGTTGCACATTTCTACTTCAAAGCCCAACTAGGGACAATAGTTGAAACTCAGAAATAACTTTAAACTCTTTGTGCAGCACATAGGAGTCACGTTTTTTTATTGGAACTATGTTAAATTGCGACGTTCCTAATCGAATAAATCATTTCTAATTCAAATTCAGTTCCTTCTACATCCTGCACCCAAAAGGTCGAGTGAGTCCTCCACTTATTAAACGCTTGGGGGGTGCGGTCCCTGACAGCCTCTGTCCTCATGTTAGGCGTTTGTGGTGTCTGTAAGAATGAAAGGCGAAATGTATACCACTTCAAAAAATATCTCATAACATATAAAACGGGAGATTTCAACAAAACGTTGCAATGCCGTCACAGTAGAAATTGTGTTTTTCATTAAGGTTACAAAAAGATAATGTACAAACCTTCAAGCACCTAAACTCATTGAAATGTTCAAATGAGAATCCGTGTTTCATAAGAGTCAAATCCTTATCGAAGTTTGTGTTAATGTGTGTGCCACATTTATCGTGCATGCCCATGCTTTAGAGTGTCATTAATCAAGTGGAGTATTATTGTTTTCAGCATCTCGCCCAAGTCTACACATTACCATTTTAATGACATTACTCTCCTATTAATCTGCTTACTGCACAGGCACTGGTGCAACTTATAAAACTATCAAAGAAGTACTTTGATAAAAAAAAGAAAAGAGAACGAAAAAAAACAAGGCCATAAAGAAAGAGGGAACAGTAATTAAAAAGCCACTCTAATGAAAGAAAACTCATAAACAAGAAATAGGAGTGAAAGAATGGAAAAAGTGCACATGCTGCAGTCTGCAGAATTAGACGTGCAAAGACGACAAATAAATGGACGCTCCATCCGGCACAGAAACCCTGAGTGTGTGGCAAAACAAAGTCATACCCACTGCCTCTAGCCAGCCTCTCTATAATTGTAATTTAGTGCCGTCCCCAGAGCCTATTAAGATAACTAAATTAAAGCAGCCATCAAGATTTTGCCATCCAGATTTAGGAGCTCAGGAAACTGTTTCCAAATGTTCTTTATGTCTTTTTGAAAGTTAAACCTCTGCAATATTTCCTCTGCTTCTCACCATGCATCTAAGAATGAAAGTGGAGCTAAAGTCCCTCATCACAGGATGTTCTCTGAGATGTTTCTTTTTCCAAATGATGAGCTGATTAACCTTGGTCACCAGGTCTAATGAATCTGTGAAATCCATTTACATGGGGCGTAGGGGGATGACTTTGCGGGGCCTCCCCAATGATGAAGAGCAGGCAAGGCCAACGGGCTGCACCTTTTAAATCTCAGCACTTCACCTCCATTTACTAAACATGAATGACTGTTTCTGCATGTTAAAATTGAAATATCAACCATCAATCACACAAATTATAAACTGTTTTTTTTTTTGCATTTATTTTCATCCTAAAATGCCACAAAGAAAAGCAAAAGGCTTCAGTCGGGCTTACTACTAAGGGTGTGAGCAGGTGTTACATGAGAGAGCTGCTAAAAGACTGCCTCAGGGTAAATGCTGCTTGCCCACTTTCAAACAAAGGGTGTGTGTGAGTGTGTATGTGTCTGTGATCATGTGTGTATAGAATACAAAGGTGGCTGGCTGGGTGTTTCCCTGTTTGTAACTCCCAGTTTAAAGGAAACTCCTGTTAAAGTTAGCTTGTTTGTCATGGCTCAGAAGCACGATTTTGGCCAAATAGTAGCTGATACATAGTGAGTGCAATTGAAGAAAATATATTTAGCTGGTTGACCACTAGATCTAACTACATTAATTTCATATCCAATACATTTCACATTGTTATTCTGGTACTTATTTTATATATACAATAGCATGTGTGGATTAATGTCATGAACATAACATTATGTCAAAGGTCAACATTGATAAACTTGCTGATAAGAGGCCTTTATAACTGTAACACATTGCACCATTATATGACTAATGGTCGTGCTTATGTCCAGTTCCTCGGTTGCAATTTCTTTTGTTCTTTCGTGTTTTTTTTAAAATTTTGATTTAATTTCCCATCTGTCCTTACATCGTGCATTTGTTGGGGCACTTTGCTGCTCTTTGTGTCTTTCTTAGAAACTCTGGGTTGCCATCTCTCTAAGCTCTAGGCCTGGTTGCTTGTAGTGATGCAGGGATGAAAGCCAAAGCCTGCTGTTTTGCTCTTTGTAAATTCTTCTGGAGTACGGATGTTTTGGCTCTTAGGAGGAATCATTGATTCAATGTGAAGAGGAATGACCAATCCAAGGCCAAGCCAATTGTATTCATTCCCACCGAAACCTCCACATAATAAGCCCTCTTAAGTTACTTGTCTTTCAAATAATGGTTAGGTAATGTTCTATAAGGTTCTACTATTTCAAATGTTCAGTCAGGAAGATTCCATAATCGCCAATATGATCGAGTCTTTCTCATTCGTCCCTTTTTGCACGCTCACTCAAGTTTCTGCTGTCTTTCTCGAGCTGCCGTTTTCTGGGCCTGTCATTGGACAATCAGCTCCGTCATCAGTGGTACTCATCTAACCAATGGCATGACGTTCTTACCTCATTTTTAACCTATCATCGTTCGGCTCCCCTTTTAAATACAGTACGAGTCTGTCGTAGCTCCTTCACGCTGACATTTTCGTACGCCCCTCGAACCTCCTTAACACCGCCAGTCTTAGTAGAATCATCTTCCATCAATTTTTCACCCATCTGATCTCATCAAGTTATGAGCCACTCACCACTCCCAGGGTCAGGACTCCATGGGGGGGATTTATTCTGTCGATGCTCAGAATTCTCATTCTCCAAACTCCCCACCCACCCCATAGTGTCAAGACACATTTCCATGTTATTCATTGTAATAAATCGTTTTCTTAATTCACTTGTCTCTCTTGATTGAATTTCAAGTGATACTCGGAGACAGGCTTTATATCTTTCAATGCCAATCCCAGTCACATCTGCTACTGCAACTTAATCAAATTATTATCTAGTGTACACAACTTTTCTAATTTCACTTTTTCATTGTGGATTCCTATCTATGCTAATCCCCAAACGCTAAAAAGCAAAGTACATTATTTTTGTAGAAATAACATCAGCCCCAGGGTTATATAATAATGAGATAACCTCAACAACAAAAAAACAGTTTTACATACAGTAATTACACAGTATCAGGCGCATGGAGGTATCAAATTGCATTTCTTGAGGTGTAGACATTATTTACACTTTATAGATTAACACTACATTTATAAAGACTTATATGTGGCAGATCTGATTGGCACCGTCATTTCCAGTCCTGCTTGAAGTTGTGCAAGTATTGTAAGGTTTCCATCTATAATATCAGGCACCAAGCCAGAATACATTGGTAACCATCTCTTTGAGTTTTCACCTCAGCGTTTTTAATATAAATGCAGAACAAAATGTCAAATGCAAAATGTCATCAAGCAAACGTTGTGCAAATAAGGTTCTAAAGGTGATAAGAACACAACATTCCCGATATTGTCATTAACTCCATCTTACTACTGATTGTCTGCCTGAGTCAAGTCAGGTCAAATCTTTATCAATGTTCTCTGGCTCACTGAATTGAATTTCCCCTTTAAGAAAAGCATAATGGAGTGAGAGATTGTGTCAGGAAATGGAAAAGAAACAGAAAGGATGTGAGAGTGAAAAGATAGGGAAAGATTGTGGGAATGCCTGACATGGGTTCAGATAATGCAGGGGAGAAAATATCATAGCATAGAGAGATGTCAGGCTTTTGTGAAAAATGTCTGCCTGCCGTTTGTGTTTCTGGATAAACAGATACACAGATAGAAGCTGTAGAACCTGCTGTTGTGGCTTCTGAATGGGAACAGTCAGAGATGATGTCTGCAACCAGGCTGACTGTAAATTTCATCCACGCGTTTGTTCATCACGTCTTGCTTTTTCTAGTGTCACTTTTCATACGTGCATTGATGCTGTGACTAGGAGAGGATTCCTGAAAGTCGCTTCCTGGCAGCCTCAAATTTAGCTGTCCAAGAAAAGGTCTTATTGGCTTATCGTGCGCTGAGAAGACCCATTCACGTAATCCTTAAGCAGCTGGAATCCAGAACATCCTTCCCTGTCAGCCATTGTTCTGTCCAGGAAAACGGATGGTGTGTTCTTATGTGTGTGTTTTTGTGTTTGCCTGAGAGTCCGACACGTACTTAGAAACAACGCTGCTTTCATGTGTCTTTGTTTGACGCACACTCTGTGCTAAAGAATCTGTTTTTGTGTGTCTACATATCACTAGCAATGGAAATACATCTTTATTTAGATGTTGGCTAGAGGAAGAGAGGCTTTACATCGTTTTTTTTTTCATCATTCTATTGTTAAAAAAAATAAATCCAAATGAAGACTGAGCCTATTGTTGTCAGTAATCCAACTATTTCCATTTCAAAAGCAGAGCTAAGTGGCTGTGATGGACACAAAAGCGGCCCATTACCACTGTCCTTGAGTTTCTTTTTAGATCACAGGACTGTCTTCTCCATGGGACGTCCGTGTAGTCAAGAGCCAAACTTCACATGCTACACCATGAAGTTGTGCTCTCTTAATTGGGAATCAGTGCAGTGCTTCAGAACTGACCGGCATTGTTGCAGTCAGGGTAAAAAAAAAAAAAAAAAATGTGGGCAGTGTAGTTGTATTTTCTTTTTGTGTGGGTGGGGGCATGAGGGGGGTCGTTCCCCTAGCAACCTGACCAGGGTCAGCATGTCACTCTCGTGTTTCACTCAGTGAGTGTGCAGCCGTATGCAAATGAGGCCAGTGGCAGCCTCAAACATTAGCATCAAAAATCATTTGCACAATATCAACTTTTGCAGCTGAGAGAGTTGGACATAAGAGGGAGAAAAACAGGATAAGAAACATTCAGGTCTGAAAGAGGAACAATCTTAAACAAAAAAGAAAGAAAAAAAGAATCTTGAGGAAAACGAATAACTTGTCTTTTTTTCCCTCTGTAATTGCATTTTCAGATAAACAGTTGCTCAAACAAAGGAGACGGTTCGAAAAAATGTGCTTATCCTGCTAATGAGGTTGCTACATGCTAACTACGGCACGATTGACATGATGTGCAAACAATTAGCGGAACACTTGATGTTTTCTGTGTCAGCAACTCAGCGAATTATTGTCAAAAGAGAAAATGGCATCGCAAAGTATTTGTGCCAGGTTTGTGCATGCGTGTTTTTTGCGTGTACACAGATTTGATTCCAATCAGCTTTCCCACAAATCGAGCCATTCTCAAGAGATCAAAGAGCCTCCCTCTAACTAGCTCGCTCGTGGATCAGGTGTTGAGATTCCAGCATGCACCTCTCTCTCCTTATCTGTAGATTGCACCCTCTCTGTCTCTGTGGCCCCATCAATTTTCCCTGTTTACGTTGCTCTATAGCAGCAGCAGCAGCAGCGGTGGTGGTGGCAGCCTGTTTTTGTCTCTTCGGCTGTGTGGGGAATAATGGACAGTCAGCTGAAAGCAGAAAAAAAAACAATAATGGGAGACAAACAAAGTTTGCTTTCTATAGTGCTCATTAGTTCTTCCTTATTTCTTCATGCATGAGTTTCTATTCAGAGTTTAAGACAAAAAGAAGAATTATCCGAAACCATTATTTTGCAGAAATGATATTTATGATAGCACAAAGCTGCGTATTCTTACTAGTTAATTAAAAATGATTTAAAAATCTGAAACTTCTACAAGGTCTGTCCTAATTCTAAATTTTAAACATGGGAATCTAATGATACAAACACAAATGTTATCCGGTATATCTGTAGCATAGGTGTGTGTGTGTCTGTGTATGGGTCTCCTAGTCATCGCTGGAAAGCCTATTAGGCACAGATAAAATGTCTGATGCTCACTGGGGTTCACTTTTAGTTCTCACAGTGTAGTTTTTCACAGTGATTGGTTATCGACAGAGGCATCATGCCCTGGGCTTTAAGTAGATCATTCACACATTCATGTGCACATATGAACACATATGGACACACAGTAAATAGACTGTAAAAATATTTCAAGGATGATCTGGTGTGAAGGTGAAGGGATAGGGTCAGGCTGATCCAAATTCCAATGTCCTTTTAAATCTGGAGGAAATGTAAATTTACTGTGTTAATATTTATTTTTCTCCAGCTTTGCGGTGTTACTGTGTCCTTCCGTTTCCTTTTTTTTATGTTGCCTTCCATATACCCTTTCCTCCCTCACTTGCGCACTCACTCTCGTGTACACAATCTTTCTAACTGCAGGAGCCAGTGATTGCAGTGATTGTCCATATGCAACAGTTATCATTTTTTAAGGCCTTTTTTTTTTTTTGTCGCTTGCTGCCAAAAGCAACTCCCCTGAAGCTGCTGCAAGGAGGAACCTGCAACAATCTTTCTCCCTGCACCACCCTCCGTTTTTCACACACACACACACACACACACACACACACACACACACACACACACACACACACACACACGCTTAACCACCCACCTCCCACTTCATTGTCGCCCTGCTGGTTCTTCTCCTTCTCCTCAGCTCTGCCATCTCATATCTTTTCTGCTTTCCTCCTTATCTCTGTACTATCTTTTTTATTTTCATGTTGAGCTAGTGCCTGCTGCGAAAGCTTATGCAACATCCCCTGCTACAGTCACATGCACACACATACACACACACACACACACACACACACACACACATTAATGCATGCCCACATTTAAGAGGTTAAGAGGAAGAAGGGAGGCAACTACTTCTTTACCTTGCATGAACCATAATTGTGTTTTGAACTAACATCAGAGCGACCAAACTAAATTTATTGAGCAGTTTTTTCTGTGATGCATCTGGCAGTCTAATGTTTACTCTTTTTTTTTTTTTTATTGTTCTGAGGTGTCACTCGACACCAAGCCAGATATTTGGTTAGCTGGAAACAAACGATGAGCTTGTTCTGGAAGTCGGGTAATTTCTCCTGAGAACTTTTTTATGTACTTTGCTTCCATATGGCTGCGTCTATTTTCACTCTCTACCTTGACTGTCTGTAAGTAAGATCCCCGTCAAACTTTTCTTTTGCTGGACAGAAATCAAACACCTGAACAGATACAGAATAAGGGGATCTCTGTATATTTGGTGCATTAACTTGAAGCTAGCATATTTTCTGCGCAGAGAGGGCTGAGCAGGATTTTATTAATGTTGTAAATTACATATGTTATGGGGAAGCAATGCTGGTGCCCTGTTGTTTTCATTAGTTAAAGCTCCTGTGAGGAACTTTCACTTTGTGTTGGGTTTAGCGCCCCCTGTGGACAAAGTGGTAGATCTATTTTCTTTACTGATTTTGCGCTGTACAGTATCATTGAGGATTTTAACAAAACATTGTATCCTGATTTCTTTAAAAAAACAAACAAACAAACATGTAATGAAGAGAAAAAAATGGACATTGTATGTACAGTAAAGACTTCTGGCAGCATGCCCGATGTCAAGATTTTCAGACATTAAAAACAACAATATAGAACTACTGAAACTTTCCCCCGAATGTCTTGCTTTTGTTTGCAGGAGGCATCAGTATGGCATCGTATGAATTTCAGTCTACTTAATAGCCAGAGAAAAATCCAAATGGAAGCTTTAAGACAAAGACTTGTGATTACTTTTAAATTGTTTTATCTGCTTAAAACTATAAATGAACCCATCAACATTGACATAATTCAGTAGTTGGATTTTATTTCTGTTTTCCCTTGTCCTGTAATTATGATTTCTGTATTTATTTTTGGGTTGCTCTGATTTCCCTCATGGAACCTCAAAGCCTTGCCATCAATTTCCCTCAAAACACAGAACTGGCTATGTGTTTAAAGTATAGCCACTCTCTTATTACTCTTCCTCCTGTCTCCCTGTATTGCTGTCGTTTTATGCAGATGAATACACGTTTGAAACATTTAGCATTGCTTCAGTGATTTAAGAGAAGCTTTTCCTTAATTTGCCTTGTTCTATATTTGGAGGGGTTCTATTATTAGATCAGTAATTGTGTCCACTAAGCTTGTCTGCCTCTGGCATGATATTATGTCGGCTTCAGTATGTTGTTTTTTTGGTTCTTTGGCAACCTACAATATGTTTTTTTTTTTTTTTATATCTAAAAACTGTCATCTTGTAGTGTTAAATCTGAGCCATTGTCCTGACAACAGGTAAACGTGGTCATCATGCTGTCTTCTATGTTTAGTAAAGCACAGGCAGCATTGCTGTTCACAGCAACACTTCTGCTAAGGGGAGATTTGCTGGCATATCTGAAGCTAAACTTTGAGATCACACGGACCATCAGGAAGCACAAAGATAACTTTCTGTCAGGATCTCGACGAAGGCTGAGGGATTCATGCAAATGCAGTTCAAAGAACAACTTTGTACTGTACGTGTGTGTTTGTGTGCACACCTTACGTGGGTGCATGTGTTACCGAGCATCCTTTAATCCCATATGGCTTGCCACATATTGTGACAGTGGCTGTCCCCACCCAGAGCTTTGATTTTGTTGGAGAAAAGATAATTATTTCACCTTTCACTTGGAATTCATTATCAGAGCGAGAGAGAGACAGGTAAATGACAGGTAATTGCTTTTCAGAGTCAACATCATTCTTCCTCCAATATACCACAGCAAGCGGAGGAGGGGGTGGGGTGGGGTGGGGTGGGGGGGTTGTGAGGAATAAAAAGAGAAAGCGGGTGAAAGAAGTGCGACAGAGACAGAGTGGGAGGAATGAGAAGGAAGGGCTAATTTCCATAATGAAAAGGTAATAATTTGTGGTGTTAGAGTTAGTTTCAGTCTAGTGTCTGTGGCGTGTCAGCTCCTCGCTCGAGGTCATTGTGCGCTATCAGCCATGCATACTAATTCATTAACAAAACCGCGCCCTCGTGCATGGCCTGCCCCCCCCCCCCCCCCCTCGAGAATGTCAGTTTCACCTTCCCTTCTTTGCCTCTCATCTTTCCAATCCCATCAACCTCCCCCCTACACCCTTTTCTCTCCTTCGTTTCTCTCTTCTCCATTTCTTTCTTCCATTCTATAACTCAATTCGGGGTTTTTCATATGGAATATACAAATGAATTGTGAAAACAACAAAGGCTACCTTTTTACGCACACACCAACACAATCTCCTCCGCCCGGCCACATGAATGATTTAGAAGCATGCACATTGACTATCTGCCACCTGCCTCGAGCTCTGCTTAGGCCCACCTAGCGGCTGATGGCCCTGCATGTTAAAACGCTCTGGATAGGGACTTGCATGTTAACATGGACCGGGACACTAGG
The DNA here is from genome assembly GCF_947650265.1 of Symphodus melops. NCBI lineage: Eukaryota > Metazoa > Chordata > Actinopteri > Labriformes > Labridae > Symphodus > Symphodus melops. The sequence goes on from NC_136701.1 coordinate 19,323,686, forward strand.
GTTGCTGACAGAGTGACAAGGCGCTGACACTGTGCACCTTTACTGCCAGTAAAAAAAGGACTAAGATTAGATAGCAAGGGAGCTCTGCTTTGAAGTCTCTATTTAATGTTGGTGTTGCTTGTTTAAAAGAAATTGAGGTGAAATATATTTTTGGTCAGATAATATGAAGAAACACTTTTTGTATTCCTCAGGGAAAAAAAAAAATAATTATTAAAGTGTAATACATTTACTTCAGACTCATTTATTAATGTCTGTGAGTAGCTTGTATGTAACCGTTAGCAGCTTACACAAAACTATGAATGATATATAAGAGCCCAAATATGGATTAGACCTGAAATGAAAACAGATCTGAAGCTGAGTGGAAGACCAAACAATCATAAGTTCGTTCTTCATAAAGTAAAAAAAAAGTCCAAATAGATAGATAGATAGATAGATAGATAGATAGATAGATAGATAGATAGATAGATAGATAGATAGATAGTCTATCTATCTATCTATTTGGACTTTTTTTTTTACTTTATGATGCATGGTTTGAAAAATGGAAATAGTTATAAAACAAACAATTATATACAGTGCATGTATATTAATGAGACGATGAATACTACAACAGTTTTGAGCTAATAAGCAGCATTGAGCTAATAAACACTTAGGCACAGCCTCCATTAGGTTAAAAAATATTTTTACATTTTTAAGCTGCAATTTTTGTTAAATTTTGAAGTGATATTTAAAAGTAAAATCTGTCCTACTCAGAGCAGAGCGATTGTTTTCTTTTTTATGTAACCATTTTTTTTTGTGTGTAGCCGCGGTGATGGCGTCTGCTGTTGCTATGTGACTAATGGAAACATGTTTGAAGTGCACTTCCCTTTTGCTTGCTAAAACTTTGACTGTTCTGCTCTTTTTTCCTTCCGCTATCACATGCTAAGCTCCTGGACCTTTGGGGAGCGAGCAGCAGCACATTGGTCTCTTTCTGTCATAAACTGTGAGCTGAATATTTTTTTGTGCTGGGTCACTCACGTCAACAGTGAGTCAGGGAACAAGCGAGGGACGAGGCTGGAAGTTCTGTGCAACGCTGTACATTTTGTCCTGTCAAAAAGAGGCAGTAATCGTCAAGTGTTTGATGAAGCTGACCTTGGAATCTGTGCGCTGAAGTGCTTCAAAAAGTTCCTTAAGAGTAGATTTTTAGTGAAATGATCCTGTACATGTTTAGTTTGCAAACTAAGAGAAAAGAAAAGAATCCAATTAGAAGGCGTCGTCACATATCGTAAAAATAATAGATTGTGAGGAAAATGTCTCTTTTTCTTTCACGTTCGTATCAAAATACCCTCTGATCTGCTTTATAATACTTAAGCCTTCACGTAAATCGGCCTTTTGTCTTTGTTTTCACACCCAGCCTGAGTGTCTTCATTGTTTGAAGCTCAGGCAGCAAAGAGAAGGTAATTGAAATTCATTGTATGTGTACGGTCACTTTCTCCCCATTAATTTTTGTTTCCAACTCACTTGCTTTTCTAAATAGACCTAATTCTTTTTCCATATGAAAAAAAACAAAAAACCTGTGCTTGAAGAATATTAATTTCTAACCCACAGCCAGTTTTAACAGGGCGAATACATCACAGGTTTAGAGAAGGGCATGTTCCTGAAATGTAATTGCTGTTTTTAATAATGAGGCTGATATCATTTTTAAAATATTGATGCATGTGTGGCGACGTTGGACAAAGTCTGTGATAAATGTGTTTTTGGCAGTACAGGCTGCTTTTTTTTTTATGAATAAGCTAACCACATAACGATGCAACTTATCTTAGTGAAGAGGGAGAAAAATGGCTTCACTATAAATACCATGTGTGGAAAACAAAAGTCATACCGATTGTTCGATTTAAAGACTCGCAGTTTGCAGGTAGAATAACTAATCCTGGCTTGAAAAGAAAAGGAAACCTGCTCCAGTATTTACTGTGTTGCTGTCTGATTTATGCATGTATGTGTTCTCTAGGTGAGATTGTGGTCTGTGCACGGCTGTGTAACAGGATTAACCCAGCTGGGTTGCATATCTCTTCCCACTATCTCCCACTGGCAATGCAGAGTGTGTCAAGCTGAGGAGGCTGTCAGTGGGTGGGCGACATATTCTCCACAACTAGAGGGGGATTTTATGGAGTCTGGCAACCGCTACAAATAGGACACAGGCAGGCGAGCAGCTCCCCTTCCTCTCCCTATCCACCTCCCTGCACCGTCTGGGCTTGTCACTACTAAAAGGGGAACAAAGGCGAGAGCATAGGGATTTGATTGTTCTTGTTTGGAGGGGAAATGTGTTGTTGGTATGATGCTCGCATTTTATTTTTTATTTTGTTTTAACGGCTTGTTCTGTCACATCTCGAACATGGCTTCATGCTAAAGGTGTGCACAAAACCGGTTGGCTCATCAAAAAGTACACTTGTTCTGTGTTTCTTTCCCTCTGGATATTCAGCTCCTGAATATTCTTAATTGCTAATGTGAGCAGGAATATCCGGCATTAGTGATTGCCCGCTTCACGTCCCTACTAACAGACAGGCATGATTGCTAATTCGGGCAACTGCATCAACACCTTGTCCCTGTCAAATGAATCTGACATGTAATGGTGTTTGACAACACAGTGAGGAAACAGCTGACAGGACCATAACATCATATGATGGACAGCATTATAGCTCATATACATAAACTGGGAGTAAACAGCACATGAATGACCAACTGAGTTCTCATTTTGTCTCACAGAACAGATATTTATTACTAACAATGAAACATTTATGGGCATCATGCTAAACAAACTGAGTTAGCAATGTTGCTTTTCTTTGCTAGTAGTTTTTAGCAGTTAATGTTCGTTAGGTGCTTTATTTGTGGAAATTGAGAATATATTTAATTATGTATTTCTTAATGCTGTACTTGATATAGGTCTATATATGAATACAAATGACTGCCTATCTTATGTGTTGTGCGTGTGTTTTAATAGTTTTTTAAGTTGTACTGAACTGTGTGTTTCTAAAATTACGATAATGAAGGAAACATTTCTCACCATTAAGGGGGCCATGTTCGAAAAAAGTTTGAGAACAACTCAGTGTATTTAATCATATTGCTATATCAGACCAAGTAGGAGTTGAGTAATGGCAATGAGGAACAGATTAATGGCAATAATTACAACTGTGATGCAGCGCAGCAATACATAAACAATGCACTGCAAAGTGTTGGTTGCAGAAACACAACCGAGCTGCAAACGTGCCCGCCTGGAGAAGTGTCCACGTGCACAAACTCATGCAGAAGCTTCAAGTGCTGCTGATTGGGCTCATTAGCACTCGTAATCCTGGTTGCTGTCATCAAGCAAAGGACTAATTGTTTTGTTTTTTACTTTCCCGGCTGTTGATAAGGATGATTCGATGAGACAGGAAACTTAATAGTGCCTCTTTCACAATCACTTACGTCATAATTAACACAGGCATGCAGTCACCAATAAACAGGAACATGTGAAAAAATCAAAAATAAAAAGGCCGTGTCACGCAGGGGCAGTGTGCCGTTTACTTTGTTTGAAGTGGGCAGCCCTCTTTTTTTTTTTTTTTTTTTTTTGTTCATAACTCGCTCACTGGAGAGAGTGACAGAGTAGGAGAGAAGGAGGGAATGACTTCCAATGTTTTCTTGTCAGGCACTGAGGCATGAATAAATATTCTACTTTTAACATTAAGTGGAAGAGACAGAGGTTGTCTGAACGTACCTCTTCTCCTCTCTTCTTTTTTTCCACTCTTTCCCTCAGTCTGGATCAAGATCCTCTGTAGTTTGCAAAAGTGATGTTCAGAGTCTGCAGGGAAAAAGCTATTTCCCTTTGTTTCGACAATAACTGTCAGTTCACAAACTAGCAGCACACAATGAGGATGCATAGCAGATATGCCATAATTGGACTGGATGTCCCTGTGTTTCTTCCCTTCTTTCCACTTTTAAATAGACATTTAATGCAGTTTGTCCTTGCTTACCTTTGCAATAATGTGCTCTTTTACTGTCTCTTACTTCTTTTTGCAGCGTTGGTCATTATTAAACCTAGTGCGTCTTTTGTATGAGCCTATTAGCTCTGCACACTCGTGCTCGAAAATTCCTTCGCAGCAATTCTTGCTCTGCTGGTTGTCAGCTTCCAGTGTTGGTGACAGTTTCATTGCCCATTTCACAAATTCCATGTCGCGAAGCAAACACGCAGGCATTGATAATTCATTTGACAATTCAAAACTCTATACCCATGCTGATGTCGATGTGGTGTGTTCGGCTGCAGCTACAAATTACAGGCTGTAAGCAGTGTGGAAGCGGAGCGAGAGAGTCGTGTTGGACATGGGGATTTGAAAGCCAGCGTGTTGTCTCCAGTGGTGGATGTGTTCAAAGCTCAGTGGCTTCAGGCTTTATCTCTCCACAGGGGACTCTGGGGAAAAACATCAGACACACTCCTAAATATCCTCGAGTAAAAAAGTAATTGCACAGTAAAATGAACCCAATCCACTCTGCTATACTACATTGTACATATATTAATGGTTAATTCGTTAGATCTCCATACACAGAGGGTATCTGATGTCACATACAGATGCATTGCGTTAACGTAGCACACCAAACTAAAATGTCTTTCAAAATGGAATTTCAGCACATCATTAAGAGCTGTGTGCAAAATATATTACCAACATACCATAGGACGTGGGAACTGTAGGTTAACATGGATTCAAAATGATACAAAATGATATCAGTATCACATCATTCGGTGACATAGACGTGCAACAAAAACGAAGACACACTGGAGCTAAATCACTTCTGCCTTAAAAACGTAGTTGAGTTATTATTATTTTTTACAAGTGTTCAGAATGTCAGTGTTTAACCTCGCTGGATGCCTGTGAGGCAGATGTAATAAAATCAATGGCTAGTTTTAATAATCAGGACCTCAATAACAGTATCAATCGAAATAATCATGATCATGATTTTTGGCGTATTTGAACAGCCCTTAACTGAAGCCCACTAAAAAGGTAAGGTGCAGGATTGATGTGTTGGTTGTCTACAGTTTGGTGTCAGTTTCATCATGCTTCATCCTAAAATACCTTTTCACCGCTCTTAGAAACTCTCCTGCTGTCTTTTTCGTCGTCTTTTATCTTGCTGCCAAATAATTCAGTCGTGAAGTAGTAATGCAGTGAAACGTATTGGCAGGGAAATCAGTTGAGGGGCTGTGTTTAAAAACGGCATTTCGGCGTTGACATTCAGCATCACCGGTTGGATGTTTGTATCACACAAGTGGGACACTGATACATTGCCGTGTCTGTGTATTGTCCCGTCCCTATCAACAACACTGACCTGCAGTTCAACTGTGATTAGTGTGATTGTGATTTTTCTTGAGTAATCGCTGTGCCAGTTGGTGGACAGACAAACAGACAGACGGACTGCTGTGCAGGGCAGCAGACTGTTGTGCGTGGCACCGTGCGGACAGCAGACACTCTGCCTCCCCCGGGTCACTGATGAGGGACAGGGGGCACCGCAGGGGGCCAGCTGACACCTGGGTCACTCTGAGAGAGTCTGCACCTCATCTGCCCTCTTTGTTTCACTGCATAACATCCTCTTTAGGCATGTTGCAAATGGCACTTTACACATTTTGATATCCATAGCTTTCTCTTTTGAGATTTGAAAAGCAACATTGGCTATATCTTTCAGATGAGGGTTATAATTGCAACTAATGGGAAATACCAACAAAAGTACACCGCAAACCTTTCCCAGCCAACAGGAGTCTAATCTCCTATATACTATTTCACAACTGGGGACCTCTGTTTGTGATCATCATATTTCTGTAGTGTGATATCATCCCTGAGAACAGAGAGCATCCTGGGATTATTCAGATTGTATCTTTTTTAGCTTCAGCTATGTTGCACGTCTTTAAACAAGCCCTGGAGTGTAAAACAGTTCTGTCTGTATTAATAGTAGTCGCAGCCGGCTTGAACCTGCGAGATGCCGATGGCGTGACATCGCAAACAACAGCACCTTTTCTTTTCTTTTTTTAATTTAACCAGGTGTGTTTCTTCACCCCGATGCTACCCCGGGCCTCCGTTCTCGTGCTAAGCGGGGATGAAACATTGATGCTTAAGAGGAGGTGCAGCCTTGATTGGAGCAGATGTGACATGTATGTCGGATGACCTACTTCTGTCCCTATTATGAATTAAAATTGTATGACAAAGACTGGGGCGGCTAATGAATGATACATGGAAGGAGGGGGGGAGGGGCCAAGTGGGTGGAGAGGAAAACAAAGGTTACATGGATATAAATGTGCACTTATTTGCAGTCGGTGAGCTGTTAGTATGTGGGGAATTGTTTGAATGAAGACATTGTAGTGCATGCACCATTAAGAACATAAAGTAAAAGAGGAAGCAGACCTAGAGAATAAGCGATATACAAACAGGCACACTGACCCACACGCCACCTACCAAGCCTGAGTGCTAATGGCTCTTTAATTGGTTGAGTGTTAGCAGGGAGGGCGCTGTAGACAGATGTTCTCTGGGCCTGCTCTCTGTAGGAGGGGAGAGTGGGGCTCTTAATGGTCTGTGCATATGGCACCAGGACTTGGACCCGGGGGTGGAGACGCAGCCTGCTGATCTGGCCCCTTTAGCTACTTAGCTTTTGAATTTGTTAGCGTGGGAAGAAAAGCTGACTGAAGGAAGATTAATTTCCACATTTTGTACACGACCTGACATCAGCAAATTACTTGTGGTTACACTGCTCATATAGACAAACAAAGGCTGTGAGTAGGATGTTTTTTTTTTAAATGGTTAGGGACTTCTTCCAAGAAAGTTTTATGTTCATCTCTGGTGTTTTTTTGTCTTTCCTTCCTCTCCTTCATCCTCACCCCCTTCCTCCCATCTCCCCGGCTCCCTCCGGCACAACTGTGTGTCGTGAGAGATCATATCCTCTTGACCTTGCTCCAGGAGTTCTGATATATTTCATCTCCCATCGATTTTCTTTCCTATGTCATATTTTTTATTGCCCACTCCCTCCTCTTCCATCGCCATCTTTCTTCCTATCCACAGAATCATTTTCATCTCTCATCCCATACAAACATACTAACAGAATTTCCATTAGTCCAGGAAAAAAAATAAGAAAAGAAAGAAAAGGGATGGGACACGATTGTATTTTCCATCATGGTGAACTCTGAGAAAATGTCCAATAACTAATAAATAGAAAAATACAGGTTTCCTGGCAAAGTAAAGATGAGAAAAAACGGTGGGAAAGAAAATCAATGAACTCAGATGCACAGACATGTACGCAAACATACAATACAGTGTGGGTTTTATGGATGGGTTCTCCTGTCAAAGCAGCCGTTTACCTCAGCATGATAACAGCAACACTTCCCTTTTGAGGTGTCTCTGCACACCTGGGTGTAAGGAGAGAAAAGACAAAAAACTACTTCTTTAACCCATAGACTTTCTAACCTTGATGCCCCTTGCTAATGTGTTTTGACTAGCACAGTCTGTCCCATTAGCATCCATGCTGTTGGGGGCCACAGGGGCAGCCACCGTATGCTGCAGTGGTCAGGGTTCAGGGTTATAGCTACGCTGTCTGAATAGGCATCATGTTTACTGTCCATGGAGGTGACTCGGGCTCACGACCCGCTAACCTGCTGCAATCTGGGTCCTCCCCCCGCCTTGGAATGGATCTTTGACATTTTGCTCATCTGACATTAGATGTCAGTCAAACTCTTTCAACATGTGCTGCATGTCTTGTTAGGGATGAGTTGTGAGGATAAAATGTGTGATGATGGAAAAACAAGAGTCATCTCATGGAGGAATACCAGGGCCAGGTGTTTCAACTCAGCTCAGCAGTATCCCCTTATGTCATCACAGACTGACACACACAAAGGTACACTTACCAAACATCCAGATAGATCGTTATTAAGCACTTAACCCAAGCATACGCACTGTTTACAAATGAGGCGGTATGGTCAGGGTTCAGTAAAAATAGTGTTGCCAACACAGACTATGTCCATCCTTTTCCCAAGTGAAGCAGGTGTGTTCAGAGAATGATATGGGTTCCCCTGAAATCTGATTGGCGGACCCCACGTGTCACATCCCTAAAATTTAATTGGTTGTCTTCCCAGTCAGATACAGGACTTAAATTTGAACCACCGTACGGTTTTAATCAAGTTCTTGAGTTGCAATGACGCACATTGGCTTTTGTCGTTACTCTATACTGTGACTGTTGAATCTTCCTTGTGTGGACGTTTTTGTGGTGTTGCCACCCAGTTGTTTCATTACTTTAGTAATAAAACAAAACAATAAAGAACTGTTTGCGTTGTACAACTCTACATTTGCCATTAAAGTAGATATGATTTGTGGAAACAGAACAGTTAAATATTGATATCCAGATGTATGTGTTCCTGCATAAGTCAAAGTCAGAGTAGATGTCCATCACAGCACCAACAGCCTGGACATCTCCGGATCATTTCGATGTGAAGATTTTCATGTTGAAAACACTTCAAGTGCTTTTGGTGAGAGACTTAGAATTTGTGTCCTGAACTGAAGACTTCACTTAATGCAAGTCTTACTCTTTTCTCCCAAAAAAAAATCCGCTCACCCTTCCAGGCCTTCTTCACTCTCTGTGAGCTGAGTGAGCTGTGTGTAAATGTCAGCTGTGGAGCCGGCCGTCCACGAGAGGCCAACCATGAGCACACAGGGAATAGATTGTCATGGCCTGCACTCTACAATCCTCTCCTCCACAGGGACAGGTAGACTCAGGTTGTTGCCGTTCAACCATGAAAAGACACAGAGGTCAAGATCCCCCCCCCCCCCCCCCTCCGAAACATCCTCCACTACCTCTGATGAGACGGACAGGGTGAGGTAAGGCCACAGAGCAGGCGGAGAGAAAGTGATCCATAAAAAGGAATTTCTATCATGACTTTTAGACCAAAGTGGTAAAAACATTGCGAGGTCTCGGTGATGACATTCTGTAAAGACTTAATAAAACAGTGTTAAGTGGTGGAGGCAAAAATCGTTCTGACTCTGCAAAAACTTTTCCTAAAATAGAAAATACTTTTTTTCCCCTTATCATATCACTCTAGAAAAAAACTGCCTTTGAGAACAGATTCAAAAGAAATAGTGTAAAACATGCTGTTGTTGACCAAATGTGTTTATTTAATAAATATTTATAAATTGTATGGGTAAGGTCATCCCCATCATTATTGTGAATTATTAGCCTTATCGGTATTCACAATTTTGAATGTAATGGCTCAGGAAGGTCAGTGCTCAAAAGACACCTCATAAAACATGATTGAACTTCAAATAAACCAGAAACCATTGTGGCTTGCCTTAGCAACACAACAACTGCCTGTTCTCTTTTTTAATGATCTGTTTTTGGACTTCTGGTTGTCTGTTTCAATATGTCAACCCTTTGATTCACTAGCGAACGTTTGAGGGTGTACCCCGCCTCTCGAAATAGGATGAAGATAATGGATGGATGGTTGTATGTTTTTGTCTTTATTTGAGAGACAGGACAGTGGATAGAGGTGGAAATCAGGATGAGGAGAGTAAGGAATGACATGCTGGACAGGAGCCACAGGTTGGACCCAAACTGTTCCCTTTGAGGACTAACAGTCTCCGTCCACGAGGCACACAAACTAGCTGCGAGGCCACAGGCACCCCAACTTTGTGTTGTTTGTCTCATTTTAAGCAACATGTAAATGACTAATGCACTGTTTGAACAGAGGAGCTGCGTATATTGTTTTTGGCCAGCACAAATGTCCAGATATCTTCAGTGACAAATTGCATCCCTATGAAAAGGCCCTAAGGGTTGAGTTTGTACCCGTTTAATAGTAAACAAAACAAAAACAAATTAATTCTTGTGTGGTGTAATAGTTGTTGTATTCCAATTTTTTTTTGACTGAAAAAAAATCCTACTTATATGGCACCGAACACAGCATTTTTCCTACTGTATATTGTCAAATTAATTTAAGCTGACAGCTGCTGGATATCTTATAAATCTGCGATTATATCTTGTTGGCAAAACACATGCAAATGATTAACTTCTCTTTTTCTTCTGTTTTCTAGTTTGAGAGTATTTAGGCTTTCTTCAATTCCATTTTAATGAAGGAATAGAATTATATTCCAGAAGCAGTGTCTCCACGTTAGGTTGTCAGTGGCCTGTTGGCCACTTTCTGTGACATGTTTAGCACACCTGTAGAACTCTGCATTTTCCTCTAACTGGCTAATGAACACGCATGGCTGTCTATCTGCACAGACATTACAGTGAGGCGTCACAATCAGAATCAGAATCGTTTTTTAATTGCCAAGTACATTTACATGTACAAGGAATTTGTCTTGGTGTGTTGGTGCAAAAACGGGGAACATGGGAAATAAGGCTAAAATAGCAAGTACTTTAATAGCATAAATAAAAGCAATTACCAATATGTAAAATAGAATTTGTAGAAATAAAAAATGTAAAATATAAAGAATAATAACCAGCACATAGGAATAACACTGTTTATATTTCACCTGCTTTACATTTCTAACCTGTTACCTCAATTCTTATGGCATATTGAGGGATTGTTTTGGAGTATCAGTGGGATGTCTCTTACCTCCTCTCTCTCTCACTAGGATCTAAAGCCAGCAATCATAAAATTATGACTTCCATATTAAAAAAAAAAAAAAAAAAAACTCTTTTTTTTTTTTTTCCTGTCCTTGTTTGAATTGGCACTCATGTGATTTGCAAATGACTGCGTGCAGGATAGATCATCAGGACACAGAAGACTTCCTTCGCTTAGCTTTTAAAACCACAGAGTTGAAATCAATTTGCAGCCTTTTTTTCCTCAGAAAAAAAAACTTGAAATGCACGGAACACAGTGAGGTCAATAAACGAAAGAAGGAAGGACAGAAGAAGCCTGCAAAGAGATGGAATGAAGGAGATGTACCTTTTGACCTCATTGAATATCATTTCTGCGAGTCCAGTACATGATCAGCAGAGGAGCTGGCGTGATCTGCCGTCCATTTCGCTTATCTTCATATCTTTGTCTTGCTACAAATGCCAATTAGGGAAGAAGACTGGACAGTGTCAGTGCTACAACCTTTCTTTTTTTTTTTTTCTTAGATTAGACAGTCCTCCAGTGTGTGCATATGTGCTGTGTCTGTCCCGACGACACAGAGACGACTCGCACAATAAGAGAGGCAGACAGAGCGGAAAGGGAAACAAAGATGATGAGGCTGTTTCTGTTTGGGTCCAAGCATTTACTTAAATGGCTGCTGTTTTGAAAATGTGACACTGAAATGAGCTCACTGTCTCCTCTGATTATCGACCAGAACAAACAAAAACACCAGAACCACAGAGAGAGACAACAATAAGAGAGAGAAAATGGATTATTGCAATAAAACTCTGAGACAGACGATTATGTAAGCGGCTAGTTTTAATTTTTTCTCAACGGAATCCTAATTGATATGGATAACAGTTTCTGTCTCCGATAGCAAATACATCTGGCAGTGTGTCAATGTATTTGATTACATAAGCACGTCCATGAGTGCATGCAAACACATACCAGAGTGTGTGGATGGTTAAATGTGGGGAATAATTAGTGCTAATGGTGAGGAACATGGAGCAACGTTATTGCATAACCCTGTTGTTGATCAAGATGCCAAATCAATAGGGAGTCTGTTCTTGCTGAGTACTTTGTGACATCCTCCTTAGAATTGATGACCCACTTGTTTTAATAGGAAAAGGTACAGCTCTCACTGTAGGGGCCTGTGTGTGTGTGTGTGTGTGTGTGTGTGTGTGTGTGTGTGTGTGTGTGTGTGTGTGTGTGTGTGTGTGTGTGTGTGTGTGTGTGTGTGTGTGTGTGTGTGTGTGTGTGTGTGTGTGTGTGTGTGTGTGTGTGTGTGTGTGTGTGTGTGTTCTGTGTATGCAAGACAATCTGTTTGATTGCAAAAACATTCAACACTCTCACAGCGAGTGGAAGCTACAGTAGGGCTGCAACGACACAGTCAGCCCACGGTTCGATACATACTGTACTTCCTTCAAACATGTTGTCTGATCATCCCATGAGCTTTCATTGTATGCTGACTCGGCCGGGTGTCAATCAGACGTAATCATATGTTTTCAGCCACGCCTACAAGCCCTGAGAAACGGTTCAAATATGTTTGATCCATAGCTGTGTGTTATATCCATTCACCTTTTTACATTTGTTTGTTTGGATTGTTTTTTTTTTCAATGAATGTCATAAACTTATTTGCTTTTCAAGAAAAATGTAGAGATTTTTTAATTGGATAAATCCTTTTTTTTTCTTTGCGCAGTGCATTTCTTTGACTCTAACCTCCCCCTCTGTTTCTCTCCTTTTCTCTTTCTCCCATAGGTGAGTTCCAGGACCCTGGACTGTGTGTCACGGCTGTTAGAGGCTCTCGGGTTGGCCGTCACAGTATGAACGCATCGAACATTCACACTCGCCTCCGCTTCTCACACTCACGAGGAAGATTTATTTTGATTCTTAAGGGCATCTGCACTTAACTTCCATGAGTAATGGCTGATTAAAGTTGTGGGCGCTACAATAGATAATCATTAGCCATATGCACTGTGTTACTGGCATTGCTCAAGATTTACAGCGCTGTCCGTGGTGCTGAAAACAAATCTATCGCTGCCAATACATTTGTGTAACAGGTCCATTGTGTGCACGCGAATCTGTGGGAGCATGTGTCAGTGTGTACCTGTCCATCTTCGTAGTGTGTGTATATGTCTGTGTGTGTGTGTGTGTGAGAGAGTGTTGGCGTGTGTGTAGCTCCATTATCTTTGCGTCTGAACAGTTTTCCCGTCCCATGCATCATCCACCCCCGTCTGTCTCCATGTCAGGCCTGATAACAGCTCCTATTGCCCACAGAGATGACTAATCAATAACACACAACCATGGGAACAACAGCTTTCTGTCCACACACACACACACACACACACACACACACACACACACACACACACACACACACACACACACACACACACACACACACACACACACACACACACACACACACACACACAGCGGAAATATTGGCTCACTGTCCGCAAACATTGCATTGACTGCTGTAGGCTGACAAAGAATCTGTTGTTTTCTTATTTGAGGATATCTGGAAGGATCACACTTCCACAGAAGCCCCCACCACTGCTGTAACTCCCACGCCCCCGTGCTGCGCCACACCTTCATCTAAAAACCTCATTATGCATGCCACTCAACATTTTGCCAATAATGCCACGATCTGGCATGCTTTATCAGCCTGATCGCATCCATTGGCTGCGCTGAGGATGCGTCTCTTTACAAGGAGCCGTTGGTTTCTTTCTTCTTGCATCACGCCCACCGTTTGTCCGGATGCCTCCTTATCTATTCATGCTCCACTTTAATACTCTCCTTGTACGAGGCCTGCCAACTTCTGTGCGAGCTAAATCAGCGCCTCAGTTGAGTGGGACTGCTCACTGATTTCACTTGATTCGATGCCCCTCACCTTCAATCAGTATTTCAGTGAGCCTCCGCGGAGTAACACAAGAAAGATGACAATAAACGCCTTAGAAGAGACGGACAAAGCACTTTCCCTTCTTCCCCCTTTTCTTTTCTTTTCCGGTCTCTTTTCTTTCACCTCTCACTGAGGTGTAATTCCCATAGACAGGCTGGCCTGTATAAAAGCTTGTCTGCTGTCCTGATTCCCCCCCTGAGGTGCAATTCTGACCCAATAACTCCTTCATTCCTCTCTCATGCTTCATTCACTCCCCTCTCTGCTTCTTTCCCTCCCTCTTATCCTCCCCTCGCTCTCTCTGTGTCGCTCGCTCGCTCTCCCTCCGGTGGCCAGAATGCTGTAATTGAGTTTTTTATTCAAGTCAATTAAAAGTGCTGGCCTAGCTAGAGACAAAACAAGTCTGCACAGTGGCTTTTTTTTCTTCTCTCCCCGGGCTGCCTCGTTATTTATTCAATGCACTCTTTATATCACTCAGTGGCTAAGAAAGCGCGGGGTGTGTACTTTCATTTCATATGTGTCATTAAACTGTTTTGACATTGTTTACAATGTAATTTATCTTTTCCTATGACGGCTCCCCTTCCCCCCAAAAGAAATCCTATTTAAATGGTAATTCAAACTTCCATTAAGTTGGGGACTTTGTGAATGCCATACAGAAGTTGCTCTTTTCCTCCCCTTCCTGCCTCAGCAGCCATCTGAGGCATGATTGTTTACTCCCAAATAGCCAAATATTCATCAAACTGAAACAGCGGCTGTGCTGTCTTCAGTTGATAATGCTTTCCTACTTCCATTTAGCATCACATTCTGTTAGCCACTGAAGTGATGAACGGTGGAAGTTCATAGAGATCATCCCAGATGATAAAACGTCATAACCGTCTTTGGTCTGCTGATGCATAATGACTTTGTAATCAGAGGGAAGTTTCATCAAGGTTTGAATAAGCGGGTCCACTTTGGAGTTTTGGGTCCGAATTCAAATGCAGATGTTGACACAAACTGTATTACCACATAAATGTTTTTTTTTCTCCCCTCTTCCTCGTTTTTGGAATTGCAATTCAGCTTGTGCATTGAAGAGATAGTGGAAGTGAAGGTGACGCTTGTCATATGCAAATGTGAAATTAAACTGGAGATTTCCTGCATTCATTAACAAAAAGGCGAGAGATTTATAGAAGCTGTGAAGCTAATTTCCTCTAAATGCCTTAATCAGCAAACCATTTGGAAGGCAAAACTTTGGAATGAAATTTGGCCTCTTCTCACACACACACACACACACACACACACACACACACACCCACACACGCAGATAGTATATTCCTGTCATAGAGAAGTAGGTTGCAGGGTTAAAGCAGAGAGCTGATATATTCCTATCTGTTTTCCAGGTCAATTGTCTGTCAGTTTCTTATTCCAGAGCAGTCCTGTGCTAAATACGCTCCCCCACTGAGAAACTTAATTCACTGTACTGTCTTTTCAAGCCATTTGAATGAGCAAATTATTCATTACATCATTCATTATTGTACTTGTGGCATCTCATTATGTCATGTTGAATTTTGAGAAGACGTCCTGCTAAAAGCTTGGAGCCTTCGGATTATCATGGAAAACATGCGCTTTCAAAATGTCTCAAGACTGTGATAAAGCACTGAAGCCCCTTCCAGGTTTCAAATCTTTCTACGTTATCAGCCAGCCATTGACCTTTTTTTTTTTATGTTGCAAGCGTGTTCTTTATGTCTCTTTTCAAACCAAAAGACCTTGAGTAATAGGATGGTGAAGAAGAAGCTACAGCTGCAGGTGTTGCAGACATGTCAAAACGTGCCCTCATGCTTTTATAAGCACACTTACGATTAACTCCTAAATGACATGATTGCAAAGAGCAAAGCTTCCGCATGTGTCATTGTATGTATTCAGACTATGCAGACATTTGGGGTTTTGCAACCACTTACTTTGGCTTGTGGGAAAGTCTGAAAAATCCAAATAGTAGTGGAGGATTTCAAGCAGCAAACACCTCCCACATCACCTTGATTTGTTAATAATAAGAGCGACTAGCGTGAGTCTTTTGCAAACAGGCTGTTTTTTTTAGCCTTTGAATATTGACATAGAATTAGCATGGCAGCAGTGGAAATGCCACGCATAACAGAGTGAAGATAACTGATGATGCTTGTGTACTGCGGAGGAGGATATTCAATCAATACCTGTATCAATACCCGTGTAATCATTCAGCTGTAAGAGGTGGGATCACTGGCACGTGGGTATTGCGACACTGAATGAGAGTTTCTAGTTGTGAGAAAATTTTTCAGCTTTCAAAATGTTTCCCAGCAAATTCATTGTTAGCCTTTCTTTTTTATTTATGCTTCACGTTCTGGTAAGATTGAAATCCAAGCAGCATCAGATCATTTGACTATTTTAAGCTATTTTCTCTATTTTATTTCAATTTCTGAATGATCAAACCCTTATTACGTCTCCTTGGATTTGATGCTTTTGCCCTGATGAAATGATTGGCACTCACTGAAGAAACTCCACATCCCAGTCATGCTCTCCTGATACATTTCATAACCTACCTTTTGGCCCTTAGCCTGTGATCCCGAGACAAGGTGGTCGCACTGTGACGTTTTGTGTGTGAGTGACAGTGCGCAGCATTTGTCTAACATCCATCCTGCTGCTTTTTTTGGTAGAAGCCAGAGCTGTATAAGTTGAGACTGTCTCCACAGTCTTTATTGTCCGTTAGCCTTTTTCTTTTCAGCAGCCCCAGCAAAAAAAACAAAAAAAACACGTCTTGTCTGTTTAGTCATATTTTTCCTCACTACCTCACTAGATTTGAATGCTTACCCTGCTTAAGTGCCATGTGCATCTTTAATCCACTCACTATAGTCATCAACATTTACTTCAATAAACTGTTAACATATTTGACCTATAAATCTAAATACTTTTCCTTCCTATTAAAAGGTTGGCTATATGGAAATGACATCTATCTTCTTGCTTTAGACTGAGTGTTTGCTGCCTGGTTTGAAAAGACTCAAGGCCCCGTTGTTGGGGACCCCTGGTGTGGACTGATGTGCAGCCAAAGCCAGAACATCACCAGGTCAAGTATATAGGAGTCTTCATTGGAGTTTCGTCCAATTAGTCCCATGACACCATGGTGAGGCTGGAGCTCCCAGAGCATCCTCTCCGTGCTAGCTCTAACTGCCCACCATACCCACACTCAGAACTTCTATATAAATAGAGATAGAATGATAGCTAGATACTTTATTGATCTCGAGGGAAATGTATTACATATAACCTATCTTACCTCATGGCCATCACCAAACAGCAATGCCAACCCACATTTCCAACTTCAATAGGCCCAGACTCTGTAGATGCAAGCTCCAGGTGGTGACCACACTGATACGACTTCCTGAAGCCATCATTATGCATGAAAAAGAATGGCAAGTCGAACACAACAGGAACTGGAGAAACAGAGAAATCTGTGAAAATAAACAAGAAACCCTCTTCTGTTTTGTCACAAACACTGACATTATTAACATTTAGTTCAGGTAGCTGGGTCCTGTCCATGTGTGGCTTTCTGTTCGTATTGTAATTATATGTATGATGGAACACCATTGTTCTCAAATTCCAAATGAGGTTTCTGTTTGGAAGCCTGAAACAGGTTATGGCCCAAAAGACTGTCACATTACATCCTGTTTACTGGTAAATACCACTGCACTTGTTTTAATTGCTTTGGAAGAGAACACCAGCATAATAACGGGAATGTAAATGGAGTCATTCTTGCAGCCGAGGAACACCGAGCTCACCTAACCTTCCAGACCAACTGTAGCATGAGTACAAAAAGGGAAAATAAAGCGGCTCCGACGACAGTTATGTGTGATGATAGAAGCATATGAGAGGTTCTTTAAGCTAATCTTCTGCACTTTTTAGATCATGAAGGCGTTCAGTGAACAAATGGTTTGCTGATTTTTGCACATTAAACCTCCTATTCAAAGTTTGGTGTATGTCTGACCTGCTTCTTGGAAACTTGACACACTGATAACTGGTAACTTTCCTCTTAATAGAGAGCACAGGTAATGCTTTGAGAGATGGCATTTAAAAGGCCAAGCCGCAAGCCCACGGCTGTCAAATCTTTGTATTATTATTTTATCTTTTAAGCTGTTTATCTGCTCTGAATTAACACTGAAGTGAAGCACTATCAGTAGTTGACATTTTCAAGTTCCTATTGTAGCTGCAACACCCTTATCAGAGGTTTGACTCATGACCATTTACTGAAGTGATGACTGCTTCCAATGTGATGCAAGTGCTGTTGTTAAAACCCACCTGTTTGAGTTTTGTATCATAACTCAATTCACCGTCTGTTTTTCTCTGTGGGCTGTACAAGAGTTCAGTCTTCCTCCTTCACCTACCTTTCTTCTCTGAAAGCTCTCTGTTTCCATGGTTACCAAAGACTTTAAAAAGCAGGTAAAAGTTGAATATACACCCTTGAGTCTCTCTCCTCTTTGGACTCACCAGTTTGGAGTGCCAGGCTTAAAATCCTTAACTGGATTGTCCTTTGTTGAAATGATCTTAAGGGTGCACACAGGGCCGTTGCAACTGTGTTTTGCAGTTTCAAAACAAGAACACAGTTTGGTCAGCTTTTCCGGTGGTCCTCTTTTCCTCTGTCTGCTGCTTTTTGTTCAGTCTGCTTGTTTTGTGTAATACTAAAAGGGTTGTTCGACAAGCACTGCAGCAAAACAAAACATCTGATTAGTGTGGCCACTTTGTGTTCACAAGTTTTGCAGAGAAAAAAGTACAAATGGAAAAGATTTACATTAATAGACTGTCTATTATTGTTGCTACATAGATATAAAGTATCTGTAGGTTTATTATGAATATTATGACCTATGATATAGGGCTATAGGAAAAGAAGAACCTAGACCTTGCAGTGGAACAATACCAGTTTTGGGTAAATGGATTAAATGAATGAAACCGTTTTCTAAATTCTGAACCTAAAATCTGGCATTTCATTGTTTAAATATTTACAAGCACATTGCATCTACTCTCTCTGTATTCATGATGGTCTTTTTTGTCTTGAGGGATATTTGAAATATTCTCATAGGACTCATCATTATTCATAATTGAAAGACCAGCTTTGCAGGCTTAAGGTTACTTTAATGTGACCAATTAACACTTTCTTCTGTGCTGATGTTGCTTAAAAGCTTGGGGTAAATGGAGACATTGATAGAGAGAAACTGTGAGAAGTTCTAAATGTCTAAAGTGGTGTGTAATCCAAACCTCTTTTCTCACCTTTTCAAACCAGGCTTTGTAAACAGTTTGAACAATGTTTTTTTTTAAATCTTTTTATAGTGATATATTGTTGATGGTTTGTGTGATGTAACATGATAAAATAGTGTACCTTATCGTGTCTCATGCCATGCAATGCCACTTTTTTTGCCTGTAGGGTGATTTTTGTTAGGCCTGTTGCATAAACAGTAGCTTTCTTTACAATGGTATTAACTAATATCAACCCTTCTTGTTGTCGTTCTTGCCATATATGTGTCTCTGTGCCTGAACCTCTGGCTGAAGTATCAGCTCTTCCCACATGCTAGCCACTGAGGATCCTTAATAGGCTCCTTTCTTGAGTTGTGATTGAGTTTGTTTCTGAACTATTAGATTTGAGCTTGATCCATTGGTGTTCAGCCAGAAAAGTCTTGTTATTAGCAGGCACCATGTGCTTTGACAGGACAGCAGTGTGATATTGGAATAGCTCCCCTTCAAGCAACAACACAAGATATGATTTGCTACATCACGGAGCAGCGGCTGATATGATGTTTTGACAGATTGTAGGAAGGTTTCATACAACAGTTGGTTAATTCCAAAGGGTGACCAAGCATACCATCTGCAAGTATTCAGTGCAATGTTTTGTTTTTTTATTGTCCCTACTTTTTCAGTGTCACCAAATACTTTAGTGTTGTTTGTTCTATTTAGTCAGATGTGTGTTATAACTTATACTCTTCATTGACAATGTATCTTTAAGTGAGTCATCTTTGAGAATATTTAGAGGTGTTAGAGGACACATATGATCCTCCTTTTGTTTAAAAAAAAAAAAAAAAACACCCTCGTGCTGTAATGAACATTTCTATAAAGCCCTCAATAATACCCCTGCTCAGAACATGCTGTTTTTGTGTCTGTAGCTTTAAATGCAAATGAGCAGTGTTAGACCACACCCCTCTCTGGAAGGGGCGTGGTTGAAAGTGGTTGAGCATGGTTGTCCCGGATTTCTAACACCATGCCCAATTGCTTACAGTGATAACACCTTCTCAGAGGGCAGAACAAACACCTGTGTGAGTGTCACCCATCTGGGGGAGGGGTGACTTCCCTTTGTGATGTCACAAAGTACAAATCGGCTAGGATAGGGAAACATATTAGTTTAAAAAAAAACACACACACTGTGAAGTGTATTTTGCGTAATGTTTGACGTTTAAAAGCATGGAATTTGTCTTGCCTTGTATTACTATGTTTACTGATACTTTCACATTTTGAAGATTTAACTTTTACAGATTATTCTCCTTCATCTCCAATGTAAGATACTTTTAATTTTAAAACGTTTGCTCCTTCTTGGGGTCAATTCAAAATTGACATCATTTCTTGTCTCTTTTTACGATGAAGACTTGAGTTCCTCAATAGTCAAGGTGGAAGAATTTATTAAGTCATCTCAACTTAATCCTGTTTCTGGTTATGGGCAGGTTTTACAACAAGTGTGGACTTATGGACTCTCAGTTAATAGCATAAACAACAGGAGAGTCAAGCTGAGACACAAGCAAGGCATTTACAATCGGATTATAAGCAAGGAGAAGCACATCTTGAAATAAATAATTCACTGCAGCATCCCCATAAAATCCCCTCATGCCCTTCACAAACACACCAACACGCTCCCGATCTCGCAGATCCATGCACACTGAGTCTTGGCAGAGTACAAGGTTGAGCTGATACAGACCAAATACCTTTGTCAACTCTCCTCAGCAGGATGTAACGATATTGATGACAACAAGTTATCATGCAGGACATGTATCACAGCAGGAAATGTCTTAGGTGAAACATGTCCCCGCTCTGCTCATCAATTCTTCAGCAACCTGCTGTCACCTCGCTCTTCGGGGTGAAGCTGTGTATCTACTATACCCTTGCTCTTTTTGCATCTGTACTATCCATCTCACACCCATTATAGTAAAGTTACTGCAAAGCTAAAAAAGTGAAAAGAAAATTGTTTGCCCCAGTGCCCCTCTGGATGTTATTGAAAAGGCTTTGCACAACAAGGACCAGATAACAACAGAAAAAAACACTATGTTATGTACAGACCAGCTAAGAGCAAATGAGTCTAATTTAAGTCTTGTTGAATTATCCTTTTTGTTGTAGAAAAGCCAAGATGTTGCTTTTGTACTTTTCTATTTGAAAAGGAAGACAACACAAATTCTTTCAGAACTTTTTGTTCTTTCAGAAGGAGCCTGCTGTGTCCATGTTTGATTGACAGCAGTTTTAGGGTGAGTTCAAGGAGGAGACAAGAGTACACAATTTCCTTACAGTAGTGTACATACTAGCGGTGTAAATTGCCAACAAAATTATTGACAACCAACTTATTTTTTTTTTAATGTAAGCTACCGCAGCTGAGCAGCTAGCTAGACGGCTATGTAACTGGCAAGCTGATGTTAGCAGTGCTTATTCCTCTAGTGTATATCTGTTTGGTGGTTTGTGCTACAGGCCTAGGGACAAAACAAGACCTGTGTAACTTAGATAAGAGCAAGACTTTTAGCAGGTAAGCTAGTGTGGGTTGTTCAAGGTCACTTTTGTCTTTTTGTGTAGCAGCAGGTTTTTGTGTGGCTCAGGCACAAGGATTTGTACTGGGCAGATGTGTATACATTTTTTACGTAAGTTTACAGTTACGGTTTACAGTTTCAGGCATTACTGATGCTGTCAAGATAGTAGATAAATATGAATGAATAGTTGAAACTTGCCCATCAACAAAGGAGGATTAAGTTATACAAGTGTTTTTTTATGGATATAGCAGAACATGGAACACATGAGACCCCTTCAATTAAACTTAGCTTACTGTTAATTAAAACAATTAGGGGTCCCAAATGTCTTGTGAGGTTTACGCTTAGTATATGATTTTTAGTTGGATGGATAACCCCGGTGAGGAAAATGCACACATGCTCTAAATACTCACACCATGCACTTTAATGTAAATGTGATCAGGGTTGACGGATCACCTTTGAATTCAGGTGGTGATGATAACCATGATGATCTGGACATGTTTGCCTCTAACAGAAATTTACCTCAGATAAACATGAACAGGACAATAAAGAAGTGTAAGCCTATCATGGAGGGGCAGGACATTCCATAAACAGAAGCGAGAAAATAAAGATAAGCCTGAACATATTTTCTTCTTCTTCTTCTTTTTTTTTTTTTTACATTTTATTTAATCACAGTCTGGCACTATCACCCAAATAACACCAGTGGGATATGTGGCATTGAGTAGTTCTGAAGGCTAATCTTCTTTCACTTACAATTCAAAACACAGGACAGTACATAACGGCTTCCGAACAAAACCTAATGTTGATCAACAAGCACAAAATCTCTGCATGCTGAAATATTGATCCAGTAGTCCAGTACTGGAATTCTGACAAAACATACATGTGTTTTTTTTCCATAACTAAAAGAAGCTCAATGTAAAGACAAAGCATCTGCGAGGTAAATAAATACAATGAATACAGTGAAGACAGAGACTCAAACTGGCGGAGTGCCAACAGCTTATATAGTCATCTGAGCAGCCGGACTCCGCCCACCAGCCGCCTGCAGACGGAAACCTGCAGACATCGGGTCGTCACACCTTCATGCATGGTAAAGAGGTCTCTGTGCAGCTGTAAAGGTTGATTCACTCACAGCAGAACCAGCTTGCTGTCGTGCTGTCTGGTGCACCGTAGGAAACAGCCCACAAAGATGGTGTTTTTCTCTCATTTCAGCTGAAAAGTAAACACAGGCTGCACCTGCTATATGTTTTTGTATTGACAGTGCTACGTCCCCACCTGCTCCTTTTGCTTTGCTTACATCACATGAGGAACGACATTTTAAAAAAGAGTATTATAAAAGTGTGTGTTGGAGCAAAGAATGTGATGGATTTGTGTGTTTGTCTGTGGAGGAAATCAGCATTCAGATTGCATTTGAATACGTTTGCCTCCTGCGGCGCAGTGTGGTAGGACATGTTGTTCACGTTGCAACTTAATACAACTCATGAACTCTTTTATTTATACAACCTAATTGTATCATTAGCTGTATTGCTATCCGACAGGTTAAAAACGACAAAATATTCCTGTCTTCCTCCCTCTCGGTGTGTGCGTCTGCGTCCCCCTGCTGAGCCACGAAGAGTCTCGCTGTTCAGCTGAACCTACTAGTGAATTAGCAACTCCACAGCCTGGCAGGTGCCTCATTAGAAATATATTAGAGGTGTTATCAGTAACCAAACACTCCCTGTTTAAAAGTCTACGGCTGCATGTGGTGTGTGTGCGTGTGTGATTCAAAAAGCGAGAGTGTGTGTTGCGTGTGTTGAGGTGCTTAATTGGAGCAGAGTTAATTCAGCGCAGCACAAAGTGAACGCGTTGATTTTTTAGATTTATTTTTGGTGTGAAGTGCCTCTCAGGCAGATGGGTGTGTGTGTGTGTGTGTGTGTGTGTGTGTGTGTGTGTGTGTATTCTGTGTTTGTGTGCGGATGTGTTTTCAAGTGTTCTGAAACTTTCCTGAGTCACCCAGTGACACATGTTGTTTTTCTCGTGTGTGTAATAATAGCTCAAAATACTGAGATGAAATAAAAACAGCAGCAATGTGTCTTGGATGGATCTTTCTACGTTGTCTTAAGTGCTTTTTGTTGCGTACTATAAAATGATTTAACATGAATCATCAGAGCAGGAACAGTAAGTTACTTCATGTATCCTGTGATCCTGCTGCTCTCACAATATGTTGATAAAGCAGCCTGAGGATTCTCAGATTGCAGTGGGCAGTGGGGGTAACACAGTTTTTTTGAAGGATTATCTGCACTGTGTTTGTGTGTGGTTATGCATGGCCAGCAAGAATCCAAATTGCTTCTAGATGAGCTCATTCTCGGGCCGTCGAGGATATACAGCATTTAGAGAGGTCAGAGGAGAAGAGGTTCTTTTACAGACTTTACCCTGCTGCTGCTGCTGCTGCTGCTGCTGCAATAAAGAAACACAAAGTAACGATGATTCATCTCTTCTGGAGTTTTTCTGGAAAAGGGGAACTGACCACTTCAGTTTTGTGCATTTTTTAAGAATATATTTGCCCTCCAGAGTCACCATTTCCTCACAAATCCAAGGAATTTTTTATTCCCCTAAGATGCATGGGCTGTATCATTTGCTTATTCCAGAAACCACAAAAGCCTCATAGTCTGTGCTGTAAGCAGGGGATATTTGTATTTTTTTTCCTAAATAAGAGTGGGAAATGCAGGGTAACGCGTTATACGATATCATACACAATAGATAAGCCTTAATTACCTTATCATGATACTGCGATTCTGCAAAAATGCGAGGCAAATATGTTATTATTCAAGATATCCAATTAACTGACGGATACAAAGTGAAGGCTGAATGTACTTATTCAAAGCAGCGAGCTCTGCAGTTAATGAAGTTCCACTCTTTTCCTACTTCATCCTTTCACTGCTGTTTAACATTATCCTGCTGTCTTCTTCCATGTTTACTCTACTGTCCACTTTTCCTTTGGCAAGTTAAAGACATGAAAGAAAAGAAAGAAGGTTGGTCTTTTTCTCCAGTTACAGCTTTTAAGATCTTTGCCAAATTTGTTATTAGGTCCTGACAGAAATGAATAACCCATGTGCTAACTTCCACCAATATCTGCCATGAGGAATCTGAAACAGTTGCGTTTGTTTTTACATGTATTAGAATACAATTTAGTGTTTACTTACCGCTGAATAAGACATAGGACGACAGAGTTTCCACACTGTATCTAATTTTTTCTACACAATCTAAACATCAATATTTGGCACCATTACATGTTGTGTTGGTGTATCAAACTTTGTATCAAACAAAGTAAACACAAATTATAACAACTTCAGTTCTTTAGAAAACACTTTTGAAAGAGGCATGCAGTAGTGAATGTTGTTTGGATTGTTTAATTCAACCCAAGTCTCATTGGGTTATTAGGTCGCCTCTGCTCAGCATGGTATCATAATTCCTTCCTATTTATGTGTAACTTCCTGTTTTTCTTCACATAGTACAAGACAAATAATAAGATACAATTCCCAAAGGCATTTGTTCAAAACCTCTAACTCAAACCGCACACCCGAAGCCACTAAATAAATTCAGCCCAGATGGAGAGCAGAAATGTATAAATGTGTTTACTATTTGAACTTTTTTTCTTTTACCCTATTTATTTTTTTTTTTCAATGTACCCTCAAGCCTGGTATATAAAATGCTGGTTGGAAGAATAAACAAAGCATTTTAGGGAAACTTAAAGCAAAGTAAACTTTGTGCATTATCTATCTTTCAAAGTCTCTTAGTACAGCTCGTATTGTGGCGTCTCGCAGTGTTTGCATGTACTGTATATGTTGAATAAGGCAATATCCACCTTTCCATTATTAAAAGAGCATTTCATGACTGACATGAAGTCAATAGAAAGAATAACAACATTTGCTTTGCTGTCCAATGTTTTTCTTTTGGCTTGAGAGAAGGTTTCAAGGATTTTGCAGTGTGGGTTTGTCTTTTATGTTGCCGAGCAGAGAAACACTCAGAGAAGGAAGAAGTGTAGAGTCTAGTCTTCTCCTGCTGACAGAGTTAATTGGAGAGGAGGTTTTTTCAGTCTGATTTCACAGACAGTGAGATCTAAATCCTCCAAGCCATCAGACACACTGCAACAGCATGTTTATGTGTCACTCAATCAAAATGTCATACAGCATTTTTTTCCATGTGCGCTGCAGGATGCTGCACCCCTTTCACCTCATCTCTTTAGCACTTTTTTTCTTTTAACTGTATGTGTAACAGCTACACGTGGGAGGATTAGGGTGAGAAAAAACAATTTGGCAGAGCCTGGCAGTAATTTCACAACTTTATTGTCATCTGTTATGATGGGTTTTAAGGAGTCGGTGGTAAAGCAGGCTGACAATAGAGGACCGACAGTTCTCCCCTTCACTTAAACCGTCATGAAGTTTGCATACCATTTACAGGACCAGCTTCTCTTCTGCCATTGGTCTTTACATCTTCTTCTTTTTTTATTTACTTATTTTAGATTTTATTTGGCTAAGATAAACAGGAGGACGCCAAAGGTGTTAGCAATTGTGTTTTGGTCTCTTCGACATCCAAGGGTTCTGAAGATTCTACAAAAAAGTCACAATTAACATGTGCAAACCCATGGTGATAATACACGAGCTATTAAAAAATAAAGAAAATAAATGAAACAATCTGGTAGCAGTTTTTCTTTCTTCCACTCATTTATCTCTCTCTCTCTCACACGCACGCACACACACACCCTTTTCTTCCCCTGCCTCCAGGCATTGGGCCATAGTCATCTAGGGGATTTACAAGCCGTCACAAGGCTGCTCTGAAGTTTGTGCTCAGACAAAAACATGACTTCAGATATTTTGGTCTCTCATGTGCGTACGAGACAGTGAGTGTGTTTGACAGCAGCAATGTACTCGGCTGTCTGAGTTCTCTGTCCTGTCCAAAAATTCCTCGTCAAGCGCTGACTAAAACAAGAGGGAGACACTGCGCTCTGAGGTTGTATAATTAGTGACAGAGGTAGCATCACAGGGAACGCACACAAGGCGAGAGATTTTGGAGCTGCAGAGGAAATACATGCATTTTCTTTTTGCATCATGTTGTGCATAAAATATTCTACACAGCACACATGTCCTTATTTACTTTGCTTGATTGGAGGAGAGTCATGGAAATGACAGCAGATGGAGTAAGATCTGGCTATCCAACGGTCCAACAACTATTAAATTACATTTTAAACAAGAAAACATTAATGTTCAGGTAAAGCCACCTAATGAGGCTGAGATATGTTTGTCTTTCTCGGATAGGACAGCTGAAGAGAGACAGGAAATGTTGGCAAAAGGACAAGGTGGGATTCAAACCTATGGTTGCGACAAGGACTAAAACCTCTGTACATAGGGTGGACGACATAACCGCTAGGCTAAGCTAAGGATCTTTCCCTGACTCCATCAGACAATTTATACTGTGTGTCCTGGCCATGACATCAGCGTCCATAGTCAGAGCTACTTTGGCATCACTTTTGTCGAGGAGGAGGTGGAGACACATTGTCCTGCTTTATATAGAGGGAGACATACAGCAAAAAGCAAAGAAAAACAACAAAAGCCACCAACTTCAATTCTTTGAATTTATAAGCTAGGGCATTGGGTGGTTCCAATAGATTATCACTCTCCGGCCGCTGTGCCTGCAGCAGCACCACATGTGAAATGCACATGTGGAGAAACATTAGAGCTCTTAAACACACAGTCCCACCCACGCACACTCGCAGACTCACTTTCGCCCCGTCAGCAGTCGCTCCAGATGCAACTTGATGGCTAAAGCATCCATTAACACATTAGTGTGTGTATAATCCATGTCAGTGCAGCTGCACACCTCAGGCCTGTACACACACACACACACACACACACACACACACACACACACACACACACACACACACACACACACACACATACACGCACATGCACATGCACAACATACTCACATGCACGCACACACGTAGCTTAGTTTTTAGTGCAGCAGCTAGAACAGAGCTTGTTGAACAGCAGCAGGACCAGCAGTGGCCAAGCGTTTGTTCACGATGATGTAAAGTCAATTCACAGAGGCATTAATGTGTTTACTGTGGAAAAGTCACTGTTTTCCACCTGCTAAAGATCTCTTTGCTCATTGAGGTGAGTGTGACTGTCTAATGTTAGGTTTTTGTCAATGACCCGGAATAATGGGTGAGCTCCTGCCTGGCAAAAAATAAAAGCAATTCCAAGGTTTCTTAAGGTTCCCTTTTTGTGCCTCATTAGTTTTGCTATCGTCTGATTGGAGGAGATGAGCCTCTACTTTGCTTTTGACTTCAGTCCAGGGCTCATTACCCCTCTGCTTCACTCTACAGTATGTCCATGCTTACCTTTTTGTCCTGCCTCTTTTTTGTCTCCTACACACACACACACACACACACACACACCTACACACACATACGCACACAAACACACACACACAAATAGAACCAGGCTTTCAAGAAATGACATTTATGGATTTATTAGGCTTGTCATTTATACACCGCACAATCTGCTCGCTGCACATACAAAGAATTCCTAAAAAAGAAACTGAAAGAGCCTCCTTCGTAATTTCGAGTTGTCATTGATGGCTGACACTGAATCTCTCAACATTTCAGATGATTCCAGGATCTCATCCGCCCACTTGTGCTCTCGCTTACATCGTTTGAAACACAAATACAGAAATATACATATGAGCAGCCTTTCTTCCCTAATAAACACCCCCTACCCCCTCTATAATCTCCACCAGTCACTCAGAGTCACTTCTGATCCTCCTTCACTGTTTACTCTCCATTAGGAATGTGTGAATATGAGTGCCTCACATGCAGTGATTTGAAATGTTTGCCTTGTGTTTCAGTTGTACAATCTCTAGCTTTCTCAGAAAAAAATGGATTGTTGTGTTATAAACTGTTTCCTTTAATTGTCTCTTCTCTCTCTGTCTCTGTAGGTGAGTCAATACCTGTGCTGAAACCTTCTCCTCTGAGATGCTATGGATTTTGTGAGTGATAAAAAAAAACACACGTAGTTCATGTTTCCAAATCCACTTTGAACTTGTTTTGGCAACTTTTCAACGGTACCATTTTTTTTTTTTATATCAATCATATTCATGCTGGGAAAAAAATGTGAATCCAAGCAGTAGTTTATCTTTCTGGTCGCTCAAAGTTTAAAAAAAAAATCCAACTCTTTCCAATCCATGCTGGAGAGTTTAAAGGTCCCACAGTTCTGGCAGGTGTTCTAGCCATGAGCCATCGCAGATCCATTTTCACTTGAAGTGGGAGAGTCCATTTCACTCCTTTGAACACAGGTTAACCAGGGTAGATCACCAAGCAATATTTGACAGCACACAGTTTGACATTTCAGCCGCAAATAAACCCCTGTAAGCCATGAGAGGCTCCTCCTGCATTTCTCTTACTGCCAAAGTTATCTGGCCAGTAGCTGGAGAAACTCAGTGCACTATTTTCTTCCTCTTTCTTCCGTTTCCAATAACCCTTTGGCCTGCTCAAGAGCTAAACTTCTACTCTTAGTACTTGGCACGGAGGTGTAAAACCATAAACTTTCAGATCCAGCTGCACATGTGAGAGCAGGTGTTGTATCGACTACAACCTGCTGCTGTTTTTATCTTGTTTGACTACAATTATTGATTCACTTGATACAGTGTTACCCGAAAGCTAGCACTAGCTACTATGCTAGCTTTTGAGCATCGCTGGCCTTATCCAGTTGTTCATGCCATCCAGTTTAGTTCTTGGAAGTTGTGAAAAACATCAAGAGATTATATCTGAGGAAATTTTTTGTTTGTAAAGATTTTACACCGAAACATTTGGCAGGATTCTGGCTAAACGAAGAAAGAAGTAAAGCATCTGCAACGCAACTTTCACTTACTGATGGTAGCACTTGGGTGGCAAACAGTAGGCTTTCATTAGGCGGTGGTTTATGACTTTAGAACGTGCTCTACTCCAAGACACGTCTCTGCAATCTATTTTCTGCCATTAGCACTTCCTCTTCTTTAGCTCTATTCAGTTTTAGCTGGAGGCGGTGTGTAAAAACTCATTAAACTTTGAATCAGGACAATGATGTAATCAGACACACAAACTCACAGAGTCACTAATGCAGGAACATTTGTGATGAGTGCAGTCGGATAACCTCAGCACACAGATGTCACTTTAGCTTGTTTGTTACACCTAATTAGATTTTGGTTCTCTGATGTGGAAAACAAAACACCGTATAAATATGTTTTGATAATCTGTAGACCATTTTAATAGTTATTCTTTTAATTAATTATGAGTCATTGGCTTGTTTGGACTGTAAGGTGGTGGGTAGTTCATATCCCAGTTTAACCTTCTCTCAGTTCTGCTGCTTTGATGGTTTTTAATGCAAAAGGTACTTAAAGGGATACTTCACCCATTTACATGAAGCTGTGTATCATTAGAAACATGGTAGTAGTGTTGAATGGTCGTGAATCCAACCCTCATTTTGCCCTGAAACGAGAAAAATATGTTTTCTTTGCTTGAAAGTTTTCTTCATGTGATGCAAAAAGCAATGGGTGAAGTATCCCTTTAACTTGGAAAGATGCATCTGGCTTTGTGAACTTAAACATACTTAATAAATTAAGTGCTAAAACACATCAATTTCTACATTTTGAGTCTGAACACAGACAGAATCATTTACATCTTGTAGTATAAATGGCGCTTCCTCTGGGATCTGTCAGCGCTGCTCTCCTAGCTTGATTTGTCATTGTTAGTTTTTGCATCAAACAAATATATTTCCACTTTTGTATTTGGACTACTGATGTTTTTGTAACATTTTTAATGAGGTTCTCCTCAGATGCAGATCACATTTCACCTGCTTCTCTGGTTGGACTCCTGGTGTCGCTTCTCTTAATTCAACCCGTTCATGGTGTCTACACTTTGTAATGGTGGCTCAGGACTGATTGGGCTTTGCACTTAAGAATCAAATTACTTCATTAAAGTTGGTCAACGTCAACTCAAATAGTGTCCAATCTGATTCCATGTGACCAGTTAGCTTCATCACTGAGGAAGTTCTGTATTAAATAATTAATCCGTAACAATGACATCTTGACAATAAGCATTGACACAAGCACCTGCTAACTCATCGTCTAACTCAAGATGATGTTATTAGGGAAATATGAACTGGTTGCCTACAATAACCTGGACTGTGGAGATGTTTTCACTGAACCATTACAATCCCTCTATGGAATATATGTTTCTTCTCCTAGTTGTTCACATTTCTTGCACTCACGGTGTATCACCTTTAACTCATTATATCATAATTCTAGCATCAGGTCTTACAGTATTTCACTACTAGCACTATCCCTGTTTATTACTTGGTGGCATCAAAATAAATCTGTTTCTTTGTTTTTTTTTCTTCTTTTTTTTCTTTTGCTCACTTTACAACTGCTTCATTGGGGAATATTACTCATAACATCACACTCTTATTAGTTTGCTTTGGTCAGTAAGAACACAATAATGTTCGGCCCTGGCTGTTGTCCGACATTATTGAGGTGTGAAGAAAGCAAATCTCCAACGCAGCCTGCTGTCCTCTTTATCCACCAGCACTGACTCTCTGGCCCTCTGAGCTCACAGTACCTCTTGTTTATTCACTTTCTGTGGATATTTTCTGCATCACAAGAAGCTCTGAGCAATTCATTTCACCCTGATAGCTTAAATGAATATATATAATAATTATTATTATAAACTGAATTTCATATTTTAAAAGCTGTATTCAGCTGTAACATCTGACGACATCAACAAAAAAAATTCTTGATTTAATTAATATCACAGAAATTTAGAAGGTGAATCATTGAAGTAAAACAATGAATAGCTCTCAAAATAAAATAATAGTAAATGCTTAACTTAGCCCCTCAAAGTGTGAGATAAAGTCTCAAATGCCCTTGAAGACAATCTTACTTGGACCCTTCTGTTTCTGGTAATTCACCTACTGAATTCTCTACACACCCACATGTAAAGACATACACACATACATACATCAAATACTACACATGCCACCATTCTCGCAGTTTTATTTGACCTTCGTTTTAGCCATTTTCACCATCCTTCCCTTCCCTTTCCTACCCTGAACCCAGTGTCATAAAGGCGCTGGATTGACCTCAAGTAACCCCTCTCTCTCTCTGAAAACCCCCCCAAAAACTTTCTACTTTTCAGTCCCCCAGCAGGACAACAGCAGAACCTTCTAGTGTCCTCTGTCTGCTTTTCATACAGACATAAACACACAAGCAATCTCACAAATTTGGAAAAGTTAGCTTGCACACACACACACACACACACACACACACACATGCAGACTCATGCACAGACTCCCTCCCAGCTGTCTCTGGTAAAACATTAAGCATCCAGACTTTTGATCATGCGGAGTCAGCCTGACTACAGAAATAGCAACAAATTAACCCTCAGCAGAAGTGAAACTGTGGTCCCATCCCGGCATGCTTTGATTGAATCACACAACAGGCAAACCCGTCCTCCACAAAGAGAAAAGGCTGGGCTGAAGTGAACCCACACTGAAGCTATACAGATGCATCTGGTCTGCGTTAGCACTGCACTACTCATCTGGGATACATATCTGCCCCTGCGATGGAGACCACCCTTCTTTATTTATGGACTACTGGTTTGGCTCGCCATAAAAGAACAAAGTAAAGCCGACTGAATGAGGGGAAATTAAAGAATTATTGTCAGCCTTGCATTAAAAGAACACATTGGAGTTAAAATTGTCATGATAAATGTTTTTAGTTAAGGAAACACAGAAAAAATGTCTTTTATGGGCTTTTATGAAGTGCTATTTACAGCCTAGTGTTCTTGCTTAATGGTCATATGATTTGATTTGAATGCTTGACTTGAGTAGGCTGGTGTTTATTCTTGTGGGGGGGGCACATTTTTAACACTGTACGGCCTCTTTCTCCTCAGACGATGAATTCTGACCAATGACAGAGCAGCTTTTATATTGTTGGCTCTGCTTGTTGAAATCAAAGATTACCTAGGCTAACCTGCTTTACACAAGCCAGTGACGATAAAAGTGCAAAGTCAACAAACAATTCAACAACAAACTCACACTTTTTTTTTCTTCATGAACACAAAATATAATCACAAAAACAAAAGAAAACACTTGGAAGCTGTCAAATCTCATCAGCTTCTGCGCCAGATTCCCTTGCCTCCTTTCCTTTCTTTATTGAGGGTTGTGTCACATTTCGGGGTGTAAACAACCTCCAAACTGGCTCAGGAGGACTAGCCCACGCTCTGTTTGCAGCCCCCCAGGAGCTGTCACATCCCTTTAGACGCCACATTAAATCACAAACACAAACACACACATTCAGGCAAACACTTCACAAACCCAGCACAACCCTCAGGTTATTGGAAAAAGCTAAGCCAATGGAGCAGTTGGAGGATCTACCAAAAGCACAGAGGAACACATCAAACAGAGCCAAATCTGTGACGGGATAGGCAAACACCAAGGCGCCAGTTGCACTGTAAAAAATAATCAGCCTTAAAATAACTGTGGTTATTTGGCCTTTACTGTGTCAGAGCTGTTGAGAAAAAGCAATAAATTCATGTCATCTGCAGTCCAAACATAAAAGTGACTCAAATTAACTGCCTTTTAATGAAATGTAAATTTGACTTAATAGTTGAGTAAGCTCATATGTCAATGTGCAAATTAAAATCAGCTCATTAAGTGTAGTGGGCTGCACTGAATCAGTATGTTAATCAGGAGGGATTGTGATACTTTCACACATTTTATGAGAACACTTGGTGCAGTGTCCTTCTTCTCTGCTTAGATGCAACCTGAATGCCATATTTTTCTTTTTTTTTTTTTTTTTGGCTTGGATAGGTACCGGTCACTGATGTTCTCTGCATAGTGTAATTGCATAGGGAGGTTGTGCAGGTTAAAATCAAAAGGAGACGAGATATTTAATGGCATACAGACATACCGAGAGAAGATGAGAAAAGTATGTGAATGCAGCTCTATTTCTGTTACTGTATATATGAGGTTAACCTCGAGCAGCGTTACAGAGCCAGCAACAACAGAGCTCAGAAAGCCACTGAACAGTGTCTGCAGCCAACGCAAACTTGGACCTTATTGCTTTCTGGGAGAATCATAGGGCACTGGTTTGAGTCATGATACGTGGCAGCACAGCAGAGCAGTAAGAGCAGCTGTCCTGTTTCTGAAAGGTCACAGGTTTGAGACATATACGGTACACCGCGGCCCCCTACCCTCTCACCAAGCTGTGAGCCTCCCAGTTCCAATTCAATTCAAGTCACCTTCGCTTTGCACAGTGGCTTCACAGACCAAAGCATCCCAGCAACACAACTGTTGTGTATAATGTTTTACAGTTTCCATAAAGTGAAAAACATTCTGCAAAAATCTTAAGAGATTTTCATCACAAGTAATGGAGAGCAATTTCAAAAACAATTCACGATTCGTCCCCTCGACAGGCCTGGTGTAGTTTCACTGTAATGACTGAACGTGAAACACTTTTTCTGTTGTGTCTGTTCTCCTTGTTTGTTTGGTGTTGACTCTGCATACTACATGTGTAGTTATATGAATCACGTCTGCTGTCTATGTGTTTGTTAAGGCCTTTGCAGCATGCATTGATTCTTTTATTGGTTTTGATCTTTTCGATACACGTCTTTACATTTTCCCCTAGTTTCTGGCTTTGCTGCTCGTTCCTCCTCAAAGAAATCTTTTTGACTGTTTCCTCATGTTGTCACGCGTCAGCCACCGTACATTCACTTTACATTTTCATCATAAAGAAACTGATGGAAAAAAAATGTCATGAATCTAAGGCTTGATGAATAAACTGATGACATTTGACTGCAATCCTTGCGATAACACCCTCGCAGAGACACTTTGCATCTCTATTAGTTTCTATTTTACAGACTTCACCTTTCTTTGTGTGATGCAATTATCTCTTTCAGAGCATTAGGTCGATTTTATCAGACTTAAATTTAACATAAATAATGCAAACATGAAAACAAGAACATAGCAAGACAGCACTGTGAATGTACTGCTTTTTACCCTGATGCAGAATTACTGCTTCGACGTATAAGAATTGAATCAAACACAAGAGCTGTGCGGAATTATAAAATGATCTGCGAGATTAGTTCTCTCACAGTGAATTTCTGAATATTTTAAAGCAAAGCATAAGGCAGTGTGGTTTAAGCTTCTATTTTCATTCTGTGGGGTTTTATGAGAAAGAGCGTGGCTTCATATTTTTGGATATGAAATATTTTTGATTTATCATCTTTGGATATAAAATCATCATGAACTGGGGCAGAGAAGGGTCTGGAGTCTATTTCTCCACTTGTTTATTTTTCCACAAAGGTCCTCATATGTGTCCCAGATGAATTGCCAGAGATAAAAGAAGAGCCTTTTTTTTTTTTTTTTGTTAGATGTAAAAGTGGAGTTGGATTGAAGAGGGAGGGAGATGTGGTTTGTGAGGGTCTTGGGTCTTGGCTTTTGTTGCAGTTAAATATAGGCTTTAGAAACGCCACAAGACGGGAACCCAGCCTCTCTGTGAGATCATTACGGGGCCCACTGGCTCAAAAACACATTAATGAGAAACACACATTAACTCAAGTGTGCATTCACACGCAGACATAAAGAACTTTGTTCACAATTATCCTTGTTTCTTGGTCACACAAGAATAGACCCTGTAAAACTCTTCGAAGGATAAAATGAAAGAGAATTGGCCAAGCGTCGTCGCTTTAAAGGCGTAGATCCAGTAACATCTGGCTAACTCGATGTTTTGATGCGGTTTTACAGTGTTATTTCACTGTCTGTCCCTCCTGTGACGCTCTAATGTCCAGTAAAACTCACACTCAGCTACTCAAATTTGGTTTTAATTACCTCCTCTGCCACACATTTTCCCGTCTTGTAAATCTTCACTTGGACTTTAAAAAAAGGAAAAAAAAAGAAAAAAGTCTGTAAAGTGTTTTCTGCCACTAATATCACCCCACCAGCAGAGCTGTTGGTTTCTTTTGTACAGACCTGAGATCAAACACAGCGCTGATATGAGTTTGACCTGGAGGGGGTAGGGACTCTCTCGGGAGGATTTACAGCGGACCGAGTTTGAGCCAATAAACACTCCATTCAAACAGGGCGATGACACTGAACAGACTAATACTTGCGCGCGCGCTCTCGTGTGTGTATTTGTGTAGTCGGGGGCCCTTTTGCTGCATGAGCTCCATCTCGCTGGGTCCAAAGTATCCTCTGACAGTTCAAGATCAGAGAACCCAGAAATTGGCACTTGTGAGCACCGTTTAGCGGGCTTTGATGTAAAGTAATGGTTGAGGTTACGGAAAGTGTTACTGCTGGAAAAAAATGATCGAAAAAGTCAAACAATTGTCCTCAAGTATAACAGCTAAAGGGTGCAAGAGCTCGTACATGGGTTTTTCTATTGATTCTTATCTTTGTGCGGTACCGTGCATCATTGGGAGGGGCGGGGTTGGGGGAGTTGTGTTACTGTCCTTTGGCCCATCAGAGACCACATGGACCCGCGTTGAGAAAAGAGGTTTGGGATTGAGGCGAAAAAGGTTGATTGCATTAGTGACTTCTATCAGGATTCATTTGAAGACGGGTTTAGAAACAAAGTGATGGTTTTTGAACTCTGAAGGTGACCTTGACATTTGAGTGTCCAAGTAATCTTATCCATCGGGAGGAGTGTGCGTGCGTCTGCCTGTGTGTGTGTGTGTGTGTGTGTGTGTGTGTGTGTGTGTGGGTTGGCTACAGTACATTCACAAGAATAAAAGAAAGCTCCAAGAGCACGACTTCTTTTTGGGTTTTTTTTTTTTCTCCTTGATTGCACTTTCATAAATTAATTATGTGCTAAAGCAAATGGTGTGACAGATTTGGGGAATTAAAATGAATAACTCTTTTTTGAAAGATAAAATCTGGCAGACAGATGATACAAATATCCAGACGGAGGAGAAGTTTAAGGACGCAAGAAGAGGAGAGCTTGATAAAGGAAAAAAAAAAGAAAAGGAAAAAAAAAAAAAAAACTAGGACAGGAGTTGACAAAATATTCACTCATACACGCAGAGAGACACACATGAATGCACACGCGCGCAAATGCACACATGCAAACCCCTCGGGGGGCACACACAACAAGCTTCTTTTTTTTTTTTTTGCTCGGCACTTACTGTGTAGTAGAGCGTAGGTAGCCATGACGATAGCATACATCATCATGAGAGAGGAGGTGATGGAGAAAAGATTTGAAAAAAAAACAAAAAACAACCATGAATTCTTCACCATTTACCTCAGAGGCTGCTGAGAGAGTCAGACCTTGATTTAAATCATTACATTTTCTTTTTTTTCTTTTGTTTCTTTGATTTGATCATATCTAAAGTAGACATCTCTCTATTTTCAGATTGGGTTGTACTCTCTCATGATATTACATTTCCAAACTACATTTAGATTATAACCTCTAGAGCTTCACAGTTTTCCAACTCCAGTTTTTAACAATATTTTGGTACCCATTTAAAGAGTGAGACAAGATAGATTTCATAATCTAACATAAGAGCCATTGAACTTTACAAAACTCCAACAAGAGAATGTTTTGCCAACCTGAGAGATCTGTGGCTTTAAATCATCAAGGGAAATGTGATGATGATAATGACATGATGTCACCAGTACCGTTTTACTTTACGAGGTTAAATTGGCTTCAGGCTTCTATACAGCCAATGGGTGAAAATCCTCCAAAGAGCTGCTTTTGACTTGGGCCAACATCCAAGAAATGTGCCTCTTTAGTTTCTGTTTGTACTGCGCACAAGTGAATCTCTCCATGTTTGCAAACCTGCTCCGAAAGGTCAACCAGAACAAGACCAAAAGTTCAAATCTCTATCTTGCCTTTCCCCGCCTTTCCAAATGAAATATTTATTTCATCTTTGCAAAGTCAGCTGCACTGTTTACTGGCCTTTGACAATTCCCCAACATCCACTTTCTGGGTGTACAGTTTCAGGTGTGAGAGCGAGGGAGCATATTTCCTATACATTCCCTCTTTTGTATCCTGGGTTATAAAGGAGCCATATTGTGTGAAGGAGAGAAGGAGAAACAGAAAGTCGGGCTTGTCGGGGGAATAGAGACCTAAATGGCAATATACAGTGAAATGTATTTCAGTCTGTGCTCGTTGCGTCACTGTCTTCCCCAGAAGGCATAGGAAGGTAGAGACGGGCTGGATGGCGACCTTCGGCTTTGTCCTTCACAAAACAATGGCTCTAATAATCTCACCCCCTCTTACCCCCTGAGGTCGTTGATAATGACTACACTCAGTAACACCGGCACAAACTCCCAAATTTCCCTTGTGATGCACAGATGTTTGGATGAGACTTCCGATTAAAGAAAACTAGTTAAAAAGAAATAAAGTTGCCAATTTGGATGCATTGTTCTCACCTCCGTTACGTCTACCTTTCTCTCCTCCACATTCTCTCCGTGTGTGATGGATGGGCTGCTCTATCATATGAGTAATACTAATATAGGCCTGTCTGCATGCACTGACTCCAGCCCTGGCAAATTGAATTTGTCAGAGGCCCTTTTTTCACCTCTCTCTCTCTCTCTCTCTCTCTCTCTCTCTCTCTCTCTGTGTCTAAGGGCGTGTGACTAATCTGGCGAGTTTTTACATCATCTAAAAACATTTTTCGCTATTCTGCCTCTGTCAGAGCGTTTGAGTTTATGTGTTCGGACCTTTTTGAACAAACCATTCTGTATTCAAATGACCTTCTATCGACCCAGATCATGTCAGCTTTATCTGGAGAGAAAAGAGTGAGCGCTGAGCCTTTTTTTTTTTTTTTTTTCTCCTTATTCACTCCTCATTCTTTAACTTTGTCGAGTCCGCCGCTCCTGTCCTCTTTATTTTTCTCATTTTCTTTTTTCCCCCCCATCATACCTCGTTCCAAAAATCATCCGTGGTTTTACTAGGCTGCTGCGGAGCACTTACATACCCCTTCCAAGTGGCAATTTAAAAAACAATAGGTCCTTATTCTTACCCGTTCCCTCCCTTACAGTGCGTGTGTGCCTCCCATGCTATATTAGCCTCCATCCACTGATCTCGGTGAGATAAAAGATGGACAAAAACAAGCCACCCCTCTCTCTCCCTCCTTCTCTTGACAGTTTGTCTGTTCCTCTGCTCTCTCTCCTGCTGTCTTCCCCACTGAGCTGTAATCTGATAGATCTTGAAAACACAAATTTGTTAATTTTGACCGTGTTTTTCCCCCCATCTGTGTGTATCTGTGTGTGTGTGTGTGTAGGTGTGTGCAGGTTGCACTGACACGTGTCCGCATGCTTTGGCCAGCAGGCGACGTGTGATCACGCATACACCTGGTTGCATTTACACTTTGTTTGTCCTGCTCAACCGTCAATGTGCTGCTGAGGTGAAAGCTGGGTGTGATGGCTCTCCAGCTGGCTGTTGCCTGTCTGTGTGTTTGGATGGTAACACATTAACACTCGGAGAACAACGTTGACGTCAAAGGGTCCTCTCTCCTGCCTGCTATTGTGAAGGGCTGTGTAGCTAAACATGGCTATGTCTCACCTGTTTGAAGCTCAATTTTTACAGCCTTTGGACTTTGTTATGGCTCATTTAAACACACTGTAGAATTCTTGTTTATTGGTATCTACAATATCAGCCTCTCTCAGTCACCTGGTCTGTTTCTGTTCATATTTTCTGTACCAATTAAACTGCCCTCCCATCACTTCCCCTCACTCACTTTGTTTGAGCCTTTATTAGAGACCGCTAAGGTTTCAGCTGTTCCTCTGAGTCAAAACTGAGTCATCCTGACACCTTCAGAAGAGAGATGAGGAAGGAGCCGTGACGGACAGGAGATGAAAACTTCTGTTAGCATTTTACCAGAACAAAAATGATTTTCAATGTACTCTAAAGCGAAGCCATACCAATTTGAGCTCCCCCTACTGACCAGTATAGCTC
The DNA here is from genome assembly GCF_947650265.1 of Symphodus melops. Lineage (NCBI taxonomy): Eukaryota > Metazoa > Chordata > Actinopteri > Labriformes > Labridae > Symphodus > Symphodus melops. The sequence continues at coordinate 19,362,906 of NC_136701.1, forward strand.
ATAAACTCCGCCTCGTCCTTGTTCGCGAATCAAGAAGACACTTTACTGTATTTTCTGCAGCATGGTTTCTGTCTTTAAAGCTTGATCTTATATCAGGTTAAAGTTGTAGTAGTTGATGCTATCCACAGAGATAACAATGAGCTATTATTGACGGCAAACAGAGAGTGTCTGCTTTTTTATGGGGGGGGGGGATATAAATGTCTGCCATCTTTATACAGTCACTTTTAACAACAACTATTTGGGTTATGTTCTAAAGGCCTGCTGGTAACTTTCAGTTGTATGGTTGTTAAATGTCAGTTCATGTAGATATGAGAGAGAGAGACATTAGATATTCATGGTAATAATAATGCTGTTTATTTGTGTGGGCTTACACACAGTACCTATTGGCACTCCTGAATAAGTCAGTGCCCCATCAAAAAAGTCTGGACATGCCCCTGTCACACAAGTGAATTAACTTGAAAGCTGTTTTTCCGACTTCAGATTTCACTGATATAGACAGTCATTCATGACATTTCATTTTAGGTCGTGTTAAAGGAGCGATGACGATACATATACAGTATATCAGACAAACAGCATAACAACTTATGGGCTCAAGTAGTAATTATACCTTTATTTTATTTATTGGATATAAACGATGTGTCTGCATTTAGTTATTAGTACCTGTGTTGACACAATGCTATGGCTGTATTTAATGAAACATGGCTGGATGATGTACATCTGCAACCTTTGTGAAAAAAAAAAAAAAAACTTATAGCGGGTCACAACAAGAAAAAAAATATCCCATCTATATTTTTACAGTGCCAACACCAAGGTGTAAAAGATCCATGTGATGCATGAGGCACAAAGATCACAGATGATGATGACGGCGATGAATTGGATGATTAAGAAAGATGATCAAAACAGAGTGGCATTTTGAGGATTTATGACCACGCAAGTTGTTTGTGTTATTGCTCATCTTGGTAAAGGGCAGTTGCAACTCTGTTCAATGCACATGCACAGAATATATGAAAACATATTTCTTAATCACCTATAATGCTCTACAGCTGTACTGTATGTCAGGTTACATATATCCTGATGAATCAGTATAAGAGTGCGTGAGAGAGCGTGAGAGAGAGAGAGAGAGGGGAAAGAGATCTATCAAAATGACACTTAAAGGCTTGTCGAGTCGTGTGCTGCTCAGCCAAAGTGGAGTAGAAGTCCCTGAGCTCATGCCTGGTACTCACACATCTATTTTAATTCTGCTGCTCACTGTCAGTCTTGCCTGACTAACATGTGATCAATATAGGCAGACATCCATGTAATTATGATGGATCGGATTTCTCTGGGCATGAAAACCAGTGACATAAGGGGTACGGGGACGAGTGTGACATGCTTAGCGGGGACTATTTCTCATTAGACGGTGTTTCATTATTACTTGTTACCATCATATCTGAGGTTCAACATGTCGTCAAACAGCTCAACATTAGATCATCAAAGCTGGACCGATGAGGACAAAAACACCGATCTGTCCTACCCAACACATGCAGGGACAAACAGTGACCTGAACGTGACAAGGCAAACCTTTACATTCAGGAAGATTCTTTGTCTACCCTCAGCTGCTTCCACTTTAAAAATCCTGAAAGTGTTTTCCCTACTTGGAATGATTTAGTGTTTTGTTTGTGAGTTTCAGACACTGTGAAAGAGAGCTTCTTCTTTTTTTCTTTAACTTTGAGAACAAAACTGATTTGCCATCAAGGTAACAAGGCAATCAGCATTCATTGAGTCTTTTTTTTGATGTTGTCAGTCTCTGTGTTTCACGTCTCGCACATCTTCAGCTGTGGGCATGTACTGTACTGGATGTGTGGATTGTGCAATTGTGCCATTCACTTTTGGTACTAGTAGAGCACTAATTCATTTCAATTCTCTGTTCAATCATTCTTATGGTTTATTTATGCATTGAATCACTGTCTTTGTTGAGATATATATGCTACACTATACCTGGAAAAGATGTTCATTGTTCCACTAATGGGTTGAGGGACTGCTGGATGAAGATGGAGGATAGAGGACAACTGGATAATAGTGTAATGCTATGGTTACTAAGAGCTTTTCCCAATCTTATGAAAGGAGGAAAAACTGGAAAAAAGTACAGTAGGTCAAGTGCTTCTTGATAGTACATCCACCTATACCTGTGATTTTAGAGAAACCTTAGACCTTAATTATTACAGAAGATTAAAATTGATGTATTTTTTTTTCAATTGATACAATTTCTTCAAAAAAAATCCAAATCTTTTGATACATGTTATTCCACAGCCCGCGGAGGCCTGCAGATCAGATAAAACTCACAGACAAGGAGAAGCTGTGGATGAAATAAAAACCAGGTGCGAGTATATTCGACTGTTGTGTAGGTGTTGGTGCCCTGACAGGATGTGTTTTGAAAAACCTTTTGACTGGTTGTGTTTTAGAAAGCAGCATCAACAGGGAACTGAAGCTGAAGTCATAGAAGCAAACAGAAAAGGTTACTGTTCAGCTCCAAAAGCTGTAATGTTAAGAGAGTTTTAAGATGGTCTTAGGGTTTCCATTGTGGGCTCAGTCCTTGAGTTTAGAGACGAGGCCTAAATATGCTGCTAAGGTCCAAAATCATTCCATAAACATCATTTAGAAATTCAGAAATGATACCGATCCAAAAAAAAACACATTCAAGGGTCCAAAAATGGAAATGATGGAAATGAGCTGTAACTATGAGAATGTGCATTATAGAAATAAATAAAAGAACGATGCAAAGCCCAAAACAGAAGAACCTGTTCAACAATACCAAAAGAAGATCAGTATATGTTTCCATGAGTTAGCTTGCCTAAATGAGGACATCTAATAAGTGCCTTTAAAACTTTAATAATTCATGATCAAACGTAAGACATTTTTAACAGCAGAAGCCACCATTATAAAGTCTTCAGAGGGACAGCAGCAAGAATGACTGATACCGACATACATTATAAGGAGTAGCAGTAGTCCCCAAGAGAAATGTATTGGCTTAATAGCTTCCTCCATATTATGAGGCAATAATAAATGCAATGAATCAGTTGTATAGCAATAACCAATAAAGTAAGGCCCTGGCTAGAACCAGAACTGAATATTTGATCACACTTAGACCCTGAATGTATAATTATGATGAATTCATATACCTCTATAGGAGCGTGGAAGCACATTCTGAGCTGTGGGGGAATGTTTCTGCAGCAGTGCACCGCCACAAAGCCAGTCTGTTTTTTGTTGTGTGGGGTTTGATGATACAAAAAAAAAAAAACCTGCAATATTTCCTATGCTGACAAGCAAACATCAGTGAATAACTCAAGCAAAGCATTTGCCAATCAACACACAGTAGCGCCAGTAAAAACATGCAGATTATTTCCTCTGTTTGAGTGGACTCCAGCAGGAATTTCTGATGCTGTGTTGGCACTGTGCACGTTTATCAAGTGAATAACAACCAAGTCACACTTGTTTAGTTTATAAGGATGCAAATGAAGTCTCATATGTCAGTCACAAGCGCCCAGTGAAAGCAGTGTTCAGCTCTCAGAGCTATTTAACAGCCGGTGTTAATTTGCACTGCGGTGTGTGAACTATTTGCCCAAAATTACTTTAATTGGCCTGTTGGATTGAAATATGTTTTTGTTATAACATGATTAGGATACTTTGAGACATTTCCTTTCTCTGAAATTGTTCAATTCTGACTTCAAAAATGGTCTAACACAATGATTGCCATTGTATCCTCTCTGTGTAGCACGTCTGCTGTGACTTGTCTTAGAAATTACATAATAATGTGACATATAATTGCACTAGGAGGATTATTCATACAGGTTTTGTATTAAATAATTCTAGAAATACTGATGAATGCATCTCCTTTATTCTATAAATGTTCTGTCATGCACTATATTTTGGATGGAGTTTTTGTAGCATTTTTTTGCAGATGACTTTTTGCCTTGACAATCTGGTTTAATTAAAGCAAACCAACACAGAATGGATGTACATCAATTATTATTAGCTACCAAACAATAACTCTGGACTCTGAACTTCGGCGATGGAACAAACGTTGCTTGTGTCTTGACTGAAGACAAAATGTGAGCTTGACGTTTTGCTCGACTATGAGCGGTTTATTAAAACACTGAAGGGTTTCTTCAAAATGGCCTGAATCATGGACCTGTAGTAATTTAGCACAGCAGGAACCAGCTAAGTGTTCTTTTACTTTTTAGACTGATCATTCTGATGAACAGAGAAGTGTCCTTTCAAAGTGAAAAACTACTCTGTTCCTTTGAAGATTCCCTGTCACTGCAGCACTGTTGTATATGTGAGAACAAAATATATTTCATTAATGATGAAAAGACAACAACATTTCAATCAGGAGAGACTTAATTAAGAATGAACAATTATTTATTACAATGAAATGTGCAACAATTGTAGAATGAAATGTGCAAAGTCTTTTGGGGGCTAGACTCCGTCATGACGACTTCATGAGCTCCGAGGGGTAGTGAGGCCGACGCGGGATAGGATGCCCCCCTGTGGAGTCTAGACACTGGTGGTGGTGAAAAGGATGGAGGCTGAGAAGAGGAGTGGGTTTCAGCCGGGACCTGGACTCTGCTGAGCTGGAAGGAGGTGACTGGGGTGGAGGAGGGTTGCGGCGTTTGCCTGCAGCTACAGGATGACTGGAAGAGAGAGAGTTTTTAAACTATTGACAGCAAGCCATTGATTGGTAGAGAAAGTTTGTGGCAGAGTCTGGTTGGTTAATTCCAGGATGATACACGCCCATGATCACCTGCTTGCCAGAGAGAGATACAGGTGGTAGTAGGGGGTGTGGTTTAAGAATGAATGAATGAAAGAATAACACCAGTCTTCCTGTCTGAACTTACGCTGAGCTCCATATGTGAACCAAAGTTACTTAGTATCACTTTTCTTTATGTCTGGGCTTCAAAAAGACTTTTTTCCTTTTTTTTGGACTCTGTAATGGAATCCTTATCCATCAGAATTCACAGAAGAAGAAAGTGGAGGGCTAACGTAAAGATCAGGCCGCAGATTGACAACCATTCGTCCTCGCATTAAACAAAGATAGGATTCTAGACACTTCTCTTTCACATGAATAACAGTCCCTGTGCAGCATAATATTTAAATGTTTTAGTGTCCAGTTCCTGAATGTAAGAGAAATCACCTGTGAAAGCAGCTTATGCATTTGTATTCTGTCATCCATCAAGTGTCACTGCTTGTTTTTGTTTTTTTTTGCCCGACATGTAAATATTTCCATTTCTCTGCTAAGCTATTGTTATTTCTGAAGGACAGGGACCAATACAGGAATAAAGGCAGATGGTAAAATAGGTTATGAATAGCTGGGACAGGAATTCAGTTCCCCATTATGAAGATGAGGAGGTGAAGGAGGCGATGCTTCACCCGTGCTGCCAGACACTGAAGGTTCACCTTAGCGTCCCACTAAGAGGGTGTTGGGCACGGCTGCAGAGGCTCGCTGTTCCCCTGTCTGCTTCTGTCACAGCCTCCCTATGGGAGTCTGCCATGTGTCAGCAACCTTAATTACTACCCCTCATCTCCTCCAAGATTAATGACGCCTCCGTCCTCCCAGTATTTATCATTGTATCTGCTCATTTACATTCTGCTGTGTGTCTACTGTGTGTGTGTGTGTGTGCGCGCGCGCTGCGGCCACAGTGGTAACTTCTCTGTTATTTTTTTCCATGAATTCGTTATTCCCACTTCAGACTTCTGGTGTGTGTTGCTAAGATGAAGTGAAATGCCTGGAAAATGGAGCATGCTGTTAAACTCATTTGTTTTCTTAATTACCTGCAGCGTGGAAGGCTCCTGTTTGCCTCGACGTTAAAGCCCTGCCTGCTGAGGCTCTGTTTCACAGCTTTTGTTAGTAGGACTCCCTTGTTTTATTATTAGACTTATTATTTCATACAACTTCATGTGTTAAATACGTCTTTCTGTTTGAGGCTTTCGCTCCCCACTGTGTGACCTTTTATTTTTGGATGTTAGCTGTTTTGGATCAAGATACTCATACCAATATCAGTTTCAGACTTGGCTGTTGGGAATGGGGATGTGGAAGTTAGTTTTTGAATATGCCAGTCATTTCACCATTCCAATTAAATAGTCTGGCCCACAACAGGTGAATGAATGATGGTGTGAGCATAACAACAGTGTGATACTAGCAGAGTTTAATTTAGGTCATACTGGTGAAATGACAGACCGAACTCCATTCGATCTCCCCTCATTGCTCTTCATCTATATGTGGCTGTTCTCCGTTAGCTTGAGAGCTTGCCTCCGCGTAAAGCTGCAGACTGCTTATCTCCACATTAAGACTTTGTCAATTAGACCGTCTAAACAGAGCCGATAGTGCGAACAAATGATCTGCTCATTTTTGTATTTGCCAAAATCCATTCTTCCTGAATTAGGTCCATTGGTGCAGCATTTTCAACTGAGCCGTCAACCATGATGTAATATCAAAGAAGTATTAGAGCAGCGGTTCTCAACTGGTGGGTCTGGACTCTGGACCCAAAAATGGGGCGGTGGAGCTGCGGCGGGTCACGAATGTTTGCCTGAAGAAAAATGCTGTCAGCGCTTTTTTTTAAACAACTTTGTTTCATTCGGTTTCTTCATTTTATCACACCCTGTACCATCTGAGTTTTTTTCTGTTAAATATAGCGGATTGATTGAAGAATATAAGAAATGTGGGTCTGAATTTTTCATGAAGGAGTCGTTGGTAGGTCTTGAGGCCCACCCAGTTGAAAACCACTGTTTAGGAATAAACTGTTCAGAAGAAATCTAAATCAACATGAAAATGACAAACTTTAAAAACAGAAACCATGTTTGATGAAACATGTTTACTTTTTTTTAACTTTAATTTTAAATGTATCATCAATGTCCAATTTGGCTTTATGATCTGCACTGCAGATAGTCAACAGGGGCCACTCAAAGAACTTCTGGTTTTAGATTTGGAGAGCTGTCATGTTGCCCCTCTTTTTTTTTTTTTACCCCCTGTGATCTCAATCATCATTTGTATGTTGCCTCATTATTCTGTCCCACTGATCCACACACCATGACCCCTCAGCCAGTTCATTCTTCCGCTTCAGATTCCAGTAAACTGAAGGACACTGACCGTGTAATTGTTCGTTTTAATAGGGATCAAGAGTCAGGCCTCCTTCAATGAGCTTAGTTTGTACACCTTTTCTGAATGTGTGGCGTGTCAGAGAATCCATTCTGACTCTATCCCCTCTGGGTGCATATTCATTTAAGTCATTGTTCAGATGTGAATTGCTGCGGAAATTAGCCCTGATTATCATGCACAAGTGCAATTTTACCCTTGAGTCCCCTTCTCTCTTCAAGGCGCCAAGTGCTCATTTTTCTGAATAATGCCACAAATATAAACAAAATGGGAAAATAGCCGTGCAAGATGCTGCCAGCCAAATCACAGTTATTAATATCAATTTATCTCAACCTCTCCTCTTTCCTGCAGTTTCCGCATAATCAAGTTGTCATCAGTCAGAAATAAAGCGATATGGAAGATGTGGGGAAGAAGGGTAGAAAGCAAGAGTGAAGATGAGAGATAGACGTAGCTGAAAGCTCGGGGGGGGGAGAAAAAAAAAATCTACTTCTCTTTAATTTGCTTTGCACACAGCTACTGAGAATGATGGAGCATGAGTTTAGTGTTTAGGGGGAATCACTCATTAAGGCTGTCTCGCGATAAGCTTAAAGGATGTTTGTACATAATGATTGCAGGCACACAGTCACACAGACGGTTTAAAGACACGTTCAGATTGTAAAAGCTTGAAATCCAGTCGTGAGAGAACGTTGAAATGTCGCTGCTGTCAAAGATAGCAGTCGGGCCTCGTCCTTTTTAATTATTCCTAATATCGCTGATTATCTAAAGCACTAACTGAGAAGGATCAGTGTGTTAATTGATTGAAGACTCTTTAATTTACATGATAATGTGGGGAAGGGGGGGGGGGGGCGGGGGGGGGGAATACAAACCTGAATGACAGATGATGGATGATGATAGGCAAGTTAATTTCCGGGTAGTTAAATGTACATTATGTAAAATCTGCCAGCTCTCAGTCAAAACAATAACAAACGATAACGTTGAGGCTCGCGGGCTATCACGGGAGTGATTCTGTTAGCTCGAAATATATGACTGTAAGAACTCAACTTATATATATATATATACATATATATATATATATATATATATATATATATATATATATATATGTAAACATTAGCATGCAATTCTGCAAGAAGCAGCTGATTTTGTTTTAAGATTTTTACATCTCTTACCAAGATTGAACTCCAGATCGTACTCGAGTGGATTAATTTCTGCTTAGGTTCATATTTAGATTTTTGAGGGGTTTGTTCAGGCTCCTCTGAACACTTTACATGAACTGTAGTGACAACCATGTGAGTGTGAACAGTGTTTTAATGCTTGTACTGCGTCTGTCATTAGCAGTCTCTTGCTCATTTCACGAAGCTTACTTTAATCTGAAGCCTCAGGGTTTGTTTTTTTTCAAACTCTCAAGAAATTCTGGAAAAGCCATCCGTCTGAGTGAACTGCAGTAAAACAGGAGGAAGAGTAGTTCAAATTCGACTGTCAACTTTTTTTTAAAGGCATGGCTGCATTTTCTTGACGCAAACCACAAATGACAAGGAACTGTATTTTCAGGGACCACACATTACTTTCAACTCTTATTAGTTCTCTTAACTGGAGTGTTTATTGGTATTGGATGTAAAGATTAGGTTGAATCCTGTGCTGCAGGTTGTAAACCATTCACTGCATAGTTTTTAAATATTTTAATGGCAGGGAAGTTCATAAACGAGTGTAAAAAAAAGATTTGAATGAAGACACACTGTCTGGCACACTAAAAAATGTATTTTCACACACCAAACTCTAATCAGATGAACTTGTAATAAACAATAGGAGGATTTTTGGCAAAGTGATCAGAGATATAAACAAATAAATAAATAAATAAAAGTAGCCCTCTGTTTTATAGCAAGTAGGGGAAAAATGGATCATGGCAACAAAGCTGGTCTTCTCTTATATTTGGGCCGAGAAGGAGCTGCTTTACTTGTTTATTCTCAGATAGTGAACGACTGAGACACATTGAGAGTACAGACACTGCGAAGAAGCAAGTGACCCTTGCGCCTGAACTTCTCGATATTTCACTTTCAAAGATACAAATGGACAGTTTTGATACTCATTAAAACGTCTTTCATGTCAAACTACATCCCCTCTTTTGTCACATTCGTACTCGTGAGAAAATCGGATATCGGATCCATAATTTCGACTCCTTGTGTTGATCTTGCTGCTGATTATGAGTCTGCAACTGACACATGCTATAACAATTAACCCTGAGCCTAGTGTACATGACAGTGCGAGTCATATCAACTCATAATGTAACTGTGAAGGGTTTGTAATCGGTATTGATGTCATGGTTATGAGAAAGGGACATTTATGAATAAGAAAAACGTGTTTCAAGAAACTTTTACACCAGGAAGACAAAAACGACATCAAACATATGTAGGACACATTTATTTGTGATGCTTGTTACAATGTGAAAATTCATACTCTGCTGCTGTATCGAGGGGCAGAATTTCTTTGGACTGCGCCATTGCTTAACCTTTCAAATAACTCTAAATCTGATGTATAGACTCATCAGTGTTGTAGTCTTGTGCAAACAACTGTTATGGTTCCCAATTATTCCAGATTCACACGAGATATTTCCAACTAACCTTGGACCCAGAAAGAGCTGAGGAGTATTAATCACAAGACAGGCTCACCAACACTCTCCAGTCAGTCCCATCATCCCCCTTCCACACACACACACACACACGCACACACACACACACACACACACACACACACATCCTTATTTAACAGGAGGCTCCGGCCACATACATGGTTCTCCCAGCCAGACAGAACCAATCACTCTCAGCGAGGCAATGAGATCCCTGATGAGCTGCATCAATAGTAATCATGGGATTTGCCACGACGCTGATGGATTTTTATGCCTTTTTGCCCTCATTATAGGCCAGTGTGATAGCTCAGCTGAACTCATATTTACGTAAAGCAAAACTCAGAAATAGTTACGTTAGTATATTTACTGATATTTATTTATATACTGCTATACCATTTAACCGTAGCTACTCCAATGTATATTTGCTCAAATTATGTATGTTTATCTCCATTTTTGTATTTTGGCCTGGCAGCTTGCTGTATAACTCACTAAATCCATTTCTATTAACTTGGAAATAATTCTTTCGTTAAGTCAATGAAGTTTTTAGTTCAGCTTCTATGAATGTGGATTACTTAAAAGACGGTGTTTGCCATTATTTCACTAACTGGACTCTCGAACTTGACACTAATTTACTTCTTCTTTCTTTTTATGTTATTGATTCATTACTTTATTCAAGTGTAGTGCATTTTTGTTTATGTGAATTCTGTTGTGTCCTTACTTTTCAAACGTTTTAATTCCCCCCTCAGCTAAAAACTAAGAGTTAAATTTATTTGAACTGAGGGGGCTCTTTCACGGTCAACGGGCCCTTTCTTCCCTCTGAAGCTCTTTTGGCTGAAACATTTAAATCAAATCAGTATTTTCAGTACCGTGCCTACGTTGGACTTGTCATGATTTGTCATGTATAAACTGTAGGTTATGAAACAACCCTTTCCCTATAAGATCATTGCTAAAGAGTCACTTCCTTTCATTGGGCCAAAGGGAGCCATTTGGATGAATATCTTAACCTTAAAAAAGAAAAACCCAACAGTTAGTTTTATTTCTCACTGTCACCGTGAAATATGTCTTTTTTTTTTCTAACTTTATTTCCTCCCTCAATTGAATGCCAATGAAACCTTACCAGCCATCCTATTAAGTTGTAAAGGAAGAAAGGTCTTTTTTTTTTTCTTTTGAAGCATGACAGTCTTTGTATGAATAAAGAAAAGCTACCAATTTAATTTTCAGACACCTTCAACACAATAAGCAAAAGGAAAAACAGGAATATGCAGCTGATAAAAAAGAAGTCACTCGGAGGCAACCTTCAGGGTAAAACATGAACACGTTACAGATTTAACCAGCAAGAAAAAGTATTTCAAAGCTGTTATCATATTTTCAATGTCTATCTTTGACATTGCTCAATTAATTGACTCTTTATTATTCTTATTATAGTCAAGAAGCCTGATAAAGATTGATGTGGCAACGCAGAATGGAGGACTGTCCCACTTCCCAGCAGAGTGCAGAGGATGACTGGAGGTTAAGCTTAAACTGTTGGGTAAACAAACTCAACCTGCAGCACAAACGGTCTGCGTGAGTGTTGCTGCGAGTGTGTGGTATCAAGGGTATTGTAACCTTCGTTATCGCAGCGTGCAAATCAGAGCATTAGATTTGAAATATTACACTAATTGGTCATTTGGTTGCTTTTTTGCCCAGGTTATGTGCACAGATTAAATTGAATCTGCTACAAGCCACTTGGGACCATGCTGAGCTCATCCTGCACTGAGTGAGGGTGTGTGTGCCTTCACATATGGAGCTTATTCTTCTGTCAACACGTGATTAATTATAAGTCTCTTATTTTACTTTGGAATCCCTCACACACTTCATGAGATTAACGAAACGGTGACATTTCTGTAATTCCCCTCCTTTACACAGTTGTCTGTCTCTCAGTGCACAGGTCATGGGACTGTAAATAAAGATGGGACTGTAAAAAAAGTGTCTACCCCCCTCATAGTGCTAGACAAAAATGAAACAAAAATTGTGATTTGTGACAAGGGATTATTCTCAATCTCCCGTGTGTGCAGATTGAGACTTGAGCTAATCAGAAATCTTTGAACCAGGCAGTACACGTGTTAACTTCTGCCGTAAAAAAAATATTTATTTAGTTTGGGTAATTTTGTACTTCGGCATCAGCGGAATTTTTAAAAACAGGAGGTTGTTGCTTTGTGCTGACATGTTGCGCTGATGGTGTAATTAGGAGCCAGAGTTGTGCAGCATCACTCACAGTTTTAACATCCCCTCTCTTACCCTAGCTTTAAGTGATTTAGCTTCACATTAGGAGCTGTCATGTCGTCCATCTTTTTATTTAGCATGGTATATACAAAGAGTGCATAGCTCTGCTTGTCATGCACAAACACCCACATACACCATGATTGCCTCAGTGGAGTCATTAGTGATAAACATGAGGTAATCATTAAGAGTGGACATATATTAGACTCTAATTAAACGCTGGTCCTGCCGAGAGAGCACATCATGTCACACTCCTCTCAATAAGTCAGATACGTGACTGTTGTGCTCTCTTTTTTTAGCTCCTGCGTCCCTGTGTTACCTTTGTCAAATACTTACGAAGGTTTTTGGAAAGCTACAGGTAGGACAGAGATATTTCTAAAGTGTTAAAAAAAATATGTTTCCACTGGGAGTCAAATTCAAACTCAAAAAGCATTTTCTCTACTGCCTTAAGATATGGATCCTGCCTTTTTGGTTGGGGTATATCTAGAAGCAATGTATGAAGAAAGAAAGTCTTTTTTTTCTGTCAGACTGCAGACAGATAAAGGCGTAACAGCATGAAATGGGAAAGTGAAAAACAGTTAGACAGACATGAGAAATTGACAGATGGAAAAAAAAAAAGGTTTAAAAAATAAGAGAGTGAGTTAAGTGGGAGAGGGAGAAGAGAGTTCATCAGGCAGGTTGTTATAGACTGTCTTGCTGTTGTTTCCAAGGGAACAGCGGTGCTGCGTGTGGAGGTTGCTGTAACCACTGAATTCTCAGGCATTACTTTTGGATATGGGCTGAAATTGGCTGGGATCTAACAGGATAACATCTAATCTCTTCAATTAGATCCACTATGGGGCCTTCCCACTGGGCGTGACTCTGTGTTCGTACCCTTACATGCTTGTGTGTGTTTGTATAATGTGTGCAACAATCTGTTCTCACGCAAAGTGGGTAAAAGAACCCTTTTGTCACAGGCAAAGGCTGTCTATCAAAGCTATATGTCGCATCCACTATTTGCAACGCATTACAAGGTGCTATTCCAACAGAGGATTGTTTTTTTTTTTTTAACCCTTCCATGTGTGAAAAAAGAGCTCTTTGCATGAATGACTCTCTCTCTCTCTCTCTCTCTCTCTCTCCGTCTAACATGTAAGCTTTCAATGTCCTTTTCTCCCACTCTTCGACAGCCATATAAGTACATACTCAATGCTCTTTACATTAGCATACATAATTTACAATTTATCTATGCTCAGCACTCCTCAAAGTGCTTCACTTCAACTGATTTTCAGTCTCATTCTTCTCTATCCTCTTTCCCATCTGTCCTTGGGGCACAAAGTGTGTACCTCTCATCTCACATGTGGCATAATTCTCCCTTTCTCACTCTCAGACTCGTGCTGTCTCCCACTCTGTCTGCTATCTACACAGTTCTCTTCCACCACCTGTGATGTGTATGAAGCAAATCCCTGGTAACTTTGATAGTGCAGCTGCAGTATAGGACCTGAACTGTACATTAATATGCATAAACCTGTAATGCAAGTAACTCAAAAAGAAACATCTCGCAGTTTGTATACTTGTTTTCAGACCGACAGTAATTGCTCTGTTAGTATTTCATATATAGTGGGTTCCCATCTACCTAAATCTATCACAGGAAGTTACAAGGTAAATGTTGACCTTGCTCTCACTGTTATCTGAGGAATCATTGTAAACACTTTATAGATGTCGTGTGGTTGCCTGTCACGTATAAAGTATACAACAGAGAAATTCAAATGTCTTCAGCTTTGACCTTTTTAGAAGAATGGGACACAGCGTCCGTCTGCCTGTCAAGCATGATATGCTGTGATTTGACTGACTTGATGGGACTTGACAGGGTTAAGCAGTGTGACATTCCAATGTGTTAGTAACTGATCGGATGGAGTTTAAGTTTTCTAAAAATGGAAACTCTGAAGGGACAACAGATCTATACTTTTCACACTCATACACATTCCATGAATGCCCTAATAGAGAAGGTAGAATAAATAAAGTCATCACATAGCTACACTTCAACACAATTAAACTAGCCATTAACTGTGCTCCAGTGTTACTTAAGAACAACTTTAGGGTTGTTGTTAACTCGTCCTAAAACACGAGACATATCAGTTCAGTTCAGACTTTTGTCCCTTGGAAGGAAATGTGATTTACAGCAGTGGACAAAAACACAACGGATACAGATACACAAGATAATGCAACACAACCTGATGGACTACAACCTAGAAAAATGTCACTGTTTTTTTTTTAAAAACATGATACTGGTATGGTACTGAAGCAATATAAATAGAGTGTTCTAGTGCTGCTGGAAAGGTCATGATTTCAAATGTGTAGACACAGAGCATTAATTAGACTAGGAACAATAGACAGATGAAATGTCTGGCTCCTGTACCTCTGACCAGAGGGGAGAAAAACAGAATCCTCCCAGAGAGGATGGTCAGAGCTGGTCAAGATTGCCGTTACTTTCCTCGCACTTTGTCTTTTCCAGATATCTGGCAAGGAAAGCTGCTGAGAAACGACGACTTTACTGGCTGTTTTAACAATACATAGACAATTTTTGCTGTGCATGGAACAGTTAACCTACCACGAGATGAAACAAAAGGGTAAAATGGACTGAATTAGCGTTTCATTGAGCATGCAAAAGATGCTGTGCTCTATGGAAAACTGTACAATCCGAACGGAGCATCCAGCAGCATCCGGAGCTGCTGTCGGATGTCACATAGAGGCGGGAGGATTTTACTCACGTTGTCATTCATCTCGCGTTTCTTTTAGATCCATGTTTTTGCCTTGTTTGGGTAATCTGCGCTTTTACCCTTGCACCAAAGGTAAACGGTGTGTTCTAGCTGAGAAGTGCTCGTTTAACACTTTTACCTGCAGAGTATTTGCTCTGCTGAACCTTGGCTGTTTAATTAGTTGCCATTCTTGGATTGTGCCCCCCACCACCACCACCACCAAACAGAAGTGTCTCCCCACAGGTATTGTGTTTATCTGGGAACAACATTGCCTTTTTTTCCAGAGAGTGCTAGCCCTGGCTGCTTCTTAGAGGTATGTTTTGTTGTGCTGGTTGTTGTTAGTGTGTGATGTCAGGAAGGCTCTTATCCAACCGTGAATGGGATCATGACCCAATGTCACAGCCTTTTGCTAAGCTGATTCCAGGGGAGGGGGTGTAAACGTCTTTCTGGCTATGTTAAGGGAACGAGTGCCAAGAAGTTGCAAGTGCTTTGGTGAAACAGAGAAATGGTTAGGCCTGTCTGGTTACATATAAGCATATACTTCTATAGCAAAAAAAAAAACTGACCAGTTTAGTGTTATTGTGCGTCAGGTTGTCACGCTTTCTTCGGGTCCTTTTTTCTGTCATTATCATTTATGATGTCATGCTGCTCTAAATAGATGCTGCGAGAGGTCACCTTAACAATCGAATAACCACTCATACACTACAACCGGAGGATTTTCTCCCATATACATACACAGTAGCTGCAATAGAGCCAGCATAAACAAATACACAGACAACAAGTAAACACTTGAAGAATGAATGACACAGATTACCTCAGCAGTCGTATCTGTTCTTTGTGAAGGACATCACCTTACAAAAGGAGCTAAAGATTTGTTTTCAACATGAGGGTCCCATACATCAATTCAACATTTTCTATGAGGAGTGCTCTTATTCAGTGACAGAGTGTCATTTAAAGCGCTATCTGACGCTTGTTATCAGTGCTGAAACACCCGTGAGCAGATGCATTTGTGAATCATACTCTCAGCCCGGTTAGATGTCCTTTTCTTTGTCTCGGAAGTTGCTCTATTCATTATTTTCCCACCAAGCGTAGTCCATATGAAATCACCTCAAAGAAAACCTTTCGATTCATATATTTTATATTCATCCCAGCATTCGTAGGGGTTTTTAAATAAAGGCCGTCCATTGAAATGATTTACTTTTTGTTGAAGCTTCACAATGCAGTGGTTGTTTTTGCCACACGAGAAAGACCTCGTATCAAACACAGCACTTTCATTAACGTGGCACACACTTAGATCTGTATGGGATCTTATTGAAACCTTCTGCAGAGAGACAGGTGTGCTGCATTGTGGTTAGCCTCAAGTGTTCCATCGAGAAAAGATCTCGCATAACTTTTCCTTTTCAAAACATCATCCGTTTTTAATGAGCTTGAGCGAACACAGCAGTATGCCTCTTTAATAATGAACAGGGGTTTTTTTTTGGTTTTTTTTTAAACTCATTTCTAGTTATTTGAAAGAGAAAATTTCCTGAGAAATATTGTAATATAAATGTCTAAAGGCGAAGAAAGGCCCTCATGTTTGTTATTTCTCATATTTGGATCTCGTATCTGATTCGACAGAATCTGAAACATGACCGGAGCATTTCAATTATTGGGTTGGAGGAATTCTTATTTGAGAAATCCCAAATTGGAATGATGATGAGAAAAAAGGAATTTAAGCAGCCAAATATGGAAGAAATTTGTCGGCAGCTGTCAGGGATGGTTAAATGCAGACTAGGTTATTTATTTAATAAAAACATTTAAAAAACAGGAAAATATGAGGAAAATATCCTAGATAATTAGCAAACTGAAGTCCCATACTGCAGAGATTTATTAGAAAAATAAATGACCAGCATTACAAAATGACAGACTGAGCTGTCTTTATTAGCAACTCAGACAGTTTATCTGGTAAAGCGGTCATTAGTTTCTAAAGCAAGCTGGATTAACATCATGGAGAAATCTGTTCTACATGTGAGGCACATTAGAGTGTTTGATTCTGCACTCACAAGTCTATAAACTTGCATTTGAGTTATCTAATGAGAGCTGTCACTAACTGATATCTTCAGTTCACCTACTTAAGTTAAGGCTGATTACTTTCAAAATAAAAATTCATATATTTGTATGTAATGACCTTTACAGAATCAACAAGTTGGTCCTCCATTCATGACATCCATCTAATGTTTTGCGTTTGTTGTGTTTCCTGCTTTAGTCAGAGTGCCTTCTTGTTTCCATTTCCGTTCCACTTAACAATTTACATAGTCCGTGCTCGGCTGTCCTCCGTGTTCTTTCCACGCAACAGAATTTCTGTTCATAAATATTGAAAATGTGTAATATTTACAATTTCAAATCGGAACTTTCCCAAACGTCTTCTGAGCGGATCGTGGAGGGTAAGATCTTTCTTATCACACTTTATACCAGAGGAGAATCTGGAAAGATGTTTGTTTTTTTTCAAATACTCAGGCCTTTGATGACTTGGATCTGAAGGGGGGAATTTGGCTCAAAATCAGGCTAATTATCTTGTAATGTGTAAGTCAAAATTCCAGGAACAGCACAGAGATCAAATACCGGAAAATTCAAACCCGAGAAATATAGGCTGAGACATAGACTAAATATAAGTGTGAGGGAATTACAATGAGACACAGCTGGACGCGATTAAACAGGCAG
Organism: Symphodus melops; assembly: GCF_947650265.1. NCBI lineage: Eukaryota > Metazoa > Chordata > Actinopteri > Labriformes > Labridae > Symphodus > Symphodus melops. The sequence continues at coordinate 19,380,352 of NC_136701.1, forward strand.
AAAACACCAAGGACAGGAAGTGGGGCATCTGAAACAAGAGGAGAGGTAATTAATACAAAATAAAACAGGAAGTAACTAATGAAACAACAAAAAATAAAAACAACTTTAGAGGCAGAGTTGTACATCCCATTTATCTGAACAGCTTCACTGGGGCTTGATTTTAAATGTGTAATATGAAATATGTTTTCAACATGATATTCATAGTCAGGAAAACGGTCATGGTTTATATTCTCACACTCAGGTTCTTCTTCCCTCCTCGGAATTGTCCCTCTTTCCTGTAATGTAGTGCGACCTTTAAGTGTGGGCTAATCTCAGTTTGCCTGTCTGCCAGCTGGGCCTTAATCCACTGACTCTCTTTATTCTCTATTCAATCTCTTTATTCAGCACTTAGAAACCCAGACTAATCTTTATCCAACAAATGTTACACACCGTGCCTGCTCTCTGACTCTCGTTCACTTTCCTCTCTGAAGACACAGGCACATATTTACCTCATTTTACTGCCCCCCCCCCCCCAAAAAAAAAAAAAAAAAATCTTACTGTGATTTTCTCAATATGTCCAGCCAAATACTCAACAGTGCCTTGTTTATTTAATATAAGCACAACACAATAATGAATAATACATGTGTGGGAAACTACAGAAAATACTTAAAAGAAGAACATTATGACACGAGACATTATAACTGTCTTAAGGGATGCAGTTGTGAAGGGTCATTGATGTATGGTTTGTGTTTTTTAGATTAAATAAGACATGCCTTCATTCTCGGCCATGCAAACATCTTTGTAATTATAACGACAAGAAATAAACACCGTCTTTGTTCTTTGGCATCAACATGATGCAACACTCTGATGCTTACACATTGGGAGAGTGAGGATGACATCAGGAAAACTGCTTGTGTGTGTGTGTGTGTGTGTGTGTGTGTGTGTGTGTGTGTGTGTGTGTGTGTGTGTGTGTGTGAGAGAGAGTTTGGAGAGCAGGTGGGTGAGCAGAGTCCTCTGTGGGTGTCGGGCTGTGAAACAGCTGTCCGAGACGATGACTGTGACGAAGATGGATGAAATGACTACATGAGGAACTGTCCACTAGCTGGGTTACATCCTGCCCCAGAGCGAGAAAAAAAATATATACACACACCCATTATGTCCATCTCTCTGTTTTTGCTCTGTGTCTCTGTCTTATTAACAGTGTACCACTCTGTACATACATCAAACTGCAGTGCGTCTCAGCAGGTAGCTCTGCAGCTGCACTGTGTCGCTGTAGTGCTGAACTGGCAGCTAGAAAGAATGGCTGCTCTGAGATTAGCTTAATCTGAAAATCCTAATGCCATGCTTGTCTGCGCCAGTTGACACAGGACCAGACTCTCGTTGACATAAAACACTGTATTTACCCAAGCGCGCACACATACACACATATACACTCAGCTCGCCTCACAGCACACGCTGTATTTCCTGACAGATAAAGTATTCATTGGATTTCTCTTCTTTCCCAACTACAGTGTCACTCAGCGGTCATTACTCAGACAGTTAGTTACTCTTAACACACACACACACACACACACACACACACACACACACACAGACACAAGCAGGCATCCTGATCACACAGATTTACCAATGCCAGAGCTAATACCAAAAGTTGTTTGTTATTTTGTTGCAGTTATGGAGAGTGAAAGAATGAGGACTTGTGGGCGTATCTTAACTGTCTCCAACATTTCAGCTTCAGGGTTATTTTATTTGATTTAGTTTTATTTATTTTTTATTTTGTTTAGAAGGGATGTTTGAATGTCGCTCGACAGGTAGACATATCAAAGGAGGCAGCAAATGGAGACAGAGTGAGCCAAAGTGAGACTGAGGCCAGGAGAACTCAAACACACACACACACACACACGCACACACACACACACACAGACACGGAAAGTGAGAGGAGCTGTCGCTTGTCACTGCCAGTCACTTATTCTCAGAGGCGTAGACGGCCACTCTGTACAGACTGAGTTTATATACAGAGAGAAGACAAGGACAGGGTGGCAAGGCATGGCAATGGTGGAAGAGGCCTGGAGACTTTGATTTCGGAGAAAACCTTTTTATCAGAATCAACTGGAAAAATCATTCAGGGAACTTTTGTCTACTCGAAGAAGAAATGGGGTTACCCATCCATAGAATCATCCTCCTGAGGGGCCTGGGATTTTCCTGGTGCTGTTATTCTACCAAGTTTCTAACTCCTGGATATACTGTATAATGCAGGAGTTATCTTGGATGTAGGGATGCGCCAATGTATCACTTGTATTGATTGACATTCAGGCTGGGAATCGTTGGGTGTCCAACGATTCGATTCAATATTGATTCTTGGGTTCACGATTCAATTCAGAATCGTTTTTCTATTCAAAAAGATTCTGGATTTATTAATCCATGGATTCAAGGTCTATTTTTGAATTAGTACATACTTCAGGATCTACTCCACTCATCTGTGAGACTGGCCGAATTTCTTGTTGCTCTATTTGGCATTCTACTGAGTCAAAGAGCTAGCATATATATATATATATATAAATAGGAAGTTAGGAACAATCTCAATTTTAACATCAATACTGGAGATTTTTTGCCCACCTCTAGTAGACATTTAGTGATAATTGCCCTGTCGAGAAACATCAACCCATCAGCAAATAATGGCGCATGCGCTATTAACCCATTCAGGGTTTAATCTCCACCAACCATTTTTCAATTCATAACTAATTTGATGCACTGCCGGTATTTTTTATGATGCTAATGGTGCGTAGAGCTAACAAAAAAGCATTTGAAAAATTGCGGCTGTTGGATAGGGTGAGCCTGGATTGGTGCTGCAACTTGTTGCTAGGATGTATCCAAGGGGTTGTCAGGGTGTTCTGGTTGGTTGGCGCTCTGATCCATGTGGGTGCTATTGTGTTTAGTTACTATACATTTCTATAGTAAGTATGGGTTGTCAAAGACGAAAACAAGAATTGTTGTGTTGCCAAATTACAAGTAATAAAGCCATAAAGAAGCCAAAGAAGCCAGCTTTCTGTGTCCTGAGCTCCTTCATTGTTGTCTGATTGAGACATGCATATCATTATTATTTGAAATACTCGTCCATATTTAAAAGGAGGCCTACCCGACATACTGGCGCGCAATGATGTGAATCTGGGTATCGTTTCACGTTGAGTGACAGAGTTTGTGTGTGTGTGTGTGTGTGTGTGTGTGTGTGCGCGTGTGTATAAAATGTGTTCCATCTTTAAAGGTACTATAAATCAACCACAGTCATTAATACTGCCTTTCTTTTTAATATGTATCCACAGCTTCCCCCTCTAAATGTTGTTTATGTGTTGCTTAAATCTTGACAGAATAACTTTTTTTCTGTATCTGTCGTGCTGCCATGTTGTTTGTTTTTTGGTTTTGTCTTGTTAGATCTCGACTGCATGTGAACCTGTTAGCGCCCCTGGTTTTGTTGTTACCATCCTCCTCCTCTCTTGCATTCGCCAGCTGATGTGAGGCAAGGCTGCCTTGTAGTGCCTGCTGTCTATTTACTTCCATTCAGGGGATTCACTTGAGAGGCCACAGCTCAAATAAATTCACTCAACAGCCCCTGCTCAGTAGGGACCTCTCTCTCTCTCCCTTCCCCTGCTCCTTCGCTTGCTCATTCTCTCTCTCTCCGCCTCTACCTCCGGTTCTACCTCCCTCTGACTCCTCCATTCCTTCTCTGCGTCTCCTTTTTCTTCTCATGTCTTTTCTTTACCCGTCTACCTGACTTAATGCCATTGTGGCTCTGCAGCCTGTTCTGTTCTCCACCTTCAAACTGATTTAGCAACTCTTTGGTGCAACAGCAAAGAAATCATCTGGCACCATGGGAAACAGTGCAGCTGGAGGTTCTACTTAAAACAGGTGTTACCTAAAACAGTGTCATTTGTTGCGGACAAGTTGAGCTGTGTGAGGTTTTATGTGCGCAGCAGTGGAGATGGGAGGAAGGTTTGCACAAGATACCTTCAGCAGAATCTTTTCTTTTTTTCCTTCCAAGCTTTTGACCATTGATTATGAGGAACATTTTCAAAAGCAGGATGCATTCCTCTGGTGTTTTTTTTTTTTCTCTCTCTCCAAAAGGCCCAAGAGTGCGAAAGCAAGCATAGCCATACCAAATGTGCACCGAGGCTCACAAATATACACACATGTGCACACACGGACACCTGATCTTGTGTTTCTCCTTCCCAGAAGGAGCATGAATAAAACAGGAGTGCAGAGACTTAGCGAGCAGCAGTGAGAGACAGGGGGTGTGCTGGCAGATCTCTCTGCAGCAGCGGCAGTGTGTTCGTGCCACAATCCCCGTGTCTGGACTTACAGGATTACAGTAGCTTGGACGCCGCCTGCACTGAGAGTACACACCCTTTCAGCTAACCTGTCTGTGCAAACACACAGAAGTGTTGGCAGCCATGTGCACACACACCTGCTACACAACAAACTATCCAAAGCACTCCCACAGAGCACAACTCAAGAACTAGTTTATAAGAAATGATATGTTATGTGCACTAGCTTGGGTGATTGCTTTAAAATAATATAAAAAGGCAATGTGAGGGAGCTATTTAAAGCTAGAGTCAGTACCATTGTTCCGAGCAGCTTGTAAACACAACAATCCAACCAGCCCCCCCCTCCTGGGCTCATTACCTCCACTGCAGGACATGGTGTGTACCTACACTGCAAGCTACCCCACGCAAGCACAAGCTAAGTGCCTGCATGCCCAACATGAAAGCAAGCCAACTCCACGTCCGCGTTTGAAAGCCAACCCCAAGGTTCACCCTGTCTTTTAGATGAGCTTTATCTGCTCGTTTTGCCTCACTATAATAATAGAAATATAAATATATTTCTCTTCTTTGCCACCAAGTCTTTGTCCTATATATTCGCTGGTTTGAATCACTGAACTGCATTCACTCCTACGCTCACCTGTGCGCTGCGCTACCATTGGCTGGAAGATAAAAACACAATCAACAAAAACAAAGCAGAACATGAAAGTCCAAGCAGAAGACAGAGTCTGTGCAGAGACATTCACCACCAAACATGTATGGAGGAGATAAGTGAGGACAGAGCATTGTTACTATTGTATAAGTCAGAATTAATTTTTTTAGCAATAGCTAGTGACTCTATTTTTCAATGATTGCATAAGCTTTAAAAACCAAGTAGCCTCATCCTTTCTGTTTTAACTTCTGAGTTTATCTGATAATAATTTATTTAAAATACATGTCTAAGAGAAATATCCTAGATTGTCCTGTAAATAGCAACATATTATCTTGTTGTGTATAATATACAGTATATATGTATATATATATATATATATATATATATATACAGTATATATCTGAAAACTGAATGCCCTGCCATTCCATCTTCAAAATATTGACAGTAGTAGACTGAAACCCTGTGTGTGTGTGTGTGTGCGTGTGCGTGTGCGTGTGCGTGTGCGTGTGCGTGTGCGTGTGCGTGTGTGTGTGTGTGTGCGCGTGCATGTGTGTGCTTCCCTTCTCGCTCTCTGGTCTCCAAATCAATACCTCCTAATCTCCTGGGTTTCTTTGCCCTGCTAGTGAAGCAGTTATGAATTCTGAAGACTCAGCTGACTGAACCTCTGACCCTGAAAATCGCCCACAGAATAGAAATGAATCTAGGCGGTCACTGTGTCGTTTCAGTCTCTGTAAACAAATGAAGCGTGGAAACGTAAAAAAACAAAGTGTAAAGTCCTTCAGTGCTTTTTACATATTTGATTCTCTAGAAAATTCTCAGTCCAGTAATTCCTTCCAAATAAGTAATGTTTACAATATGGAAGGGAAGTGGAAGCTTTTCTGAAGGGATGACTGATGGGACAAGTTCAAAATAGAATGAATTTAAGGTAGTTAAAGTATTTTATTTTCAATAAATATTAGTGTGCGCTGAAACTGCACTTAATTATTGATAAAACATCTATTCTGCACACCTGAAAAGGTTCCCAAAATAAGATATAGTACCCTTTTAAAAACATGCACTATTTGTAGCTTCTAACTGTAAGTGCATTTACCGTATTAAATCTTGTTCCCTGCTCTGTCTAGACTGTTCACTGGTACTCTCTTGAGCCTATATCCGCTGTTTGGGTGTGTACGTGTGTGGAAACATATTTGTCTTTACTCACGGGTGTGTGCGTGCAGCTTGGCTCTCTAGTTTGCCAGATAAGAGGAGCAGTGGGAAGCCTATGAAAGCTTAATGTGCAGCTTCATATTTAAAAGGAAGTGCATTAGGGGCTCCGTGCCCCCATCAGTCCTCTCACAGCGTCTCTCTCCTGCACTGCAGCCCTGCTCAAATCCCTCTCAGAACCAGCGACCCCGGCTCACTCCACCTCTGTCGCAGCCATGGAATGCAGTCACGAATGAATGAGTGCGCATTTAGTTGGAAATTTCCTCTCAATGGCTCGGCTCAAGTTAGCAAATGCAGCACAAGTGAGCCAATCTGCTGCTGACAGTGAACAGAGAAGCTGGCAGGAAATCATGTTTTTTTTTTTTTGTTTTTTTTTTTTGATGTCATTTGGTATGATTTCAGGAATGGACTGAAAGATAGCAATCACCGAAGCTCATCAAATTAAGATGAATACATGTCAAGGTTCATTTGGATGGATATTTCCAACTGATAAACACAGTTATCAGCCAAATACTGAGTTGAGGGATTGAATAAGTGTGTGCAGTTATTTTGCTTAAAGTGACTGAGTGCAAAATGGCAGCTACTGCGGTCACAAATGGCATTCATACTCAGCGGGATTTCTGCTCATAATGTGCTGTAAATGAAGGAGAAATAAAGAGATTTATACATCACAGTAATGTCAGTCTTAACCAGATAAAATGTGCTTATTTTAGTTAATAGTAAATGTACTGGAGCAATTCAGACCAAAAAACCCTGACTGTATTGAATTAAACATGGGTTAAATCTATATAATCAGAATTCAGATATATTATATTTTTAAAGCTACTGTCAGACAATTTTATTTTGAGTGAATATTGGCTACTCCTTTGGACAAAACAGCACCTTCTTCCACTTAGCCCAGTTTGTCTCTTGACTGTATATAACATGGACATAGTCTCAGTGTCGGGATTGTGAAGCCAAACTATGTCATTGGCCGGAAGGAAATCGCTGACTCCAACCAACTTCAGGCTAACTATCTAACTTCAGGAGGCCAGCAAAGAGATGGAGTTGAGGTGGGCTGTAACATGCCCGTCTCGCTGGTCATACAGTTAGCATATTCCAAATGATGAAAACAACATGAACAAAGCTGACAGTTTGAAGTCAGTGATGAGATTTAGCGAGAGTGAGCCTCCTGGTAAAGAGCTACATGACATCTGCCTGTCACATCATGCTTGGTCCCTTAATATGTCGGATTTTTCACAACCGGTTGTAAAATAATCAGAACAGATGAGATATAAATAATTCATCTCATTCAATGGGCTACAGGGATCAAAACCTGTAAACATGTTTATCTCTTCTGTAAAAACAGGCCTTCTAATATGAACTCTAAAGGAAACTCTTTATGGTTTTTGGAGACCAGCCTCAAGTGGACACTTGAGGAATTGCAGTATTTTTTTTTGCACTTCTGCATTGATTTTATTTTAAAACAGCAGCACTTAGAAAAAGTTCCTGAGACAGAATCCATGTGCATAGAAGATTTAAATAAAGGCT